>NW_026781961.1:680000-1913693 GCF_031769215.1 Ylistrum balloti
CAATATGTAACGGCGTTATACTTGATCGTATTTAACAATAACTTCAGTTTAACCGTTTATGGTATAGGGACAGTGTTCTAGATTTCCCTGAGTTTAACATGCGCTAATATTCATTTTCCGAAATAAGAACTTCTATGTAGAATTAAATATTCCGCTTTTTTTGTGACTGTGCCAACTATCCCACTGTGCAATAGAATTGTGTAAAGAGTAGAATTGTCACTACAATGGAACGAATTTCTATCTACAGGATATGGTTTCATAATGTTTATAGGGCAATGATTTCCAGTTTCAAACTGAACTGAAATTGTAGAGCACCATGTCTCATTCTGAGCAAAGAGTCCATCACTTCTCTGCCGAACGTTCAACACAAAAGCAAAAATCTTCTGTATTGTAACAGGGTCTGTCATTTCCCTCGCGAACGTTCAAAACTAATACCAAAAACGTCTGTCTGCATCCATCACTTCTCTGCCGAGCGATCAACACTAAGTACAAGAAATAGGTTTGGTCTTTGGTAAGGCGTTAGGAGTTCGTGAAATGAATTAACACTAGATTCACACTAAACTAACGATGAAGTTGAATTATTGATTAACTACTTGCCGTGGATCAGGAAACTTCTATATACTGAGGCCAACGAAAGTTTTATCTCGTTTCAGAAGGGTACCATACTTTCTAGTAAGAAAACAGAACGCTACAATTTTTAAAAAGTTTACGAAGACCATTCATGTATTGGTCTCTTTCATTGAAACGCTTAATCAGTAGAATCTTGGTATTGTGTGCGTATTAAGCAATTCCAACAAAAAGCAATTCGGTCTATGCGATATTTCAGTCACATTCCACATATCAAAATACAAAAGATAATGATATCCTTGCGATGAACTTAACTCTCCCTTCTTGTCCTCCAGGTTATACAACTGTAAACGAGACACATTCAATCAACTCAGACGTCAGTTGTGACGGACAACCTCTAACACAATCCATGTATTTTAGATGTGGAACAGAAACACGGACATGGCATTCCAACAGGATCGTAGACTCCGCTGATAAAAATTCTCCTGGAATCGCGACGGACGAAATAATTGCATCACAAAGATTTCGTCAAATGACACCAGAACAAAACACATTGACAGGCCAAACTACCACGTCATCAGGAATGTTCACAGACAAAACTACTACCACGTTATCAGGAACGTTCACAGACAAAACTACCACGTTATCAGGAACGTTCACAGACAAAACTACCACGTCATCTGGACAAACTATGACTCCATCAAGTTCAGGTAACGCTACCACTCCACCAGACCAAACTATGACTCCACCAAATTTAGGTGACGTAAGCAAACTACCAGACCAAACTATGACTTCATCAAGTTTAGGTAAAGCTAGCACACCACCAGACCGAATTCCCATTCATTCAAGTCTAGGTAACGCTACCACACCACCAGACCAAACTACCACTTCACCAAGTCTGGGTAACGCTACCACTCCACCAGACCAAATTACCACTGCACCAAGACTAGGTAACGCTACCACACCACCAGACCAAACTACCACTTCACCAAGTCTGGGTAACGCTACCACTCCACCAGACCAAATTACCACTCAATCAATTTTAGGTAACACTTCCACTCCACCAGACCAAATTACCACTGCACCAAGACTAGGTAACGCTACCACACCACCAGACCAAACTACCACAGCACCAAGTCTAGGTAACACTTCCACTCCACCAGACAAAATTACCACAGCACCAATTCTAGGTAACGCTACCACACCACCAGACCAAACTACCAGTGGACCAAGTCTAGATAACACTTCCACTCCAACAGACCAAATTACCAAAGCACCAAATCTGGGTAACGCTACCACACCACAAGACCAAACTACCACTCAATCAATTTTAGGTAACACTTCCACTCCACCAGACCAAATCACCACTGCACCAAGTCTAGGTAACGCTACCACACCGCCAGACCAAACTACCACTCAATCAATTTTAGGTAACACTTCCACTCCACCAGCCCAAATTACCACAGCACCAAGTCTGGGTAACGCTATCACACCGCTAGACCAAATTACCACAGCACCAAGTCTAGGTAACACTACCACACCACCAGACCAAATTACCACTCAATCAATTTTAGGTAACACTTCCACTCCACCAGACCAAATTACCACTGCTTCAAGTCTAGGTAACACTTCCACTCCACCAGACCAAACTACCACTCAATCAATTTTAGGTAACACTTCCACTCCACCAGACCAAATTACCAGTGCATCAAGTCTAGGTAACACTTCCACTCCACCAGACCAAATTACCACTCAATCAATTTTAGGTAACGCTACCACACCACCAGACCAAATTACCACAGCACCAAGTCTGGGTAACACTACCACACCACCAGACCAAATTACCACAGCACCAAGTCTGGGTAACACTACCACACCACCAGACCAAATTACCACAGCACCAAGTCTGGGTAACGCTACCACACCACCAGACCAAACTACCACAGCACCAAGTCTAGGTAACGCTACCACACAATCAGACCAAACTAACACAGCACCAAGTCTGGGTAACGCTACCACACCACCAGACCAAATTACCACAGCACCACGTCTAGGTAACGCTACCACACCACCAGACCAAATTACCACAGCACCAAGTCTGGGAAACGCTTCCACACCGCTAGAGCAAATTACCACAGCACCAAGTCTGGGTAACGCTACCACACCACCAGAACAAATTACGTCGCAATCAAGTCTGGGTAACGCTACCACACCACCAGACCAAATTACTACAGCACCAAGTCTGGGTAACGCTACCACACCACCAGACCAAATTACCACAGCATCAAGTCTGAATAACGCTACCACACCACCAGACCAAATTACCACAGCACCAAGTCTGGGTAACACTACCACACCACCAGACCAAATTACCACAGCACCAAGTCTGGGTAACGCTACCACACCACCAGACCAAATTACCACAGCACCAAGTCTGGGTAACACTACCACACCACCAGACCAAATTACCACAGCACCAAGTCTGGGTAACGCTACCACACCACCAGACCAAACTACCACAGCACCAAGTCTGGGTAACGCTACCACACAATCAGACCAAACTACCACAGCACCAAATCTGGGTAACGCTACCACACCACCAGACCAAATTACCACAGCACCAAGTCTGGGAAACGCTTCCACACCGCTAGAGCAAATTACCACAGCACCAAGTCTGGGTAACGCTACCTCACCACCAGAACAAATTACGTCGCAATCAAGTCTGGGTAACGCTACCACACCACCAGACCAAACTACCACAGCACCAAGTCTGGGTAACGCTACCACACCACCAGACCAAACTACCACAGCACCAAGTCTAGGTAACGCTACCACACAATCAGACCAAACTACCACAGCAACAAGTCTATGTAACGCTACCACACCACCAGACCAAATTACCACACCACCAAGTCTGGGTAACGCTACCACACCACCAGACCAAACTACCACACCACCAAGTCTGGGTAACGCTACCACACCACCAGACCAAATTACCACAGCACCAAATCTGGGTAACGCTACCACACCACCAGACCAAATTACCACAGCACCAAGTCTGGGAAACGCTTCCACACCGCTAGAGCAAATTACCACAGCACCAAGTCTGGGTAACGCTACCACACCACCAGAACAAATTACGTCGCAATCAAGTCTGGGTAACGCTACCACACCACCAGACCAAACTACCACAGCACCAAGTCTGGGTAACGCTACCACACCACCAGACCAAACTACCACAGCACCAAGTCTAGGTAACGCTACCACACAATCAGACCAAACTACCACAGCACCAAGTCTGGGTAACGCTACCACACCACCAGACCAAATTACCACAGCACCAAGTCTGGGAAACGCTTCCACACCACCAGACCAAATTACCACAGCATCAAGTCTGAATAACGCTACCACACCACCAGACCAAATTACCACAGCACCAAGTCTGGGTAACACTACCACACCACCAGACCAAATTACCACAGCACCAAGTCTGGGTAACGCTACCACACCACCAGACCAAATTACCACAGCACCAAGTCTGGGTAACCCTACCACACCACCAGACCAAATTACCACATCACCAATTCTGGGTAACGCTACCACACCACCAGACCAAACTACCACAGCACCAAGTCTGGGTAACGCTACCACACAATCAGACCAAACTACCACAGCACCAAATCTGGGTAACGCTACCACACCACCAGACCAAATTACCACAGCACCAAGTCTGGGAAACGCTTCCACACCGCTAGAGCAAATTACCACAGCACCAAGTCTGGGTAACGCTACCACACCACCAGAACAAATTACGTCGCAATCAAGTCTGGGTAACGCTACCACACCACCAGACCAAACTACTACAGCACCAAGTCTGGGTAACGCTACCACACAATCAGACCAAATTACCACAGCACCAAGTCTGGGTAACGCTACCACACCACCAGAACAAATTACGTCGCAATCAAGTCTGGGTAACGCTACCACACCACCAGAACAAATTACGTCGCAATCAAGTCTGGGTAACGCTACCACACCACCAGAACAAATTACTACAGCACCAAGTCTGGGTAACGCTACCACACCACCAGACCAAATTACCACAGCACCAAGTCTGGGTAACGCTACCACACCACCAGACCAAATTACCACAGCACCAAGTCTGGGTAACACTACCACACCACCAGACCAAATTACCACAGCACCAAGTCTGGGTAACGCTACCACACCACCAGACCAAATTACCACAGCACCAAGTCTGGGTAACGCTACCACACCACCAGACCAAACTACCACAGCACCAAGTCTGGGTAACGCTACCACACCACCAGACCAAATTACCACAGCACCAAGTCTGGGTAACACTACCACACCACCAGACCAAATTACCACAGCATCAAGTCTGAATAACGCTACCACACCACCAGACCAAACTACCACAGCACCAAGTCTGGGTAACGCTACCACACAATCAGACCAAACTACCACAGCAACAAGTCTGGGTAACGCTACCACACCACCAGACCAAATTACCACAGCACCAAGTCTGGGTAACACTACCACACCACCAGACCAAATTACCACAGCATCAAGTCTGAATAACGCTACCACACCACCAGACCAAACTACCACAGCACCAAGTCTGGGTAACACTACCACACCACCAGACCAAATTACCACAGCATCAAGTCTGAATAACGCTACCACACCACCAGACCAAATTACCACAGCACCAAGTCTGGGTAACGCTACCACACCACCAGACCAAACTACCACAGCACCAAGTCTGGGTAACGCTACCACACCACCAGACCAAACTACCACAGCACCAAGTCTGGGTAACGCTACCACACCACCAGACCAAACTACCACAGCACCAAGTCTGGGTAACGCTACCACACCACCAGACCAAACTACCACAGCACCAAGTCTGGGTAACACTACCACACCACCAGACCAAATTAACACAGCATCAAGTCTGAATAACGCTACCACACCACCAGACCAAACTACCACAGCACCAAGTCTGGGTAACGCTACCACACCACCAGACCAAACTACCACAGCACCAAGTCTGGGTAACGCTACCACACAATCAGACCAAACCACCAGTGCACCAAGTCTAGGTAACACTACCACACCACCAGACCAAACTACCACTGAATCAAGTCTAGGAAACGCCACTTCTCTACCAGGCCAAACTACCACTGAATCAAGTCTAGGTAACGCTACCACACTACCAGAACAAACTACCATTCCATCAAGTTTAGGTAACACTTCCACAAAAACATACCAAATAACCACCCCAGGTTACACTACAACTCCACAGGATCAAACTACCCTTCCTTCAAATTTAGGTAACGCTACCACACAACATGACCAATTTACCACACCACCAGGTCTGTTGACAAACCAAACTACCATTCCATCAGGCCTAGGTAACACTACTTTACCATCAGGTAGTGTTAACACCACGGCGACACCACACTTTGGTATGATGCATCACCAGGACAACACCGATATGGCGGTTGGCGGAGGTTCGAGCACTGCTGTAGGAGCTGTGGTTGGGTCTGTGGTTGCCCTGGTCATCATATGTGTATTGGCTGCTGTGATCCGTCGAGAGATAAGGAGGAGGAGGCGGGTCCGGAGCTTCGAAAATTTGCTTTACTACACGACACCTATGGAGACTGCCGCAAAGCCGAGGTTCGATTTTAGATTACTAACGACACGTAACGGGTACACTACATAGTGTTTATGGACTGGAAGAATATTGTCTTTACATCGATGATGTAGTGACTGAAACCTACATATAGTAGAATATCCTTACGCACGCTCATTATAACTGTAGTGAAGCGCATTCCTGAATTATTGGGCTCGCAGACAGGAGAGACGGAAAAATTATTCCGAGAGATAATATGTCCCCCTTTTTTCCAACATACAATGTATGTACAAGTATGGATGAAGCTGATGTATATTGTAAACTATCAAATTCCAAACTTCATTTGTACATTATTCATGGTTTTATTGGACTCAAATGCATTGAAGGCGGTAAAAACATTCCCGAAGGAAACATTTACCACAAGCCCCATCCCCATTTCCAGATATATTTACAAATATAGATGAAGCTATGTATAAAGCGTGTTAAGCGTTAATGAGTGGTGAGTAAAAAATTTAATTTCGCATTGAAATAGCAAGGACTTTCAATTCGAAATTGACGCTCAACAAATATCTATCTAACCAGTCTGTTTAGAATCTACAACTGTAAAATGATAAAAAAAATATTCCCAGTTTTTAAAATAAATATTTGAAAATTCTGACCTCGCTACAAGCAACTGGACCAGATGATAAATGTGACGGACAAACTTTATGAAAAATTGAGCGAGTTTATAAAAGGGTTCCTGGTAGCAAACGTTACAGGACGTCCTTGACCTCACGAGTGTTCAGTGCTTCTTCTGGGTGTCTTTTGTACATCGTAGAGATCTTCAGAGATGAATGAAAAAGTCATGATTTTTTTCTCAATAGAAATTCTAGCCATTTCCAAGCAGATATACATAAGCTACCTTATAGTATACATTTCGTATATCATACATACGTCACTTCCTGATAGGACGATGTCCTCCGTGAACTTGTGACTTATTTTACAAGTGACGTAGCAATTAACGATTTCCTATACATAAATTGGGATAGTTCTACAAAACTGTTTCATACTTAGATAAAATTACGTCAATCATTTTGCTACGATGAAAGAATAGCTGGTTTAACATTTTGTTCTGTGTGGTTTTAGATGTTAGGGGAACCTGTATTTTTACAGTCCTGTCAATAAAACAAAATTCATGTGGAATGTTATATAAACCATAATTACCTAAACACGTGTTTCCTTATTTCAAAGACTTACCATACATACTTATGAATTCATTTTGTTTATCAGTTCAAATTTTCATTCTATTTTTTCTGATTTTTTATTAGAAATTAGATGTTTTAGTTATCACACGGTATCCTCTACCTTACAACTACTTAATTAGCTTTTTCTAAATACAGTTGATAAAGCAACATAAGACTAGGTATATGATATCGCTCCAATTTCAACTAGTCTTTCGAAATCCTTCGTTGAATCTCCACCCGATGTCAAGTACCACGGAACATAACGCATTTAATATCAAAGCGACTGTAAACACTTGATGAAGCAAAGCTTTAAAACCATCTGTTCGTGATGTTTGTAAATACAGCTCGAACGAATTAATCAGAAACTTGGCAGTCATTTATTATGCTAAAAAATAAATTCAGCAACACTAGAAAAAAAACACACACACAAACAAAAAAACAAAATATACAGACAAAAAATTGCTGTAACGTCATGAATTTTCGTGTGGGATTTTTTTTATTGGTTTCGTTAGTACATCTAATCCAGGAATTCTTATATTCACGAACTGTAAAGATAAGTATATACACGTTGATCTTTTTATCCCAAAAATAGTGCCCACACAATAAAATTAAATCACAATATATGAACCCCGCGACCATAAATATCTAACCTAGATGCCACACGGCCTATCTGCGACTGTTGACGCCACGTGTCTGCAGCGCCGCCATCTTGGGAAGGTATTGCCGCTAGCACAAAGCCATAACTACACAATGGGCCTCATGCTAGAAATCCCACTAAAAAAAAAGTGTAGCTCGGTCACTAGCCCACGTATCAACACAAATAATACTTCATTTTAAAGCTGGGAAAAAGTTCTATGCTGTAGTCATTTCAAAGTGGAGTTATCAGGAATCAAAATTAAAGAAAAAATAACGGAAATATTTAAAATGTAAAAATTATAAACAAAAAAAATACTCATTTATTTTGCATAGGATAATTTTAACCATAGACATAAAATAACCCATCCCACCACCCCCCCCCCCTCCCAAAAAAAAAGAAGAAGAAAAAACCCCAATAAAATAGAACAATTAAGAATTAAGAAATAAAAAGAGCATTAAATTCATCCTTTTTTAAATAGTAACAAATAACTTGATAGTGGCAATGAAAAAACTATATAGAAGCGACGATGTGGGTCTATGGACCTTGTCCCTGGACAGGTGTTCACCCCAAAATGAATTTATTTTTAATGGCTTTCATATCAAAGTGCAATTAATTATATATCAGTGTCATTCATGCGACTGTCTTTGCTGGACCTCATTTCAAGAGGGATGGGGTAAGGAACAATAAACCCCAGGATTTACGCACTTATGTGTGAATACATGTTGCCACTCTATTAAAAGTTATATCAGCATGTAGAACACTGAATGCAAAGTACCACACAGCAGCTAACAGCCTCTGGCCACGAGATGCACTAATTATGAATATATATAGTCACATGCAGTGCGACTGTGGGAGTCTTAGTAAAAACATGAAACTAAGAGACATTTTCATTCATATTTTAATACATAACAATATGCAGGGTGAATCTACAAAATGACACGAGAAAATCAGGTGCACAATAAAAGTATTCCTTGATATTTATATGAGTAATGTATAAATAACATAATCCCACTGGCTACTTTCTTGAATTTTGGTGCATCAGGAATGCGGAGACCACAGCAAAACAATACAATCGGATCTCGCTTACTAGACCGGGAGCCCACAGGGGTCAGCCTAGCTGGAAAGGTAACAAAATTTGTTGTGCACAGCAAGGATCTATATACTTGGGCAAACAAAGAAATGAAAGTCTGCCGGTCCCCTGCTGGTGGGTGTGGTCCTCTGGGGCAGGATAATACATGGAAAATTTGAGCTAGCTTAGCTTTCATGAGCAACAAAGATAAACAACTCAATATGTAATAAGCGTGATAAAGTGTATAAGAAATGACCAATGGCAGAATTTTTTCGTAGTGGGGTACCCCTGCCAGAGCTCAAAAAAGGGCCCCCAAAAATCAAGCTAGCTCAGCTCATGGGGTAACAACTTAAAACCAGCCTCAAATTTATCAGTGGGGCCCACTTTAACAGAAAAGAGCAGTGACAGACATTTTCACTGGTGGGGGTCTGAGCCAGACACCCCAAAGTACCACGCCCTACAGCTGAGCTAGCTCAGCTCATGGGGTAACAACTTAAAACTAGCCTAAAATTTATCAGTAGGGCCTACTTTAACAGAAAAGAGCAGTGACAGACATTTTCAGTGGTGGGGGAGGGTCCGAGCCGGATGCCCTCAAAATACCTTGCTGATAGAACCATTTTGTCATGCATGCATAACTTTTAAACCTTTTTATTTGCTCCAGTCCAATGGGTATATCAACACATTACCTAATATTGCATTGAATATCCTCTCAGGCTTACATCGTGAATAACTAATCCCAGAGGATTTTTTTCCACCCAGAGTCAGTGAATCCATCATAGATACAATCCTAATTCAAAAGGTCATACAGATTTTCAAGAAAAAGTAATTAATGCCAGTTGTAGTGATCAGAGAGATCCCGTTGCATAGGCCACAGCATGCAACAGCATGCGCTTTGTAGCTTCTCCAGACTAAATTTTAGGGAGAGTACGATAGGTGCATGTGGTCCTGGATGTTCATGTCCGTATTTTTTTCCAATTTCTTCTCCATCATCACTTGATTTCACGCAACAGAGTACATGTAACACAAGAGTCAGGTGAGTGACATTACATTAGACTTGCTAAAGTTCACCAATTTGACTTTGTATTGAATTTTTAGCTCCTATTATCTGGTAAAAAAACTGGGATTATAGCCCTACGATCAGAGACCACAGAATTAGCGTTGACCAGCCAGTCAAAAGAACGAAAGTTCAGAACTTCGCTGCTGAGAATGTAAAGAAGAAGGTCAAAGTACCAGCTCTGAAGAAAGCCATTACCAGTGCAGAGAGCCTGCGTGATGCTTTCATCATTCTGATAGTGGCTGTCGCAGAAGAAACAAGCGTAGACCTTCGCAAGGTCCTGTCCTTCCGGTCATCTCATATCCCCTGTCAATTGCACACTGTGATGGGTCACATGTGAAGACAGTCAAGGCAGCACTGCTCAACAAGCTGGAGTCCATGCAGACAGTTCTGTTTACAGAGAAAGACCTCTCACAGGGGTATGCACAGATCTTTGATGATGGACTGCTTCTCCACTCGACACTCCACGAATATTGGAGCATCATACGGATCCATTGCTCGGTCAATCCTGTCTACTGTTTGTAAGGGGAGAGCCACAGAGGTGCACGTATGCCTTGCCAAATATGTCACAAATTCCATCAACACAATCACAGGACCTGATCAGAAGATGCGGCAGAATGGTCAGAAACTCCTTGGGAATGGCAATTTCAAGGATGAGCTGGGAAAGTTTCTGTTGCATGAATGGGGAAAAGAGCACTACCGCAATATCTTTGGAGGGAAAACAGTTATTGTGTCATATGGAGGAGACTGCTACCAGTACATTCCTGATGACCAACAGCAAGTGATATGTGTCACCAAGCCAGCAAACCTGCAAGGAGACCATGAGGAAGCAGACACACTCATAGCCTTCCATGCTGCTAACGTTACAGCTGGACAGATAATCGTCAGAGCCTCTGACACAGACGTGTTGGTGATCCTCATAGGTGCTATTGGGAGTCAACGTCCAGAAGTGAGGTCACTGGCGAACATAATCTTAGACTGTGGGATGGGGAATACGAGGCGATTCATCAATGTCTCAAATATTGCTTAAGTCCTGGAAGAATGCCAGTCCGGATTATCAAGAGCACTCCCAGGGTTCCATGCCTTTACGGGATGCGATTTCACGTCTGCGTTCTACAGGTAAAGTAAAATTACTAGGCATTGCAAGTTCAAAAATTGAGAAATTAACATTTGGTTGGCCCTTCGTTCAGAGAACCAGGAACAATAGGACTGATCAGGAATTCGTATAACCACGTTTAAGCGTTTTATCTGTGTTGAATAGGTCCAAACATGAGACAATAGACTGAAATGTACACGTATAATAATGTGCTTTACAACAGTACCCAAGGAGGAACCTTATAACCAACCCTCTATTTTCCTTTCAGGATAATCCGCTTGCCAACATCAAAAGGGTGGACTGTGCACTATTGCCACCAAGTCGCCCAACCCTCAAAATGAAGATACGCCGATCACAGTATGTTACAGCGATATGGAGCCAGGCAACCGAAGCTTCTCCTGGCAGCAGCTTGATACCATCAGATTATGGGTTGAACAACAAAGACAATATTCTACAACCTGCCTGGTATGAGGGACCTGCAGCCTGTTCAAAACAACTAATGACGATTCCATGGAAGGGGACAGTGACAGTGATGAGACCATCATCACAGGTAGCGATGACATGGACTTAGACAAAGAAAATCCAGATGAGCTGGATGAACTGATCGAGTCTGACGACGAGCCATGGAGTGAGGACTCCGATTCAGATCACGAAGATGACAGGGAGTAACATAATTCCTATTAAAATTGGAAGATAACTGACGATTGCCATTCCCTCGTCCTCTGTTGAGAAGGTCACTGCTTATCTCTGAAAAAAATGGGCCCTTCTGATAAATAGGAAGTTGGTTTTAAGGATAAACTAAAGTAAATCGCTATTTTGGAAAAATCCCGAAATCAGGCATGCCGGTGTAGCCAAACTGACAGATGTGAGCAACCAGTATACATTCAAACTGGGTCTATAACAAAACAGACATGAATGGTTTACTTAATTTGGACTGAATTTGTGTACTTTGGCCAAACTGACTGAATAAATTTATTTCTGCCACTTTCCAAAAAATTCCAAAATAATGGTTCACTTTAGTTGATCCTTGAATTGTTACCCTATGAGCTGAGAGCCTAGCTTGGCTGTAGGGCGTGGTGTCTGGCTCGGACCCCCCACCACTGAAACTGTCTGTCAGTGGTCATTTCTGATAAAGTGGGCCCTACTGATAAATTTGAGGCTAGTTTTAAGTTGTTACCCCATGAGCTGAGCAAACATGATTTTTTGGGGCCCTTTTTTGAGCTCTGGCAGGGGTACCCCACTACGAAAAAATTCTGTCATTGGTCATTTCTAATACACTTTATCACGCTTATTACATATTGAGTTGTTTTTCTTTGTTACTCATGAAAGCTAAGCTAGCTCAAATTTTCCATGTATTATCCTGCCCCTGAGGACCACACCCACCAGCAGGGGACCGGCAGACTTTCATTTCTTTGTTTGCCCAAGTATATAGATCCTTGCTTTGCACAAAAAAATTTTGTTACCTTTCCAGCTAGGCTGACCCCTGTGGGCTCCTGCTCTGTACAGGCGATTCTAATGAAGTGCAGTATGTTGTTTGCCTTCACATTGAACATTCACAGACATGTGCAGAGAAGGTAAACCTATAATCCAATAACTGTTTGAAAAATTGATGCAGCAACAATCACATCATTTATGACAATATTGAAAACAAGTACAGTGTGACCTTGCTTGAAGTGCAAACTACTTTATCTTAAGTCCCATGTTGCACCAGTCAAATGCAAAGTATACACTTTCTACATATGCAGCACTGATACCATAAACCAGTCAACAAATCATGTCTTCTGTCTACATGTTTTGTATTCATCACTGATAAGCCCAAGATAACTATGTATTGTACATGTTATATGCTAGTTGCTTATTTTGTGACCAAAATGAAACTACTGTCAAACACAAAAGGTAACTGTAATCAATCACACTACTTTGTACACGTCAGTGCGCAACAGCATGTTACAGCAAAATAAAAAACTACTCCTTACATCAGGCGAATGACTATCTCTTAGTATAGCTGCTCAAATACTTCATGATAGTGTTTCAAAAACCCCTTTCATCATTACTTGAAACACTGCCTGTTACAATGACATCTACTACTTAGAACTATATATATATGTTTATAAGTCAAAGTAAATAGGCCCTATCATACAAAGGTAAATCGGATAAGGCACGCATTCTGTAGAACATCAATTTGTACATGGTAATAACTTGACAGCTTGTACAATACCTTCCCAAGATGGCGGACCGCTAGACACGTCACTGGCGCCGTCGCGCGGCATCTAGGCTTTGATATCTATGCCTGCGACAATGTATGATTTACAGCAGTATGTGTGTGTAAAACAAAGGCATGAAGATCATGACAAGAAAATGAGGACTTTTTTCATTTTGATGGATAAAGTCTAGGGAAGTGTGAAGCCATGATTTGAAAGGATAGACGGTTTTCAGGAGTGAATATTTAAGACTGAGTTAAAAGCTGTGCGGAGTCCTTTAAAATCCACACACCAATTATTCCAACACGAAAGTAACAAGACAATACAAAATCGTAATCCGAACTGATGAAACATAAGTTAGGGGCCATCAATCAGTAGGGTAATTCTGTCTAACCTTACTGTGTCTCCTTCTGTGTTGTATGTCACCAAGCGATTCGCCCGACTTAACGATAACCCTGATTAAACAGGCGTACCCCGTACCCAAACCACAAGTTTGGTTTGCCACCCGAAGAAGCGTTTGTACGTGTGTCACTGGTAAATCATCCATACAGTATTGAAAATAGCAGTCGAGAACTGACAAGCTTCTGGAATTGTTCATAGTTTGTACTTTTTATTGTCTGCCATTGTGTTTTTTCTCAGTAAAAACAGAAGCTGAACCAAACCGAGCAGACCTCGAAAGACAACAGAGAATAAAGACTTCTGTGTCGAAATGATGATTGTCTGTTTGGGGCGCTTTTCTGTGAACTTCGCCTGCATGCCATGGAGGGTACGTTAAGTGGACAAACGTCGACTGAACCAAAGTGCTTAAAACTTGGTCGGAAATAATCAGCGGTAAGCGAAATTGAGACCATAATGTATCATTTAACAGCTGAGGATTTGTTGAGACAGGTCAGATTGGTATTTAAAGTGTCAATTTCGCAATCAATTCATTCAATCAAATAATTATTGATTCCAAGTACTTGAACCGTGAGTACAATCGCGACATCTATAACCTGTAAGGTTATAAAGGAAGGAATGTCGACCAAATGATATGTTAAACCACATTGATGATTTACCAAACAAAAAGGATAACATTCCTTTAATATAAATGTAGTACTGGATGCTACCGGACCGTATAGACTGCATTATACAGCTGTTCTGTCCTTCTGTCACTTCAATGCTATTGGCCAAACTCCCACACATTTGTTTCTCGATAAGACAAAATTTGCAGTTTCTTGGTCTCCGACTGCTCGAACAGACTATTTACATGCCTATTGGAACTAACAGTGCCCAACGCTGGCCGATTTTTTTTTTATTCGAGGCCGAATTTATCGAAGAGCTAATTAAAAGAGGTAGCAAAGACCATGTAAAGTCGTTAAATTTCACTTTCAGATGACGCCGCCTTTAAATAACAAGAATTGTATTGACCATCTAATATATCCACTATAACTGGAAATCAAAGACAAAACAGATTCTTTTACATCAGCAGTCCATCTCGATCTTTTTCTACAACATGGACAGCTTTCCAACAAGCTGTATGATAAACGTGATTCACGATTTCCCAGCAAGAAAATCATCATCTGTCGGACCAACTTGCAACACAAAAGATGCAAGCGGAAAGATATAGGGGAGTTTCACGGTCGTCATAGTGATATCGAGAAATATTTCTTTGTGTGATATGCAACTGGACGTGTTCGATGCTTGTTGGTTTGCCTATTGGTTCCGTTGCTGCACCTTCTCGTTTGTGAACGTGACATTACTTGCTTGGATTGAAAAAGATTTGACATAGCGGGTGTCATTTTCATTTCTGGAAATTATGCCGTCATCTTCAAAGTATGGTGTTTGATTCTCGATATCACGACTTTCCTACAAGATGTTTGAAACAGAAACAACACGGGGTTCTGAAAGATTCCGGTAGATGTAGACGATACGAAAGTTTTTCGGCAGGCATGAAGATCTCATTGGGAAATAGTTAATTTTCTTATGCCATACAAAGTTAGACTGTTTGATGCTCGTTAGCAAACCCGATAATTCTGATGTTTACCTTCTCCTTATTTGGGAGTGTGACATGATTTACTTTTATTGACCAAGGTATACATTGCTGACCTGTTTCGAACACCAGCATGGGATCATGAAACAATCTTATATTTAACATTTTGCTTAGCCAATCATATGCGACCTCTTACTTCAAAACTTAACAGGACACCGTTTTTGCGATACTCCAGGTGTTATGCTCTCTATCGTTTTCTGCACTGCTGGAACATTTCATGGCAAAAGTAAAGGTCCTCTGTGAGACACTGTGGATAAGACAAGAAGACTAGTTTGACGTATATCAAACCAATGTTGTGGTTGGATAATAGTATAATATAATGGATTTGACGTGGGGTGTCCCTCCTTTATAATCTTAAAAGAAGCACATCAGTCAGGGATTTTTTCCACTTGAAATCTCCTCTAAACCGATCAAATTACCTTGTGCCTTCAATTTTGTCAGGAAATGACCCAGGGGTGCAGAGAGCGTAGGGACTAAAGTATCAAGAATGGTGTTAGACTCCGATCATTTTATGATCCTTGGGCCTTATTCTCCTCGTCTTTCCCTTAACTTTACGTGTAAATCTTTCTTTTGACAATTTTATGATCCTTGGGCCTATCTTATTCTCCTCGTCTTTCCCTTAACTTTACGTGTAAATCTTTCTTTTGACAATTTTATGATCCTTGGGCCCATCTTATTCTCCTCGTCTTTCCCTTAACTTTACGTGTAAATCTTTCTTTTGACAATTTTATGATCCTTGGGCCCATCTTATTCTCCTCGTCTTTCCCTTAACTTTACGTGTAAATCTTTCTTTTGACAATTTTATGATCCTTGGGCCTTATTCTCCTCGTCTTTCCCTTAACTTTACGTGTAAATCTTTCTTTTGACAATTTTATGATCCATGGGCCTTATTCTCCTCGTCTTTTCCTTAACTTTACGTGTAAATCTTTCTTTTGACAATTTTATGATCCTTGGGCCTATCTTATTCTCCTCGTCTTTCCCTTAACTTTACGTGTAAATCTTTCTTTTGACAATTTTATGATCCTTGGGCCTTATTCTCCTTGTCTTTTCCTTAACTTTACGTGTAAATCTTTCTTTTGACAATTTTATGATCCTTGGGCCTATCTTATTCTCCTCGTCTTTCCCTTAACTTTACGCGTAAATCTTTCTTTTGACAATTTTATGATCCTTGGGCCCATCTTATTCTCCTCGTCTTTCCCTTAACTTTACGTGTAAATCTTTCTTTTGACAATTTTATGATCCTTGGGCCTATCTTATTCTCCTCGTCTTTCCCTTAACTTTACGTGTAAATCTTTCTTTTGACAATTTTTTGTCCTAGTTCTATTGACTTTTTGAGTCTGAATTATGATTCAGTTGATGGATGTTATTTTCTGCAATAATATTCGATTCCAGCCAAACTTTTGTTCTGATGTCTGAAGGAAAAACTCGGCTACACATTCCCGGGCAATGGTTTTATTTTGTCACAGTCATAATTTAGTGTCTTTATGAGCTCTTGGCAGCCATTCTCCTGTCCCTCTCCTCAGCGATGGACAGCTTAACACCCTTACCGCGGGGCAGGGAGATCCATGGCTTGTTTCCTTTGCCAATCACGAAGACATAACTCAATCTGAAAACAAATGAAAATCTTCATTATCTTTCTAAATCTTCCTTTCAGCCATACCCCTCTGTGTATTGGTAGGTCATATCCAAGGATGATTCTCAACCAAATAAAAAGGGATCATCTTGCATTTTTCTATTAATTTATTTATTGTATTTACCATATAAAAAACTGCTGCTTTTTTCCTTTGTGTTTGGGTGTGCTGTTTATAAATGGACTAAAAAAATTGGCAAAATTTTTTTGTTTTAAAAATGCAAAGCGTACCAGTACCACTAGCTCATGGACTCAATTTCAATAGCACTAAAAAATAACAAACCACACAATAGCCTTTTAGAAAATAAAAACATCTTAATCAAATTATCTAGGTCACTGCCTTCTCCCTCCCAGGAATCCCCATTCTTTCTCAAAAACATGAAATATTCTCGGAACAGGCCTCCTTGTCGTTAATTCACACATGACTTTTATTCACAACCAGTCATGATTTATGTTTTAATATAGATGCATCGCTTGGAATTTTATGTCCAAACTCGGACTAGTCTATCTTCAAGACGGCCATGCAGTTGTTGCATTATGGAAGTTGTTGTAGAGTGCTTCCAGTGGCAGGCTACGTGGGGAAGGGCAGATAATTGAAATGAGACAGTACTGAGTCTTTTATGGGTACCTGTCCATCACAATTTTACAAATTTACAAGAAATATGGGACTATAAGAATTTTGTTAGCCTGCAAGGGCCTACGCTTATGTTTAACAATACAGACAAATTGCCTTCTGTTGTCTGTGATATCAATGAATTGTTAAAAAAGGACTCTGCGGCTTATAACTCTGAAAATACCGTATTTATTTCTCATTTGCAAATCAAAATGAAAGTTTTAAATTTTCATAAGTGTATCGTTAAGTCATTTGTTCATTACGACCAAATTCATTGATAATAAAATGTGGTCCTCAAAATTTTCTCAGCAGAAGCATAGGAAATATGAATGTGAGTGAAGAGACAAAATACAGAAACAGAATTTCAAGAGAGCCTAACAGGAGTCCTGTTGAGGTCTACCCACCGTGTAGCAAAAGTGTGTCCTAAAGCATCCTTGATGTGTACAATGTCAAAAGATCCTGGATGTCTCTCTCTGTGCTGAATTATACCAACTCTGCCCAAGTTATGACCTCCAGTGATCATACACAAGTTACCTGAAACAACACATAAGCTCTATATGTAATGTGAACAACAAGTCGCCTACTAAGGGTAATTACAAACGGATACCTGCATAACCATCCAAAGGGAAGTGTCCCACGCTGTTGTCTTAATGGATAAAGTTTCTCAAACTGACATTAGAGTTGTCAGCACATTTTTCTATAAACAATGACTGCGATTTTAAATATCTCAATGTATCAAGCCATTGGTAATGCCCAAAAACACAAGTCAGTGGGCGACCGTCGACAGAAATTTATCTTGGCCTCAGTTTGACTACACAATATCAGAGAACAGATGAAGTATAGCTTCGAAAGGGCCATCAAAAATAAAATAGTAAAAACAAGTTAAATAATCACCACAGATGTTTGTAATCTATAATCTTCTATTTATTTATTTATTTTTTTCAAAAAGTATTTTCTTCATCTGCAATTGTAAAACCAAAACTGGTGGGGGAATTCTTACCAGAATCAAATTTGATGAACTCCTTCATTTTGCCAGTGGCAATGTCCACCATGACAGTGTCATTAACCTTGGTCAAAGGGTCAGGGTAGCGGATAGTCCTGGCATCGTGAGTGGTCAACATTGGCACACCCTTAGCTCCAACAGTCACTCTCTTCACTCGGCAGAGTTTGTACTTAAAACAATCAAGGTTTTAATCTCAATGCATATCAAACCTTAAACCAGAAACTTGTCTTTTCCCTATAACAAGTCTGGGCTAGTCGAAAAATCTAACAGGAAAAAATGTTAACAAGTCACATCAATGAAATTTTATTCACAAGGAAAAAATATCTTTAGGACATGAATGCCTTTGCTGCTATGCAAATCAGAATCTGACCAGATGTAGAACATGATGTTAGGAATTGGATGCTATAGGATAAATATGAACCCAATCAATCTGTTTGGGAGGTTTCCAAGAAAAGACACTGATTCAGAACATGACGCGAGTTGATGTTTGGCTTTGCATTGTTTTACATGCATCCTATCAAGAGCTATGGTCCATTACTGAAGGCATCCAGCACTTATTACAAATGCATGAAAAAGCATGAAATTCTGTATAATATGAATGAGGATTATCACTATTGACGAAAGAAAATCAGTTGAAATCGGATAAGGTTATCAATGTAGTTATCAATTACATAATTGGCTGACAGTGTCAATTGGCAGACAATGTGTTCAATATTTGTAGAAAATGAATTATTTTCTTTTTTTAAACCTAGAATACCTGATTTTATTATTATTATTGCATTCTTAAATGGCCGGTCAACAAATAAAAGGTTGTAAGGGCCATTAAACAGTAAAGAATACCCGACTTACCTAGAATTTACATAAACCTAGAATATCTGGCTTACCTCGAATTTACTTAAACCTAGAATAGCTAATTTACCCAGAATTTACATCAACCTAGAATACCTGACTTACCTAGAATTTACTTAAACCTAGAATACCCGACTTACCTAGAATTTACTTAAACCTAGAATATCGGACGTACCTAGAATTTACTTAAACCTTGCATACCCGACGTACCTAGAATTTACTTAAACCTAGAATATCGGACGTACCTAGAATTTACTTAAACCTAGAATAGCTAATTTACCCAGAATTTACATAAACCTAGAATACCTGACTTACCTAGAATTTACTTAAACCTAGAATATCGGACGTACCTAAAATTTACTTAAACCTTGCATACCCGACTTACCTAGAATTTACATAAGAACAAATGTTATTGGCATCTTTCCTATGGATCATCACATCAGATAAGATTAAACAATTAAGACGATAGATGATATCCGAACATCATTCCGTCACTAATCAGTATCAAAATGATTATGTAGAACTTCCTATTACCAACTTCGGAATCACTAGTCATTTTATCAATAGACACAACATGCCATTTTCCTACTTTTTCAAGAAGATTGAAATACAGGACTGTTTCAGTCTACAGTTGTTTGCCTACGACACGAGGACGGACCTACTGATCTTATTTGGCTTTCTGACGAGCTGAGATTTTTTAAGCCGGTGTTAAAGCTGTCCAGGTCCTTCCCTATTTATGCCTGAAAAATACAGGAATCTTGGCGCCCCCACCTCTGGTACCACATCAAAACTATGTGACATATCTAATCTTGACCACCAGGAAAACCAGGTCACAGCTTTCATATTAGAGCTTACCTTGGCTTCCTCTGGCTTGATACGATGAACTGTAAATCGTCCTTTTACATCATACAGAAGTCTGAAGTTCTCATTTGTCTTCTCAATGGTGATGACATCTAACAAACAAAATGTCATTTGTTACTTCAAGTTTGTATGACATTAATTTTGAAAATGCCATTCTTAATGAAATTTCAAAATTTCCACTCAACTGTATCAAGTCATTGGTAATGCCCTACAAACACATGCTGGTGGGCGACCGTTGACAGAAATTTCTGTTGGCCTCAAATTGACTATACATGAACACAGGTAAGATCAAGGATAGCTTCGATAGGGCCTGTTTGGTCTTTTCTTTAAACAGAATATTTGTTATATTTTGAAGATATATATAAATACCATCTAAAACAAGTACAATTTTTTTTTTAAATTGAGACATAAAATGGGATTTCAGTGTCGTAGCAAGTAGCAACTGCATGTCTGCCTGTCTGTCAAGATAAATCAATTCTGACCTCTTGTACTTACCCATAAAACCAGCTGGGTAGTCCTTGGCGGTTCTCACCTTCCCATCAACTTTGATCAGCCTCTGGTTAACGATCTTCTTCACTTCATCGTATGTGAGGGCATACTTTAATCTGTTACGCAGGAAAACGATCATGGGAAGACATTCCCTCAACTTGTGTGGGCCAGTGCTAGGTCGAGGAGCAAAGACACCACTCAATTTGTCAAGCATCCATGACTTTGGCGCCGTCAGGCGCTTCATAGATTTCCTACGTCCTCGGTAACCCTGAAAATCAAACGTCAAAAATAAGAGCAAAGGGAACTTATACTGAATCTAAATGTTGTTGATACTTGCACAAATATTCTTTTTTTTTTTGGATACATTCTCTGCAATGGACACCAGACTACAGCTCTCAGCAGCATAATTTTTGCTCTGTTGTTAACTTTATACAACATTCCCCAACTGCAATCTATGAATTGGTTGCTAAAATCTGGTGTTTTTACAAAGTGAGAAATTCTGACGTTTGACTGCAACCAAGACAACAAAGTACTGAAAATAGATGCAGTACTTCCAGTCTAAATGGCCCATGTTACAATAGTAGTTAATATGGTGGCAACTTGTGCTAAGATTTATAAGTAGTCAGAATTGTCAGTTAACATCTTTTAGCAAAAAACAATTTACCTTGTCACAAAGCAATGCAACTTAAAAAGTGATATATTGCAAAAGTTACTGTTTAATGGCCAGTTTGTGTATTGTACACAAATTTATGGTATTTCCCGACCTGCTCATAAAATGAAAGAACTGACCGAGACTAAATGAGCTATTAAAAACCTATTATCAAGTTGATGTTATTATTCAATGAACAAGTGAGATAAGGTTGGTATTCGGTCATATAGTCAATTGGTTTCAGAATCGTACAAGATTTGACAGCAAATGGGAACGTTTATCCAATATCAACTTACCAAAACCTGACAAAATGTCAAACATATAATGTCAAGTAAATAAAACATTTAAGAGAATCAAACTTTACAAATGTGTTTCATGGCCATGTTCACAATACTTCACAAGAACTTCAGAAGTGCGTATCGCACATGTAATGTAGATGTAGTAGATTTGCTACCCTTCCACGATACACCTTCAAACATCCGCAATAGCATGTAATCGATTGCATACGGATGCTTGCAAAATGCAGAACATTATCGTTTGCTGTTAGTATGCAAGGGATAAACGAAGGAAACTCATGACATAGTCGCAATCCGAAATCTATTTACATTACTCAATGTAAACCGAAGTTGCACTTTATATAACTAAATTACTAACCAATATCAATGTTTATAACGAAAATAACAAAATATTTATTTAATTTAATGTTATATTATTGTGTTTATTTCCTAAAATTGGTTATAGTTGCAATATATGAGCTAGGATTGAACGGATTATATATCACATGTCCCTATACAGACCCACCATTTTGGCTATTCACTGTAAAAAGACCGATTTTGCCGGAAGTACCAATGTACGTGTAACTAATCGCCCAGGAGGACATGTAATATCAAGTAGACCAAACATACTAAAATTATAAAAGAACCTGAGTAAATTAAAAAGAAAAAAAAAAAAAGAAGAAAAATCTTTATTTCTAAATTGCCTGAATAATCAAAACATAACAGAAGTACATTTGGAACGAACGCATAATATTCAAACGATGAAAAGAAGATAGAGACTTGTTAGCAGAAACCCAGAGTTATCGTTCGTTATTTTGATTCGCATGTAGGCTATAATGCTACTGTATAAATGTTACCTATTAGAATACTTAAAGGTGTGTAAGGGTCAGAAACATGAGTGATGCATTTTGTTACATAACGTAAATAGGAGGTCAATAAGTTTGTCATTAGGAAGGACATTGTTCAGTGGAAATGTAATCCTGAAATAAAAAAAAAAACATTACAGGGTGTTTGTCAACATGAATTTATTGACTTTTATATTATATTTGTTTTTATATTATATTTATTTTTATTCGGTACCATTGAAATTTAGTATAGATGTTTTCTTTTTAACCTTCAATTTTGAGATGATTCTGCATGCAATGTATATAGATAAACGCAATCGTTCCCCACAGTAGAAACAAGTCGTTGTCAGTATATAATATACCTGCTAATGCAACATCCGGTGTCATGGCTCAACTATGGAAGGTAGGGTCGGAAAGTCAACAGAGACAGGATTTCATGTTTTACCTCTTCTTCGGATAAATTCAAACTTTTTAGAGACACTGCTATAGACAATAAATTTATATTACTATAATGGATACTCCTGGCGATATGGAAGGCGTAAACTGGGGAAGCTTTGAAGGTTTCGACATGCTGGAAGCTGAAGATGACAATCTTGCTCCCGACACCAGCTCGGTAACTCGAGTTTATTTGAACGGTGATTCAAACGAAACCCAAAGGGCAGAACTCAGACCAGGGGACTTGGAATCCACGGAACTCTCATCCGATAACAAAATGCCTCAGAAGCAGTCTGACTCCAACGAAGGGTACACGCAAATACTACGTTTTACTAAGCCCCCCCCCCAATCCCCCTACATCAGCCGGTTGACAGTCACTAGAAATCTATCGGTTGAAATATAATTTTCGTTTTGTTCTTACTGTTACCCCGATGACGGCTACCCACAATATACCGCTCAGCTAAGGATATCTTTCCTTAAGCGCAATTTGTTAAGCGTAGGACTGATGTTAAAAATAAGAGGTCCGGCATTTGAGTCCTGAAGAAAACATAACAAGATACACAAATTTACATGTAAAGTCGTGTTTTGAAATGAATATTGACTTCTCTTACATTGGAGCCCATTTAGGTATTCAAGAGTAATACATAATGTTGCTTTCACATGAATCTCTATCTGTAACCAATGGAAAATTTAGTTATTTCCTGAACACGGGTAAACATTGACCACGATATACCATGTAGCTAGAGAAACCTCTTTAGCTCATAAGACTAGTAAGCCACAGGTCCTGGGTTCAAATCTTAGCTGAGATATCACAATTGATAACAGCCTGTTGCGTTTCCATCTTTCTTTATTATCAAATTAACAATAAAACAGCTAAGTAACATATTGACTGTTTATATATAGTAGTTTGGGTTAGATACTTCTTAAAATACAATTGTAAATGATTACTAAAAAGTAATGTATCCAACAATAACAAAGGTATTATAACAGTAGGATAAAAGACTAGTGAAACATGAAAGGTAGCTGATATTTAA
Source organism: Ylistrum balloti (assembly GCF_031769215.1). Classification (NCBI taxonomy): domain Eukaryota; kingdom Metazoa; phylum Mollusca; class Bivalvia; order Pectinida; family Pectinidae; genus Ylistrum; species Ylistrum balloti. The sequence goes on from NW_026781961.1 coordinate 704,219, forward strand.
CAACTATTAATACTGTTATCATGTAGTTTGGAAAATGCTGACAAAATTCTAAGTGCAAGAAGATTTATCAGTACCAAATTTTATATTACTGCTTTGGAGTTCTGGCTACAGAAGTTGACCAAAGAGATTGGTGGTGTTGTAGATACATCCAACACACAATATCCGAGGATCAGATATTGATGCAAATCAATCCAGGGGAAAATTGCATGCCTTCCAACCCAAGCCATGCTACAATTACTATGGAAAGTCGAGACCCCAACACCAAGCTTCTTGAGGTAACAAGGTAGATATCAATAAGTTTTATTATTTTATCCTATTTCAATATATTTCATTTGATTTTAGACAATGTCACAATATTCATTATACACTAAACAGTTTTCAATGAAGCCACAACAAAAGCCTTTTTGGGAAAAAAAAAAGATTGGGCCCAAGTCATTTTGAAGAACTCAGTTCAAACTAAATTGGTCACTGACCTTTTCTCAATACATACTGATTCTTGTCAAGGGTCACCAATACAAGCATTTCATTGATAAGATCAAAATGTCTCTGCAGATACATTTTTCAAGATAGAAAATACTTTGTTTTAAAACCAGGACAAAAAATGACAAGTTATGTGCAAATTAACAAACATTTCCTGAAGCATGGCAAGAATTGGTACATAGAATAGGTGGGTGGCTTTTACAAAGTAAGTAAAGGTGAGAAGCTAGTACAGAAAAAAAACTCATTTAATCTGATAAGGACCCCAATCAGAAAATAGCCAGTGCAAGCCTGTACTTTATATATATGTTATTATACTTAATTGATGTCCACCAAGTTTGGGTTCCTACAGCCCACAAATAACCTGTCTGGAATGTAATTATTTACAGTTAATGATACATTTAAACATTGCAGGTACCAATGCAACTACACGGGTTGTCCACGGACATACAGCACGGCAGGGAACCTGAGAACCCATCAGAAAACTCATAAGGGTAAAGGGAGATACATCTCTAATGATATGTCTGTAGCTGAGATAGAACTTCACATTGTTAGGTTACCTTAGACACAGTCTCATGGTGACCTATTGTGATCACCCCTGGTGTTGTGTATCTGTAAACAATTTTACATTTTCAGCTTCTCCTCCAAAAACACCTGAACCAATTTCAATGAAATTTTGGAAAAAAAACTTCCCTGGCCTAAGATGAACCAAAATAGTTAATTATACAGTGCCAACCCCGCAGCAGCCAGAGGGGCGGGGCCAAAAGGGGTCAAATTCACTCAGATTTCAAAAATCTGCTTCTCAACATCAAGATATGGTAGAATCAAATGTTCTTCATGGATGGAAGCATCTTAAGGTGCTTTACAAAAATTGTGAATTTCATGGCCCCAGGGTCTCATGTTTCCCAGTGGGCAGGGGTTAAATTTTACTTTGGTTTATATAAACAAAATAGATTTTTGAGCATAATTTGTTAATTTCTATTGGAAATATCTTAAACTTAGTTAGAATTGAGTGAAGGATGATGACTTGATGATATGTCAATATTGATCCTGGCTGACCCCCAGGGGCTGATGGGTGGGGTCATAAGGGGTCAAATTGACTTAAATTTCAGAAACCTTCTTCTGAACACTAAGGTATGGTAGAATCAAATGCTCTTCATGTATGGAAGCATCTTGAGGTGCTTTAATTACTGAAATGGGTCTAACATTTCTTCCTGGGGAGGAGGTTAACTTTACTGTAGTTTTAATACAAAAAATGGCATTTTTAGGTCATCTGACCTGAAGCGTCAGGATGACCTTTAGCCATTGTGTTTTGTCCATCACTGTGCGCAAATTTTCATTGAAATGACTTCTTCTCAATAAACAGAAGGCTCAGGGTACTGATTTTGGGCCTGTAACATGATGGGAAGAAGGGCTACACAGTTTGTAAATATGAATGATCTTTCAAGGTCACAGGGGTCAAATATGTTCAAATGTTTAAATAACATCTTCTCAATAAGCAAAAGGCCCAGAGTGCTGATATTGGGCCTGTAGCATGTTTGGATGAAGGGTTGCCAAGTTTGTTGATATGAATGGTCTTAATATTCAGTTGACCCTTAATGCCAGTAGGCCTCTTGTTGAGCATAATGTTATTCATTTCCTAATGGCAATAATTTTGTAAGAATTATTAGTATAGGATGACAGTTTTGATGGTATGCAGATATTGACACTGACTTACTATCATCAATGTCACAATTTCTTTTTTGTGACAGTAGAAAAGGACTTACCTTTTGACCTTTATAATCAATATTGCTTATCTCAGGTGACCATCAAGACCGCTAGGCCTCTTGTTGTTCCTGGTAATATGATGGATTGTTATAATCATAACAATTTTAAAAGGAAAATATTACAAACTCATTCTCAATGGGAAACAGTTTGTTCAAAACAAAACAAAAAAACAAAAAAATATTTACTGCAGAATTGTTTCAGGCAGTGTGAAGCTCTGAATAGAAGCTGTAGTACTTAATAACACAGCTGTGAAAGATAAAGATGATTTAAATACACAGAAACTTTACATCAATGTGATCTGTATCTTACTTGTAAAAGATGGCATTTGTTTTTCTATTGACTATTTGAAGCTAAAGTTTGTATATGAATCAGTAGTGTTTATAAAAGTTGGGGACAGTGCATTACTGGCATGTGTTTTATTGAGGTGTAATTGAACCTAAGATTTGCTTGTCCACAGGTGAATATACATTTGTCTGTAACGAAGCTGGATGTGGGAAGTCTTTCCTCACCTCATACAGTCTCAAGATCCATGTACGAGTCCACACAAAAGAAAAACCTTACGAATGTGAACAGAGGGAGTGTCACAAGTCCTTTAACACGCTATACAGGTAGGATAGGTTATGGCACATTTCAAGTATTACTTTGGTATTGTGATGTATTAGAATTAAGTTAGATACATTGGTCTGCCGATGGAGAGATCTGCTGATGACAATAATTAAGTAGGTGGTAGAGCATCAGGAAAAAGTGCTCCATTTCATTGATGTATACATACATCTGGCTGAAAATTATCAGTTGAAAATTAAGAAAAAAACTGCTTGTATTTAACACTGTATAATGATTACCCTGCTGCAGTGGGTGTTTTTGATTATTCACATGTAAACAATGTTATTATTTGTAGACTGAGGGCTCATCAGAGGATCCATTCTGGAAATACCTTTAACTGTGAGGAAGATGGATGTACCAAGTACTTCACTACACTAAGTGATCTGAGAAAACACATACGTACTCACACCGGTGAAAAACCATTTGTGTAAGTTATAACTACACTAAATGACCTGAGAAAACACATACGTACTCACACCGGTGAAAAACCATTTGTGTAAGTTATAACTACACTAAATGACCTGAGAAAACACATACATACTCACACTGGTGAAAAACCCATGTCCCTCCTCTCCCATCCAGGTACATAGTGTTACCCATGTCCCTCCTCTCCCATCCAGGCAGACAGTGTTACTCATGTCCCTCCTCTCCCATCTGGGTACACAGTGTTACCCATGTCCCTCCTCTCCCATCCAGGTACATAGTGTTACCCATGTCCCTCCTCTCCCATCCAGGCAGACAGTGTTACTCATGTCCCTCCTCTCCCATCTGGGTACACAGTGTTACCCATGTCCCTCCTCTCCCATCCAGGTAGACAGTGTTACCCATGTCCCTCCTCTCCCATCAAGGTAGACAGTGTTACTCATGTCCCTCCTCTCCCATCCATGTACACAGTGTTACCCATGTCCTTCCTCTCCCATCAAGGTAGACAGTGTTACTCATGTCCCTCCTCTCCCATCTGGTTACACAGTGTTACCCATGTTCCTCCTCTCCCATCTGGTTACACAGTGTTACCCATGTTCCTCCTCTCCCATCTGGTTACACAGTGTTACCCATGTCCCTCCTCTCCCATCTGGTTACACAGTGTTACCCATGTCCTTCCTCTCCCATCCAGGTACACAGTGTTACCCATGTCCCTCCTCTCCCATCCATGTACACACTGTTACCCATGTTCCTCCTCTCCCATCTGGGTACACAGTGTTACCCATGTCCCTCCTCTCCCATCCAGGTAGACAGTGTTACTCATGTCCCTCCTCTCCCATCTGGGTACACAGTGTTACCCATGTCCCTCCTCTCCCATCCAGGTAGACAGTGTTACTCATGTCCCTCCTCTCCCATCTGGTTACACAGTGTTACCCATGTCCCTCCTCTCCCATCCAGGTACACAGTGTTACTCATGTCCTTCCTCTCCCATCCAGGTACACAGTGTTACCCATGTTCCTCCTCTCCCATCCAGGTACACAGTGTTACTCATGTCCTTCCTCTCCCATCCAGGTACACAGTGTTACCCATGTCCTTCCTCTCCCATCCAGGTACACAGTGTTACCCATGTCCTTCCTCTCCCATCAAGGAACACATTGTTACCCATGTCCCTCCCCTCCCATCCAGATAGACAGTGTTACCCATGTCCTTCCTCTCCCATTCAGGTACACAGTGTTACCCATGTCCCTCTTCTCCCATCTGGGTAGACAGTGTTACCCATGTCCCTCCTCTCCCATCCTGGTACACAGTGAACGATGTTCTTCCTCTCCCATCTGGGTAGACAGTGTTACCCATGTCCCTCCTCTCCCATCCTGGTACACAGTGTTACCCATGTCCCTCCTCTCCCATCCTGGTACACAGTGAACGATGTTCTTCCACTCCTAATTCTATGTCATTGTTCAATTATTATTATGTAAGAATTTAGAAAAAGGAATTAGCGATGCTCTGTACCTTATGACAAAGTGCCTATTGATGTAACAGAAATTGTATTATTTATGTGACAGATGTAAAGAAGATGGGTGTTCTAAAGCATTTGCTGCTAGTCATCACCTTAAAACGCATCACAGAACTCACACAGGTAAATATATGTTAGCTCATCACCGAACTCACACAGGTAAATATATGTTAACTCATCATCAAACTTACGCAGGTAAATATATGTTAACTCATAACTCACACAGGTAAATATATGTTAACTTATCACCGAACTCACACAGGTAAATATATATTAACTCATAACTCACACAGGTAAATATATATTGACATATAACTCACACAGGTAAATATATTTTAACTCATCATCAAGCTTACACAGGTAAACATATGTTAACTCATCACCGAACTCACACAGGTAAATATATGTTAACTCATCATCAAACTTACACAGGTAAATATTTGTTAACTCATAACTCACACAGGTAAATATATGTTAACTCATAACTCACACAGGTAAATATATGTTAACTCATCACCGAACTCACACATGTAAATATATATTAACTCATAGCTCACACAGGTAAATATATGTTGACATATAACTCACACAGGTAAATATATTTTAACTCATCATCAAGCTTACACCGGTAAATAAATGTTAACTCATCATCAAGCTTACACAGGTAAATATATGTTAGCTCATCATCAAACTTACACAGGTAAATATATGTTAACTCATAACTCACACAGGTAAATATATTTTAACTCATCACCTAACTCACACAGTTAAATATATGTTAGCTCATCATCAAAATTACACAGGTAAATATATGTTAACTCATCATCAAGCTTACACAGGTAAATATATATTAACTCATAACTCACACAGGTAAATATATATTGACATATAACTCACACAGGTAAATATATTTTAACTCATCATCAAGCTTACACAGGTAAACATATGTTAACTCATCACCGAACTCACACAGGTAAATATATGTTAACTCATCATCAAACTTACACAGGTAAATATTTGTTAACTCATAACTCACACAGGTAAATATATGTTAACTCATAACTCACACAGGTAAATATATGTTAACTCATCACCGAACTCACACATGTAAATATATATTAACTCATAGCTCACACAGGTAAATATATGTTGACATATAACTCACACAGGTAAATATATTTTAACTCATCATCAAGCTTACACCGGTAAATAAATGTTAACTCATCATCAAGCTTACACAGGTAAATATATGTTAGCTCATCATCAAACTTACACAGGTAAATATATGTTAACTCATAACTCACACAGGTAAATATATTTTAACTCATCACCTAACTCACACAGTTAAATATATGTTAGCTCATCATCAAAATTACACAGGTAAATATATGTTAACTCATCATCAAGCTTACACAGGTAAATATATATTAACTCATAACTCACACAGGTAAATATATGTTGACATATAACTCACACAGGTATATATATTTTAACTCATCATCAAGCTTACACAGGTAAATATATGTTAACTCATCACCGAACTCACACAGGTAAATATATGTTAACTCATCATCAAACTTACACAGGTAAATATTTGTTAACTCATAACTCACACAGGTAAATATATGTTAACTCATAACTCACACAGGTAAATATATGTTAACTCATCACCGAACTCACACAGGTAAATATATATTAACTCATAACTCACACAGGTAAATATATGTTGAGATATAACTCACACAGGTAAATATATTTTAACTCATCATCAAGCTTACACAGGTAAATAAATGTTAACTCATCATCAAGCTTACACAGGTAAATATATGTTAGCTCATCATCAAACTTACACAGGTAAATATATGTTAACTCATAACTCACACAGGTAAATATATTTTAACTCATCACCTAACTCACACAGTTAAATATATGTTAGCTCATCATCAAACTTACACAGGTAAATATATGTTAACTCATCATCAAGCTTACACAGGTAAATATATGTTAACTCGTCATCAAACTTACACAGGTAAACATGTTAACTCATCACCGAACTCACACAGGTAAATATATGTTAACTCATCACCTAACTCACACAGGTAAATATATTTTAACTCATCACCTAACTCACACAGATAAATATATGTTAACTCATCATCAAGCTTACACGGGTAAATATATCTTAACTAATTATCAAGCTTACACAGGACACTGTATATTTACTTATTGGGAAACAGACACACATTAATGTTTTAATTCTTACTACTTGCATAAGTCAATATGTTAACTCAATATCAAATTCATTCACACAGGTAAATGTGTCAACTTTATTTCAAATTCACACAGGTAAATGTGTTACTCAATATTGAATTCACACAGTAAAGTGTGTTAACAGATTTAACAGTCACACTATCATTTACACTTATTATTGTCTAGATAAGTCAATATCATACATGTTGAAAACACTAAACTGAAGAAAAGCTATTAAGAATAAAGCAGTGGTGTTCATTGACAGTACTACTCAGTGACTTTAACAAAACTGTTGTGATTTCAGGAGAAAAACCATTCTCATGTCAGCAGGATGGATGTGCCAAGACCTTCACAACCAACCACAGTTTGAAGTCACATATGAATCGACATGCCAAAACAGATAATGTGGAGGTATGTAATATCAATCAAGACATTTCCCAAAAGCTGTTTCTTTACATCTGATTATTTTTATATTGATAGACAACTGTTTAAGACCATTCTGTTGGAATTTAAAACTTTTCGTTTAGAAGTACATTGCTAACAAAACACTCAAGTCTGTTTAATTAATTCAGTCCTAGTCAACTTATATATAACTGAGTGGTGGTGGTATTAAACTCAGTCATTATTCCACATGGTAAAGATTTGAGTCATTATTTCTGATGGTGTAAAACTGAGTCATTATTCCTCAGGGTAAATATTTGAGTCATTATTTCTGATGGTGTAAAACTGAGTCATTATTCCTCAGGATAAAGATTTGAGTCATTATTTATGATTGTGTAAAACTGAGTCATCATTTCTGATGGTGTAAAACTGTGTCATTATTCCACAAGGTAAAGATTTGAGTCATTATTTTTGATGGTGTAAAACTGAGTCATTATTCCACAGGGTAAAGATTTGAGTCATTATTTCTGATTGTGTAAAACTGAGTCGTCATTTCTGATGGTGTAAAACTGAGTCATTATTACACAGGGTGAAGAATTGAGTCATTATTTCTAATAGTGTAAAAATGAGTCATCATTTCTCAGGGTAAAGAATTGAGTCATCATTTCTGATGGTGTAAAACTGAGTCATTATTTCACAGGGTGAAGAATTGAGTCAATATTCCTCATTGTAAAGAATTGAGTCATTATTTCTGATGATGTATTATTGAGTCATCATTCCACATGGTAAAGAATTGAGTCTATTTTTCTGTTGGTGTATATCTGAGTCATTATTTATGATGGTGTAAAACTGAGTCATTATTCAAATATACTTTGAATGTTCTATATATAAGAATGTTTATATCCTGTCTGGACAAAGTACACAATCTATCATGTATCCTGTTATCTTTCAGTCCAATGTCATTCAGTTGGATGCAGAACCTTCAGGCCAAGCCACATCATATGAGGATGATAATTTCCAGGTAAAAACCTGCTTACTTATTAATCATATGTGTGGTTATTGTATGTACTGATAGCCAATCAGATGTCTTCATGGTAGGTATTCACCACTTACTCATTAATGTGTGGTTATTGTATGTACTGATAGCCAATCAGATGTCTTCATGGTAGGTATTCACCACTTACTCATTAATGTGTGGTTATTGTATGTACTGATAGCCAATCAGATGTCTTCATGGTAGGTATTCACCACTTACTCATTAATCATTTGTTTGGTTATTATTTCATAAATAGAATTATTAGTCCATGTCTGTAACCTATATTTTTTAAAAACAGAATCCAGGCAGTAATATCAGCTCAAGTATAGAAGATTTCCTTAATTCCATTGCGAATGACTACAACCATGATGTTGCTCGAGCCACTGGGACGCCAGACACGGCTGGTAAGACATTATTTTGTCTGAATCTTGGTGAATTGGTTAGATTGTACTATTTTATCTTGTTTTTTTATGAGATGTTGATGTTGTTTTTGTTTCACATTTAACATGTACGTTACAGTTAGTTTTGGGGGAAATAAATTAATCTTTCTCAAACTCACCTTTATTTGAAAAAGTCACCCTTGCCTTGACAAAATGGTTGTTCCAAAATACATTACTGTCCTGGAAAATGGGGTCATTGTTTATTAGATTGAATAATGTTTATACTCACATAGTATATTTCTTTAATTTTCTTCTACATGCAAAATAATGCAAGTTAACACGACTAACTGTCTGTCTTATCACCTCTGTATGATTTTTAGACAAAGAATCTTGTCCTCCAGTTGAGATATCTGTCTCATAAATGACTGTTTAGCAATCTCCAAGTATAAAGTAGATATATTGGAATTTGTTAGGCGTATTACAGGAAACATCCGTCCCACCCCAGGACTTCAGCCCCTATTATTTAATTGAAAATTTGATAAGATGAAGAGACAGGCCGGAAGTCAAGCCTTTGATAGAAGAGTTTTATTTTGGAGTTCTGTGGTTAAGTAGATGTTTTACTACAACAGCCCTTAATGTAAATAATTTTACTGATTGATTTTGGCTGTTTATCAACAGAGCTGAGCATGCATGTGGATGGAAACAGTGTTCTTGGGTCAGTAGGACAACAGACAGTGATAGTGGCAGCGGACACAGGGAATCTGTCCCAACAGGTATTTAGTGTTGCAGAGGATGCTGGGGATTTGTCCCAACAGATATACAGTGTTCAGCCTGTCATCAGTCTGCCCCAGCCGATTGTCTCCCCTTTGCAAGGTCCAGATGAGGCCCAAGTACCTGTCATAGCGATCCCTGACACAAACACAGTTACTACTGCAGTACAGTCTGTTGGCACCATTCCAGTCACATGTGCTAGTAACATGGTGCAGCCCGACAAGGACTCGCCGGTAGTACAGTTGTTTATTCCTGCCACAGCGAGTAGCACTACGCCCACCACTACAGAGTCAGTGACAAGTCAGAACTCCCAACAATCTGTAACTGTACAGCATTACCTCATCACAAAGGTGATCGCCAACACGCCTGAAGGGCCACGCATTCAGTCTGAAAGTGCACTTCAGCTTGTTGCTCCTTCAGTGGCAAACCTTGGCCAGTCTGTTGTTGGAGGTCCAGTGATTGGAGTTCCATCACAAAACGTGCCTTCAGTCCGAGTGATCACCAGTAATGGAGAGGAGTCTAATCAACAAGCTAGAGTGGTACTTCCGCAAACCTCTGAAAACATGACAGCACCATCTACACTCCCTCCTATAACAATCGTGTGCGACTGCAAGAAGGAACGTGCAGAAGAGGAGGATTCCTGTGATAACCGTACAACCTTCGCCCCAGATCAGGGATCAGGAGGTTCCTATACAGCAATACCAATATCTATGACCCCAGTTAACCCTATCACTGTGGCTTTATCTCCTGGCTCTATTGATAACACAAAGAGCACAGAATCTGCACAAGTCATAATGGCATCAGATTTAATTGACACCAATCAACTTACAGTAACTATACCAGTTGCAGTGTCCTCTTCAAGTTAGGTTGACTCCGGTCACTAGCCTCTCTTAAATAGTTAACATGACATGTATGACAGCCAAGGCTAATCTGACTAGTATAACTCAGCTGCTGGATGAACGGTGGCCACACATATTCGGCCGATTGGTCTGACATAACGCTGCTCAGTTTCTGCTGCTTTGAACTGAACAGTCTATATACTCATCAGCAGACCGAGTGAACAAACAAACAAACAGTCAGAAATGGAACGAAAGCTCAGACAAATATACTTATATCATTGTTTTGCTATCCACACACTTATCTGGATTCTTTATTTTACCTACAATTTACTGTTAACTGGACATCGATGCCTAATTCCTATTAGTGTAAACTTGTTATACTCTCCATTTGAAAAGCATAGGCAGATTATATCGGTGGTATGCAGTGCAGATATCTGAAGTGTGAATTTTAATTTACAAAGAGTCATTGGAAATAAAGTGTACTTGTCTTGATTTTTTAATTAGATCATTGAAACAAAGGAAAATTTTCTCATGACTCAGTTGCTGAAAAATGTTTCTGCCTACAAAATGGCTTCTTTTTCCACACTCAAACTGTTCTTATAAATCATCAAACTACATATAAAATTAATGTTACATTAATAAGAGATAAATTTACAGCAGTATCGTAACAAAAGCATAACCTATATAAGCAAACAGAAATCAAGGAAATAAAAAAATAAACAGATATATTAAGATGATACAACAAAGGTGCTTGAGTTGAAACACCAAAGTTTCACAGGTAAAACTAACAGCCCTATATCGAAATTTCAGTTGTTGGAGTTCAGAGACATCATTCCTACTGTTTGACACCCATGACTAATATGATTCCATGGCTAGTTAGACAACTAAACCTCCTTGGCTGACCTGACAAGTACAACTCCTGGCTAGTTAGACAACTAAACCTCCTTGGCTGACCTGACAAGTACAACTCCTGGCTAGTTAGACAACTAAACCTCCTTGGCTGACCTGACAAGTACAACTCCTGGCTAGTTAGACAACTAAACCTCCTTGGCTGACCTGACAAGTACAACTCCTGGCTAGTTAGACAACTAAACCTCCTTGGCTGACCTGACAAGTACAACTCCTGGCTAGTTTGACAAGTAAAACTCCTTGGCGGACCTGACAAGTACAACTCCTGGCTAGTTGGACAAGTAAAATTCCTTGGCTGACCCGACTAGTACAACACACATGGCAAGTTTGACACGTACATCACACATGGCAAGTTTTACGTGTACAACACATATGGCAAGATTTACACGTACAACACACATGGCAAGTTTGACGTTTACAACACACATGGCAAGTTTTACGTGTACAACACACATGGCAAGTTTGACGTGTACAACACACATGGCTAGTTTGACGTGTACAACACACATGGCTTGTTTGACTGATATAACACACATGGATATGTCTTGACTGGTACAGTTCCTAAGAATTATTTGACTACCACAACTCCTGGCTAGTCTGACTAGAACAACACCCGTGGCTTGTTTGACTAGAATGACACCTATGGCTTGTTTGACTAGAACAATGCCCATGGCTTGTTTGACTAGAATGACACCTATGGCTTGTTTGACTAGAACAACACCCGTGGCTTGTTTGACTAGAACAATGCCCATGGCTTGTTTGACTAGAATGACACCTATGGCTTGTTTGACTAGAACAATGCCCATGGCTTGTTTGACTAGAATGACACCTATGGCTTGTTTGACTAGAACAATGCCCATGGCTTGTTTGACTAGAATGACACCTATGGCTTGTTTGACTAGAACAATGCCCATGGCTTGTTTGACTAGAACAATGCCCATGGCTTGTTTGACTAGAATGACACCTATGGCTTGTTTGACTAGAACAATGCCCATGGCTAGTCTGACTGGAACGACACCTATGGCTTGTTTGACTCGAACAACGCCCATGGCTAGTCTGACTTACTGTAACTGAGGCTAGTCTGACCTTGAGTCCAACACATAGCTTGTATTTTGATTTTGGATTTGTGTTTTTGTATGGTAGTGATAGTTTTATGAGCCCTTCTCACCCCTTCCAAGACAACCTGCTGTCTTCGACGATTCCAAAGAAATTCAACACAAAGTCATGAGCTTTATGATTGTTATTAACTTATTGTGTTTTTCTTGTTTTGAAATGATCTTTATAACTTTGAAATCATAGAATCATCGAATCACATTCAATCATGGCACTGACTTTATTTCACCAACTTCATAACTTAACAGTGATGAATACATCCGTTAACATAAACACACTTCATTACTTTCATTTACAATGTACCTGGTTATCATGTATGATTTATTTGGTCACATGATATTGTGTACCTGGTCGCCATGTATGGTGTATTTGGTCACATGATATTGTGTACCTGGTTACCATGTATGGTTTATTTGGTCATATGATATTGTGTACCTGGTTACCATGTATGGTGTGTTTGGTCACATGATATTGTGTACCTGGTTACCATGTATGGTTTATTTGGTCACATGATATTGTGTACCTGGTTACCATGTATGGTGTATTTGGTCATATGATATTGTGTACCTGGTTACCATGTATGGTTTATTTGGTCACATGATATTGTGTACCTGGTTACCATGTATGGTGTGTTTGGTCACATGATATTGTGTACCTGGTTACCATGTATGGTTTATTTGGTCCCATGATATTGTGTACCTGGTTACCATGTATGGTGTGTTTGGTCACATGATATTGTGTACCTGGTTACCATGTATGGTTTATTTGGTCGCATGATATTGTGTACCTGGTCACCATGTATGTTGTGTTTGGTCACATGATATTGTGTACCTGGTTACCATGTATGGTTTATTTGGTCATATGATATTGTGTACCTGGTTACCATGTATGGTGTGTTTGGTCACATGATGTGTACCTGGTTACCATGTATGGTTTATTTGGTCACATGATATTGTGTACCTGGTTACCATGTATGGTGTATTTGGTCATATGATATTGTGTACCTGGTTACCATGTATGGTTTATTTGGTCACATGATATTGTGTACCTGGTTACCATGTATGGTGTGTTTGGTCACATGATATTGTGTACCTGGTTACCATGTATGGTGTGTTTGGTCACATGATATTGTGTACCTGGTTACCATGTATGGTTTATTTGGTCCCATGATATTGTGTACCTGGTTACCATGTATGGTGTGTTTGGTCACATGATATTGTGTACCTGGTTACCATGTATGGTTTATTTGGTCACATGATATTGTGTACCTGGTCACCATGTATGTTGTGTTTGGTCACATGATATTGTGTACCTGGTTACCATGTATGGTGTATTTGGTCACATAATATTGTGTACCTGGTTACCGTGTATGGTGTATATGTTCACAAGATATTGTGTAACTAGTCACCAAGAATTGTGTTTTGGTCACTAGAGATTGTTTATTTGGTCATCAAATATTGTGGACCTGGTCACATTGTGTAGTGTATTTGGTCACCATGTGTTTTGCACTTTGTCACCAGATATTGTTTACCTTGTCACCAGATATTGTGTACCTTGTCACCTTGTATTGTGGGTTTGGTCACAATGCATTGTATACCTGGTCAATATTGATACTGTTCATCTGGTTTCAGTTCCATATTTTTCAAATTCTTTTCACTAGATCTTTTTTAACAACTTTAATGGTACACTATGGTCAGTTGGTTCCACCTTATGTGTTGATACATGCTGATAAACAGCAAATAATTATTGATTCAGGAAACGTCTATATAGTATAACAAGCATTGCTTGTGACTGATGAGATATTGTACACTTGGGCATTAGATATTGTAAACCTTGTCATAAGGTTTTTGTATTAGTCATCAGATATTGTGCACCAGGTCATCATATATTTGTTTTACCTGGCCATCAGATATTGTGCACCAGGTCATCATATATTTGTTTTACCTGGCCATCAGATATTGTGCACCAGGTCATCATATATTTGTTTTACCTGGCCATCAGATATTGTGCACCAGGTCATCATATATTTGTTTTACCTGGCCATCAGATATTGTGCACCAGGTCATCATATATTTGTTTTACCTGGCCATCAGATATTGTGCACCAGGTCATCATATATTTGTTTTACCTGGCCATCAGATATTGTGCACCAGGTCATCATATATTTGTTTTACCTGGCCATCAGATATTGTGCACCAGGTCATCATATATTTGTTTTACCTGGCCATCAGATATTGCGCACCAGTCATTAGATATTGTGTATCTGGTCATCATATATTTGTTTTACCTGGCCATCAGATATTGTGCACCAGGTCATCATATATTTGACATTGTCATCATATATCTGGTCAACATATGTTTTGTACCTAGTTATCAGATATTGTGCACCAGGCCACAGGTAATGTGTATTTGGTCATCAGTAATTGTGTATCTAGTCATCATATGTTTTATACCTGGTCATCAGATATTGTGTAATTGGTCATCAGATATTGTGTATCTGATCAACATATTTTATATCTTGTCATCAGATATTGTGCACAGATCATGAGATATTGTGTTCCAGGTCATCAGGTATTTCGTACCAGTCACAAGATAGTGGTATTGTTTCCCTGTCAACCTCCTTTAAAGTTTATAGGAACGGGTTTTATCATTCACAAACAAAAGAGGAGTATAAAGTGATGCCAGACATTATTTTTGTTCTTTTTCTTAATATTTTGTTTGATAAACAATGTACCTGTTCATCATTCACTCAGTTGATATCATTTAAGCACATTTCATAGTGATCAAAATGTTAAGCATGATTGTACAATTAACATAGGTATGGATGCTTTCCGTTCAAGTGATCCACCTATTTAAAGTTGAAAGCTACCTCTCTTGTTTCATCAGACATCTTCGTATAACCAGTATTAACATTTTAACAGGAAGTCATCTCTCCCTTACTTTCACCGTGTTTGTCTCCCAGGTGTAATGAGTAAGTTTCCTATCACTGTTCATACAGTTGTAATACTTTTGGACTGTTTCTAGACAGAAAACATCACACTCACCAAAATTTCGTTGTTTTTAGGGCCACAAAGGTCTTAAATTTGGCTTTTTTTGTTGAAATTCTTGAACATTTGTTGGTATACAGCCACTTTCAAGGATTTGCTCATTGTTGTAAGCTTGAAGCATTTATGTTACAAAGTGTATGTTGTGTGCCAAACCCCATCCTTATTGTTATCGTTATGGAGTTGATTTGTTTTGGTGGAGGATTTGTTTTCCTTGGCTTCACTCTGTTCTGGTAGTTTTGCTTGGTTTCTTCAGTCCTAGAGTTTTTTTTTGTTGGCAGTTGTCCTAATCACCCTACACCTGTGCTGAAAATGTTTGTATGTTTTGATATATGTGCTGTGCAATCAGAGTCCTAAAGGCTCTAGGCAACATGATTAAGACAGATTTTCCTCCAGATTAGTATCTTAAAAGGCCTTCATTGATGGCCAACACCATTTCTTAAAGTATGATTTGGTTAATGAATATATATCATAACAATGGTATTTATATATATAATGATTATGTAGCATTGTACTCGGACATGTGTGTACATTTGTACATATGATATTGTATATTTGTTAGACTGTCTGGAGTTTGTTATTTATTATTTAATGTTAGGTATTGTGTGGTTTTTTTCACCACAAATTTATGTTAATTTTAATCACTGAAGTCTGTATTAATAATGGTTGTCTGTTAAAAGTTAAAAGTAAAATATTGACTCAGATATTTAGAAATCATTTGATTGATAAATTTCAAATTATGAATTCAAATTCAACAAATGCTTTCTGTAAATTTACCCCTTACCTGATTTGATGTGATAAAACACATCAATACTACCTGGCAAATTAGCACATTGATGAATTTCTTGGCTAATTAGCACAGTGATGAATTTCTTGGCTAATTAGCACATTGGTGAATTTCTTGGCTAATTAGCACATTAATGAATTTCTTGGCTAATTAGCACAGTGATGATTTTCTTGGCTAATTAGCACATTGGTGAATATCTTGGCTAATTAGCACAGTGATGAATTTCTTGGCTAATTAGCACATTGGTGAATTTCTTGGCTAATTAGCACATTAATGAATTTCTTGGCTAATTAGCACAGTGATGATTTTCTTGGCTAATTAGCACATTAATGAATTTCTTGGCTAATTAGCACATTAATGAATTATCTTGGCTAATTAGCACATTAATGAATATCTTGGCTAATTAGCACATTTCTTGGCTAATTAGCACATTAATGAATTTCTTGGCTAATTAGCACATTGGTGAATATCTTGGCTAATTAGCACATTAATGAATTTCTTGGCTAATTAGCACATTGATGAATTTCTTGGCTAATTAGCACATTGGTGAATATCTTGGCTAATTAGCACATTAATGAATTTCTTGGCTAATTAGCACATTGATGAATTTCTTGGCTAATTAGCATGTTGATGAATCGGTGCATCCGCAATAGTCGCTATGTGAACTAAAATATGTTTATGTACAATTAAAATGTGATTTAATCAGTTATATTTAAGTGTTGATATAATCAAGTGTATTTCCATTAGAGAGATTTTCAACAGTGCTATTGACAGTGTATTCACATGTGACTTGTACAGTTGTATATGTGCCATGGAGGACTACTAAATGTAATAATTCTAACGTTGGATACTACTGACTGTCTTTGTAGAACATAATTCTAACGTTGGATACTACTGGCTTTCTTTGTAGAACATAATTCTAACGTTGGATACTACTGGCTGTCTTTGTAGAACATAATTCTAACGTTGGATACTACTGGCTGTCTTTGTAGAACATAATTCTAAAGTTGGATACTACTGGCTGTCTTTGTAGAACATAATTCTAACGTTGGATACTACTGGCTGTCTTTGTAGAACATAATTCTAACGTTGGATACTACTGGCTGTCTTTGTAGAACATAATTCTAACGTTGGATACTACTGGCTGTCTTTGTAGAACATAATTCTAACGTTGGATACTACTGGCTGTCTTTGTAGAACATAATTCTAATGCTGGATACTACTGGCTGTCTTTGTAGAACATAATTCTAATGTTGGATACCACTGACTAGCTTTGTAGAAGATAGCTGGGTTGTTCCTTGAACAAGCTTATATAATATGTACGCTGTACACACTATGGTGACTGATAAAATTTGATCATAATACATGTATTCTATGAGATTAACATATTTATAAAAAAAAAACATTTGGTGTTGAATTGCTGTTGTTGGAGTGTTCATTTTCCATATGAATGGTGATTGTAGGCCAAGTTCAGTGACAACATCGTCATGTTACAGTATCACTTATATGTATTTACTTAATCATGTACAAATGACATTCATATTGGTTATGAATGCTAACAATCCAAATATGGTTTGAAATATATATACTCAATCATGTACAAATTACATTCATATTGGTTATGAATGCTAACCATCCAATTATGGTTTGACTGGGATATTCCAGCTGGAATGCTCAAAAATAAAATAATTTGTGTGGGAATCTGTCATACTAATAGGAAAAGTGCTCATTGTTTTAGATATGTTAAACTGGAAAATGGTAGAAAATAAGTAGTGGACTGCTTTGATCATATAGACAAATTCAAATTCAGTGTGAAACTCCACACAGGGTATGCTTGCAGAATGACAACAGAAGGAAAAAGAGTTTGTTTAGATATCAATAGACTAAATATTGGTTAAAATAGTCAATAAGTTACAATAGACTAAATAGTGGTTTAAATGGTCAATAAGTATTGATAGACTAAACAGTGGTTAAAATGGTCAATAAGTATTGATAGACTAAACAGTGGTTAAAATGGTCAATAAGTATTGATAGACTAAACTGGTTAAAATGGTCAATAAGTTTTGATAGACTTAACAGTGGTTAAAATAGTCAATAAGTATTGATAGACTAAACAGTGGTTAAAATGGTCAATAAGTATTGATAGACTAAACTGGTTCAAATGGTCAATAAGTATTGATAGACTAAATAGTGGTTAAAATAGTCAATAAGTATTGATAGACTAAACAGTGGTTAAAATGGTCAATAAGTTTTGGTAGACTAAACTGGTTAAAATGGTCAATAAGTATTGATAGACTTAACAGTGGTTAAAATAGTCAATAAGTATTGATAGACTTAACAGTGGTTAAAATGGTCAATAAGTATTGATAGACTAAATAGTGGTTAAAATAGTCAATATGTATTGATAGACTAAACAGTGGTTAAAATGGTCATTAAGTATCAATAGACTAAACAGTGGTTAAAATGGTCAATAAGTATCAATAGACTAAACAGTGGTTAAAATGGTCAATAAGTATTGATAGACTAAACAGTGGTTAAAATGGTCATTAAGTATTGATAGACTAAACAGTGGTTAAAATGGTCAATAAGTTTTGATAGACTAAACAGTGGTTAAAATGGTCAATAAGTATCATTAGACTAAACAGTGGTTAAAATGATCAATAAGTATCATTAGACTAAACAGTGGTTAAAATGGTCAATAAGTATCAATAGACTAAACAGTGGTTAAAATGGTCAATAAGTATCATTAGACTAAACAGTGGTTAAAATGGTCAATAAGTATAATTAGACTAAACAGTGGTTAAAATGATCAAGAAGTATCATTAGACTAAACAGTGGTTTAAATGGTCAATAAGTATCATTAGACTAAACAGTGGTTAAAATGGTCAATAAGTATTGATAGACTAAACAGTGGTTAAAATGGTCAATAAGTATTGATAGACTAAACAGTGGTTAAAATGGTCAATAAGTATCATTAGACTAAACAGTGGTTTAAATGGTCAATAAGTATCATTAGACTAAACAGTGGTTAAAATGGTCAATAAGTATTGATAGACTAAACAGTGGTTAAAATGGTCAATAAGTATCATTAGACTAAACAGTGGTTAAAATGGTCAATAAGTATCATTAGACTAAACAGTGGTTTAAATGGTGGTTAAAATGGTCAATAAGTATCATTAGACTAAACAGTGGTTAAAATGGTCAATAAGTATTGATAGACTAAACAGTGGTTAAGATGGTCAATAAGTATCATTAGACTAAACAGTGGTTAAAATGGTCAATAAGTATCATTAGACTAAACAGTGGTTAAAATGGTCAATAAGTATTGATAGACTAAACAGTGGTTAAAATGGTCAATAAGTATCATTAGACTAAACAGTGGTTAAAATGGTCAATAAGTATCATTAGACTAAACAGTGGTTAAAATGATCAATAAGTATTGATAGACTAAACAGTGGTTAAAATGGTCAATAAGTATCATTAGACTAAACAGTGGTTAAAATGGTCAATAAGTATAATTAGACTAAACAGTGGTTAAAATGATCAATAAGTATTGATAGACTAAACAGTGGTTAAAATGGTCAATAAGTATCATTAGACTAAATAGCCAGTAAAATGAATACTTGTTTTATTAGTTATTCATTCCTCTGTATAATTACTGGAAATTCTTCTGATTTTCTCCATTGTTATATAGTGTTTTATGTTAATATACATCCTATTTATACCACTTTTATTGTATATGAAAATAAGTTCTATATTTCATACATTAAAAGCATTTGACAAGCTAATTGATGTGTTGAGAGTGTATTTTTACAGATGAAATGAAAATATGAAATGGCTAACAGGCAGCCATTTTTTATTTTGACTTTGTAAATTTGTTATTGTCATTTCTTAGGAAGTGTTGTATTCTGGGACTGATTAGGAAAAAAACCCTAGAAAATGGCTTGGATGGTTGGTCTTAAATGGAAGAACCCTATAAATTACAGATCCATGAAGGGTGATTGTGATACATAAGACTTGTAATATACTGAAAAGGCAATGTAATCTGTTTTGGATAAGCATTGAATCCTGATGATTTCAGCTGGATATTGATATTTTGACCAAATTTAGTCTGAAACATCTTTGGGGAAAAAGAAACTAATGGAAATGGTGGGTTTCAGTCCCAAGGGGTCGGAGTGGTGGGGCTAATAATTAAATTATAGGCAAAGCTTTAAAATACTTCTTTTTCTCTTTGGACGAAAGAATTTTAACCTAAATTGGTTTAGAATTTCCATTGGTAAGAGGAAATCAATTTGGTACAAACTATATAAAGGATGGATTTGAAACAACAGGGGTCTGTGGGCAGTGCCCAATAGGTAAATATAGCAGTTTGTTAGAATGACAGGAATTTTTCCTAATTTTGTATGAAGGGCAGATTTTATTGGACAAATATATTTAGATAAAGAAATTTTGACGAATTCAAATTTTTCCTGAAGCATTTTTAGCTCAGCTGGCCAGAAGGCTATAGGGACTTTTTCTACAAAATGCTTCTAGTCATGAATGACAGAGGGGATTTTGACCAAATTTGGTCAAAAGCATTCTTTCGGGAAGGGGAACATTTTTTTGTATAACTTGTGTGTCCCATCCCCTTAATGAAAGTCCAATGATTGGATTTTGCACAAATTCGATCTGAAGCATCTTTGGATGAAGGGGGAATCAATTTAGTATAAAATAGTGGATCTCGGCACCATGGAGCATGAGGGGCTGGGCCCAATACGGGAAACAGAGCAAATTATTAAAATTCCTACACCTCCTCAAGGAATGATTGGATTTTGTCCCAATTAAGGTCTGAATCATGTTTGGGTGAAGGCAAATCTATTTATTATAAATGGTGGATCTCAGCCTCCTGGGGCCAAAGGGTTGAGGCCCAATAGGGGTAATAGAGCAAATTCTTAAAAATATTTCTTCTCCATAAGGAATGAATGGATTTTGCCCAAAATTGGTCTGGAGCATTGCTGGGTGTTGGGGAATCTATTTTGTATAAACGTTCAGTCTTGATCCCCTGGGCCTGAGGGGCAGGGCCCAAGAGGGGAAATAGAGTAAATTCTTTAAAATCTTGCTCTTGCAGAAATGAATAGACATTTCCCAAATTTAGTCTGAAAAATGATTTAGGTAAGTGGAATCAGTTGTGTACAGTATATTCTAGCCTGGGGTGGGAGGGATGGAGCCCAACTGGGGAAATCAAGCAAATTCCTTAAAATCCTTCTTCTTCATTAGGAATAGTTAGTTTTGGCCAGAAGCTTTCTTTAATGGAGAGAAACAAAGTTTGTATAGGGACTGGTTCTCATATCCCAGGGGACCTTAAGGAAATTTTACAAGTTCTTTAAAACCTTACACTGCCTATGAGAGTTAATGGATATTGTCCAAATTTGGTCTGAAGTACACTTGGGTGAAGGGGACTAAGTTCTGTATAAACAGTGCATCCCGGCCCCAAAGGCGGGAAGAGGGATAAATTGGGGAAGTATAAGTTCTTAAGAGTTCTTACATACAGGGATATTGTCCATGCTTGGTCTGAAGGAATTTTCATGCATAGTTAATCTGACCTCTGTTTGACCACAAAGGCGGAACCCAATATAATTATATCAGACATTGTTTGTAATATTTGAAATTGTTTGTATTAAATGGCTGAATAGCTTAATTAGCCAAGTGAATGATGCCAGTCCCTTGGACCTCCAGTTATAGATCCAATTTTGTACAAATGGTGAGTGTGTGCACCATGAGGCAGAGGTGTGGGTTCAATAGGGAAAACACCTTGGAGGCAGAGATAAGAATTGTAAGGGTGAGGCTTTGTGGGTTAGAGGTGGGGGTCCAATGGGAGAAACGACTTGGGGAAGAGGTGGGGGTCCAATGGGAGAAACTACCTGGGGAAGAGGTGGGGGTCCAATGGGAGAAGCAACCTGGGGAAGAGGTGGGGGTCCAGTTGGAGAAACTACCTGGGGAAGAGACGGGGGTCCAATGGGAGAAACTACCTGGGGAAGAGGTGGGGGTCCAATGGGAGAAACAACCTGAGGAAGAGGTGGGGTCCAGTGGGAGAAACTACCTGGGGAAGAGTTGGGGGTCCAATGGGAGAAACAACCTGGGGAAGAGGTGGTGGTCCAATGGGAGAAAAAACCTGGGGAAGAGGTGGGGGTCCAATGGGAGAAACTACCTGGGAAAGAGGTGGGGGTCCAATGGAAGAAACTACCCGGAGGCATCTAAGTGGGGGTCCAGTCAGAGAAACTACCTGGGGAAGAGGTGGGGGTCCAATGGGAGAAACTAACTGGGAAAGAGGTGGGGGTCCAATGGGAGAAACTACCTTGGGAAGAGGGGCTGTTTACCTTTACGCCAACTCTGCAGAACATCAAAGGGATTATTTTTCTATTGTTCAAGATAATTGAGGGGCCCCAAGAAGGGGTACTTGGGGTGGTATACAGGTAAACTCAGGTAAATATATCTGATAAATACTCGTAACAGTTTTTAAGGTAAGTAATAAGAAATTCAGACATAATATAAACTCAATACATTGTAATTATTTTATTAATATGACATTAATGATAGACCATATGAAGATTACAATTAATATAAACATTAATAAGCATATCATCATTTAAATTAAGCACAGAAATCACTTTTTTATTTTTAGTTTTATAATGTAGCACTAAATTCAACATATACATACTAAACTAAATTTTATTAATTGATTTTCAATTTTCAATATTTTATATACAAGCACTATTTTCATAAATTAAATACCTAACAGCACTGATTATTAGAATGTTCATAAACACGTATGTAGCACTAATTAATATTCACATAAAGCACAGAGTCTATTTATCCAAGATGAAGTAGCTGTGATGCTGAATCAGCGTAGGTCATCAGGTCAATGGTTCCGTTTCCGTATCTTTCTTTGAGTGTTGTAAGGCGGGGGTCAATGTTGCAGTACTTCTTCGCACGCGGTCGGGTGGTTCCTCCAGCTTCTCTCTAAATTCTGTTGATGACGTCGGCATTGTCTATTTCCTTGAATGTCTGTATGATGGCAAATATAGTCGGATGAGCGTGTTTCACATTCTTCTTTAGTTTCCCGTGCCAGGCTTCTAGGTTGTTTGTTGTTCGTGGTCCATCTGTTTGGAAGTGATTCCACAACGGTCTGTCTCCTTCCACCCACTGCTCTGTAACATAGTCTGTGAAAGGTGTTGTGTTCTGTGGTACTTCAGCGTCTTCTAGATCTTCTAGTGTCCGTAACCATACGTCTTCTATGCAGTCCATGGGTACCAGTGGTAGAACAGCTGCACGGCGGATAAGGGTCCTAACATGTTCGTTGTCCCGGTATAGAGTTTGCAGTCCAGTTGTCTGTGCTTTTTTCCATACACTCTGGGTGAAATGGAAAAAAAAACAGCCTTTCATGGTGATTCCTGGGAATGTCTGGCGAATGGCGTTGTGTACTGCTACTTCAAAGTCGGCGAATGCATGGGTTGGGGCGAAAGGCAGGTACAGTTGAGTCATGTGTTCCTTGAGTAGGGTAAACAGTCGAGTGTCGATTCTTTGACTCTTTCCTGGTAGTAGCGCAAATACGACTGGCGTCATCCTTCCATCAATAACCACATGGATGCTGTAGATCTGATGAAACAAGCTCGGGCACGTGTAAAATGTTCCATCACAGTAGAATGTGTCGGCAGTTGAGAGATATCGTAGGTTCTCCGTAGTGGCGAAGGCTATAATTCGGTTCTGCTGGTCTCCGTCGTCAAAAAGAAGAAATCTGTCTCCGGTTGATGTTTCTGTCCACTTCCCTTCCAGTCTGATGTCAGAAAGAGTCTTTGGTAGCGCTGGGGTTTCCTTTCTGCGGGCTCTGTAGTGTGACGACTTGGCTGTATTGAAGGTAGGCAGCCGCTGTACCACCGCTTTGCAGTCTTCATCCCATTCTTCATCTCGGAGCTTGCGGAGTTCTTCTTCGTATATTGCTGGTATGGGTCTGACTTCTTCAAGACATCTCTTGGTGATGCTGTTTCTGATCTGCTGTGCTACAACTTCTGCATGATCTGCTGGATGGTTGTGTTCCTGTCTTCCAAAAGCAACTGGTATGTTGTTAAGGGCAGAGAGGGATCCTCGACAAGATTTTTCACCATTTCTGCGTATGATTCTGTAGATGAAACCATTATAGGCTAAATTCTGGCCCCCTTTCTTGTTAATTACGAACTTCAAATTCAGCTGTGCGTTTGCCATGTTACTTGATATGAGAGTTTCACTATGAATGTAAAGTATGATGCAGTCGCTGTATTTATACAGAGTGCAGTTGGCTTGGGGTGTTCAGTGTGATAAGTAATAATGGTTTTTTTCTATTGTTAAATAATATAATTTTCAAATTATTCTTTTTTTTTATTGAACAATATAAATTTCAAATAATTCTTTTTTCTCCTTAAATTTAAATAATGTAGCATTAAAAAAACATTTTCTTTTTTCCTAACATTTCAATTTAATTCTCAATTCAAAATCTGAAAATATCCCCATTTATGGCTAAATATTATCAAGTCACAGGTAACTACTCCACAGTAGCTGTTCCCCAGAGCCCCCATGAGGTACCCCAATTTTGTTGACTTATATGGTAAAAACAACACCAACTGCCATATGTGTTTTTAAGAAAGTTGGCGTAGAGGAAGGGATGGGGTCCAATGGGAGAAACTACCCGGGGAAGAGGTGGGGGTCCAATGGGAGAAACTACCTTGGGAAGAGGTGGGGGTCCAATGGGAGAAACTACCTGGAGGCAGAGGTGGGGGCCCAATGGGGTAAGCTTCCTGAGGCAGAGGTGGGGGCCCAATGGGGTATGCTTCCTGAGGCAGCGGTGGGGGTCCAATGGGAGAAACTCCCTGGGACAGAGGTTGGGGTCCACTAGGGAAAATTCCCTGGAGGCAAACAGATGGGGGTCTATTGAGGAAGACACCCTAGAGGCCCAATGGGGGAAACAGGATTCAATCTTTCTTCTCAGTTTAACCAAACAAGGTGAGGAATACTATCCTATGGACCTCTTGCTTGATAAGACTTACCAAATACCTGGTACTTAACTTCTTTTTTGAATACTTATGTGTAACCATTTCAAAGATATTAGTATGTATATACACAACTGAGGAAATTTTATAATTAGATTCAGTAATTTTATCTTTTTATCCCTCTATGTCTGGATATTTCTTAAATAATGATAAACAAATAAAGGCAATGAAACTGAGTTCACTACAAAATATAGGCAATATCTGTAGTCCACAAACAGGGGGTTATCAATTAATGTGTTGAAATGTATTCTCAGAAAACTCTGTAATTCTAATTTTAAAAACTATTTCCCATGAGGGAAGGGCTTAGTAAGTTGTCAGAACTAGTGCCTAATCCCTTTGATTGTTTTTTTAATGAATAAAGAATGTTTGAACCATTAGGGATTGCTTGTGAATTTCAAAAACTATTTCCCCATATAGGATTTGTTGTGTTTGCCTGTTCATTCATGATTTTATAAAAGAAAAAAATGTTTCAACATATATTTGTACACGTTTTATATTGATTTCAAATTTAACTGAGTATTCAGTACATCGCATTGGTGTAGAATATAGGTGAGAATGAGCGCCAACTAATCAGATCTCATGTAATACCTCATGTGATAAATTGCAATGTCATGAGTCACCGACAGGTAAACCATTTGGTTATCTCCCGTGGTAATTCAGATGGCGCCTTAATCGCTAAATCCACCTTCGCACCTGTCACAGTACAGCTTTACAATCATGGAGTCCAAATACGACCGCGTCGCTTACCCAGAAAATGTCTACCTCCACTCCGATGGAGAAATGGAAGATTTCGGAACTGGAGTGTACCCTGTTTCCGTCATTTCTAGAAAACCGTTTCATGATGACTCGATCAACTTCGGTTGTTGCAAGGTGCGACGCAAATTCTCCACACTATTGATAATTACAGGCGTGATTGCTCTTTTACTGGTAATCACAATAAGTATTGGGATACACGCAGCCGTGACACACCAGAATCTGGAGCAAAAACTACCCCCAGCATGTAGCAGTGGCGCAAACCCCAACGCTAAGGACTTCGGTAAGATATTGGCAACAGTATGGGGAAGGGGGATAACCCAACCTGGAAGCTATGACTAACATTAATTGTACTCAAGACAACGACCTTCCCACTACAGTGTTTACGTAAATGTTCGGGTTTTATACACCTATAATCCCACGCATATTCAACCGAAGCATAATAAGATGGGTCTATACGATATTTTGTTAATTTTTAATATGATGTTTAACAAAGATGCACTTCAAAGCTATTATAATGTTCACTGTTTGTTTGTGCAAGAAATAAATATTTTGTCAACAAGACACTTATCTTATGGCCACGTAAACCTTGCCAATATACATTAACTAAATGATGTTACATACTGGATAGGCCAAATTATCATACTATCGTTAATCAATCTCAGGCTGATCAGAAAAAGTCCATTGAACATCAGAATAATTTGATTACATTCTGAAATGAGGTTAACAACAACAACAACACAATGAGCATTAGAAGCGTTTTACTTTACTTGTCATATAACACCAGGAAATAATATTTCCCAGTGAGATCATGTCAAAACCATTTAACTTCCTCATATTTTTACTTATTTTCATCTTTAAAATTAACTTATATATATAAGACGGAAATAGAATACATCAGAATCATATGGCGACAATTATTATGAAACAATGTCAGATGTCGCAGTGGTAACACACTCGCCTTACACCTAGGTGTTCATTTCCCGGCATAGATGTGGAAAAAGTATGGGGTCACCTGCTGGTATTCTCCCAAAGTAACACCTGTTACATGCTTCCATCCATGCCATCAAAAGTGATTGGTATAAGTTTAAAGCTTGGTTCACAATTGTTGTAAAATAAATAAAGTTAATATTATATTAACCTTGAAACTTCCCCAAAGTCTTCATCAACCTGTAGCATCTCTCAAAAGTCTGTGTTGTGAGTTTAACATAGCAATATGAGTTGTATGTTAACATATTGCATTATGATAGAAGTACAGGGAAAAAGCCCTTGAATATCAAATCAGCTGCTAATTTACCATGCAGTAGATTGCAGAAACAGGGATGCTACTCTTTAGAAATGAAAAATCAACAATAGGGAAATTACTGTAATCAAAAGTTGTTGGTTTCATTGTACAAGAAGGCATCTGATTTGATAGTCTGTTGTGTCTTTGATTTCCAATCCTGGTCATGGGTAATTACGATAGACACGGTCAATGAATTTTCTGTTATCAATTAATATTTATCTTTAAATGAAATTGAAGGATTTGTTAAGGTCTGCCATAAATTCAACCTCGTATCAAAACCAACTCAGCCTAGTGAAACATGGTACAACAGTGACATCTGGTGTAATTTTCAGGATTTTATTATCTAAACATGATGTCACAATTTAATTATTGTACATAAAACTATTACATTGGAAAATTTACAGCGTAACAGGGAAAGGTTTATTGAAGTTTGTGTGGAAAAGCACATTTTTCAGTCTGAGCAACTATCATAACTGATGTTATGATCTTAGATATGATGGAATTTATTCGAGTGTAAGTTAACTTTTTATCAACAGTGTTACAGCAATCTACAATTTTCTTTTGAAACATGCCTCTGTATTTTCAGGTCTGCTTGTACAGCCTATGGTTGAAGATTCGGGATCAGCTATCTGTTTTGATGCCACCAAACCTAAAACATTCCTACCATATCTCAACTCGTTAGATTTCTACACACATGGTAAGTAGAGGCTGGAAGTAGGCTAACATTGATGAAAGCATTCAATGATTAAAATATCACATGATGACATGGTAATATAAAATGGTTGTCAAATGATTGGATGGGTTGATGATCATTTGGAAAGGTAAGAAAAAGTTGGTTTACACAATAAAAAACAAGCATTAAGGAAGAAAGTAATGGGGCATTTATAGGAACAGCAGTTAAGTATTAAGGTACATTCAAAGTGAAGGAGATGTCTGGGGTTAAGGCCAAGAGGATAGGCATAACATGATAGCAGCAAGACTCATCATTAGGTCATGTGACCTGAGGGGTCGGGTTGACCTAAAGCCATTATGTTTCATTTGAGTTGAGATCTCAGAATTTCTTTTTTGTCAAGAAGCAATAGGCCTGAATGATATTTGTGGTAGCATGTCTAAGGAATAGGCTTTCATGTTTGGAGAAAATGTTTTAATGAACAGACAATGTGTACTTTGTAAGCTGTAGAGTAGTAGGGCAATTAAGGCCTTCTTACGCTCTTTCATATGTAGGTCTTTGTAGTCAGATGACCATTGAGTCCTATGAGTCATTGAAAATCCCTCTCCAGGGAGGTCCATTGAAAATCTCTGCTTGAAAGGTCCATTGAAAATCTCCCTCCTCGGAGGTCCATTGAAAATCTCTACTTGGAAAGTCCATTGAAAATCTCCCCATTGAAGGTCCATTGAAAAGCTCTCCATGGAAGGTCCATTGAAAAACATGCCTTGAAAGGTCCATTGAAAATCTCCCTCCTCGGAGGTCCATTGAAAATCTCTACTTGGAAAGTCCATTGAAAATCTCCCCATTGAAGGTCCATTGAAAATCTCCCCATTGAAGGTCCATTGAAAAGCTCTCCATGGAAGGTCCATTGAAAAACATGCCTTGAAAGCTCCATTGAAAAAACTTTTTCACCTTCACTTCTCTCTTTATTGTTATCTTCTTTCTTTCAACTCCAATTCACTCTTTTATTGTTATGTCATTCAGCTTACAGTACAATACCTCAGCATGGAGATGATTATGTTGACTGCACAAATGCTACTGCGCCAGAAGGCAAAAAGTGTCGGTTTGACATCCACAAGCTTGGCGGTCTGTGTACTCATGGAAAGCAGTATGGATATGACCAAGGTCGACCCTGTGTACTGTTGACACTGAAGATGGTAAGATCTTAATCAAAGTGTTGACAAATTTCATTTTATGTCTGAATCACCTGTATAATATTTATCCGTATAGCATTTCTAGATGATCAAACTTTTATCCTTACAATTTGAAATTCATCTGATCTAATTTATTGATTTATTTGATAATTTTCTGTGGTAAAAGATGAGATGAATATTGAAACATTGATTTTATACTTAAAGCCCAAGGGCATCGTACCAGAAGTGTTTGAGAAAGATGCTGATATCACAAAGACCAAGCTCCAGAATGGCATATGGAGTCCTGACCATGTTGCTGTCACTTGTGAAGGCGCGGTAGGTATAGTAGGAGGTGGGAGGGGCAGTAGGTATTGTACAAAATACAGTGTTGTAGGTATAGTAGTAGGTGGGATGGGCAGTAGGTATAGTATAAAATACAGTGTTGTAGGTATAGTATAAAATACAGTGTTGTAGGTATAGTATGAAATACAGTGTTGTAGGTATAGTATAAAATACAGTGTTGTAGGTGTAGTATAAAATACAGTGTTAGAGGTATAGTATAAAATACAGTGTTGTAGGTATAGTATAGAATACAGTGTTGTAGGTATAGTAGGAGGTGGGAGGGGCAGTAGGTATAGTATAAAATACAGTGTTGTAGGTATAGTAGGAGGTGGGAGGGGCAGTAGGTATAGTATAAAATACAGTGTTGTAGGTGTAGTATAAAATACAGTGTTGTAGGTATAGTATAAAATACAGTGTTGTAGCTATAGTATGAAATACAGTGTTGTAGGTATAGTATAAAATACAGTGTTGTAGGTATAGCATTAGGTGGGAGGGGCAGTAGGTATAGTATAAAATACAGTGTTGTAGGTATAGTAGGAGGTGGGAGGGGCAGTAGGTATAGTATAAAATACAGTGTTGTAGGTATAGTAGGAGGTGGGAGGGGCAGTAGGTATAGTATAAAATACAGTGTTGTAGGTATAGTATAAAATACAGTGTTGTAGGTATAGCATTAGGTGGGAGGGGCAGTAGGTATAGTATAAAATACAGTGTTGTAGGTATAGAATTAGGTGGGAGGGGCAGTAGGTATATTATAAAATACAGTGTTGTAGGTATAGTAGTAGGTGGGAGGGGCAGTAGGTATAGTATAAAATACAGTGTTGTAGCTATAGTATAAAATACAGTGTTGTAGGTATAGTAGGAGGTGGGAGGGGCAGTAGGTATAGTATAAAATACAGTGTTGTAGGTATAGTATAAAATACAGTGTTGTAGCTATAGTAGTAGGTGGGAGGGGCAGTAGATATAGTATAAAATACAGTGTTGTAGGTATAGTATTAGTGGGCTTGGCAGTAGTAAACATTTCCCATGGCTGAAGATAGGAATACAATTTCGTACCTTGATTTCATGTACAGTTGTAAAAGGATTTATTTTGTATTTTGTAGTAATCTTTTCATTGTGTTCAGAGGACTTGATAATACTTCTGTATATTTTGATTCAGCACATAAAGAAATCTGAAATGGTTTGTGAAAGACATATTTTCTTTTTTATCATATGCTGAAAAACAGGATACATACCTGTTTGACATGTCATTCTTTAGCCTGAAGTAGTTAGAGAAAAGATGAAGTAGTTGAATATCTAACATAGTGGATGATTGTTACAGACCCCAGAGGATAAAGCAAACATCGGCAGTATGACCTACAAGGGCCCAAACAATATTACAGAAGGCCCAATCTACATCAGTCCTAAGGAAGGTTTCCCAATCAACTTTTATAAAGGTGGAAACACAGTACTGCCAGGGGTCATGGTGGGCTTCAATGATCTGAAAATCACTAAAAATACTTATATCACCATCAAGTGTGTGGCATGGGCTAAAAACTTCAACAACGGTGATCCTGCTAATTCCATCGCATACACCTCAACATTCAAGTTCCACCTGAGCTGAGAGAGAACATCAGTCACATCACTGACAGCCTTGGAGGGGTTCCTGACACTTGTTACAAACATACTATAAACTTAAAGCTTTGGGTGATAGCATTTAAACAAACAATTTTCTCATGTCAATTTGAGTTATTACCGTCATTGTTTTATAGTGACCAAGAATATGTCTGATCTCTATGGTTACAAAGGGTCAGAATAGGTCTGATCTCTATGGTTACAAAGGGTCAGAATATGTCTGATCTCTATGGTTACAAAGGGTCAGAATAGGTCTGATCTCTATGGTTACAGAGGTCAGGATATGTCTGATCTCTATGGTTACAAAAGGTCAGAAAAGGTCTGATCTCTATGGTTACAGAGGGTCAGAATAGGTCTGATCTCTATGGTTACAAAGGGTCAGAATATGTCTGATCTCTATGGTTACAAAGGGTCAGAATAGGTCTGATCTCTATGGTTACAAAGGGTCAGAATAGGTCTGATCTCTATGGTTACAGAGGGTCACAATAAGTCTGATCTCTGTGGTTAAAGAGAACAGAAAAGATCTGATCGCTACAGTTTAAGTGACATGGGTTAGGTTGCTTCTCTCTGATGGATTTAGATTTTGTTGTATTTCTCTGATATACCTAGTTTATATCATTGTCATGCTCTGTGTATCAGATTATATCAAACATTCCATTAACTTCTAGAAGAGAAATCTCAACAGGATTTTTGGTGAATACAGATTCTGAAAGCTATTTTATGTATTTAAAAATGACATGTCACATGTTAAACTATATGATGTTGTAATCATCTACCAGTAGACTGGAGTGTCAGAGAAATTGTTGTTTTATGTTGATCTGTCCTGCCAAAGTGTATATATATATATATGGAGATCCATGTGTGTAAATGATGATGACTTCTGTGTGTATAGAGTGTGTGGTCCCTAATTATGATAAACTATAGTTGGGTCGCCAAAGAGCTTTTTCAGCATCTCTCATGCTGATTGATGGTCTGATGTAAATTTATCTTCTATGGATTTTGTTTAAAAGAAGTAAGCTTGCTAAACTGAAATTGGCATGTATAGCAATGAGTGAAACTAACCTATGGATTAGAATTACACAGGTTTTCAGTGTTGTTGTGTGATATTATGGTTATCTTTACACAACTGAAAACTTTTCTGTGGCTTAAAGTGATTTTTTCATACTGATTGTGTCCTTTATAAACAGAATGTAAAGTATTCTACTTTTGAATCTCATGGTGTATATTGGCTACATGGGGACTTATTGTATTCAGAATAAATATTCTTAAATATTCTAATTCAATTCTGAAATATTCCATATTTTATCTGTAACGTCCTAAATATTATAAGTTAACAATACATATCCTATGCGGATCCTTTTTCATGGTTATTTAAACGGTTTGTTACAAGGTCAGGTGATGACGTAAAAAGTATGCATAATTATATATCTAATTAAACATTGAACACTGAAGGTAAATATGAAAACTGTTGTGTTTGAAAGGTTCCAGTACAGTGACACTTGTCTGCGCACTCTGCTGGATTATCCACATCCTGAAATGTAACAACTGTTTTCTTCATTTTGTTTCAAGAAATAGTGAAGAAAATTGTAGCTACATCTCAAGCCGTTCATATTCCTTAACACTTTGTTATGATAAAGTGATAGTAAAGTGTGAAACTGGAGTGTATACTGTGTTATTTCTGTGTTATACATGTTATATACCTGTGTTATACCTGGTTTATACCTGTGTTATACCTGGGTTATACCTGGGTTATACATGTTCTGTACCTGTGTTATACCTGTGTTATACCTGGTTTATACCTGTGTTATACCTGGGTTAAACATGTTATATACCTGTGTTATACCTGGGTTATACCTGGTTTATACCTGTTATACCTGGGTTATACATGTTATATACCTGTGTTATACCTGGGTTATACCTGGTTTATACCTGTTATACCTGGGTTATACCTGGGATATACATGTTATATACCTGTGTTATACCTGGTTTATACCTGTTATACCTGGGTTATACCTGGGATATACATGTTATATACCTGTGTTATACCTGGGTTATACCTGGTTTATACCTGTGTTATACCTGTGTTATACCTGGGTTATACATGTTATATACCTATGTTATACCTGGGTTATACCTGGTTTATACCTGTTATACCTGGGTTATACCTGTTATACCTGGGTTAAACCTGGGATATACATGTTATATACCTGTGTTATACCTGGGTTATACCTGGTTTATACCTGGGTTATACATGTGTTTTCGTAGTTGGCTA
Organism: Ylistrum balloti; assembly: GCF_031769215.1. Taxonomy (NCBI): domain Eukaryota; kingdom Metazoa; phylum Mollusca; class Bivalvia; order Pectinida; family Pectinidae; genus Ylistrum; species Ylistrum balloti. The sequence continues at coordinate 737,676 of NW_026781961.1, forward strand.
ATTCATCACCCATTTTTGTAGTTTGCTAATTCATCACCCATTTTTGTAGTTTGCTAATTCATCACCCATTTTTGTAGTTGGCTAATTCATCACCCATTTTTGTAGTTGGCTAATTCATCACCCATTTTTGTAGTATTTAATTCATGTTCTTGTTGACTTGACAATTTCTTGCTTGTATGGAGGTGGTATTTAAATGCTTAACACTTTTATGATAAAACCAATTAGAATTTATCCATTCAGTATGTCAATCTAGTTTTATAATGATGAAACTTGATGCTTCACAAAAAAATGTGTAAATACACTGTCCATCATCAAGAAATCTTATCAGAGCTTTCTACTTCAGATACAATTTCATCTAATCATCAAAGTCAGTCTGGACATAAATTTAAGTTAATTTTGACTTCTGTTCCCATGGTTTCTTCTAGTAGTGGCATCCACAGTTCGCTTTGACTTCTGTTTCCATAGTTACTACCAGTAGTCGCATTCACAGCTAGTTTTGACATGTGTTTTTGTGGTTACTACCATAGTGGTATCTAGGAATGGCTTTGAGTTCTGTTCCCATGGTTACTACCATAGTGGTATCTAGGAATGGCTTTGAGTTCTGTTCCCATGGTTACTACCATAGTGGTATCTAGGAATGGCTTTGAGTTCTGTTCCTATGGTTACTACCATAGTGGTATCTAGGAATGGCTTTGAGTTCTGTTCCCATGGTTACTACCATAGTGGTATCTAGGAATGGCTTTGAGTTCTGTTCCTATGGTTACTACCATAGTGGTATCTAGGAATGGCTTTGAGTTCTGTTCCTATTGTTATTACCATAGTGGTATCTAGGAATGGCTTTGAGTTCTGTTCCTATGGTTACTACCATAGTGGTATCTAGGAATGGCTTTGAGTTCTGTTCCCATGGTTACTACCATAGTGGTATCTAGGAATGGCTTTGAGTTCTGTTCCCGTGGTTACTACCATAGTGGTATCTAGGAATGGCTTTGAGTTCTGTTCCTATTGTTATTACCATAGTGGTATCTAGGAATGGCTTTGAGTTCTGTTCCCATGGTTACTACCATAGTGGTATCTAGGAATGGCTTTGAGTTCTGTTCCTATTGTTATTACCATAGTGGTATCTAGGAATGGCTTTGAGTTCTGTTCCCATGGTTACTACCATAGTGGTATCTAGGAATGGCTTTGAGTTCTGTTCCTATTGTTATTACCATAGTGGTATCTAGGAATGGCTTTGAGTTCTGTTCCCGTGGTTACTACCATAGTGGTATCTAGGAATGGCTTTGAGTTCTGTTCCTATTGTTATTACCATAGTGGTATCTAGGAATGGCTTTGAGTTCTGTTCCCATGGTTACTACCATAGTGGTATCTAGGAATGGCTTTGAGTTCTGTTCCTATTGTTATTACCATAGTGGTATCTAGGAATGGCTTTGAGTTCTGTTCCCATGGTTACTACCATAGTGGTATCTAGGAATGGCTTTGAGTTCTGTTCCCATGGTTACTAACTGTTGTGGTATTCACAGCTATCCATTACTTCTGTTCCCATTATGACTACCTGTATTTTTAACACAGCCATGGCATGCATATTTACCACTAGTTAAAACCTTGTTTCCATGGTAGCTGAAAGGACTATTATGAGTTGCTAGTTTAAAAATCTGTGCGATAGGTGTGGTATCAGTATTGGTACTGATCTACAGGTGGTTTTAATTCTATGTTAAAATTGTTTTAACTCTGTTATTATATAATATTCACTGTGTATCTGTTGTGTTTAGCGGGATTTCAATGTTATAAAGTGGTCCATACTTGGGCGTATTGCTCATGTGTTATAAGTAAGTAGTCCCTTATTCATAGAAGTTACAGTCATTCTGATGTTGTTTCTGTGTCCTTATTCATAGAAGTTACAGTCATTCTGATGTTGTTTCTGTGTCCTTATTCATAGAAGTTACAGTCATTCTGATGTTGTTTCTGTGTTCATGATGTGATACAGATGATACTGGTCAGAATCAAGACATTCAAACTTAGTTATTACGTAAGTCATGTTGTCAGTATACAGAACATTCTAATATGTAAATCATTCAATGTAGTTATGGTGTTCTTACATTCCACTGGGAAAATGTTTTAAAGATTTTTTTTTATATACATATATATCATTGTTTTCATATCCATCTCATTTTGTTGTAAACACTGAGAGTATGTAGTATGTTTTCTGTCAATATATACATTCCTTTTGAATTCTCTAAATATCATGACTAGAAATAGTTGTAACATATCACTGTTATACAGGAGACTATTTATAAACACTATTTTGATATTAAAGTAACCCAAGTTTACATCATAACATTATCTACCTTGGAATATATTGCTTCAAATAACAACCTCAAAATCCTGAAAAGAAGAAAAAAATTTGTTCTATAAAGAACAAGACTGATGCCTTTTGATATTATAAACCCAGACAAGATGGTTACCATTTGTTGTTTAATACAAAGTGAACTATTTTTTAGAGAGAATGTTGTATTTTATGAAGGCCACAGACAGCTTCACTCACGTGCCTTAGCTCCACAGGTTTAGAATTAGTACCATATTTTGCTGTTTGATTATAGAAATAAGCTATAAACTATTGAAGGTTACGTGTGATATTTTAAGAAAATGATTTTAAAAGAAACAGAGTCTGTATTACAATATAAGATTACAAACTCAGGGCTTTTGATAATACAATGGTTTATTGAAAAGCTGTTGAAATGTTAACAAAGAGACTTGTAGTTAGGTGTGTAGACAGTCTTGGCAAAAATTCATTTGAGAGATTGTCAAAGATCCAGGTTCATCTCTTGAAATATTATCCAGCTGTTTTGTCCTGTATTTTTGTTGATCGAACAAGCTCATGTTTTTAAACTGATATTCAATAATTTTTATAATGAATGCAGACACCAGTTGTTTTGGTGACATGTTTTCCATGAAATTTTGATGATGAATGACTAGCAGTACTTTATGACAACTTCATTTGAAAAATCATTTTAATATCATTATCCAGAATTATACTTTAGAAACAGGAAAAAGATTGTATATTACAGTTAATTATAAGCGATGTATAAGGCGAGGTAAACAAGACTGAGAGTTGTCTGGGTAGAAAAGTCCTTGTAGTCTTTGTGATATGGCAGCTGTGACCACAGATTTGCCCAGTTCTGAAGCGGTTAGTCCCGCTTTGATGTTAGTGCCATGCAAATTATGATCTTTAATATTCTGTCCAACAATAGAAATACTATGCGAGTTTTAAACATATTTGATGAGTATCCATGTAATGTTAACCTGGGCACCAGGGTAACAGCGTTAATCATCATATTGGTTTGCTTTAGATCCTCTTAGTAACGACCATTGTAGTCTTTTTTACTCCCCTGAGGGATACTAAACCCAGTTATATTTTATTGTACACGTTTCAAAAGGTTGTTTTGTTGGAGTCTGTAGACTAAACCTGCTTTATGAGCTGTTCCTTAGTGGAGCTTTGGATGTGGAGCTTTTTATGTGAATACTACAAGATATAAATAGATTTTCCTTCACTGACCTTCATGATCTGCCCTTTACAATTCCTTGCTGAAGGTTGAGACTGCATCGCTTCCAGATATGTACCTTATCCCATAGCTGCTTTTAAAAATATCTATCACCGATTTAAATCTACACAGTTTAGGCTAATGTTTTATTCTTTGAGACATATTCTGTAAGCAAATTTGGGTGCTTTTAATGAAATTTTATCCAGTTCAAATGTATGAAATTATGATTTCCAGGAGAGGTCTTTGTGACCTGCCATTTTATATAAACATTTACATTTTAAGCCCAAACAGGCACCCAACTAATTGTTGTATAGTTTTATGTGGTCAGTCAGTATTTTCCTGCGGTTGTTTGTAACACTAGCTGGTTATGTTCATGGTATTGTATGCTGTACTGTTTAAGTGTTTTAGACTTTGTTTTGCCAAGACATTATAACAAAATACAAGTAATATGAAATAAAGTAATTCAAAATGTGTGGTTTAACATACTAGGTATCTGGATGATTAATTTGAGTTCATCACTTATGTTTTATATATAATATTTAGAGTTGTTGACAATAATGAATTTTATTTCCTTTTAGAAAACTTGTTAATAATATTTTTACTGTATGTGACCAACTAAACTCAGCAGGATGTTCTGGTAATTTACATCCATCAGAAGCCAGTGTTAATTATCAATCAGGACTGTTGGCTGGCAAATGTCAAAAATACAACTCTAGTTCTGACACTGAATGGCAACTTTTGCATTGTGTAGTTTGGCAATACAACTACTGATAATGGGGCGTGGCTGGCTTCAATGAGTTCTTCAGATCACTGTGACTATATAGTTACTGGTGATGGGGCGTGGCTAGCTTCAATGTGTCCTTCAGATCACTGTGACTATATAGTTACTGATGATGGGGCGTGGCTGGCTTCAATGTGCCCTTCAGATCACTGTGACTAATAGTTACTGGTGATGTGTCCTTCAGATCACTGTGACTATATAGTTACTGGTGATGGGGCATGGCTAGCTTCAATGTGTTCTTCAGATCACTGTGACTATATAGTTACTGGTAATGGGGCTTGGCTAGCTTCAATGTGTCCTTCAGATCACTGTGACTATATAGTTACTGTTAAAGGGGTTTGGTTGGCTTCAATGTGTCCTTCAGATCACTGTGACTAATAGTTACTGGTGATGGGGTTGTGGTTGGCTTCAATGTGTCCTTCAGATCACTGTGACTATATAGTTACTGTTAAAGGGGTTTGGTTGGCTTCAATGTGTCCTTCAGATCACTGTGACTAATAGTTACTGGTGATGGGGTTGTGGTTGGCTTCAATGTGTCCTTCAGATCACTGTGACTATATAGTTACTGTTAAAGGGGTTTGGTTGGCTTCAATGTGTCCTTCAGATCACTGTGACTAATAGTTACTGGTGATGGGGGCGTGGTTGGCTTCAATGTGTCCTTCAGATCACTGTGACTATATAGTTACTGGTGATGGGGCATGGCTAGCTTCAATGTATCCTTCAGATCACTGTGACTATATAGTTACTGGTGATGGGGGCGTGGTTGGCTTCAATGTGTCCTTCTGATCATCTTGACTGGTGATGGGGACGTGGTTGGCTTCAATGCGTCCTTCTGATCATCTTGACTGGTGATGGGGGCGTGGTTGGCTTCAATGCGTCCTTCTGATCATCTTGACTGGTGATGGGGGCATGGTTGGCTTCAATGTGTCCTTCTGATCATCTTGACTGGTGATGGGGGCGTGGTTGGCTTCAATGCGTCCTTCTGATCATCTTGACTGGTGATGGGGGCGTGGTTGGGGCATTGCAGGCTTCAGTATGTATTTAAGCTTTGTTACACATAGTTGCTACACAAACTAAAATATCATGGAGGAGCATTTAAAAAAAATAAAAGAGGCTTACATAAAACTTATAACTAAAGATAATAAAATATACTGTTGGATGGTCTGTGATTGTTTTCTACAGAATTATCAGATGAATCCCTGATTTAGTGGTAACAACTTTGTGACCTGGTTGGTCTGTGATTCTAACTCTTAGATTGTTTTATATGTATGTACTATAATTTTTATGATTCTTTAAATGTGCAAATCTTCAAGCTGCAATAAAAAAATTATCTATTGTTTCTTAAGTGTTGGTAATTTTTTTCACACAAACTGGAATATAGAACTGTTAACCAGCTGAGGTATATACTTCTATCACAGATTGAGCTGACAACCTGTCTACGTATCACAGAGTGAGCTGATGTCATGTCTATGTATCACAAAGTGAGCTGACGACCTGTCTACATATCACAGTGAGCTGACCATTTGTATATGTATGACAGTGAGGTGACGTCCTGTCTACGTATCACAAAGTCAGCCAACGTCCTGTCTATGTATGACAAAGTGAGGTGACAACCTGTAAGTTTCACAGTGTCTGATGACCTGTATGTATCAAAGAGTAGACTAACAATATGTGTGTATGTATCACAGAGTTGACAGCCCATGTGTATGTATCGTGGAGCTGACAGCCCGTGTGTATGTATCGCGGAGCTGACAGCCCGTGTGTATGTATCGCGGAGCTGACAGCCCGTGTGTATGTATCGCGGAGCTGACAGCCTGTTTGTATGTATATCTTCTGACAGAAATGAGCAAGCTTGCTTCATATTAATCTGAAACAGACTGGCTATGTGTACTATTTCTGAAACATTTTTCTCTGGATTGGTAACACTCATATAATAAATGTTGAAACATCACACATCTTCTACTGGTTGTGAGATAAGAACTTCTATTCTATAGTCCTGTGCACATTGTCAGTACATAAAATAAAACAATCCAATCTCAGTAAAATTAAAAAATAAATTTAATTTTCCTGTATAAACCAGACCTCTGTCATAATGTTCCTTGCACTTCTTACAACTATTAAAATCTTTTCATACACACAGATCCTGTTCATGTACACAGACATATACACACACAATGTACACCCTTCCTTGGTAACCTTACACTATTCTCCGAATTTGTCACTGCCAAGTTACAACACACACAGTCACTCATACACAAGAGCTCAAGGGGCCGCATCACTCGCCTGGCTAAACAAGCTACTCCGCCATTTAATAAGTGATTTCAAATATAACGAACAATTTCTCATATAAATTCCCTATTGGTTTCCAGCCTTGTGGTCTAACAGAAATCTGATTCACTATTGATAAAAATTACTTAAGTTTAAACTTCTACAATATTCTTGTATGGAAGTATGGAAGAAGGATTTTTTAAGAACTTACATTTTCCCAGTAAGGCCCACCCCCTCCCCCTAGGGGGCCAAGATACACCTTTAAAACAGAACTGATTCCCCTTCAACTAAGAACACTTCACACCAAATTTGGGCAAAATCCAATCATTTCTACAATGGGTAATCTACCCAGGCAATGAGAAGAAATAACATTTTGAAGCAAAATATTAACTAACTTCTCCTTTTGGAGCCCTGTCCCTAAATCCCTAGCTGTCCAATCAACTTTCTTAATTTAAGAAATGATATGTCACTCTCAAATATCGACTAACTTCCCCATTTCGGGCCCCACTTGCTCTAAGATTCCTCAGGGTCAAATCAACTTTCTGAATTTACCAATTATTTGCCAACCCCTACTGATATTACAGGCAAAATTTGAATGAAATCCATTCTAGCATTAAGGATTAAGGAAGAGTAGAATTTTGAAGTAAAATATCCTCTAATTTCCCTTCTTTGGGCCCTGCCCTCAAGTCCCTAAGGGTCCATTCAAATTGTCTAACTACACTTTTGGGCCCCATCCCCAGGTCCCTAGGGGTCAAATCAAATTTCAGAATTAAAAAATGATCCCTCACTCCAAATGATGTTTCAGACCTAATTTGGTTGAAATCCACCAAGGCATTAAACAGGAGTAGCATTTTAAAAGAAAAGTTTACGGATGGCAAACGGCGGAAAGCACATGGCTCACGACAACAGACAATGCACGATGGCAGGTTATTTTGACCTTTTGGGTTAGATGACATTACAAGAGGGCCATGGCCCTTAACGGTCATCTGACAATAAACCAATGGATGGAAAAACCACAGAATTCACTGATGGTTGTTGGACAAATCTGATGAATTCAAATTTTGAACATTCCTTGGAAGTACCAGAAACTCATAAATGGTAGGTTCTGTTCATGAAAAACCGTTGAATAATCATGTTACAAAATGGCTACTATGGTTACCATGTTGACTCAAAAGTAACAACAAATCATCTCTTTCTTTTCTTTAAAAAAATCAAATTCCAAATATTTTTCTCATTTGTCGTGAATGAAACTTGAGAAGTAGTTCAGACTATTTGTTCTAGATGAGTTATGTTACATATTGGACCAAAATATAAAAATAAGATTTGGTCAGGACAATCTCAGGATCATTTCATGTATGTTTGATAACATTGCCACTCCCTGATAATGTTTCAGACCAAATCGGGTTGAAATCTACACAGGCCTTAAGGAGTAGCATTTTGAAGCAAAATATTGTCTAACTTCCTCTTTTGGAGCCCGCCCCCAAGTCTCTAGGGGTCGAATCACCTTTCTGAATATAAGAAATGATTCACCACCCACAATGATGTTTTGTACTATACAAAAAAGCCTTATGGAAGAGTAGCATTTTCAATGCAAATTATTGTGAAACTTCCTCATTTGGGGCCCCAATTGCCACCTGGTCCCTCGGGGTCGAATCAACTTTCTGAATTTAAGAAATGATTCTCCACCCACAATGATGTTTTGCACCAAATTTGGTTGAAATCTACTCAGGCATTAAGAAGGAGTAGTGGTTTGAAGCAAAATATAACTTGCCCTTTTGGGGCTTTGCTCCTAAGTCCCCAGGGATCGAATCAAATTTCTGAATTTATTCAAATGTTGTTCCTTCTGACATTTTCAGATGTTCTTGGGGTCTGACACAGATCATGATCTCAGATTCTATCAGTCCACTAAGTTCAGCAGGATTATACTGAAATCTTTGATCTCTTGATGGCTTCACAAGTACTTGTGTTGGGTGAATTTTGAACAAGTTTGTCCTGGTTGAACTTTGAACACATATTCTGGGTAAACCTTCATTTAAGTATGTCTTCATTGAACTCTGAACAAGTCAGGTTTGTTATGGTTAAACTCTGAACAAGTCTGTCCAGGATAAAGTTTTGATCAATTTTAACCTGGTGAACTTTTTGGTCAAGGTTGTGAACTTTGAATGAGTCCACCTATGATGAACCTGCTCAGTCCCAGTACTTAATGATTCCATCCCAGCCAGCTGTTGCTACCTTAGATGTTTCATGAGGATGCCACAGAACACTGATACATACATCATCATGGGCTTTAAACTTGCTGTAAAGTTTGGTAGTCTTCCAATCCCACACATACAGCTTGCCGTCAGCGTCCCCAGAGATAATGTAACTGTAAGTATCACAACAATTATACTGTGAACTCATCTCAGACAATTTTATACACATTCAACTGAGGATTGTACTTAGTAATTAAACAACAAATCAGTTTACTGACCCAAAACATCAATTCTAAAATAATCAATTAAATCATATCAGTACTGATTCCGAGCGGGCCTATTTTGGGTATCTGAATTCTTGACAGAAAAAAAAAACAAAAAGGGAAAGTTATCAATGTTTACAACAAAGCAGTTTACCGCCATGGAGAATTAGACATAATTGTATATAGAAGTGGTGAAAAGTCAACGTTACACACATAATTATAGATAGAAGTGGTGAAAAGTCAACGTTACACACATAATTATATATAGAAGTTTACCTCATATCTGGTGAAAAGTCAACGTTACATGCATATCCAGCGACCTGTAACACAATGAAGTTTACAATACAGAAAATATGATACAAGAAAAAATCACCTAGAATTAACCAGAAAGGACAACTCATTTAACACAGTTACTAATACCTGTATAGTGTAAACAGAAAAACAATCCATTACAAATCTATCCTGAAGGTCTTCAACATGACTATGTTCACTTATACACGGCACTAACTGTGAATTCAGAAACTAACATTTCCTTTTACTTCTCCTTATCAACACTACAAATAACAACTTATTAAACAAATCCTTCTTGATACCCTACATGTTGGTCCCAACTTTGTGTTGTACACTCCATTATGTAACTTAATAACAAAGTTCTTAGTCAAGTCCCAACTATCAAACTATCATTCCCCGAGAGACACCATGTTAAGCAGAGTCCCACATATCATCTGCAGAGAGATGTCAGGTTACCAATGTCAAGTCCCAACTATTGACCCCCTAGAGACATCAGGTTACCAATGTCAAGTCCCAACTATTGACCCCCTAGAGACATCAGGTTACCAATGTCAAGTCCCAACTATTGACCCCCTAGAGACATCAAGTTACCAATGTCAAGTCCCAACTATTGACCCCCTAGAGACATCAAGTTACCAATGTCAAGTCCCAACTATTGACCCCCTAGAGACATCAAGTTACCAATGTCAAGTCCCAACTATTGACCCCCTAGAGACATCAAGTTACCAATGTCAAGTCCCAACTATTGACCCCCTAGAGACATCAGGTTACCAATGTCAAGTCCCAACTATAGACCCCCTAGAGACATCAGGTTACCAATGTCAAGTCCCAACTATTGACCCCCTAGAGACATCAGGTTACCAATGTCAAGTCCCAACTATTGACCCCAGAGAGACGTGAGGATAACAATGTCAAGTCCCAACTATTGACCCCCTAGAGACATCAAGTTACCAATGTCAAGTCCCAACTATTGACCCCCTAGAGACATCAGGTTACCAATGTCAAGTCCCAACTATTGACCCCCTAGAGACATCAGGTTACCAATGTCAAGTCCCAACTATTGACCCCAGAGAGACGTGAGGATAACAATGTCAAGTCCCAACTATTGACCCCCTAGAGACATCAGGTTACCAATGTCAAGTCTCAACTATTGACCCCCTAGAGACATCAAGTTACCAATGTCAAGTCTCAACTATTGACCCCCTAGAGACATCAGGTTACCAATGTCAAGTCTCAACTATTGACCCCCTAGAGACATCAAGTTACCAATATCAAGTCCCAACTATTGACCCCCTAGAGACATCAAGTTACCAATGTCAAGTCCCAACTATTGACCCCCTAGAGACATCAGGTTACCAATGTCAAGTCCCAACTATTGACCCCCTAGAGACATCAGGTTACCAATGTCAAGTCCCAACTATTGACCCCCGAGTGATGTCAGGTTAACAATGTCAAGTCCCAACTATTGACCCCGGAGAGACGTCAGGTTACTTACCATGTGTCCAGTAAACGTTTTTTTCCTCATGTATTTGAATCTGTTGAGTACATTGAATATGGAGACTTTGTTGTCCATAGACTGGCAGGCCAGCCATTTCCCTGTAACAAAGTCAGTGATCATTTCTACAGAGCTGATTCAAATCATTTTATTTAAAGTAAAGCTAAATTTCTCCCTTTGTCTGGAATATGCATCAATCATTTTAGATAAGAATCAGAGTCAGACATCACTACTTGAGATTTCTACAATGATCACTAGATTTCCTGACAGAGCTGGTGATCTTCTGGCATATTTTTCCATTATTACACACCTATTATTTGTTTGTTTGCTCAAGACCTCCCAAATGGTTTTTAATTTCAAATTCCTGTCTTGATACCATCTTCCATTCTGGAGAAGCAAATAGATTTTCGATGACAGCTATCATGGTGGTCTTATCGCAAGAGTATGAATATCAATTAAAATTATCTGACCAAACAAAACTCATCTGCAGATGTCGTGTCTTGATATAACTCTCAAGATAAACAGCAGTTACAAGATTTTTAAGATGGTGGCCATCTTGAAAGTGGCTCCTATTCAATTCTTGTTTGGGACTAACTACGAACCATGTCTTGATAACTAGTGAAGGAACTGCTAAAAACATATTTCTGTGGGGTTCAAATTTCATGGTTTTTTGCAAAATAAATCTTTCATGGGTGCTTGATTTTGTACACAAATAGTCCGGACAAAATCCCGTTTTACTAGTAAAAGATGCCACCATTGTTGGATCTTAATTTGTTCTTTAAAAGTCAGAACTTTTCCCTTCTTTTCTGTTCTTTCCTCTGTTTTTGCTCTCAATTATATGAAACATTTTTGCCTCTTTGATCTTAATTATATGAAATTAAAAAAAATAATTAGAAAATGAAATTAGAATGAGAAAAAATTTGCAACAACTATAACATCTTTGAAGCCAGATCCAAGATGGTCGCCTGTAAGCCATTTTCGTTTTTTAATCAGTTCTTAAATCAAAAGAGCACAATTATGGACACCAAGAGGAATGCATTTATGAGACTGGGGAAAGATTCATCCAGTACGTCTCAAGAAAAAGTTATAACAAGCTCTTCTGTCAAAATCTAAGATGGACGCAGGCTCATACCTTCAACACTTTGTTAATTGTTGGATAAGTAAATGTGTAGAAAACCCAGCAAATCGACAGAAATAAAACACAGAAAAATTATTTAACAGTTGCAGTATCTATAACATTGTAAGCTTAGTGACAATACACCTATCGTTACGGGACACAGTACACCTACCGTTTGGGGACACAGTACACCTACTGTTAGGGGACACAGTACACCAACCGTTCAGGGACACCGTACACCTACTGTTAGGGGACACAGTACATCTACTGTTCGGGTACACAGTATACCTACCGTTCAGGGACACCGTACACCTACTGTTAGGGGACATAGTACATCTACTGTTAGGGGACACAGTACACCTACTGTTAGGGGACACAGTACACCAACCGTTCAGGGACACCGTACACCTACTGTTAGGGGGCACAGTACATCTACTGTTCGGGTACACAGTATACCTACTGTTCAGGGACACCGTACACCTACTGTTAGAGGACACAGTATACCTACCGTTCAGGGACACCGTACACATACTGTTAGGGGACACAGTACATCAACCGTTCAGGGACACCGTACACCTACTGTTAGGGGACACAGTACATCTACTGTTCAGGGACACCGTACACCTACTGTTAGGGGACACAGTACATCTACTGTTAGAGGACACAGTATACCTACCGTTCAGGGACACCGTACACCTACTGTTAGGGGACACAGTATACCTACCGTTCAGGGACACCGTACACATACTGTTAGGGGACACAGTACATCAACCGTTCAGGGACACCGTACACCTACTGTTAGGGGACACAGTACATCTACTGTTCAGGGACACCGTACACCTACTGTTAGGGGACACAGTACATCTACTGTTAGAGGACACAGTATACCTACCGTTCAGGGACACCGTACACCTACTGTTAGGGGACACAGTATACCTACTGTTCGGGGACACAATATACATACCATTCGGAGACAGAGTAACTGCTGGCATTGAGTGCATAGATGGATCAGCTATGTACTTGAAGTCAACCGGAATGTCCCTGTACATCAAAGTAAATTATTGTTTAACTAAATTTTAATCATCAACATATTAATTTGGTCTATGAGCATACCAATTATTCTGTTGTAACATGTTTGAATCGAATTCATTGAATAATCCAAATGTTTTGTTTGGCCCGCTTTTTTCTCTACTTCATCCCTCTAAATTCTACCAAAATTTCCTTTTTTTGTATGAAACATTCAGGCGTCACCTTGTCTCGGGTAAAAATTTCCTGGCTTTGGTGAGAATGACCGAGTGTATTTGTGTTAACTAGCCCTATTGTAATGTTTGATTGAACATTAATCCCTATGTTCACACAGATTCACACGTAAGAGTGAGAATTTATACAGAATTAGGCAACTAAACTTTAAAACAAAATGCACTGTAGACTGTAAATCTACTGTGTTTTGTTTACACTTTTTAATATTTTTTTTTATACATTTACTGATATACATGTACATATAAAAAATGCAATTTTTATTTCATTTTATTTCTAGGTTACACTCTACAATGCTACAGTGACGTTATCGCAGTATTCACCTTTTCATAATTCACTTAAGTACTATCGATGATATATCAATGTAGATTGCTCATGAATAAATTTATTTTATTCTAAAATATTGTTGACAGAACTTGGTTACTCTTCCGGTATATCTATCCACCCTTTTCAGATTACATTTTTTTGTTTTATATTCCTATTTATAACTGTTTATTTAAAAAAAGGGATATCTTCAGTGTATAGAATTATCAAAAATTTCTATTTATTAATTACTTCTCCATTACTGTCATGCTATGCTATGAGACATGTATCAATCTTCGATGTACAATGTCTCTGTTCCTAGAAACATAGCTAAGTCAAACCATCATTCTTCAACAGTTAAAGTTAAAATGATAAATGATCTCTGTGACATGTTACTTTGTGTAAAGACACTATCAGTAACACACGTACAAAAAGTAAATCTGATCTCTGTGACATGTTACTTTGTGTAAAGACACTATCAGTAACACACATACACAAAGTAAATCTGATCTCTGTGACATGTTACTTTGTGTAAAGACACTATCAGTAACACACATACACAAAGTAAATCTGATCTCTGTGACATGTTACTTTGTGTAAAGACACTATCAGTAACACACATACACAAAGTAAATCTGATCTCTGTGACATGTTACTTTGTGTAAAGACACTATCAGTAACACACATACACAAAGTAAATCTGATCTCTGTGACATGTTACTTTGTGTAAAGACACTATCAGTAACACACATACACAAAGTAAATCTGATCTCTGTGACATGTTACTTTGTGTAAAGACACTATCAGTAACACACGTACACAAAGTAAATCTGATCTCTGTGACATGTTACTTTGTGTAAAGACACTATCAGTAACACACGTACACAAAGTAAATCTGATCTCTGTGACATGTTACTTTGTGTAAAGACACTATCAGTAACACACATACACAAAGTAAATCTGATCTCTGTGACGTGTTACTTTGTGTAAAGACACTATCAGTAACACACGTACACAAAGTAAATCTGATCTCTGTGACGTGTTACTTTGTGTAAAGACACTATCAGTAACACACGTACACAAAGTAAATCTGATCTCTGTGACGTGTTACTTTGTGTAAAGATACTATCAGTAACACATACACAACATAAATCTGATCTCTGTGACATGCTACTTTGTGTAAAGACACTATCAGTAACACATACACAGCATAAATCTGATCTCTGTGATGTATTACTATGTAGACAGGTACTATCTATAAAACACGTACCATTCCCAGACTCGTAAACTCTTGTCATCTGAGGAGCTGACAAAGCGTCGGTTCTGATCAACAAATGTAATAGTGTTGACGGCACCAAGATGTCTGTCATACTCCTGGACAATCTCTCCAGAACGAATGTCCCACTGAAAAGTGACAAGATAAAGTTTAGTCTCAGTAACTAGAACCACAAGTGACAAAGATTATAAAGTTTAGTCTCAGTAACTAGAACCACAAGTAACAAAGAGTATTAAGTTTAGTCTCAGTAACTAGAACCACAAGTGACAAAGAGGATGAAGTTTAGTCTCAGTAACTAGAACCACAAGTGACAAAGAGTATTAAGTTTAGTCTCAGTAACTAGAACCACAAGTGACAAAGAGGATGAAGTTTAGTCTCAGTAACTAGAACCACAAGTAACAAAGAGTATTAAGTTTAGTCTCAGTAACTAGAACCACAAGTGACAAAGAGGATGAAGTTTAGTCTGAGTAACTAGAACCACCAGTGACAAAGAGTATTAAGTTTAGTCTCAGTAACTAGAACCACAAGTGACATAGAGTATTAAGTTTAGTCTCAGTAACTAGAACCACAAGTGACAAAGAGGATGAAGTTTAGTCTCAGTAACTAGAACCACAAGTGACAAAGAGGATGAAGTTTAGTCTCAGTAACTAGAACCACAAGTGACATAGAGTATTAAGTTTAGTCTCAGTAACTAGAACCACAAGTGACAAAGATTATAAAGTTTAGTCTCAGTAACTAGAACCACAAGTGACAAAGATTATAAAGTTTAGTCTCAGTAACTAGAACCACAAGTGACAAAGAGGATGAAGTTTAGTCTCAGTAACTAGAACCACAAGTGACAAAGATTATAAAGTTTAGTCTCAGTAACTAGAACCACAAGTGACAAAGAGGATGAAGTTTAGTCTCAGTAACTAGAACCACAAGTGACAAAGATTATAAAGTTTAGTCTCAGTAACTAGAACCACAAGTGACAAAGAGGATGAAGTTTAGTCTCAGTAACTAGAACCACAAGTGACAAAGAGGATGAAGTTTAGTCTCAGTAACTAGAACCACAAGTGACAAAGAGGATAAAGTTTAGTCTCAGTAACTAGAACCACAAGTGACAAAGAGTATTAAGTTTAGTCTCAGTAACTAGAACCACAAGTGACAAAGATTATAAAGTTTAGTCTCAGTAACTAGAACCACAAGTGACAAAGATTATAAAGTTTAGTCTCAGTAACTAGAACCACAAGTGACAAAGAGGATGAAGTTTAATCTCAGTAACTAGAACCACAAGTGACAAAGATTATAAAGTTTAGTCTCAGTAACTAGAACCACAAGTGACAAAGAGAATGAAGTTTAGTCTCAGTAACTAGAACCACAAGTGACAAAGAATATAAAGTTTAGTCTCAGTAACTAGAACCACAAGTGACAAAGAGTATTAAGTTTAGTCTCAGTAACTAGAACCACAAGTGACAAAGATTATAAAGTTTAGTCTCAGTAACTAGAACCACAAGTGACAAAGAGGATGAAGTTTAGTCTCAGTAACTAGAACCACAAATGACAAAGATTATAAAGTTTAGTCTCAGTAACTAGAACCACAAGTGACAAAGATTATAAAGTTTAGTCTCAGTAACTAGAACCACAAGTGACAAAGAGTATGAAGTTTAGTCTCAGTAACTAGAACCACAAGTGACAAAGAGTATTAAGTTTAGTCTCAGTAACTAGAACCACAAGTGACAAAGAGGATAAAGTTTAGTCTCAGTAACTAGAACCACAAGTGACAAAGAGGATAAAGTTTAGTCTATTCACTCAAGCATCAGATAAGTGAAACTGACAACATTGAAACCTATTCCAGTCTTGTGGACTTACAACAACTGTGTAACAGGTAAGCTGGTGAGACTCAGCACTCACACAAACTATCTCAAAGGTAAACTGAAGAGATAAGTTAATACTTCAGAAAAACTTACACAAACTATCTTTTTATCGGAGGTTCCTGCCACAAACAGGTGTTGTTTATCAGGCTCAGGGTGGAACTTCACACAGTAGGGAACTTTTCTGCTGGAAAATCGTGACTTACACTCACCTACAAATTAAGTCAATAACATTTTCATTACCAACAAAATCAATATTTACTCTCAATAAATTTGCTTAATTGCTATATCTTAATCAAACACAAACATTTTTTGAACAAAGTCTTTGTGTTGTAATGTAATAAGTATAGCAACTTCATAAACAGCAGTGAATATATTCATAAACAGCGGTGAATATATTCATAAACAGCGGTGAATTCATAAACACCTCTCTTACATCTCTTACCTAAAGGATAGGAACAAGTATGTCCATATGCAACATCTATGTTCTTCAGACTGGAGAACAAGCCTGTTTCAATGTTTCCCATTTTTCTACACATGTTACAGACCTGTTTCCGAGTGTGAGAATTTTCTGACTGACCTATTTCAAAGTCTCAGATTTTTCTGTAAATAAGAGACTGACCTGTTTCTGTGTCCCATAGTTTACAGTATCTGTCATAGCCACAACTAAGAAACTCTGTTCCCTCATTGTTAAATGTGATATCCCTGACTGCCTGTTTGTGTCCGGTGTACGTCCGAATACAACGTCGCTCGTTGTACACCTCCCAGATCTACACAACAAATAAGATCATTAATTACTATAAAGCAGAATACAAAGTATTCTACGTACATCCTGATACATGTTTCACAGATAAATTAAACAGTATTATGAAAATATTCTCTTAATATCTTGACAACACTGAATTTGAACTTTAGATACACATATAATATACATTCATGATAAAATATATAATTTTAAACAAGAGATCCCAGAGGGATCTTGGTGCCCACCATTTGAGGATCTGTTTTCAGTTCTTGAAGATTTGTTTATTTTTTTTTGTTTGTTACAGGTGTTGTAAATGTTCATGAACTGGTCTTCATTGAATGTACTCAATGATGGCACAAGATATTTTTATTAAGCACCTATTAGCAAATATCATTTGAAAAAGATCCCAAAGTATTATTAGATAGCAGTCAGTTACAGGTGGATAATGGACAATATGCTTGTGCTGTATTACTGTCGACATCCAAGATGGCTGCCTGTGGGCCACCTTGATTTCAAATCAGTCCAAAAAAAGGTACAATGCACAACTAGGGACCTGTCTGCCATCTTGAATTCGAATCAGTCAAAAAAAGGTACAATGCACAACTAGGGACCAAGGGGAAACTGCATATGAAATTTGAGAAAGATCCATTAATACTTTCCAAGAAACAGCTGTAACAAACTTTTACTTCCAAAATCCAAGATGGCCACCTGTCTGCCATCTTGAATTCGAATCAGTCAAAAAAAGGTACAATGCACAACTAGGGACTAAGGGGAAACTGCATATGAAATTTGAGGAAGATCCATCCAGTACTTTCTCAGAAATAGCGGTAACAATCTTTTACTTCCAAAATCCAAGATGGCCACCTGTTGGCCATCTTGAATTCGAATCAGTCCAAAAAAGGTACAATGCACAACTAGGGACCAAGGGGAAACTGCATATGAAATTTGAGAAAGATCCACCCAGTACTTTTCTAGAAATAGCGGTAACAAACTTTTACTTCCAAAATCCAAGATGGCCACCTGTCGGCCATCTTGAATGCGAATCAGTTCAAAAAAGGTACAATGCACAACTAGGGACCAAGGGAAACCTGCATATGAAATTTGAGAAAGATCCATCCAATACTTTTCCAGAAATAGCGGTAACAAGAATTGTTTACGGACGGACGGACGACGGACCATGGATGCAGGGTGATTTGAATAACCCACCATCTATTAGATGGTTGGCTAATAAAGAAAAGTTTACCTTTATTTTACAATCCATACTGCAGGACAGCAGAAGGTGAGCAGACACAGGAAACCAGCGAATGGCAGACAGTCCTTTGGTGTGGCCTGTCCAAGTATGGATGTGTTTTTTGGGAAGGAAACATTTCTCAGGAGGCTCCTCTGACTTGAGGTTGACACCCACATCCTGTGGGATATGTAGATAGGACCGGCCCTGGTAGTCGTAGGCATCCTTAACTGTGACAGGGGAAAAACAGATTTATTGTATCATGGGCATTCTTAACTGTGGAGAAAACAGGACAGCTTTATTGTCACATTATCATCCATAACTGTGAGGTGGAGAATTTTGAGACCTGGACAGTTTTACTATGTTGTGGATATCCTTAACTGTAAGGGGAGAGAACTGAACAGTTTTACTATGTTGTGGGTATCCTTAACTGTAAGGGGAGAGAACTGGACAGTTTTACTGTGTTGTGGGTACCCTTAACTGTAAGGGGAGAGAACTGGACAGTTTTACTGTGTTGTGGTACCCTTAACTGTAAGGGGAGAGAACTGGACAGTTTTACTGTGTTGTGGGTATCCTTATCTGTAAGGGGACAGAACTGGACAGTTTTACTGTGTTGTGGGTATCCTTAACTGTAAGGGGACAAAACTGGACAGTTTTACTGTGTTGTGGGTATCCTTAAATGTAAGGGGACAGAACTGGACAGTTTTATTGTGTTGTGGGTATCCTTAACTGTAAGGGGACAGAACTGGACAGTTTTACTGTGTTGTGGGTATCCTTAACTGTAAGGGGAGAGAACTGGACTGTTTTATTGTGTTGTGGGTATCCTTAAATGTAAGGGGAGATAACTGGACTGTTTTACTGTGTTGTGGGTATCCTTGACTGTAAGGGGAGAGAACTGGACATTTTTACTGTGTTGTGGGTATCCTTAAATGTAAGGGGAGAGAACTGGACAGTTTTACTATGTTGTGGGTATCCTTAAATGTAAGCGGAGAGAACTGGACTGTTTTACTGTGTTGTGGGTATCCTTAAATGTAAGGGGAGAGAACTGGACTGTTTTACTGTGTTGTGGGTATCCTTAACTGTAAGGGGACAGAACTGGACTGTTTTACTGTGTTGTGGGTATCCTTAACTGTAAGGGGAGAGACCTGGACAGTTTTACTGTGTTGTATGTATCCTTAACTGTGAATGTTTGATCTTACTATGTAGTGTAGTTTTCTCCTCTGCTGTTTTCTCTTCTGTCTGTTTGTTAGTTTTACTTCTCTTGGCCAGTATCTCATCCAGCTCCTTTTGCTCATCCTGTTTGTGAAGATTGACAGAGTTTATAACAGAAAATAAAACTACAGGGGAACAGTGTCAAATATAAAGGGGGAAATATTTCACTTACACAGAAAGTGTGAGTATGTGAGTACATCACATAGGGGAACAGTGTAATACTTACACAGGAATAGTGGTTCAGTGTTACACCTAGAAGTATACTATAACATAGGGGAACAGTGTTACACCTAGAGGTATACTATAACATAGGGGAACAGTGTTACACCTAGAGGTATACTATAACACAGGGGAACAGTGTTACACCTAGAGGTATACTATAACATAGGGGAACAGTGTTACACCTAAAGGTATACTGTAACATAGGGGAACAGTGTTACACCTAGAGGTATACTATAACACTCACAGGGGAACAGTGTTACACCTAGAGGTATACTATAACACTCACAGGGGAACAGTGTTACACCTAGAGGTACACTATAACACTCACAGGGGAACAGTGTTACACCTTGAGGTATACTATAACACTCACAGGGGAACAGTGTTACACCTAGAAGTATAATATAACACAGGGAACAGTGTTACACCGAGAGATATACTATAACACAGAGGAACAGTGTTACACCTAGAGGTATACTATAACACAGAGGAACAGTGTTACACCTAGAGGTATACTATAACACTCACAGAGGAACAGTGTTACACCTAGAGGTATACTATAACACAGAGGAACAGTGTTACACCTAGAGGTATACTATAACACTCATAGGGGAACAGTGTTACACCTAGAAGTATACTGTAACATAAAGGAACAATGTTACAACTAGAGGTATACTATAACACAGAGGAACAGTGTTACACCTAGAGGTATACTATAACATAGAGGAACAGTGTTACACCTAGAGGTATACTGTAACATAGGGGAACAGTGTTACACCTAGAGGTATACTAGAACACTCACAGGGGAACAGTGTTACACCTAGAGGTACACTCTAACACTCATAGGGGAACAGTGTTACACCTGGAGGTACACTATAACACTCATAGGGGAACAGTGTTACACCTAGAGGTATACTATAACACTCATAGGGGAACAGTGTTACACCTGGAGGTACACTATAACACTCATAGGGGAACAGTGTTACACCTGGAGGAACACTATAACATAGGGGAACAGTGTTACACCTAGAGGTATACTATAACATAGGGGAACAGTGTTACACCTGGAGGTACACTATAACACTCATAGGGGAACAGTGTTACACCTGGAGGTACACTATAACATAGGGGAACAGTGTTACACCTAGAGGTATACTATAACATAGGGGAACAGTGTTACACCTGGAGGTACACTATAACACTCATAGGGGAACAGTGTTACACCTGGAGGTACACTATAACATAGGGGAACAGTGTTACACCTAGAGGTATACTATAACATAGGGGAACAGTGTTACACCTAGAGGTATTCTATAAAATTCATAGGGGAACAAACTATTGTGAAAGTTATCGAATTAAAAATATGTTATTGACCTATTGCTATTGAGAACAAAGCAATCACAAAACATTGATAAGTCAATATATCATTACATAACTTATACTTATTGAGGAATAGTGTTACAGTTACAGGGAAACAGTACTACAATTACAAAGAACTGTGTTACACCTGGGACAATAGGATTTTTCTGATACAAGTACCTGATACAGTTACACAAGAGAATGCTGGGCTTTGTTAGATTTACCTCACTTGGCTTCATCACGGTTTTCTCATCCACAAACTTGCCCCAGGGTCCCAGGTATCCCTCTACATCTCCTGCATCCGAGTTTCTCAGGCGCTTCCTCTTGTCCTCTGGACGTTTGGGCATAGCTTCAAAAACTGTAAGTCCTAAAACAACAATCATAAGATAATCTATATAGCACTGTAATACAAAGAGTCTGTCTCTTTGCTTTCATTGTACTCATTTTAAAATATCAATTCAATTTTCAATAAATTTTGAGTTGAGGATAAAATTCTTACTATATACAAATAAACATTTACCCAAGCTGAGAATTATATTTGTTTGTTTTCAACTTCTCTCCAAAATATATAAGAAGATATACTTCAGCTTGAAGACAAAATTTTAGCCCACGTTTTAATGTCTTCTAGTGACAAAAAGGTGAAAATTCACCACAGAAAAAGTTTCCCATTCACAATGTATTACTTCAGCCAGAAACAGCCTGCAGGAATTTAAATACAGCTTAATATATCTAGAGAAGATGCTTACCTTTGCTGTCATCTGCAGCCACTCTGTCTCCTACGATTGGAGGTTCTGATGACACCTGTACATCTACTGAAGGGTCCACTGCATAACCTTTCATAAGTTCATAAAACATGTATGATCATTATCTTCAAGTTGCTTTTGAAACTTCTCCTAACAGATTTATTTATACAGAACAAAGTCCATAGCCAAGAAAACATTTCACATTTATGGTAGTTAGGTTAAAATCTCTCTTTTGTCAATTTGATATCAAATAATATTGGTAACATGAATTGTCTTACTACCAATCTTTTCCTACAAAGTATATAAATACAAAACAGCTAGGTTACAATATGTGAATATTTGACACTTACATAAATAAAACAAACAAAGTTGACTATAAGAGAGCTACTAACACTTACCATAACTTGTAAATGTTCTACGCTGATTTTCGAACTGAAACTGATTGAAATGTGCATTCTCTGCATACCCCGAAATCATGTTTTTTTTAGCAAGCATCTGCTGGGTCTTAAATGGATTTGAGGGCCCAACCTGTCAGATGAAATGTCAAACAATTTTTTAATGTTTCTCTGATATGTTAACAAACAACTATTTATCTTGGGACATTCATAAACAACCAACATGCCATGTCAATAACTCACTCAGTATTCATGTGCTTTAGATACAAGTCAAACATAGTACTGATTATTGTTCAATGTCACTGAAACACTTAATTATTGACAAATATTGTTGCTAGAAGCATGCATAAAGGTGATATTTGTTGGCAGCAGGTAAGTTCCAGAATCGTTAGAGATTTACAGATAGTGAGTACCAAATAGGAATTTACAAACGAACAATAACAAATAGCTCTATATCATCATTACATATCCCTTAACATTTTGTCTGATTCTGCCAAATACAGAGAGGTTTCTCTTCACCTCTGACACCAAATACACATTCACTCTTTCTCTCTCAGTTTTTACCTGAGGTGCAAACATTTCCTCAAACTTGGGGTTGTATTTCACCTCTTTTGTCGTGATGTCCAAGTGACGCTGAACACCAACATCTTCCTAAAAGACAAAACAAAAGAAAAGAAAATGCTCATTACCTAAATACTCAGTCGTAACAACCAACCAGATTACTGAGGTTAGCTCCCATGTGGTGTATGGACCAGACAGATTGTTTAAACAACAATAGCTTAAGTAGCCTACTTAATAAAAACGAAAAGAAATACACGAGAGTGAGCAGATGACAAAATAAGGACAAGTATCTATTCAAACGCTGCACTCTTTTTCAGACCTAGCCTGTCTCAAATTATTTCATGGTGGTGTCTATTTAAGTTTCAAGCAACATGCCAAGGAACAAACCAGCGGGTTCAATTAGGAAAGGAGAAGGTTGATGGTGAAAATTAACAACCTTTGTTATTACTAAAGGAGCTGCATTTAACTTTTGAGTTGATACAAGTGACTTTCCACTCTGTACTGGTTTCAAATGAGCGGTCAACTCCTCGATCGTTTCCTTTGATTCTTCTTCAGAACCGGACGAATCACTCGCGTAGTCTTGCAAAGCAAGCATTGCGACGTTCGGCAGACATCGACGAGTCCCGCAGTTAAGATTACTGCGGGCAAATGTGGAAATTTATATTTTTTATGCTGATTTATAATATATGTATCATTCAGTTAATATTGGTATCAATTTAAAAGAAAAATTTTGCATTTGATATAAATTTAGATTCACATTATTCCCTTATCATTAATAATTTTGCTCTCGTCGGGAATGGAATTTCACGAGATCTCAATATCGCCATTTTATGCTAACTTCCCGAAAACGCACTATTGTATTTGTAAATAAACCCAAGGATGTGACAGGAAAATACATGCATGGTGGTAAGTACAACTCACTTATACAAAATTGTATTAGAAATATTAGTTGCACCGATTGTTATGGGTGTCGAGACTCAATAAGCATCAACACTACTACCGGGGTGTGCCCAGTACACACGGGCTCGGAACGAACTGTCAAACTTAGCCACTTCATGACATCACATTGTAATGTAGGTCACACACGATTTACACAATTAAACATGCACAGGCGCTTCTACACATGTAAAACTATAATTTCATTCTGCTAATATAGTAAGGGAAACTGAGGAAGACTTGTACAGTTGCCGTGCAGTGTTTATATAGGTCACAGAGAGGCAGAGCTATGATTCATTCCTGTGACCTGTGTCTGTGTTGGGTACTGGAGAACAACTTTGCTCTGCTTCAGTAAACAGCTGAAGGAATAACAACTGTCGGGTAATATATAAACGTTATTTAACATATACATATGGCAGTATAGTTAAACATGTGTCATTAGTTTTCATGATGTTCTTGAATAGTAAAGCTGACTAATATTTACATAGATTGTAGATAAAACTGTCACAGGTTCCTTGTTTTCATGTCATTAGTAATAATAAAATTTGTTAATTGATACAGGCATTTAAAACATGTAAACACTCCCCATTGAGGCGTGCCAATCTCAAATATTGCATTGTTTATGTAACCCAAGTTGCTGGTGTATATGAACCTTTGAACAGGTAGAGACCATTGGTTGGCCTATTTGCTTTCCTATCTATGTTAAATCTCACTGTGGAAGCACACCTTCTTTTCAGAAGGATAGTTTCTTTCCAAAAGAAGGGTTCTGATAAAAATAATTACATCAGTGTATCATACACTATTTGTTCCATTGATAAAGGAGTGGATGGATGTGACATTTATATGATGCTAATTCAGTATCCACTGCTCAATTGAGGGAGCATGCTTCTTTGGTCAGAGCCCATGGATTATCACACTGGATGCCCAGTATGCTTATTAAACTGGGTTATTTGAACCAAAGGTTATCAAGCCAGAGACTGTGTCTGGTCACATGGTGTAAAATTTGTTTCTTGCTCTTGACATTTGTAACGTACCATACATTACACATACACAAACAAAATCATGCAACTTATCGTGGATTAATATAGAATTATTATTTGATAAAATGTATAATTCACATCCAGCTAGAGACAGGTCTCATGCCTTTACAGGTGTTATGAAGCTATTTATGGCATTACCATGGTATTCTTCTGTTGGCACCACCTTCATTCTTGAGGTATTGTTACAATGATAGTTTCAGCATACATCATGGTTTTATTAGGATGTTTATTCAGATTTGAATAAGACTTTCTGAATTAACAAGTCAACTTTAAGTAATGATAACCAAATATATGGCAATCATGAAACTGTTATTACTTTCCTTGATAAAGGTACAAGAAATTCATACTCAATACCTTAGTATGTATATGGATGATTAAGGTTGAGGGACTCTATACAGATTCAAAGTGTAGGAAGTAAATTTGATAGAGACCACTTGACTATTAATTTCCTTCCACTTATCCTAAAATCACTAAGGATTTACAAAAATTAAAATAAAAATTTTAATATTGACAACTAAAACACTGAAAATTCTGATAATTTTTCTCCTTTTTTTTCTTGTTTGTTTTTTTTGTGTGTTTTTTTTTAAATCCATCTTTTGGGAGTGGAGGAGGGGTGGATTCTTTGGTGATACTTCTGACCATTAGTCTTGTGTGTATTTGCTATTTTTGTGTTCAGTTACTTCATATGGATGTTAATTGATTATGGAATGAATGAACTCAATATTGACAAGAGAGTCTTGGTCCAGCTGAGACCTCTTCCATAAAATCAATCAGCTTTTCCAAAAAGCTTTTAACATATGTGACTCGAAACTAGACATTAGATAGTTATTATAGTGAGTGATAAGGAACATGGTTACTGTGGAAGAATAGTTTTATCTGTATAAACTGCCAGTTATTCCTTTGCAATAGATATACAGACTTTTTCACTGAAGCATGATGTATTAGACCATGGTCTGTGACATATTAAATCATTAGATATGGTACAGGTATAAATACATTTATAATTTATTTATTTGATTTATAATCTCGCCTCTTTATCAATTAATCATTCTCCTATGATTCAGTGGAGGAATATACTTATATTTTAATATGAATTCCTTATAAAGAAATTGCATGCTCAGAAATGTGCCTTTATTTAATGGCACACACACTGTTACATTTTCACTTTAGTTGTTTAGGTTATCACAAGTGTATTATTTACCTGATCAATTATCTCAAATGAGAGTTCAAAGAAGTATTTCACTGTTCCTATAGAATGATAATTGCCCTATATAGATAGTGTAATCTGTGTGCTGTAACATACGTACATGTCTGGCTGAAAATGTTGTGGTACAACAATGGATCAGGAACACCACTTACAGGGACACCACTGGTGATATATGTGATAAACAAACCATTGGGTTCTCATACACAACTGTTTCTACATGTGTTACTCTTCCTTTCAGTGGTACATTCAATGACAAAGCTAGCTAAAAAATGTCCCTATTTCTACATTTGTATAGATACAAAGTCACTACTGGACTTTCTGAAGTTCATCTGTGTATAAAATGTACATATATTGTGAAATTACCACATCCGTCTTTGCATTCAGTTTATAAGACAATCATAATAGTCATATAACATAGACTTGTTAATGAGATCAAGCAGAAGATCATAATATATTAACATAGCCCTGCTTGGGTCACACCAACAGGGCATCACAGGAAGTCGCTTTAGTAGGATGTCAAACTTACAGAAATTCACATCAACAGGAAGTCACACCTACAGAAAGTCACACCTACAGGAAGTCACACCTACAGGAAGTCACACTAACAGAAAGTCACAACTACAGAAAGTCACATCAGCAGGAACTCACACCTACAGAAAGTCACATCAACAGGAAGTCAAACCTACAGAAATTCACATCAACAGGAAGTCACAACTACAGAAACTCACACCTACAGAAATTCACACCTACAGAAAGTCACACCAACAGGAAGTCACACCTACTGAAATTCACATCAACAGGAAGTCAAACCTACAGAAATTCACATCAACAGGAAGTCACACATACAGAAATTCACATCAACAGGAAGTCACACCTACAGAAATTCACATCAACAGGAAGTCACACCTACAGAAATTCACATCAACAGGAAGTCACAACTACAGAAAGTCACATCAGTTATAAGTTACACCTACAAAAAGTCACAACTGTAGATAGAAAGGCACACCAACAGAAAGTAATGTTTACAGGAAGTCTACCTCATTGTATAACAGGACATATAACATCCACAACTACGGGAAGTTACAACTACAGAAAGTCAACTGTAGAGAGAAAGGCACACCAACATAAAGTAATGTTTACAGGAAGTCTACCTCATTGTATAACAGGACATATAACATCCACAACAACGGGAAGTCATGCCTATAGGATGTCTGGTTCACTGTATAACAGGACATAGAACATTCCAACTAACAGGAAGTCAGGTCTATAGGAAATCTGCCTCGGTGTATAACAGGACAGACAACAGTCACACCAACAGGAAGTCATGCCTATAGGAAGTCTACCCCAGTGTAAAACAGGACAGACAACAGTCACACAAACAGGAAGTCATGCCTATAGGAAGTCTACCCCAGTGTAAAACAGGACAGATAACAGTCACACCAACAGAAAGTCATGCCTATAGGAAGTCTACTGCAGTGTAAAACAGGACAGATAACAGTCACACCAACAGAAAGTCCGGTCTATAGGAAGTCTGTCTCATTGTATAACAGGACAGATAACAGTCACACCAACAGGAAGTCATGCCTATAGGAAGTCTACCGCAGTGTAAAACAGGACAGATAACAGTCACACCAACAGGAAGTCCGGTCTATAGGAAGTCTGTCTCATTGTATAACAGGACAGATAACAGTCACACCAACAGGAAGTCATGCCTATAGGAAGTCTACCCCAGTGTAAAACAGGCCAGATAACATTCACACCAACAGGAAGTCATGCCTATAGGAAGTCTACCGCAGTGTAAAACAGGACAGATAACATTCACACCAACAGGAAGTCCGGTCTATAGGAAGTCTGTCTCATTGTATAACAGGACAGATAACAGTCACACCAACAGGAAGTCATGTCTAGTGGAAATCTGCCTCAATGTATAACAGGACAGATAACAGTCACACCAACAAGAACATCTGCAGAGAGTCACCAGAAAGTTACATCTGCAGAAATTCTCATCTTCTGGAAGTCAAATCTGAAATGATGTTATTTGTTTGCAGCACTAGTGGGTGGGGGGTGGGGGGAGATATCTGTTGCAGTAATTATAAATTCCTTAACCTTCATTTGCTTGCCTGTAGCAGTGGTATTTAATAATTTGTAGTAGGGATTTCCAATTTTTCCCCCTTTGAACATCTAGTTTGGCATTCTTTTTTTAACAGAAGAGCATTGAAACACAATATTTTGATAATTTTTTCTTATTGTATTCTGCCAAATATTTTAAAGATTATTTTCACTTTAGTAACAAAGATATGTATGAAACTGTTATCACTACAGCTGTGGTTACATGTGTTAGTACAGAAACAGTTCACTGAAACAGCCCTGTTTAAGGACTAACAATCTGTGTCACTATTTAATCTAGGGAGGCTTATTGGCAATCAACAAGGATGTATGTAAATGTACACATGTCTGGTCTTTTCTTTGATTCCAATCAATATCAGATGAATTTAATAAATGGTTACAAACACATGTAGAACACTAACTGTTTACCACCATCTATAATGGTACAAAACTCTTAACACGATTTCTCTATCTAATGTACATATACATTACATGTGTATTTATACAAAATTCATACCAGAATTTCAGTTTTTTTTAAAGATTTATGTACATCGTTTTTACTGGTAGTCTTAGTATGTGGCCATAACACTATTAACAGCTTCTTTCATTGCTTTAACATTCATAATTACGTGGCACACATACTACAGACATATTTTGTTGTCTGCGTTATATAGAGTACACTGTGTCTGTGTTGTGGTGTACACTACAGACAATAATATTTTGTTGTCTGTGTTATATAGTGTACACTGTGTCTGTGTTGTGGTGTACTCTACAGACAAATATTTTGTTGTCTGTGTTATAAAGTGTACACTGTCTGTGGTGTACAACATATTTTGTTGTCTATGTTATATAGTGTACACTTTGTCTGTGTTGTGGTGTACTCTACAGACAACATATTTTGTTGTCTGTGTTATATAGTGTACACTGTGTGTGTTGTGGTGTATACCACAGACAACATATTTTTTGTCTGTGTTATATAGTGTACACTGTGTCTGTGTTGTGGTGTACACTACAGGCAACATATTTTTCGTCTGTGTTATAAAGTGTACACTGTATGTTGTGGTGTACAACATATTTTTTGTCTGTGTTATATAGTGTACACTGTGTGTGTATTGTGATGTACACTACAGACAACATAATTTTTGTCTTGTGTTATAAAGTGTACACTGTGTGTGTTGTGGTGTATACCACAGACAACATATTTTTTGTCTGTTATATAGTGCACACTGTGTGTGTGTTGTGGTGAACAACATATTTGTTGTCTGTGTTATATAGTGTACACTGTGTGTGTTGTGATGTACACTACAGACAACATATTTTTAGTCTGTGTTATATAGTGTACACTGTGTGTGTGTTGTGATGTACACTACAAACAACATATTTTTTGTCTGTGTTATATACTGTACACTGTGTGTGTTGTGGTGTACTCTACAGACAATATCTTGTATGTAATATTGTGAGGATTACACTGTAGTACAATATGTATTCTGGATCCTTGGCTTTACTGTAACATATTATAATTGAAGAAAAGGTTAGTGTAATAACTACATCCTAGTGTGGATCATTAAGTGCAGTGGGGTATTGTATGGGCTGCAGATACATCAGTTTTCTGTCCAATTACTGGGTAATTCATAAAAATGGCCATTGATCAGAAGTCTCTAGAGAAAGAACAATTCAGTCACTCACACAAGGTTTATCACTTTATATTAGAACAAAGTGAATTTACTTAGAAGAATTACACTGTGTTGCCAATGGCTACATTTCAGATCTAGTGAGTAAAACTAAACATGACCTGATAAAATTTAATTTCCAGGTCTTGTATCCATTTCATATATTTTGTAGACTGGTGTTGCTATTTATAGATTATGATGATTATGTAACCCTTTCATGCTTACATTTGTACTTTATGTTGATGTTATTGATATGATTTTTTACTGATGTTTACAGTTTAGTTTGTTTCTTTATCGAAAAAATATTAATTTATAAATTTGTTTTGTAATTTTACTGTAGTGGTTTAGGATTCAGTTTTCGTGATCAATAAATAATGAATGCTAGATGATTGATCTTCAGAAATTTTAGACTCTGTACATAAACATGCACAATGGCTAAGTAACACTGTTAATTGTAGTATAGAGATGGTGTACAGGAGAGGGAAGCCTGTTCCATGTGTCCCTATCTACACATTGTCATTGATCTGCCCATCTGTCACAGGATAAGGTTGCCTTGTGTGGTCATCCATACTGGAATTATAGGAGACCTGTCAATGGGCTCCTTATTGAAGGCTAGAAGATTCTACCCTGGGTGGGCAGCTTATTGAAGGCTAGCAGATTCTACCCTGGGTGGGCAGCTTATCAAAGGCTAGCAGATTCTACCCTGGGTGGGCAGCTTATCGAAGACTAGCAGATTCTACCCAGGGCGGGCACCTTATCAAAGGCTAGCAGATTCTACCTTGGGCAGGGAGCTTACCAAAGGCTAGCAGATTCTACCCTGGGAGCAGCTTATCAAAAGCTAGCAGATTCTACCCTGGGCGTGCAACTTATCAAAGGCTAGCAGATTCTACCCTGGGCGTGCAACTTATCAAAAGCTAGCAGATTCTACCCTGGGCGTGCAACTTATCAAAGACTAGCAGATTCTACCCTGGGCGTGCAACTTATCAAAGGCTAGCAGATTCTAAGCTGGGCAGGCAACTTATAAAGGCTAGCAGATTCTAAGCTGGGCGTGCAACTTATCAAAGGCTAGCAGATTCTAAGCTGGGCAGGCAACTTATCAAAGGCTAGCAGATTCTAAGCTGGGCAGGCAACTTATCAAAGGCTAGCAGATTCTACCCTGGGCGTGCAACTTATCAAAAGCTAGCAGATTCTACCCTGGGCAGGCAACTTATCAAAGACTAGCAGATTCTACCCTGGGCGTGCAACTTATCAAAGGCTAGCAGATTCTAAGCTGGGCAGGCAACTTATCAAAGGCTAGCAGATTCTAAGCTGGGCAGGCAGCTTATCAAAGACTAGCAGATTCTACCCTGGGCGTGCAACTTATCAAAGGCTAGCAGATTCTAAGCTGGGCAGGCAGCTTATCAAAAGCTAGCAGATTCTACCCTGGGCGTGCAACTTATCAAAGGCTAGCAGATTCTAAGCTGGGCAGGCAGCTTATCAAAAGCTAGCAGATTCTACCCTGGGCGTGCAACTTATCAAAGGCTAGCAGATTCTAAGCTGGGCAGGCAGCTTATCAAAGACTAGCAGATTCTCAGCTGGGCAGGCAGCTTATCAAAGGCTAGCAGATTCTACACTGAGTGAGCACCTTATTGAATGCTTGCAGATTCTATCCTGGGCTTCAGGGAGCATATAGGAGACTGGTTTTCTCTACCCTGGGTATGGAACATAGATGAGGCTTATAGATTTGACTTCAGGTTGAGACTTTATTGGATTCTAGTGGATTCTACCATTGTTGGGGAGCTTTTAGGATGCTTGCAGATTCTACCCTGGATGGGGAGCTTTTAGGATGCTTGTAGATTTTCTCCTGGGCAGGGAGCTTATATATAGGATGCTTGTAGATTTTCTCCAAGGCAGAGAGCTTATATATAGGCTGCTTGTAGATTTTCTCCTGGGCAGGGAGCTTATATATAGGATGCTTGTAGATTTTCTCCTAGGCAGAGAGCTTATATATAGGCTGCTTGTAGATTTTCTCCTCGGCAGGGAGCTTATATATAGGATGCTTGTAGATTTTCTCCTAGGCAGGGAGCTTATATATAGGCTGCTTGTAGATTTTCTCCTGGGCAGGGAGCTTATATATAGGATGCTTGTAGATTTTCTCCTGGGCAGGGAGCTTATATATAGGATGCTTGTAGATTTTCTCCTAGGCAGGGAGCTTATATATAGGCTGCTTGTAGATTTTCTCCTGGGCAGGGAGCTTATATATAGGATGCTTGTAGATTTTCTCCTAGGCAGGGAGCTTATATATAGGATGCTTGTAGATTTTCTCCTAGGCAGGAAGCTTATATATAGGATGCTTGTAGATTTTCTCCGAGGCAGGGAGCTTATATATAGGCTGCTTGTAGATTTTCTCCAAGGCAGGGAGCTTATATATAGGATGCTTGTAGATTTTCTCCGAGGCAGGGAGCTTATATATAGGCTGCTTGTAGATTTTCTCCTAGACAGGGAGCTTATATATAGGATGCTTGTAGATTTTCTCCGAGGCAGGGAGCTTATATATAGGCTGCTTGTAGATTTTCTCCGAGGCAATGAGCTTATATATAGGATGCTTGTAGATTTTCTCTGAGGCAGGGAGCTTATATATAGGATGCTTGTAGATTTTCTCCTAGGCAGGGAAAGCTTTATGGCCTGAGGTAGGAAGAATATGTCCCAGGGTGTCAGCATTAACTCAGTAGTTGTTGTCATTAGGTAAAGCCTTAATTGGAGATATGTTTAAGTAATGCTGAGTCTCCTACAGAGCTAGGTGGCTTTAGTTGTGGAGAGAATCTGACATTTCAAAGGTTGGCAGGCATATTTTAAACACATCTTGCTTCAGGCTCTACGTGACCTTGTGTGTGTCTCTGTATGTGTAAATCCAGTTTGTTGTATATATATTTATAAAATTACAATATCAGTGATCTATCAATATATGGCTCCTTCAACAACATCAACTGACATTACCTTTTGCAAAATTTAAATATCACACTGACTATTGAGGAATCACATCTAGGATTTCCACACGGCATATGTGAATATTTTACTTTATTTTTCAGAAAAGCAATAAATAATTTTTACAGGAAGGTTTTGTTTTCTTGTTGAAATGAACATTATTGGTGGTCAGAAGTAATACAGGCAAGTTGGCAGAGGGGAAATAGGCTGATGGTCAGAGTTGAAATAGGGTGGTAAGGTGGAGCATTGGTAACACACTTGCCTTTCACCTAGCCGGGGGAGGGGTTTGATTCCCGGATTGTATGTGAAAAGGTATTGGGTCACCTGCCTGAACACACTTGCCTTTCACCTAGCTTGGGGAGGGGTTTAATTCCCGGATTGTATGTGAAAAGGTATGTGGTCACCTGCCTGAACAAGTGAGTTTTCCCAGGGTACTCTTGTTTTCCTCCCAAGTTAAGACCACTCATGCTCTTCCATCCAGGTCAACAAGAGTGATTAATATAAGTTGGGAAAATGTGTTTCACATTTGTTGTATAACAAATAAAGTTAAATGAAAAAGAGTTGAAATAGGCTGGTGGTTAGAGTTGATACAAGCTGATAGTTGGAGATTATACAGGCTGGAAAGTGTTATAGTCTGGTAGTTGAAGGTGATAATCTAGTAGATATTTGGAGTTGAAATAGGTGATCTGAGATGATACTTGTTGGTGGTTCGAGGTGATGAAGATTGATAGTCAGATGTTATACAGGTTGGTGGTTGGGAGTTATTAGCTAGTTGATGGTCAGGGTTGAAATAGGCTGGTAATCTGAGTTGATGCAGGTTAGTGGTTGGAGGTGATAATGTAATTGACAGTCAGAGATAAAATAGGCAGGTAGTCAGAGCGGATACAGTTGGCTGGTAGCTATGGGTGAAATAGTCTGGTGGTCAGAGGGGATACCATTGGCTGGTGGCTGAGGGTGAAAAAGGTTGGTGGTCAGAGGGAATACCATTGGCTGGTGGCTGTAGGTGAAATAGGCTGGTGGTCAGAGGGGATGCCATTGACTGGTGGCTGTGGGTGAAATAGGCTGGTGGTCAGAGGGGATACCATTGGCTGGTAGCTGTGGGTGAAATAGGCTGGTGGTCAAAGGGAATACCGTTGGCTGGTGGCTGCGTGTGAAATAGGCTGGTGGTCAGAGGGGATGCCATTGACTGGTGGCTGTGGGTGAAATAGGCTGGTGGTCAGAGGGAATACCATTGGCTGGTGGCTGTAGGTGAAATAGGCTGGTGGTCAGAGGGGATGCCATTGACTGGTGGCTGTGGGTGAAATAGGCTGGTGGTCAGAGGGGATACCATTGGCTGGTAGCTGTGGGTGAAATAGGCTGGTGGTCAAAGGGAATACCGTTGGCTGGTGGCTGTGTGTGAAATAGGCTGGTGGTCAGAGGGGATACAGTTGGCTGGTGGCTGTGGGTGAAATAGGCTGGTGGTCGGAGGGGATGCCGTTGGCTGGTGGCTGTGGGTGAAATAGGCTGGTGGTTAGAGGGGATATCGTTGGCTGGTGGCTGTGGGTGAAATAGGCTGGTGGTCAGAGGGAATACCATTGGCTGGTGGCTGTAGGTGAAATAGGCTGGTGGTCAGAGGGGATGCCATTGACTGGTGGCTGTGGGTGAAATAGGCTGGTGGTCAGAGGGGATACCATTGGCTGGTAGCTGTGGGTGAAATAGGCTGGTGGTCAAAGGGAATACCGTTGGCTGGTGGCTGCGTGTGAAATAGGCTGGTGGTCAGAGTGGATGCCATTGACTGGTGGCTGTGGGTAAAATAGGCTGGTGGTCAGAGGGAATACCATTGGCTGGTGGCTGTAGGTGAAATAGGCTGGTGGTCAGAGGGGATGCCATTGACTGGTGGCTGTGGGTGAAATAGGCTGGTGGTCAGAGGGGATACCATTGGCTGGTAGCTGTGGGTGAAATAGGCTGGTGGTCAAAGGGAATACCGTTGGCTGGTGGCTGTGTGTGAAATAGGCTGGTGGTCAGAGGGGATACCATTGGCTGGTGGCTGTAGGTGAAATAGGCTGGTGGTCAGAGGGGATGCCATTGACTGGTGGCTGTGGGTGAAATAGGCTGGTGGTCAGAGGGGATACCATTGGCTGGTAGCTGTGGGTGAAATAGGCTGGTGGTCAAAGGGAATACCGTTGGCTGGTGGCTGTGTGTGAAATAGGCTGGTGGTCAGAGGGGATACAGTTGGCTGGTGGCTGTGGGTGAATAGGCTGGTGGTCAGAGGGGATACCGTTGGCTGGTGGCTGTGGGTGAAATAGGCTGGTGGTCGGAGGGGATGCCGTTGGCTGGTGGCTGTGGGTGAAATAGGCTGGTGGTTAGAGGGGATATCGTTGGCTGGTGGCTGTGGGTGAAATAGGCTGGTGGTCGGAGGGGATGCCGTTGGCTGGTGGCTGTGGGTGAAATAGGCTGGTGGTTAGAGGGGATATCGTTGGCTGTGGCTGTGGGCGAAATAGGCTGGTGGTCAGAGGGGATACAGTTGGCTGGTGGCTGTGGGTGAAATAGGCTGGTGGGCGGAGGGGATACCGTTGGCTGGTGGCTGTGGGTGAAATAGGCTGGTGGTCAGAGGGGATACAGCTGGCTGGTGGCTGTAGGTGAAATAGGCTTGTAGTCAGAGGGGATACAGTTAGCTGGTGGCTGTAGGTAAAATAGGCTGGTGGTTGGAGGGGATGCAGTTGACTGGTGACTGGTGGCTGTAGGTGAAATAGGCTTGTAGTCAGTGGGGATACAGTTGGCTGGTGGTTGTAGCTGAATTCGGTTTGTGGGCGGAGAGGATACAGTATGCGGTTGGTCATACATGAAGTAGGCTGGTAGTCTGAGGTGAAATAGGCTAGTTGTCAGAGGGGATACAGGTTTGTGATACAACTTCAATAAGAGTGAATTGATTTTATCTGCCTATGAGCATGACTGGGATTACATTGTTATACCTTTGGGACAGACAGCAAAGTAAATGACTGCTCTGTCATTCATGATCCTGGTGATTGTGCGTAAATGACGGTAAAACAAAAATGGAAACCTATAAACAGTAACACTTACATCTGTTGACTACTGAGAATCTGTGTACTATTTTACTGTATCAATGATATAAATGCACATCATTTGTGAACATGTGCCACTACTGAAGTTGTTGCTTTGCTCGATATTTTTGTGTGTACATGGTTTTCTCAATCTCCATTGTAGATTTCTGTATTCATGTTTTCTTTTGTCTGGATTCAACATGTATCTGTGATCTGTCCAACAATTCTGATTAAGTAACCAGCTACACCTCTTGTGATTTAGTCACAAAGAACCAGTCACACCTCTTTTCTGTGTGATTTAGTCACACAGGACCATTCAAACCTCTTCTCTTTGTGATTAAGTCACACAGGACCATTCAAACCTCTTCTCTGTGTGATTAAGTCACACAGGACCAGTCAAACCTCTTCTCTGTGTGATTAAGTCACACAGGACCATTCAAACCTCTTCTCTGTGTGATTAAGTCACACAGGACCAGTCACACCTCTTCTCTGTGTGATTAAGTCACACAGGACCAGTCAAACCTCTTCTCTGTGTGATTTAGTCACACAGGACCATTCAAACCTCTTCTCTGAGTGATTTAGTCACACAGGACCATTCAAACTTCTTCTCTGTGTGATTAAGTCACACAAGACCTTTCAAACCTCTTCTCTGTGTGATTAAGTCACACAGGACCATTCGAACCTCTTCTCTGTGTGATTAAGTCACACAGGACCATTCGAACCTCTTCTCTGTGTGATTTAGTCACACAGGACCATTCAAACCTCTTCTCTGTGTGATTAAGTCACACAGGACCATTCAAACCTCTTCTCTGTGTGATTAAGTCACACAGGACCATTCAAACCTCTTCTCTGTGTGATTAAGTCACACAGGACCATTCAAACCTCTTTTCTATGTGATTTAGTCACACAGGACCAGTCACACCTCTTCTCTGTGTGATTTAGTCACACAGGACCAGTCACACCTCTTCTCTGTGTGATTTAGTCACACAGGACCTGTCACACCTCTTTTCCATGTGATTTAGTCACACAGAACCAGTCACACCTCCTCTCTATGTGATTAAGTCACACCTACTCACTATGTGATTAAGTCACACAGGACCAGTCACACCTAAATTACACAGAACCAGTCACACCTCCTCTCTATGTTATTAAGTCACCCTTCCTCTCTATGTGATTAAGTCACACCTCCTCACTGTGTGATTTAGTCACACAGAACCAGCCGTTATGTTGAGACAGACCCAGCCACTACACCAGACACCTCCACTCTATGTGGTAGTCAGATAGGGCCTGCAGACACATCCCTATCACAGAGCTATCTAAAACAGAAAATACCAAGATTATGGGTAGTTTTATGCTCTCGTGTGCAATTTTTTCTTGTGCCTGTGGTGCTATAATATACTTTGTGTATTTTGTACTGACAGAGCAAGAAATAAAGGAGTTGATCTATCTACATTTGTACTATGTATTAGTATGTAGGAAAAGTCTTGATGTACACTCGCCAAGTTTAGTCATCATCCTAAATGAATTGGTCTGGGATAGATTTTTTAATGCAGTTTTTCAGTAAACGTGATTTTTTTTCTTGAACTGTCATTGTATTTACCGCTCTTTATACGGAAAATTCATTGACTGCTGTCTGGATGTGCTAACATAAATTCTATGGAAACCTTAAGTATTCTCCATGAGAGATTTGTGGTACCTTTTGTGTATACATCTCATCTAAGTAGGTTTTGTGATAATATCATGCTTACATAGAGGAAATGGTTTTATAGACTTGATTGCATTCTATGTACCAAGTTTGTGTACATGACCAATTTCTCTAGTTAGAATCATTCAAAGTTTCCTAACTGATGACAATATCCTGACATTGATTAAAATTTTCCTGTCCCCACTGAGCTTCCCAGTATCTGTTATGGGATGGACTTTTTACATCTAACAACTTTACTTTTCCTTGTATTCTCTCGTTATACTATGTATTGTTTGTTCACCGTCCCACTGGCTTTTTCCTAGTCCTACAAATCATTGATACGTCTCCTTCTCTATAGAGCTATATCTTGTCCCATGGAATGTGTCTTCTGTCTCATTAAGAATTCTGTACCAAAGGACTCTTCCTTGTCCCACTGAAGTGTCCTACGTATGTCTCATTCAGATTTTGTGTCCCACATAAGGTTGCAGTGTTATTGAATGTCAGTAGTAATAATCCATATTTTCCATCAAGTACACAGTCATCTATACTGATACAAACAGTTGACAAGATTTCTGGTTTTCTCCCTTAGTCTGAATTGTCTGCTAATGTATGTTGTCTTCTGACAACTATCAATGCAGATGTATGTTGTCTTCTGACAACTATCAGTACAGATGTATGATGTCTTCTTACAACTATCAGTACAGATGTATGTTGTCTTCTGACAACTATCAGTACAGATGTATGTTGTCTTCTGACAACTATCAGTACAGATGTATGTTGTCTTCTGACAACTATCAGTACAGATGTATGATGTCTTCTGACAACTATCAGTACAGATGTATGATGTCTTCTGACAACTATCAGTACAGATGTATGTTGTCTTCTGACAACTATCAGTACAGATGTATGTTGTCTTCTGACAACTATCAGTACAGGTGTATGTTGTCTTCTGACAACTATCAGTACAGATGTATGATGTCTTCTTACAACTATCAGTAACTATCAGTACAGATGTATGATGTCTTCTGACAACTATCAGTACAGATGTATGATGTCTTCTGACAACTATCAGTACAGATGTATGTTGTCTTCTGACAACTATCAGTACAGATGTATGTTGTCTTCTGACAACTATCAGTACAGATGTATGTTGTCTTCTGACAACTATCAGTACAGATGTATGATGTCTTCTGACAACTATCAGTACAGATGTATGTTGTTAAACAAATCTACAGCTGTGCGGGTATCTTCTATCATCACCTGTGTTACTTTATTACATATCAGCTAACAATGTTCCACCATTGGTCCTAAATACATTTTCTGTGTTGATAGGCTGTTAAGAATATATTAGTGATAATGTAGCAGAGCTCTCTAGTAGACAGTGGTGATATTACAGCAGTTTTAATTGAGAATTAATGGCGCTGTACAGTATAACAAAGATGAGATACCTGTAATATACAGTCTGTTACATTTATAGACGTAGCCCTGTAGGAGTACAGAAGATATCAGCAGCACAGGTGTATTCATTTGTTAAAGACTGGGCTTCTAGTACAGCTAATGGTTTTGTAAATCTTATATACCTCACACACTTACTGTATAGAGGGAAGAAAATAAAGACTTGTCAATAAATTATATCCTTTAAAGTTTGTATGTATTGTGTTATTGTTAATTAAGTTACTGTTAATATACATAGCAACCATAATATTATCCTGGTTACTTCAGGAAGGTTAGAAAATTAACTAATGACATATAATAAGCATGTGTAATTGTTTCAATGTTTAAATGTCCTGGAATACCTTTAGTGTGAGTAATTTCACCTGAAATGCAGAACACTTTCAATGTTTCCTACTTACATAGAATAGCGTCAGTAAATTTGCTCAATTGAAACAACAGATGCCTTTCATTCTGTGCATTTCTTTTCTATCAGAAGCATGTGTGTATTTATAGGGTCTATTTAGTCTGGTTCACTAAGAGTTCTAGTAGAGTGCCAACCGCTGTGTCATATCTATTTATGTCAATTATCTGTCAAAAAAATGGTTTGATTTTTTCATGTTTTCGTTGTTTTAAACCCATTGGTTCAAAACAATTAATTAAAAACAGGGATTTGTAAAAAGAATATTGAAACTCCTTCTAGCTTGTGACCCCTGGTACCGTGGGAGGGATTCACTTTGATTCTAGTTATAAAGGAACTGTCAATTTCACTTCCTCTGCCTGAAGTTAAAATCTCATTCTTCCCTTCAAACTTGAAGGTTATTTTGACTAGTTGTAAAGGAAGTTCTTAATAGACTGAATATAGTATAGTTTAAAAACAAAACTTTATTTGAAGTACTTGTTTAAAACCAGCTGGTTCTCAATTACTTATTTTATCAAGTAATATGTTAAAATAACCTTATTAAGTATGTATTTAAGAATAAGGCTAAACAGAACGATTTTTTCTGTCCTATAGTACCAAATATCAGGATTTTTTTCATTTAGTCGTATTATTTCAAAATATTGTTTAAAATCTGTATAGAAGATCTAGAAGTAATATAAAAAATGCTTTACTTTCTTATAAATTTTTGTCAATTTTCATTTAAGAGAGCATCTATGTGCTATATAGCAAAATGAAAGATTGAAAAGTGTTATGTTATAGGTGATGTCATGGTTTGTTTGTAATAGTTTTAAACTAATATTGAGTTTACAAAAGGAAGATGATGTGACAGCCTTGGGTATAATAGACCCACCATTAGATAAAATGATTCTGGATCTCCTAATTATCTTCTTCCTTACACACTTCTCCTGCTTGACCTTGAAGAGGATTACATTGAATCCGCTGTGATCACTTTACTGTGGTATCAGACATATCTATTGGTTTTCTGGAAATTCCTCCATACTCCAGGTCAGACCTAAGAATTGTACAGGTTCTGTATAGGTTGCCATGACAACATCGGACACAGATCTTGTTATTCTCTGAAAGTTACATCTTCCTTAAGGTAATTAATTAGATCTCCTAAGGATTCATTATTTTTAAATTTTCAAATTTCCCATGCATGATTATACTTGCATGACTGCAAGCTGCTGTACAACTGTGATATGTACGTACTTCTACGTTATATGTCCAGGACATATTGATACAGAGAAAAACAACACATTTGTCATGTTGTTATTAGATTTCTTTTTAACTGTAATAACAGAAATATTTGTCCAATGATGTCTTGACTAGATCTCATATACAGGCATCATATCCCATCATAATCATATCTACTAAAACTTTTCTGATTGGTCAAGTTCTGTTGTTGGTCTAGAAAGATTCTTGGTAGAATTTAAACAGCTGTATTACCGGAAGGAGTTCTGTATTTACTGGGTACGTGTTGATAAAGCCTTTTCTTACTAACTACAATCTGTGTTATTTATCTTCATGTGTAACAGGTATATTATCAAGTTTGGTGATATTTTACTAATAAACATGTAATGTAAACAACGTTTAGGTCACGATGCCAGATAATGAAATTACTGTATTAAGGCAAAAGGACAAAGAGATGTTTCCTCAATTTACGTCCTAAATCAAACAGCAGCTGTAAGTGGTGACGCCCAGTTATGTATGTGATCCTGGCTACTACTCCCAAGACATCAAGAAAAAAAGACTAGGAGAAGGAAGTTTAAAGATTAAGGGTAATGATTCAATATTGTAGGATAGATTAATGTGTAACAAACCAGTACAGATAAGGTAGTTTACGCCCGGTAGATAGTCACAGATAACAGATTTAGAAACAAATCCTATATCTCATTAGTTCTGTTTTGGCTTTTAATTTTTAATAGTGTGATACATTCTCAACTTTTCATATGTATTTTTTCCCACATTGTAGTCCATCCTGTTGCACTGTGTCAACTCTACTGTTATAATTAATGATATGTGTCACAGACATACCCAGTATGGTTGATTGTGTTAGGTTTGGGTTTGGTACAGCAAACCGCTGTTAATGACGTAGGGTTGTAAGGCTTGGGTTTGGTACAGCAAACCGCTGTTAATGGTGTAGGGTTGTTAGGTTTGGGTTTGGTATAGCAAACCGCTGTTAACAATGTAGGGTTGTAAGGCTTGGGTTTGGTATAGCAAACCACTGTTAATGATATAGGGTTGTTAGGTTAGGGTTTGGTATAGCAAACCGCTGTTAATGATATAGGGTTGTTAGGTTTTGGTTTGGTATAGCAAACCGCTGTTAATGATATAGGGTTGTTAGGTTTTGGTTTGGTATAGCAAACCGCTGTTAATGATATAGGGTTGTTAGGTTTGGGTTTGGTATAGCAAACCGCTGTTAATGACGTAGGGTTGTTAGGTTTGGGTTTGGTATAGCAAACCGCTGTTAACAATGTAGGGTTGTTAGGTTTGGGTTTGGTATAGCGAACCACTGTTAACAATGTAGGGTTGTAAGGCTTGGGTTTGGTATAGCAAACCGCTGTTAATGATATAGGGTTGTTAGGTTTGGGTTTGGTATAGCAAACCGCTGTTAATGACATAAGGTTGTTAGGTTTGGGTTTGGTATAGCAAACCGCTGTTAATGACATAGGGTTGTTAGGTTTGGGTTTGGTATATCAAACCGCTGTTAATGATGTAGGGTTGTTAGGTTTGGGTTTGGTACAGCAAACCGCTGTTAATGGTGTAGGGTTGTTAGGTTTGGGTTTGGTACAGCAAACCGCTGTTAATGGTGTAGGGTTGTTAGGTTTGGGTTTGGTACAGCAAACCGCTGTTAATGACGTAGGGTTGTTAGGTTTGGGTTTGGTACAGCAAACCGCTGTTAATGATATAGGGTTGTTAGGTTTGGGTTTGGTATAGCAAACCCCTGTTAATGGTGTAGGGTTGTTAGGTTTGGGTTTGGTATAGCAAACCGCTGTTAATGGTGTAAGGTTATATTAGACAGTCTTTAATACTGCCTATAGAAAAGGTAGTTATACATTTGTTGATTCTGTGATTGATCCCGTCCACCTTTTGGCTTGAGAGATCAGTGCACTTGTTGACCAGGGGTAGTCCAATGATACTTTTCTGTCATAGTGAGTTCAGTGTTCAATTAAGGCAATGAGACACACACATTGAGCTGTTGTATGCCTGGTATTGGCATACAGGATAGGAACATTTATATTATGAGGGTGTCAATTTAAAGCCAGCGTAGTGTGAAATTGTCTTCTTAGTACATTGTATACACTTTATAGTGATAGGATAGAGGTTGGTACACAATGTACCATTCTCTGATCTGATTCTCTACATTTCTGTAGACAGACAGTCTCGGCTTCCTCTCCTCCCTATCAGGCTGACTGACTCTATATTTCTGTAGACAGACAATCTTGGCTTCCTCTCCTCCCTATCAGGCTGACTGACTCTATATTTCTGTAGACAGACAATCTTGGCTTCCTCTCCTCCCTATCATGCTGACTGACTCTATATTTCTGTAGACAGACAATCTTGGCTTCCTCTCCTCCCTAT
The DNA here is from genome assembly GCF_031769215.1 of Ylistrum balloti. Lineage (NCBI taxonomy): Eukaryota > Metazoa > Mollusca > Bivalvia > Pectinida > Pectinidae > Ylistrum > Ylistrum balloti. The sequence goes on from NW_026781961.1 coordinate 780,876, forward strand.
CAGGCTGACTGACTCTATATTTCTGTAGACAGATGATCTTGGCTTCCTCTCCTCCCTATCAGGCTGACTGACTCTATATTTCTGTAGACAGACAATCTTGGCTTCCTCTCCTCCCTATCAGGCTGACTGACTCTATATTTCTGTAGACAGACAATCTTGGCTTCCTCTCCTCCCTATCAGGCTGACTGACTCTATATTTCTGTAGACAGACAATCTTGGCTTCCTCTCCTCCCTATCAGGCTGACTGACTCTATATTTCTGTAGACAGACAATCTTGGCTTCCTCTCCTCCCTATCAGGCTGACTGACTTTATATTTCTGTAGACAGACAATCTTGGCTTCCTCTCCTCCCTATCAGGCTGACTGACTCTATATTTCTGTAGACAGACAATCTTGGCTTCCTCTCCTCCCTATCAGGCTGACTGACTCTATATTTCTGTAGACAGACAATCTTGGCTTCCTCTCCTCCCTATCAGGCTGACTGACTCTATATTTCTGTAGACAGACAATCTTGGCTTCCTCTCCTCCCTATCAGGCTGACTGACTCTATATTTCTGTAGACAGACAATCTTGGCTTCCTCTCCCTCCCTATCAGGCTGACTGACTCTATATTTCTGTAGACAGACAATCTTGGCTTCCTCTCCTCCCTATCAGGCTGACTGACTCTATATTTCTGTAGACAGACAATCTTGGCTTCCTCTCCTCCCTATCAGGCTGACTGACTCTATATTTCTGTAGACAGACAATCTTGGCTTCCTCTCCTCCCTATAATAATAATAATAATAATAGACTTTATTTCAGGTCGATAACACTTTGAGTCAAAGACTCTTCTTACAAGCGGTCGACAGTAAAATTTACAGTATTTACAACAATCAGGCTGACTGACTCTATATTTCTGTAGACAGACAATCTTGGCTTCCTCTCCTCCCTATCAATCTGACTGACTATATTTCTGTAGACAGTCTTGGCTTCCCTTGTTGGACATGTATTTTACTGACGTCTTCTCAGTCTGTGGGGGAGTTCTCTAGCATGGTGTCCAGGATATTAATATGTATCTATCGTCCCAGTTTCTTGAACGATCCATTAGCTATATCCTGGCTGTATCCTGTGTCTGAGGGACCTATAGTCTTTTGTCCCACTAAATGAGGCAGTTCTCTATATCAGAGTGACATGCATTAATCACATTTACATGTCTAATCCATCTTACTAGTTCTCTAGTAGTGTGTCTGAGAAACATGAAGTATAGTGTCTTTTGTCCCACTCTCTGGAGCAGTTCATCATGTCTCCTTTGTCTTAGCTTTTGTCCCACTGTGGCAGTTTACTGTGTACCAGGGACATAAGTGTAGTGTCTTTTGTCCCACTCTCTGGAGCAGTTCATCGTGTCTCATATGTCCTAGCTTTTGTCCCACTGTGGCAGTTGTTCCAGGGACATGAAGTGTATCATATATATATCTCAGCTTTCATCCTTGAGCAGTTCACGAAGTCTAAAGGATATGTACATATTGTATATAAAGTATAAATATTTGTCTGCTGTCCAACTCTCTAGTGGTTCAAGCTCCTCCTTGATGATAAATGGTAAGGTGCACTCGTAAGTAATACAGCTGAACTCTGTAGGAGGGAAGTCTATGGGCTGTTTATTGTTGATACTTCCTTATTCACTAGACAACTGTTCTCAAACGTTATATCATCTGTCATTATTGAATATGATACATTACAACTCTAAGAATAGAAGCAGACATGTTTTACTCCTTGCCATTTGTATCTTGACTATATGTTGAAGAAAACCAACTTTTACTCACTTTCAGTTTATTCTTACTAAAACTTCCTCACAAGTTTGAATGACAAATACCGGTAAATGTAGGATGAGATGATGAGGAACACTTGGATCAGAGGAGAGGTCTCCATCTTTATAATATCAGATCTGACTGTACATATATAGATACACATAGTCCAATACACACCAGATACATATGGAGACTGGTGAGGTCGTTTTAAGGTTACATACTTACTGGGACTCTTTTATGTTTTAAACTTTACAGAATGAAATTACTAAAACAGCGATCAGATGTGTACCCAGCCTCATGACCATCTTGTCAAATTCTCTGAAGATTTCAGTCCTGTCAGATTCAGTTTGTGTGGAAAGATCTATATCACAGTAAACATAAGATTTTACTTACTAAATTTTAATCCACTTTTAGTTGTTTGAACTTTGAGTAGTCAGACCGCACTCCCTATAAAGGTCGTATGTCTAATGACCTATATCAGGTATGTACAAGAAGTCCACACTTCCTGGCTCTGCCTTAGGATGACTGCTTAGACATGACTGGAAAAATAGTACTTAAACAATGTGTTGTAGATCAGATTGTGTCATTTAAAACTTTGGTTTGTGGATCAGAAGATTATTTTAAAGTACAATGTTATATTGATCAGAAATTATCATGTTCAGATATATAATTTGATATGTATATATACAGTGAAACACAGATAAGTTCACAGGACCAAATGAAAAATTTGACTTATCTGATGTTTCCAGCCGTGTTTCTATGAACGGAGACATTTTGCATGAATGACTGACCCTATTACTGGATAAGTATTTCATAGCACGGGCCTGACAGTAATGAGTAAGTTATAAATAAGTAAAATTGTTTTGTAATTTTATACAATATTGATATTTTTAGCCCACCATCTAATAGATGGTGGGTTATTCAAATCGCCCTGCGTCCGTGGTCTGTCGTCCGTCTGTCCGTAAACAATTCTTGTTACCGCTATTTCTGGAAAAGTACGGGATGGATCTTTCTCAAATTTCATATGCAGTTTCTCCTTGGTCCCTAGTTGTGCATTGTACCTTTTTTGAACTGATTCGCATTCAAGATGGCCGACAGGTGGCCATCTTGGATTTTGGAAGTAAAAGTTTGTTACCGCTATTTCTGGAAAAGTACCGGATGGATCTTTCTCAAATTTCATATGCAGTTTCCCCTTGGTCCCTAGTTGTGCATTGTACCTTTTTTGGACTGATTCGAATTCAAGATGGCCAACAGGCAGCCATCTTGGATTTTGGAAGTAAAAGTTTGTTACTGCTATTTCTTGGAAAGTACCGGATGGATCTTTCTCAAATTTCATATGCAGGTTCTCCTTGGTCCCTAGTTGTGCATTGTACCTTTTTTGAACTGATTCGCATTCAAGATGGCCGACAGGTGGCCATCTTGGATTTTGGAAGTAAAAGTTTGTTACCGCTATTTCTGGAAAAGTACTGGATGGATCTTTCTCAAATTTCATATGCAGTTTCCCCTTGGTCCCTAGTTGTGCATTATACCTTTTTTGGACTGATTCGAATTCAAGATGGCCGACAGGCAGCCATCTTGGATTTTGGAAGTAAAAGTTTGTTACTGCTATTTCTTGGAAAGTACCGGATGGATCTTTCTCAAATTTCATATGCAGGTTCCCCTTAGTCCCTAGTTGTGCATTGTACCTTTTTTGGACTGATTCAAATTCAAGATGGCCGACAGGTGGCCATCTTGGATTTTGGATGTTAAAGTTTGTTACTGCTATTTCTTGGAAAGTACTGGATGGATCTTTCTCAAATTTCATATGCAGTTTCCCCTTGGTCCCTAGTTGTGCATTGTACCTTTTTTGGACTGATTCGAATTCAAGATGGCCGACAGGTGGCCATCTTGGATTTTGGATGTAAAAGTTTGTTACCGCTATTTCTTGGAAAGTACCGGATGGATCTTTCTCAAATTTCATATGCAGGTTCCCTTTGGTTCCAAGTTGTGCATTATACCTTTTTGGACTGATCCAAAATCAAGATGGCTGCCTGTGTGTGATTTGAGAGTAAAATCTTGTTACTGCTATATCTGAGGAAGTACTGGATGGATCCTTCTGATATTTCATAGATATTGGTTTCCCTTGGTCCCTAGTTGTGCATTGTACCTTTTTTTGGACTGATTTGAAATCAAGGTGGCCCACAGGCAGCCATCTTGGATGTCAACAGTAATACAGCACAAGCATATTGTCCATTATCCACCTGTAACTGACTGCTATCTAATAATACTTTGGGATCTTTTTCAAATGATATTTGCTAATTGGTGCTTAATAAAAATATCTTGTGCCATCATTGAGTACATTCAATGAAGACCAGTTCATGAACATTTACAACACCTGTAACAAACAAAAAAAAAATAAACAAATCTTCAAGAACTGAAAACAGATCCTCAAATGGTGGGCGCCAAGATCCCTCTGGGATCTCTTGTTTACTTAGATATAAGTTCTAAGTACGAATATGAAACAAAAAATGTAATGTGAAACACTCGTCATTGAATTGCACAACACGTGCGGATACACACCCAATCTCATACACATAACTTAGTGAATCAATACCGAAAGTGATACAAATATTATACTCACTAACAAGTCCTGTCAACAATATTTTAAAGTCATACTCATTAAATATGTACCCTTGAACATTCTACATTGATATGACATGGACAGCACTGAGGAAGGTTAAGAAAAGCTGAAGGTCATGGCAACATCACTTATGCATGATTTTACTTGTACAGTACTGTAAGAACATAACAGTAAAATAGAATAAAATAGAACTAGCACTTTGTATTTGTACATGTATATCAGTAAATGTATTTAAAATCATATACACATGTGTCAATAACAAAGTAGTATTTTTATTAATCTGCATCAGCACTATAGTTACTGCTTGTTTTTCCTTTTAGTTTCCGGCAGCCATGCACCTAAAACTCCTAAACAAATGTTTCAATGACAAGTATTTTTATCAATCAGCATTGGCGCGGTAATTAGCGTTTAGTTTCTGGCAGCTGGGTGCTGATCACACTCAGTCATTCGGACTGATGCCAGGAAATTTTTACCTGAGACGAGGTGACACCTGAATGTAAGACACAAAAAAGGAAATTTTGGTAGAATTTATAAGGGATGGACCACAAAACATATTCAACACAAACGCAGTATTTGACTCAACAGTGATTTGATCATAACAATAATCTCAGAAGTAATTAGAGGTGATACAAAAAAAAGGAAGTACAGTTTATAAATTGTAGACTGCAATGGTTTACACAGAATTCTTCATGACCTATCAGGATTCTGACCTGTGTGACCCTTGTATCTTGACCTTTTATGGTGATAGGTATCCCAGGTGTTATACACCTCTATATCAGTACATGCTGGTTGCTATTTAGCCACTCTGTTATATATATAGTATCAGGATAAGGTGACTATTACATGTAATTGTAGGCTAGCATTACTGGTGTGTTATACTAGTCACAATTTGGAGCTACAAATGTATTCTATTGACCACACTGTGCTTAATTACCACTAAACATGGCAGCTGTGTGTATTATCCTGTCCAGTCTAAGTGATGTGGGGCTGAAACTCCACCCACTGGTCAGACTGACCAAACAGGCTGACCAGGCTGACCAAACATCTTGATCAATAAGGGCACACATATACGGTTATACACTGTTGGTGTAGTATCTTTATGCTTTTTATGGTTGTGGAAGTAAAACACATGGCAGATGACTTTGAAATTCTTTCCTCTAAAAGATGTAAACAACCTTCTGAAGTAAGCACACATAACAAGTTGAAATGTAAACAGTACAGTATAAACCTGGGTCCTTTATTACAATTCTTCCTGGTGTCCAAACTAGTTCTTATATTCCTGTTGGTGACATGAAAGTTCTTCTCATTGGTAACATATAAAAGGCTTTATAAAGGTGCATTCAAGTAATCCTAGACATGCTAACAGAACTGTTGTGAAAAAAACATATTGAACGGTTAAGGAAAGCTAGATTGAGCTATTAGCTGCCAGTATTACTGATTTTGGATTGGATGTATGACAGTGTCAAAGGTCACTGATTGGATATTCCTCAGTGTCAAAGGTCACTGATTGGATATTCCACAGTGTCAAGGTCACTGATTGGATATATCACAGTGTCAAGGTCACCTAGTATCACTACTGCTGTTTCACCTAGTACCTCTACTGTTTCACCTAGTACCGCTACTGTTTCAACTAGTACCACCACTGTTTTACCTAGTACCACTACTGTTTCACCTAGTACCACTACAGTTCCACCTAGTACCACCACTGTTTTAGAGTGCATGCTCTCGCTGAAATGGTATAACCTCATTGATATACAAGGCTTTACCAGATGCACTGTTGTGTTGTCAGCAGCATGTTTTTTTGAAGTTTTTTTAAGGCATATGTTCATCCTGGTTTTCTTCAGTTTCTTCTCCTGGCTCAGTGTAACAACTGATAAACATTGGTTTTCATGAAAAAGCATTTCTTGTTTTCATTTTCGTTTGGAAATAATAAAATATTATATACGTGTGGAGTATATTCCTGTGTGGTGTGAGTGCGGTTTATACTTCTGTACTAACCAAGCTTGTTTTGTTGTTGTTTGTCTTATTAATTTGTTTGATATTTCATACTTGTGTGGTATTCAGTAAGTCATTATTAGGGATATGATAAATACACACTAGTGTTTGTCTATAAATAACCTCAGACACATGCAACATGCCCTCACAACAGCTTAACAACACTGATACCATTCTTACTCTACATCTTTACCCCACATATATACTTGTCTTTTACAGATACTGTGTACTGGGATTGTTGGGACTGAAATTTTTTAGTGTTGGACTACAGCTTTGCCTCCGAGATTCTCTCAGATTTTGAGAACCCCTATATATCTTTGTAACTTAATTCAACAAATATTTGGAAAATGTGATCTGGACACACAGAAAATAAGTCATACAAAAAATACTGTGTATAACAAGGTTTCTTTTGGCCATAAGATTGCATGGCAGACACTTGACTGAAAAATCATAATTATTGAGAAACATTACATACTCTTACATGTTCCTCTCTAATAGAACATAGTTGATGCCAAATCGCATAATAAACCTCCTGTTATACAAAATTTTACTTTACACAATGAAGCCTACAAGTAATTTTCAGATAGGATTCAAATTTTATCACAAAATACTACGTTCTTTGACTCATTGTTGTCCTTTTTTCATCTAATTTTGATTGGTATTTATGTCCTTGTCAGGTTCATCTAAGACAGGGTCTTATTGTGTTAGCTGACGGCTACTTCACTGAACACATACTGGAGGCCTGCAAACATGATATTCCAGATCATATAGCAGAGATTTTCTAGCTCTTGTTACAACCATCACAGCATATGACAACATCTGAACTCTAAGAAAACACATGTTCTAAGTAGGGATTGGATATTTCACCTGATGTTATGAAGGTCTAATTCTTCACTGACTGAGATATCACAGTCCCTGAGACGATGACAAATACTGAGATTGTTCTACATGTCTTCATACAATTTAGTATTTAGTAATTAACATGTGAAATTTGCAATAGAAAGTACTTATGTCTGAGCACAGTCCAGTCCTTGGTATTTTGTTACATTAATAATGATGAATCATCTTCTTTGACAGGGTCAGATGAGTAAGTAGCCATGCCGTTCATACAGCGGTGTATAGAGCCGACACAGGTGAGCCGTGAGGAAGTGGACAAGTCAGTTACTAATGAATTGGAATGTGTCACTAATCACACTCTCAGTAACATCATCCTTCAGCTCAGCAGTCTCAGTAAACATGCAGAGGACATGTTTGTGGAGCTCACGGCCGAAGCTGACCTGTTTAACAAACGGGCCGGTCAGCTCCAATACAGAATTGACCACCTTCGGGACAAGGTCACCCAACTTGATGCAGCAGTGGAACCAGGTATGTATCTAATGTAAACAATAAGATACTGGGTACATTACGACAGCAGTAACAAGGCAGTTAGTAGCAGTTCTACACTTATTTGTTAGCATAATTCTGGAGAAATAAAATAATGAATACAAGTTAGCTGTTATTCCAGGGCAATAACTTTTATAATTATCTGTTGTTTCAGTATCACTACAGGACATCCACCTCAGGAAGCCATTTAAGAGCTCTATGCCTCATGACCAACAGGTGATATCACAGAATACTATTCCACGTGCCATCCAGAACAGCTACAACCATTGCGATCAGCCTCCAGCTCTTGGCAAACTAGATGTATTTAGGTTAGTTTTACTGAAAATGCCCTAGTCATACTTTACTTGAGGTAAACTGGTCTTGTACAACATGTTTACATTTGTATGAGATTAATAACACTTTGATAACACATAAACAGAATTAACATCTTGTTTATTTGTTTTCATTATGACTTTTTGCGCCTTGAGAAATAAAACCAGGAAATGGCTTTGATAATTTTTTCAGTTGTCTCGGTCACATTTTCATTCTTTAAGACATTCTTACAGTAGTAAATAATTGATTCCAAGTGTTTCACTCTGAGGTAAGAGAGAGACCATGTTAATGTCATACTTTTTGTTTCTAGGGAGGATGGACGAGACAGTATGAAATTTTATACTGATCCAGGCTACTTCTTTGAATTATGGTATGCAGAAATTCAAAAAGACATCGAACAAAAACGAACCGAATTACGAAAAAAGAAACGACAGGTATGTATAGCATAAAACGTCTTGGTTAAGAATTCAATATAGAAATTGATTATTATAGTCCTCCAAAGGGAGAGCATATAATCACTGCTTTGTCTGTCCATTCGTTCCTCAGTCATTTTGTCCATTTGTCTGTCCTTCTGTCATAGTTTTGTCTGCAGCACATCACAAAGATCTTGATAAGGAGAAGTGCTGTGTAAAAGAACCATACGTCTCTATGATTGAGGAGTTACTGACATTTGGTGTTTACATTGGTCATACTAAGAGAATGTGCAGTATATCGAATTCAGGGTCTGCAACTTCTTAATTACGGAATGAATGCCCTTTGATTAAACTTTGTGTCTAATTAAACCATTTTTAGGGAGCATTTATCAGTGTCACTGATACTCTTGTTCATGTTTTCCACCAAAATGACAAATTAATGTTGTCATTGGAATAATTTTTGCTTTGTTTTTCAGAGACCTGGTAAAGAGCAAGCAGGAGGTCGACGCCCACGACAGGTTGTCACAAAGAAAGAAAAATATGCCCATGCAGCACAGGGTGTAGAGTTCAGTGAACATTACAAGGATCCAAGGGCTCTTGGTATTCAGCCCTCTGCTAACCACTACTCCTCACAGGAACTCCATAATGATACCCGTCAGTCTGACCAACATCAACGGCCAGGCAGTCTGGACGTTCGCCACAATCAGGCCAAGGGACATCAAAAGAAACAGGTCAATGGGCCCCATCCTGCTGGTCCTCCACCACAACAAACCCAGGGGTACCCACAACAATCAGGGCAGCATATACCTGAACAGGAATTCCCAACTCCACCCTACACCAATCATCAACCCTACTCCTCTCCCCAGCACCAACCAAACAGAAACTCCACACGTCCACACACTGTGATGCAGAGTCCTGCCCGCCCCTCCCAGCCTCCACCTGCTCCTCCTCCAAACATGGGTGACCGACAGAGTCCATCTACAAGGGATAGCTTGCCTCCACCACCACCCCCACCAGATCCGCACATGTCATACACCCCCAGCCCTCAGACAACCCCACAACCACCCCGTCACCCACTGGTCCATCAGAATAGCCGACACTCCCCAGCACACCAACCACACCACTCTAGTCCTGCACGACAAGACTCTACTGTCCTTCCTCCTCCCCCACCTTCTCCTCCAAATTCACAGACACCAGACACTCCAGTCAACCTACCACCGCCACCCTCTCCTCCAGGCATGGGTGTTTTGCCCCCACCCCCACCCCCTCCTCCTCCACCCCCTCCTCCTCCTCCTGCAGAACCAAAGCTGAATGGTATAGGTCACATGGCCCCTGACACAACCTCCATTTCCTCATCAACTAGCTCAATGACTACATCGTCAACAGGAAATATGCCTGAGCCGCCACCACCAGGCAGTGGACGAAGCGCCCTCCTGGAGGAGATTCGCAACAAAGAATGTAAGTATAGATGTGATAGCTAATGGTGAGTAAACAAGACAGGGAGAGTATCCTCAGATATAAGATACCATGTGGATAGTTCTAACACCTTTAATGTTGTTGGTAATGTTTTGAGGGTGTATCAGAACTGATTTAATTGTGATGTTATGACAACGTTGTTATTTTGTATCATCAATGAAAATCTTTTGATTTTGTAGTTCTCAAAATGAAATACTGTTTTTTACTTGAACAGTGTACAGTCAGCTGAGGAAGGTGGAGGATCGCAAGAAGCAGGAAGAAGAAAAGAGAACACCAACCGGACGCTTTGATGTGCATTCCATCATGAATCGGGCATTCGAGGTCAGACGCAAAGCCCTGGAGGCAAGCGACACAGAGAGTGAGGATGGATCCTCGGAGGAAGAATGGAACTGATTGGATAACATTTGTTACTATGGAAACATTTTACCCAGGAATGTGATTGGTCAATCAAGCATATAACCTGTAAGCTTGCATTATTACCCAGGATTATGTAATGGCTGCATTGAAGGTTTGGTAGGAAATTCTGATTTCAGAAAAGGAGGGTTTGGAAAGTATATGGTTTGTGTCGCGTGCATGAAGGATAAAGCATGAAATGCTTGTGTTTGTGGTACTTATTCCACACTACTTATACCAGTGGACTAAAATGGGGAAATTGACCTTAGTCCATACTTAAGAGTGATGAAGCAGTGCCTGAGGACTGTCACTTAGAGTGGTGAAATAACTACTACTGTACTTACCCTCGCAGGCTCTATATGGCTGTTGCCATAGAATTAGTTTTATACACACAAGCTATAAATTTACTTTTGACATAACACTTTGCTTGTAATGATTTGAATTATTCAGATTTGAATATAATTATTATATATGTATGGTATTGTACTAACCCTCATTGTATATCATTAATCAGACATGTTGTCTGAATCCTGTTTTGATCAAATCCCCCAATAGGTGGAAAAGACCTCTTCCTGTATAGTAAACCTCATGGCTGCTAGGTTTCCCTCGCTGTATCACAACTGACTTGCATCTCACAGTGTAATAAGTGATTATAAGCTGTAATACAAGCTGTATGGTCACACTTCTCCCCTACTTGGTACATCAAAAATGACAAATGTTTCTCAGACATGTCTCTAATGGCATGCCAAAGTTGACCAGGGGAGGTAACCCAGTACAAGTAAGGACAAGTGTCTCCCAGACTTGTCTCTAGTGGCAGGCCAAGGCAAGCCAGGGGAGGTAACTCAGTGCAAGAAATAACTACCAGTGTCTCCCAGGCTGGTGACTGGCTATAGTACACCATAAGAGTTAACCCAATATGAGAAATGACATGTGTCTCTTGATAGCTGACCATGGTTGACCATGGGTGATAACTCAGTAAAAGTGATAACAAGCGTGTATCTCTTAGACTTGTCTATATTGGCTGGCCGAGGTAGACCAGGGGAGATAACTCATTAAAAGTAATAACAAACTTGTATCTCTCAGACTTGTCTCTAGTGGTTGGCCGAGGTAGACCAGGGGAGATAACTCATTAAAAGTAATAACAAGCTTGTATCTTGCAGGCTTGTCTCTAGTGGCTGGCCGAGGAAGACCAGGGGAGGTAATTGAGGATATTTGTGCTGTGTGATCGACATGTTCACACCACATATGTACATGTGTTTTTTGTGTATATGTGCTATACTTGTGACTTGATGTTAGCTGCTGGTAAGATCTAGGTCTTCCTATCTCCTGAACTTTTGTAAATTGACATTTATCATGAGGTCAACCAAATACAAACATTGTTTATATTCTGTTAGTGTTTGTAGTTGTAATTGTTTTTGAAACAATTTTGGTATGGTCAGTTTGAGAACAGCTTGTGTGATCAAATTTACCTTCTTATATTGAAAATCATATTGAGCTACTTCCTTTTGACACAAAATGTTCAGTGTCTATTTCAGGAGAAGAAAATCAGGTATATGTATTTGAAAAACATTTCCTCCTGTTTTTGTATTCTCATCCTTGTACCAGTATCAAAATTGTACATATAAAGGAGATGTGTATAGATATGTTTACTATTGTGCAATATTAAGAAAGTGGGGTTTGTTGTGGCGATTATCTATCCCGGTACTACACAAACAGTGATCGTTACACAGACTAGAGTGCTCAAAATATACCCTTGCTAGAGTACTGTCCTCAAAATTGAATGTATCAAGGCTAAATTTATGTACATTCATTATTCTTACATTTTTTTCAAAGATATCACATGTTTTGTGATATCAATAATTTTCAATATATTTGGCATACTCGATAAAGAACTTGCTACCAAACAAAACCAAATTGCTAATGACTTAACTGTATTTTCATGTTAAGCAATCTCTAGAGATCTGCTTATAATGATGAAATGTTTGTGGCACTGTTTTCAGGATAGGAAGTAATTATTTTTTGGTGTTTTACTAATCTGGATTTTTCAACACTCAAACGTCAGCAGCTTGACGGCCATTTTTAGAATAAAAGTATTAAAAGGATTATAAAGTGATGTGTGTATATAGAATGTGTTTTGCTCTGATGTTATTGAAGAGAGATTATCTGTAACCTATTATATATATAATTGTGTAGTTTTATATTTGGAGATAAAAACTTCTCATTTAAATTACAGTACTCTATATATATGTACGTATGTAACCGACACCAGGTAGATACCAGCTGTACAATGATAGTAAATTTCAGAATTGGACACATATATTTTGAGAGTGAATGCTGATATAAGTAATGTATGTTTGCCTATATGTACATTTCATTAATTAATCATTGGTTTCCGTGGTTTCTCATTTATTATTCCCTTCAGATCACAGTTGACTGGCCGACAATGGAGAGGACCAGTCCATTGTGGTCATTAAGGGATGATAGGTTACTGTATTTAACCAAGTATAACAGTGTACTACATTTGTAGTGTGCCTGACAATATATTGTGGTGATTTCTGGATGTTAAGCATGTGTGGTGGTGTAGTCATTCCTGGTATTCTCTACATTGTTATAGCTACTGTGACTATAACATTAGAGAGGCTGGTAGAATGATACTTTATCAACAAAACTCTTTATACTACTATTTTTATTATGTAGCAATTAGTAATTTTGAAATGCCAGATGTATTGCGTCATTTTATTTCAATATCTGTGTTCTTTCATCGCCAGAAACCCTTCCTATGTTATTGCTAAGTTCCCTATCCAAAGTAGTTCATTTCTATGGTCTATTCTTGGAACAGAACCATTCAAGGAATTTCCAAAGACCTAAGCTTTAAATATGAAACAGAAACCAAGTTAGTGAACCAATGTCCTTTTCACTAAGACTGAAGTACTGATTTCCTTGTTTAGAAAAGCAGGAATCAACACATTTCTTAAATAAAGTTTTACGATTAAGGAATCGGTAATAAATGAAATAAATAAATTTTGTCGAGATCAAACCTAAAAGAAAAGTGGCTTATCATTACAATTTTCTCTCCTTTGCTATGTTAAATCATTTTGCCCCCTTTGCACCTACCCAAGATAAAATGCTCCACTGGTTAGATCTAACACATCTACAGTGTTAAGAACTTTGGAAAGTTTAGCATATGATCAACACTTGACTCTAACAATTGTTCTATTATCTATTAAATATAAGGGCTTGTATTGTAACACGTTTCCACTTGGAATATTTTGATTTTTTATCAAAATTGGTTAGTTCAGTATTTACCAAAGAGATACAGATGTCACTAAGAGGTGCTCATTGTAAGATTGCTGGGCACCATGTCATTGTAAATACACATATTTATAAAGCTTTTTCTGTATTCATTCTTTGTAATTTTTAATTATGTTTAAAGCTATCAGATATAAATATTAACCAATTTTCTTACAGTTTAAAATATCACTAATTCAAAATAAACCATGGGCTTTCTCTAAAACAATGTCCTGATCATCTTATATAGAACTTAACTGGAATTCTGATGGAATCTAATTTAAGTGTTCAGGTGACTTGCAGAAAATGATTGGGAAAGTATCCTACAGAATTAAAGACATCATGTTGATCCCTTTTTGTATAATTTTTGTATTTTTAAGTGGTTACATCAGCATTACAGGAGAAAGTGTTACCTTATTTATAGTTAATTAACCCAGCATTGGGATGGACACCAAGTATGATAAACTGTTTATATAGTGTTTACCTGTGTACAGTGTCCACCTGTGTACATTGGCCACCTGTGTATAGTGACAACCTGTTTACAGTGTCCATCTATGTACAGTGGACACCTTTGTACAGTGTCCATCTTTGTACAATGTCCACCTGTGTATGGTGTCTTTATGTGTATGGTGTCTTTCTGTGTACAGTGTCCACCTGTATATGGTGTCCTGTGTACAGTGTCTGTAATCTGTTGTACCCATCCTGTACATAACCATATACGGTGCTCACTCTTGCACCATTCTGCTGTATTTAGGCAATAAAATCTGGCTTCACATCATAACAATATTTGAGTTTTCTTGTTTTTTTTTTTAAAACTTTAATGTAATGGTGAGTTTTGTTCAATTTTGTGTTACAACAGAGGACAAGGCAAGCTTGTTAACCATGTTACAGCTACATACAACAGAAATCTCTTTGTACACTCAATCATGACATGGTGCATTTTCTGAAGGGCCTTTGGAAAAGATAATTTTTGGCAGAGTTATCAACCCTATTTTCTGCACCATTGCCCGACTCTCAATCAATCTCTTTAAAACTGATCAGGCTTTCTATCCACAGCTGTAGAATTGGGATAGTGACACTACCTCTGTTCATTAGTCCCTAAGATTGTGCCACTTTCTGCACAATATCGCAAGTTATATTTGGTAACCTGTTAACCAAGACTTCATACATTTCTTATTCACTATATATGCTACTTATGGTCATTCTACCAAATGGATCTTTTCGATCTTTTCCTTTCTTCTCTTCTCTCCTCTATCTGTCCTTATTAAACTAAAGTTGAAATTTTTTGTCAAGAAATAGCAATAATGATCTTCAACTCTCAAATAAAAGGTGGCCCCCTGTCTGTAATTTATTTTTCTGATCAGTCCCAAAATCAAAAGGATCCAAGGAAAAACTATATACATGTATAAAATTTGAGAAATGTCCATCCAGTGTTTCACCTTTCGGCAATTTAATTTTTGCCTAGCAGACTCAAAATTGAAATACATATACAGGGACCATGGGGCACTTAATGTGCAATTTGAGAGTTATTTCAGTACTTCTCAAGAAAAAGCAAAAACAAAGTTTCGTATCAAAATACAAGACGGCTGCTTGTCCATTTTATATTTCTAATCAGTTCAAAAATCCAAAAGGACTAGGCACCAAGGGAATCTATAGATGAAAATTGAGACGGATCCATTCAGTACTTTCCAAGTCCTAATCTATGATGGCTGCCTGTTAGCCAGTTTGTTTTTTTATCAATGCTTAAATCAAAAAGGCACCTCGGGGACCCTATGCATAATTTTGAAATGATCTGTTAAATACTTCTCCAAAAGTAAGGATAACAAACTACTACTGTCAAGATCCCATGATGGTGGCCTTTCTGCAAAGTTGTGTTTCAGTTCAATCCAAAAATGGGATAGTACACAACTAGGAACTACATTCAAAATTCGAAAATGATCTGTCAAGTACTTCACCAGGAAAAGCAATAATTATGTCCAAGTCCAAGATGGCTGCTTAGTGGCCATGTTGTTTCATTGGATCAGTCCAACAATTGAAAAATTCACAATTAGGGACTAATGGGAACCTACACATGAAATTTGAAAAAGATCCCTCCAGTTCTTCACCACAAATAGCAATAACAAGAATTGTTTAAGGACAGATGGACTGACAATGAACAATAGGGGACTGAAAATTTTATCATTTTTGTGTCATCTGACCCAATACGACAGCCAGGGAGGCCATTTTGTAACATGATTATGCAATCTTGGTTTTCCTGTGCAACACCTATTTCAAACTTCTCAAGTTTCACCAGTGGGATTGAGCTCCAACTTTGCTATCAAATAATAGGTAACACTTGTTACAATTACCAACTCCTCACCAAAACTACCATCTGTATTGTGGAAAAATCCTCCTAGTAAGATTTCATTCAAAGTAGAAAAAATAACCCTTCTCCCTGCTGAAAGTCTTTGTAGTCAGATGACCGTTAAGGCCCATGGGCCTCTTGTTCTATCTAAGTCCATGGGTTTACATGTCTCAATGGAATTGCAAAAATACATATTGAAGGTATTGCTAAGTGATATTTTTTTTCTTGAAATTTAACAAGATCTTTTCTGTCAATATTTGACAGATCCCTTTAAAATTGGTGTGTTTTATCACCAAATGATGTAGTAATGTTTTACTTGGTGGGAGTTGTATCTACAATTTTGGAGATCCCCAATCTTACTTTTGAATCAACTTTTTACAAAATATTTCAGTGATGTCACTCTGCCTTCTTTAATTCTCTTCTGTCATTTTTATACAGCAGTTCACATAGGTCACATGTAAGATGTTAAAAAAAAGTCCAATAATTTATATAATTCAGAGAGAAAATTTATGAACACTAACATTAAAAATCTAATTGGTCAGGGTCAGTACAATAAAGTTTACTTCCCACAAATTCTACTAGGCTATGTATTTTTACAATTCTTACCAGAGCTGTTGTTCCATCAGGGTACTGAATGCACTGTGAAAGAATTGACATTTTCACTGCAAAAAACTTACAGGACTTTTCAAAAATGACTAAAAATATGGAAACTTGTTTTTACAACAAGTGATCTCACTGTAAAACATTGTAAAAATTGTAACAAATAATGTTTATGTATTTTACTTTGACATTGGTTGGCCATCATTTGTTTCCCTGGTGGAACTCTTGTTTTCTGATGTATAAACAAGATTGAGTGATTTGTAGAGAAGCTACTTTGGTACACTTTAGCTGAACATTTTAGGGATGATTATAAAAAGTTACAAACATTTTTAAAGGAAGACATGACAACATGATGGCTGTTAGAGAGAGTTTATTTCCTTGACTTACTTGGATACTAATCTACCACATGCTGTGCTGGATGAATACAGCAATATCAGCTTGATAAAGGTGTAACTATGTTCTATCATTCAAATACAAATAAAATATATTCATCTTCAAAACCTCTGAATACTGATCTACACTTCATACAGTCACTCTGCAAAAGGGAGATAACTTATATATTTCAATACTGATGATTGTAGGTCCCAATATTGGCCTTATCTAACTGTTGTATAATGGTGTGCATGGTCCCATGATTATTGTTTATTGATTTTATCCACTGAAGTAGATAATTTATTTCACAACAAAAGGATGCCCATAGAACAATCATCTAACAATGAATGTGTGTTCCCATTAAATGTGAAATATTTCAATCTTAGTCTGCATTAATTTTATACATTAGGTAATGAAGACTTCCCACAAATCTATATATCACAACTAGATAATATCACAGTTTAAAAACTATCACAAAAGAATCAGTCCACAAACCTAGACTACTTGTCACATTGTACGCTAATTTGATCAACTTTGAGTAAAACTACCGGGGTAGTACATGCTGCAGACCACAGAACTAGTTTATAGATAAATGTAACATTACAACCTTTTTTTCAACCATTGCCTCAACTCCACAGTTCATTCTTTATCCCTGTAGATTTCAATCCTACAACCTTCCATGTTTTCTGAGGTTTTTTCTGGTTCTTGGTTGTAACTACTGTCCCTGCATTGACTTCTGACCAAACTTTTCAACACTTTCAAACAACTTTTCTATAGACAGTCTCAATACTAGACCTGCACTTAATTCCTGTCTCAATGCTGGAATACGGTTGATCAATTCCTCTCCAATGAACACTTTAAATTGATTGTGCAGTTTGAAGTTTTACTTGTCACGAGTATCGTCCAGACTTGGAGCTTTACTTGTCACGAGTATCGTCCAGAGATGGAGCTTTACGAGTATCATCCAGAGATGGAGCTTTACTTGTCACGAGTATCATCCAGAGATGGAGCTTTACTTGTCACGAGTATCGTCCACACTTGGAGCTTTACTTGTCACGAGTATCATCCTGACTTGGAGCTTTACTTGTCACGAGTATCGTCCAGAGATGGATCTTTACGAGTATCATCCAGAGATGGAGCTTTACTTGTCACGAGTATCGTCCAGACTTGGAGCTTTACTTGTCACGAGTATCATCCAGACTTGGAGCTTTACTTGTTACGAGTATCGTCCAGAGATGGAGCTTTACTTGTCACGAGTATCGTCCAGAGATGGAGCTTTACTTGTCACGAGTATCGTCCAGAGATGGAGCTTTACTTGTCACGAGTATCATCCAGACTTGGAGCTTTACTTGTCACACGAGATATCTTTACGAGTATCGTCCAGAGATTGAGCTTTACTTGTCACGAGTATCGTCCAGAGATGGAGCTTTACTTGTCACGAGTATCATCCAGAGATGGAGCTTTACTTGTCACGAGTATCGTCCAGACTTGGAGCTTTACTTGTCACGAGTATCGTCCAGACTTGGAGCTTTACTTGTCACGAGTATCATCCAGACTTGGAGCTTTACTTGTCACGAGTATCATCCAGACTTGGAGCTTTACTTGTCACGAGTATCGTCCTGACTTGGAGCTTTACTTGTTACGAGTATCGTCCTGACTTGGAGCTTTACTTGTCACGAGTATCATCCAGAGGGTTGTCCACTACAGACTGGTGTATCATGATGAAGAGAGGGATGTAAGTGAGAAAGTCAAGCAGGTCAAGGGCATCCATATGGGACAGTGGGTTGAGGTCATTCATTTGAATAAACTTGTCCCAGCATGGACCCAATATTCTGACTTTTCTTATTGAGTGAAGTGCTAAACTCACTCCTGCTCATAAGCTATGGGCCAAGTATTAGCCCCCTAGGCCTTCTAGTATTTGAGAAGAAGTTATTTAAAGATTTTGACATATTTGACCCCTGTGACCTTGAAAGTTGTTCAAGGTCATTCATTTAAACAAACTTGATAGCCCTTCATCCCAGCATGCCACAGGCACAATATCAGCAATCTGAGCCTTTTGGTTATTGAGAAGAAGTTGTTTAAAGATTTTAACATATTTGACCCCTGTGACCTTTAAAGTGGGTCAAGCATTTGAACAAACACAAAGCTGGTCTATAGAAATCTTGTTGGTCTCCGGGTCAACATTGCATTCCCATAGTTTCTAAAACACACAAACAACTTAAATATGTGACACACTATCTATGATATACAAAAAAGCTTGTAAACGTTTACAATAAAAATCATAAACAGAAATTGTAAGAACTTCATTGTTAACAAGAAGTCTACATTTAGGACACAAAGGACAGTTTAGTGTGTAACTATCCATGATCCAGCAATTCTTAAAACACCAACCAATTCTGATACAAACTTGATGAAATATAATACCTTAAAAATGAATGAAAGTAATTGAAATAAGAGAATTAAAAAATCAACAAAAGATTCTTACCTTACACATAAATAACTTCATCTCCAACATACTAAAATCCATTTTACCAATCATGTTTCTCATCCAGTTACTGAAACATGGCAATAGAAACAGATTTATCACATAGATACAGTGAGAGAGTCTCAATATCACCTTTAAAAGATACGAGACACTGACATCTAAATCGTGTGGAGAAGCCTACTTAATCTTCATCAAAGAAACCACTGAGATCTGTTACTTACTCCAGAGCAGCAATTTTCTGTGAAAGAGCAGCTACCACTGAGAAGAGTTTGAAGTCTGCTCCATTTTTGATACTGTACCCTGTCAGCTCAAGTATCTGAAACATAAAAATAATTCAATAACCTATTTCTTTTTCTGTATGATAATTTTCTTTAATATTTTCTGCAATATCACCACATCACTGTGATTTTATTATATCAATGCAACAATTTACCACAAAGATACCTGCTTTGTCTGATACAGCTTATTACTGACAGCTCTAAGCTTTGATTAAGATTTCTCCAGGAATAAAATGTTATATATCTGTATATATATGAGGGCTGATGGGTAAGTTGTGAGTCTCATATTTAAGGGTTAAACTTTTGGTGGACATATTGCATTATTTTTCAACATCATCTCCTTCATTCCATTACTTAAATTGTTTTTTGGCCTGTGAGGTGAAATGATCGACCCATGCTTCATCCATAGTCACAAACCTCTGTCTGACCAATATCATGGACTTTATTGACCATTTCTGGGGTAGCAACAGTGACAGGTGTCATCTCCATGACTCTGCCTGCTACACATAAATTCTGCCACCCACCTTTTCACTGTAGTATATGAAGGGACATCATTCCTCTGAGCTGCTACCATATCAGTGTAGATATCCTTAGGTGCTAGACCTTCCTTATACAAATATCGAATCACTGCTCTTTCAGCAATTTTGTTTATTTTACAAAAGTCACTAGCTTTGTTTACTTTAAAGTACTACCTCTTCAACATGACACCAGTCTTCAGGCATACAGCTTTAAAATAGTCAGGGAAAAAGGTTATCCCTACTTAACTTCTTCAGTACAAGGCTCACAACTTTTCCATCAGTTCTCATAGATTATGTAGAGGGACATTTTGACATCCTTTAAATTCCTCATGATGAGATAATGATCAATCTGTGTCTTACCCTGTACAGATATTCTTCCTCTACCCTGGACAGTTTATTGTTGACAGCTCTCAGGGCTACCATAACCTCTGTTGCACTTAGCCAGCCTCGATCTTCATCATCTACCTTTTTTTACAAAAATATTTCATCATTAAATCTGTTTCAGAGATATTCAATCTCAATCTTCTCCACTTTCTTCCTTTAATCACTGTTTCTACCATTATTTAGGTTGAACACTACATGAGTCAAATGATTTAAACTTTACAGCGATATGATTAGTGATCTACCTGAATACCAAGACACCCTCACATTACTTCTTCATGTCCACAGAGATGGATTAATATACAAACCTAGGTCAAGGTCAAACAATGGTCATATTTCTCACTTTGATATGCAGTACATCATTTGACCCTGTATGATTTATTTTGTCTAAATACTTTAATTAGTATCGCTGATATACATGGTAAAGATAGTGGTATTTCAGGTTAAAGATCAAACAGAGGTCTCCATTCCCAATCTGGTTCAGTAACTTTGATGAAAATAAAGCAAATCTTAAGTCTACAGTCAATATATACCATGGAACACCAAAATATCATTACTGAGGTCAAAGTCAAATGTAAAATAGAGGTCACCAGGTCAAAGTCAAATGTAAAATAGAGGTCACCAGGTCAAAGTCAAATGTAAAATAGAGGTCACCAGGTCAAAGTCAAATGTAAAATAGAGGTCACCAGGTCAAAGTCAAATGTGAAATAGAGGTCACTTTGTTATTATGTGACATAGCAACACCTAGATTACCTAGGCAATTCCTTACAATATATCAGATATAGATACTGCCAAGTTCAAGGTCAAACAAGCAGTAACCCTGTGGAAGAACAGAGTCTTCCCTGAACTCTGCCTATGACAACATGTTTACATAGGAGGTCAGTTGTGATGTTAGTGAGTTATAGTCTGGTGCAGAACTGTTGAACAGGTAATGTGTACAGGTAAATCAGATAATCAAGTTCTGATAACTGTTCAGAAAACTGTTCATAACTATAAAATAAAGGAATCAAATATATTTGTTAAAACTGTTCCAATCCCAAGCTGTTTAATAGGAAATGTATAAAAGCCCAGTACATTTCGGAGAATTATCATATTTCAATCTGCACTTTGAAGCATCAATTTCTCATTGCTTGATTTATTACTTAACTTTTGTCATGCATATGTTAGTTAATCTTTTTTCTGCTTAGTGTAAAGTGTGTTTAATTTGAGTGCTATTATAATCTGTGTGATTTGATACAAGTAAAGGATGGCTAAAGCTCATATCAATGTTAAGGTCATCACCAACAGAAGAGGCGGACAGAACCTCTCGCATAATGGATTCATCTACAGACAGATTCCAAGGAACAGCAACAGGACATTATGGAGACTGAAGAAGAAGGTACTGCATGCCCACCCCAACATCTACACCATCAGCCAGACGCTTAAGGACATACAGAACATGAAAGACATCAGCCGTAATCAGAGAGATGCAGGAGGCACCATTAAACCCGTAAGAAGAAATACACCAACATTGACAGACGCCTGACCACATTGAAGGACCGTTATCAGACTGGGACTATAGACCTGGTGACCTATGCTGATTTAGCATCCGAGCTTCTCCATCTTGGATAGAGTGTTCTGTGTTTTCTAGTAGAGACTTATCTAGTACTTGACTATCAAAGGTTGTAAGAGGACATAATATCTAGGTAAAGTGGATAATGTATTGTCATAGATAAACGAGTCATTGCTAATTCAGCTTCGTTTAGGGGTTTACTGTTTATTTTAAATAATAGTTTATTTTAGTGTTAAAATGCACATATTGATTCACCATTACATGTATAAATATAAATTTAATTTAATTGCTGACATCAGTATATCAATGTGACTTAATGAATTTTATTCATTAATTAAACATAATCTTACATGATAATCAGTATATAAGGAATAATAATATTATATTAAATATATTATATTAATATTTAATATCTATCTTATAATACTTTTATATGCTAAATATTGTTTTACAATTAATTAAGACAAATAGAAGCTTTATCTATTTCATTATTGATATGTAAGTATCCTAGTCACAAAATAAGTTGACATTCTTAGTTGAAACAGACTATAACTTTAGCTTCAAAGGATTCCCTATATAAACACCTTCCTTACAAGTTGCCAGAGTTGGTGTTCGGGGAACGAGTCGAGTCGAGGAGTTGGAAGAACCTGACACTTTGAATGTACATCAAGTGTAATATTCAGAAGTCTAGAACATCTGCTCTGAACATTCCCAGAGAAAGACATACTGACTAACAATGACTGGGAAGTGACAGGTAAAAGTGACATCTAACATCTGGTCAAAGTCCTTCAACCTCAAGGACATCGAAGTCTTTTCAAGGAGAAATATCTCATCCTTGTCTTCTATCTTACTATTATCACATTGGTATGTATTGGAATGATGTTCTTTGTTATGTTTACATGCTATTTAACTATATCATATCCAAAAATTAATTTTCATGAGTCAAAATTTTTAATAATATTTATACAAATTAAGAGTTTCTTGACGTAGATGTTAAAGGACAAATAGTCTGGTGTCTCATTATTTCCTGAATTAGATTTTCGTGATCACCTTTATGACTACTGAGAAAAAGTGATAATTCAATCAAGTCATTTTATAGCCAATATCAAGTTGTCCTGACAACACAGGTGTGTTGGTGACATAAGCTTAGCATTTATATGTTCACCACAGTCTGTGCAGCTGAAAAATGAAAATGAGATACTAAAGAAAACTTACATTGTCAAATGTGTGTTTGAACATCTCAACACTGGTTTTGTTGAAAATACAGTATTTGGCCAGGAAACCATCTGTAAATGACAAAACAAGTCTTGTCAGTATTATAGTTTTTTATCATTTATAATTTTTGTTGAAGAACTCAAAATGGAGCTAAGACATTCCTCTGTGTCAATTTGTAGAAATGTTTTACCTTTGTCTATTCTATACACAACTCCTGTTGTATTTCAGCCATCAAAACTTGTTGTCACCATTACAACACTAGGTGTATTTTATTTTATTTCTTAACATTGACCCTGTCATCCCACCCTTCCCATCATTCCCTGGTATAACTTAAATTGTTAAAACTCCTTCCCATCATTCCCTGGTATAACATAAAATTGACAAGCTTGACCCTGTCATCCCACCCTTTCCATCATTCCCTTGTATAACTTACAGTCATCAAAATTAGGCCCATCATTGTCGCCATCTCCATTGATATCCCCCTGGTGTTTGCGGGCCCGAGCTTTCTCTAACATCTCCATGTGTTTCTGGCGACGTTGTTCTGCAAGCTCCTGTTGTCTTAGTTCATCTTCATAGGACGTGTCTTTAGAAAACTGTCGCCGTTTTAATTTTTTCTCAAGTTTTTTAACAATTGGCGTTTGTATTGATGTTTGCCGTCGTTTATCTGAGGTTTTCTGGCTTGACTTGATGACTCTATCAGGATCAGGTAGTGGAGGAGGAACATCAGTAGGCAAGGGAGGCAATTCCTCTCCTTCTGTACAAAAAACATGTAACAGGGTTAAACTCACTGGCCTTGATATTTACAGTAGGTTAAGGTCACTCTTTGAATTACATTTGATGTTTCTGAACTTCTCTTGATATATTCAATGAAAAGTCTCCAGCGACTTTGACAGCAATTCAGTTGGACCTAGAGAATATAACAACCAGATCTGGATTCAAACTCTTCCTTATTCTTAACCAATAAACTAGGCTGTTTTATTGGACCTTAGCTCTTCATTACCAGACTTCCTCTCAGTGTTTCCAACAACTAATGAGTCATCGTCATCATCCTGACCATAGATCCACGAGCCTGTTCTTCTGCTTGGTAGTTCCTGTGTAGGTGACTCCACCGGGGAATCAACCTTGCCCCCAACCCGACGCCGATCTCCTCTCTCCTTCTTTATAATAGAAAATTTCTGCCTTCCACTTGGTGACTGAAAGACAAAAATTTGACAATCAGTCCTGTGATGTTCTTTACTCTGTAGTAGAAAGGATTTAAACCTGATACAACAGTTACAGATCCTGCGGGTATTTATAAAACAAGAGGCCCAAGGGCCTTAACAGTCACCTGAGTTACAATGTTTTTTGTAACATGTCATAGAAATGATTTTGTTAAAAAAAGTTTAAAGATAACTTGTAATCAAGTTTGAACTATAAGAAATTTAACTCAAAAATTGAATTTTCCTTTATAAAATCTTCCCTCCATGAACAGTAGAGTATCCCTAAAGTTTCAGTCAATTTTTGGCCCCACCCATCATCCCATGGGGACCAGCAGAGGTCAATATGTGTATCTCATCAAACTGTCAGCTTATACTAATAATTCAAACCCAGTTTGAGCTAAAAGAAAAGTATAAAACAAATTATGCTCAAAAATATAATTTTCCTATATACACTATAGTAAATTTTACCCCCTCCAAAAGAGGGGAAATGTGAGACCTTAAGGCCATGCAACTGACATTTTTTGCCCCTCAGGCTCTTGGGGGTTGTGGACTATATAATTTACACTTTTGGTGTGTGCCTTAACCAATTGATGGTTTTTGTAAAATTTCATTGAAATCAGTTCAGGATTTTTTGCAAAGAAGTCGTAAATGTTAAAAGTTAACACGGCACAAAAGGGAATCACACTAGGTCACCTTGAGACTTTGTCTCAGGTCACCTAAAAATAATTTGTTTGTCAAATTTGCCTACAACTACCGGTAATTCAAATGACACACACATCATATCCTTGTGGCTAGTGGGAAGTTTACATATAGGCCCATGTGAAGGAGTCTGGTCATCTTCAGTTGGAGACAATGGTCCATTGTCACCTACTGTGGGGATGACTAATGTATTATATCCTAGTGGGTGGAATACTTACCCGTCCTCGTGAAGGAGGTCGGTCATCTACAGTCAGAGACAATGGTCCTGTTCGTGTGTCACCTACTGTAGGGATGACTTGTGTAGACACTTTACTGTTGTCCTCTGTAACATATTATCTTAGCTGTTACCCATTTCATCTTAACTGTAAAGTGTTACAATACTATATATATATAAGATATTGTGGTCATAGCACAGACATCAGTCAAAGAAAAAACATGTGATAATGACAACATTACGATACATAGGATACAGACATAAAAATATTAATAAGATACAGCGTGATCCTGCTTTTCCTATCCTACTACCTTCTATCCTGACCTCTGTATACAGGATCATCCTCTATCCTGACCTCTGTATACAGGATCATCCTCTATCCTGACCTCTGTATACAGGATCTATCCTGACCTCTGTATACAGGATCATCCTCTATTCTGATCTCTGTATACAGGGTAATCCTCTATCCTGATCTCTGTATACAGGATCATCCTCTATCCTGACCTCTGTATACAGGATCATCCTCTATCCTGACCTCTGTATACAGGATCATCCTATATCCTGACCTCTGTATACAGGATCTATCCTGACCTCTGTATACAGGATCATCCTATATCCTGACCTCTGTATACAGGATCTATCCTGACCTCTGTATACAGGATCATCCTCTATCCTGACCTCTGTATACAGGATTACCCTCTATCCTGACCTCTGTATACAGGATCATCCTCTATCCTGACCTCTGTATACAGGATCATCCTCTATCCTAACCTCTGTATACATGATCATCCTCTATCCCAAGGACCAATGATTACAGGATCATCCTCTATCCTGACCTCTGTATACAGGATCATCCTCTATCCTGACCTCTGTATACAGCATCATCCTCTATCCTGACCTCTGTATACAGGATCATCCTCTATCCTGACCTCTGTATACAGCATCATCCTCTATCATGACCTCTGTATACAGGATCATCCTCTATCCTGACCTCTGTATACAGGATCATCATCTATCCTGACCTTTGTATACAGGATCATCCTCTATCCTGACCTCTGTATACAGGATCATCCTCTATCCTGACCTCTGTATACAGGATCATCCTCTATCCTGATCTCTGTATACAGGACATCCTATATCCTGACCTCTGTATACAGGATCATCCTCTATCCTGACCTCTGTATACAGGATCATCCTCTATCCTGACCTTGACCCTGATATTGGCTACAGAAAAAAAGTAAACATATCATGAACAGCTACAGACATGAATAAAGCGTATATAATATATAGCAAACACTAAATCACAATGAGTTGAAACCTACAGGAAAGCTTGCAGGAATATAACATCCACTGTACACAAAACTGAGCAGCTATAAAGCATAGCAGCTACAAAAAAGCCTGGCTATAGATGATGGAACTCCAGCACTGTCTTCTAGTTACAATGTCTTAGCTGTCTT
Organism: Ylistrum balloti; assembly: GCF_031769215.1. Taxonomy (NCBI): domain Eukaryota; kingdom Metazoa; phylum Mollusca; class Bivalvia; order Pectinida; family Pectinidae; genus Ylistrum; species Ylistrum balloti. The sequence goes on from NW_026781961.1 coordinate 807,853, forward strand.
CAAATAGTGTCACACAGGATATATAACTTGGTTTAGTTCCAAACGATCTCCAAGACAGTAGTTTACTTTTCATGCTTCAGAAAAGTCATAAACCTTTTGACAACTAATTCTTAAATCGCACAAATGCTTCCATTATATTGCGTAGTTGTAAGAAAATTGTGTTTTGAGTGAGTTTATTGTGTGCTCAGTAGTGTTTAGATTTGTTATGCATTAAACATTCACGGCTAAACACATACAATAACATCTATTGTTGCTCACTGGTCCTGATTACATGTTGTCTTTGACAAATCTATTTAAACCTCACTAATAATGGCAGTTGTTGACAAAGCATTGTAGATCTGTTTTGGCTGTAGGACTTACTTTCACAGACAGCAGTCTACGTGGGTATTCAGGGCTACAGCAGGCTCCCCTCAGGGCTGCACTGTTGTAACCAGCTCACATAGTCATCAGTGTTCCAATATACAGACTTAATTAAACCATTCTACATAATATACTTACACAAACAATATCAACATAATGATAGGTAAAAAGAATCTATTAACTCTCTCATGTGTAATGTCAACTTAGGCTAAATCCCTACAGTGCCTCCCTAAATATTGATAATTCTAACTGTAATTGAATTTCAGTTTCTTTCAATGCTGGAAAACCATACGTCTAATACATCTAATTCATGTTTATCCTGATCAAACAAAGAAACCTTTACTATATAGATGTCAAATTCCATTGTATGACACTACAGTCTTCATAGGAAAAAATGGCTCAACAAGCCTGGCTATTTAGTTCTCAATGATTAAGAAATCATCACACATGTAAAGGGCCCACATTAAAATCACAAACAAGTACAGGCTTTAACTTAATGTAACAAATCATTCAATTTTAACCTTTAACAAATCATTCGTCTTACAACGTAAAACTGGTTTCAAAAGTTTCTTTTTTTCACAGGAACAATCATGTATAGTGTAAACATGTTCAACAACGTAATGGCTCATTAAACATCCAGTAAACTATTGTCACTTCAAAAATAACAAAATCAGAAAATGGGTCACAGATTAATTTTCATAGTAAAAAGACTTTTAATGCATTCTTCATTTCAACCCTGTAAAACATTCCTTAATTAAAATGTTGACATCCACACTAGCATTGCGAGGATTGAATACTTTTTCCTACATATACAGTCAATGTAAAGTGATGGGTCATCTGTAACGTCAACAGTGTAAAGTGATGGGTCATCTGTAATGTCAACACAGTGTAAAGTGATGGGTCATCTGTAATGTCAACAAAGTGTAAAGTGATGGGTCATCTGTAATGTCAACACAGTGTAAAGTGATGGGTCATCTGTAATGTCAACACAGTGCAAAATGATGGGTCATATGTAATGTCAACACAATGTAAAGTGATGGGTCATCTGTAATGTCAACACAGTGCAAAATGATGGGTCATCTGTAATGTCAACACAGTGTAAAGTGATGGGTCATCTGTAATGTCAACACAGTGCAAAATGATGGGTCATATGTAATGTCAACACAATGTAAAGTGATGGGTCATCTGTAATGTCAACACAGTGCAAAATGATGGATCATCTGTAATGTCAACACAATGTAAAGTGATGGGTCATCTGTAATGTCAACACAATGTAAAGTGATGGGTCATCTGTAATGTCAACACAGTGTAAAGTGATGGGTCACCTGTAATGTCAACACAGTCTAAAGTTATGGGTCATCTGTAATGTCAACACAGTGTAAAGTGATGGGTCATCTGTAATGTCAACACAGTGCAAAATGATGGGTCATCTGTAATGTCAACACAATGTAAAGTGATGGGTCATCTGTAATGTCAACACAGTGTAAAGTGATGGGTCATCTGTAATGTCAACACAATGTAAAATGATGGGTCATCTGTAATGTCAACACAGTGTAAAGTGATGGGTCATCTGTAATGTCAACACAATGTAAAATGATGGGTCATCTGTAATGTCAACACAGTGTAAAGTGATGGGTCATCTGTAATGTCAACACAGTGTAAAGTGATGGGTCATCTGTAATGTCAACACAGTGTAAAGTGATGGGTCATATGTAATGTCAACACAGTGTAAGTGATGGGTCATCTGTAATGTTAACACAGTGTAAAATGATGGGTCATCTGTAATGTCAACACAATGTAAAGTGATGGGTCATCTGTAATGTCAACGCAGTGCAAAATGATGGGTCATCTGTAATGTCAACACAGTGTAAAGTGATGGGTCATCTGTAATGTCAACACAGTGTAAAGTGATGGGTCATCTGTAATGTCAACACAGTGTAAAGTGATGGGTCATCTGTAATGTCAACACAGTGTAAGTGATGGGTCATCGGTTACACAGTCAAAGTAAAGAGGTGGGTTAATGAATACACCAATAGTCGATGTAAGGACATCTGTGATGCCAACAGAGTCAACATGAAGTGACATCAGTTCCAAAATCATTGTAAAGTGGCATCCATCATATCATATATGCTACACCAAGGTAGAGATTGACCTTGTTCATGTTCTTCTACCTTTAAATATACGTCGGTCTTTGACTTCAGAAAACTACTGATGTTTCAGTTTTCAGTTTTAATGCAATAGTACTAAATAAATAATGTTTACATATCTATCATTTAGGAGTCAATTACTCTTTATTGTAACATTTTAAATGCTACCCTGAAACAGAAAAAACTAATCAAATCATATACATTTCATTACCTTAAAATTTCTATGGAGAAAATGTTGCTATGACCAAGACATCCTTAAAAACCAAGCTTACATTCTGACTTATTTCTTCATATTTTAACATATACATTATAATTGAAATATGTTAAGACCAAACCAATACAGTCATACAAGCACATAAGGACATGTGTATGGTGACATGGAGGTCAGACATACTTGTGAGGACAGACTGATGTGTGTATGGTGACTTGGAGGTCAGACATACTTGTGAGGACAGACTGATGTGTGTATGGTGACTTGGAGGTCAGACATACTTGTGAAGACAGACTGATGTGAGTATAGTGACTTGGAAGTCAGACATACTTGTGAGGACAGACTGATGTGAGTATGGGTGACTTGGAGGTCAGACATACTTGTGAAGACAGACTGATGTGTGTATGGTGACTTGGAGGTCAGACATACTTGTGAGGACAGACTGATGTGTGTATGGTGACTTGGAGGTCAGACATACTTGTGAAGACAGACTGATGTGAGTATAGTGACTTGGAGGTCAGACATACTTGTGAAGACAGACTGATGTGTGTATGGTGACTTGGTGGTCAGACATACTTGTGAGGACAGACTGATGTGTGTATGGTGACTTGGTGGTCAGACATACTTGTGAAGACAGACTGATGTGTGTATGGTGACTTGGAGGTCAGACATACTTGTGAGGACAGACTGATGTGTGTATGGTGACTTGGAGGTCAGACATACTTGTGAGGACAGACTGATGTGTGTATGGTGACTTGGAGGTCAGACATACTTGTGAGGACAGACTGATGTGTGTATGGTGACTTGAAGGTCAGACATACTTGTGAAGACAGACTGATGTGTGTATGGTGACTTGGTGGTCAGACATACTTGTGAAGACAGACTGATGTGTGTATGGTGACTTGGAGGTCAGACATACTTGTGAAGACAGACTGATGTGTGTATGGTGACTTGGAGGTCAGACATACTTGTGAAGACAGACTGATGTGTGTATGGTGACTTGGAGGTCAGACATACTTGTGAAGACAGACTGATGTGTGTATAGTGACTTGGAGGTCAGACATACTTGTGAAGACAGACTGATGTGTGTATGGTGACTTGGAGGTCAGACATACTTGTGAAGACAGACTGATGTGTGTATAGTGACTTGGAGGTCAGACATACTTGTGAAGACAGACTGATGTGTGTATGGTGACTTGGAGGTCAGACATACTAAAGACAATATGCCTAACATTGGTGACACATCTGTTTTACATGAAACTAAAACTTTTTCACATAGTTGGACTGCAGAAGTTATAAACATTTTATTTCCACTGTACACCAGATAATCAATATAAGGTGGGTATGAGGTTTTTCACAAACAGAACATTTTTCTCTGAAGTAATGACGTAACTTAATGAAGATTAATTATTGACATGCATAAAATAAAGCCATTGTCACACCAGACATGCAAGACAACATTCTACAATGCAGGGGGAGGCTGGGGGTCGCAGTCACATCAAACAGCCATGCACACAGTAAGAGTTACCTCCCCTCTCATGGCCAGTCTGAAGAAATGCCACTGGCTGAGGCTTTGGCAGACTCATGTCCATATGGGGAAGGGGAAAGCCAAGCTGAGCAGGTTTCTCCTCAGCAGCTTTTGACCCTTTAGAGGTCACCTTTGCAGTTTTATCGTGGGACTCAACTGGCATGTGAATTTTGACATCTGACACTTCTTCCTCCGGGAGTTTGGCAAGAATTGGTGGTGGTTTGACAATGGGTAGACTAGAGGAGGCAGACTGCGTGTGTTTCATGACATCACTTATTTCAGGGAGACTGGGCTCTGATGGAAGTCATCGTCACATATTTTATTTTATCATTGGTTACAGAATACTTCATCAATTATACACAAATGTGTGTTTCGGTATGTCACAGAATACTTAATTATTTATATGGAGCTGTGTGTTACAGTTCATCATTTATACACAACTGCTTGTTACAGAATACTTCATCATAACGACATTAATATACAAAAAGTTTTTAAAAACAGAAATAAAGATAAACTATTGAAATCAACAATAGAAACAGAAAATAAAAAAAAATAAATATCAGCTATTGTTCCCCTGAAAAAGAATAGATATGCTGTAGCTTTGCTAGAGTTGTACTGAAGCAATGAAAAGTTAGGTGTTGTACCTTGACTGAGTTTGTTGTTAAGTTTGCTGCTGGACTTCTTGTCCAGTCTGCTGCGTGATGTTGATGTCCGACTAGTCGACTTACTAGCCTTCACTTTTGAGGATGACGTCTTTAGTTGACCGCTGCTGTTGCTGCTGGAGACGGAGGCTGGAAGCAGAGGCATCATCACAGCTATCGTGAAGACATTCTAACCAACAAATCTGTACTCTGGACTGGGGGGATGGGCTGAGGCTGGGACTGGGTGATGGGTGTTGGGGTCAGACAGTCTGAGAGATTACTAATTTAGGCATCATTGCAACTATCGTGAAGACATTCTAACCCAACAAATCTGTACTCTGGACTGGGGGGATGGGGCTGGGGCTGGGGCTGGGGCTGGGGAAGGGGCTGGGGCTGGGGCTGGGGCTGGGGCTGGGGCTGGGGCTGGTACTGGGACTGGGGGGCTGGGGCTGGGGCTGGGGCTGGGGCTGGGGAAGGGGCTGGGGCTGGGGCTGGGGCTGGGGCTGGGGCTGGGACTGGGGCTGGGGCTGGGGCTGGGGCTGGGGCTGGGGCTGGGGCTGGGGCTGGGGCTGGGGCTGGGGCTGGGGCTGGGGCTGGGACTGGGGCTGGGGCTGGGGATGGGGCTGGGACTGGGGCTGGGGCTGGGGCTGGCGCTGGGTGATGGGTGTTGGGGTCAGACAGTCTGAGAGATTACAAATTTAGGCATCATCGCAACTATCGTGTAGACATTCTAACCAACAAGTCTGTACTCTGGTCTGGGGGGATGGGGCTGGGGCTGGGGCTGGGTGTTGGTGTCAGACAGGCTGAGAGATTACTGTCACAATTATTGTGTAGACATTCTAACTCGCAAGTCTGTATCCTGGATGTGTATTTGATTAACCTAACTTGGGATTGAGGACAGAATGGTGTATTATATAACTAGAACCACTAACTTAGGACAAAATGTCCAGATTACTGATTTAGTGCAGACTGGGAGAATACTTTCTATATTTTTTAGACAGAATTGTGGATTAAAAATTTAGGACAGAATTTGAAACTTCTGATTTAGGACAAAATGTGGAATAACTTATTTAATTCAGACTGAGGGATTACTTATTTAGGAAAATGGGGTTACTAATAAGGACAGAATGTGAGATTTCTCATTTAGGACCAAATGGGGATTAATAATTTAATGCAGACTGAGGGATTACTTATTTAAGAATGAGTAGGTGATAACTATATAAATTTAGGACAGACAAGAAGCTTACTAAATTATTTAAGGATAAATCTCGAACGGCTGAATTACAAAGTATCACAACATTCCCACACAACAAGCCTTTCTGTCACTCTAATTTCAGTTGATTAAGATCTTACTGAATTCTGTAATGATACAATGCTGTAGATGGTTCCACTGACCATGGTTTTACCACTGTAAATGTGTGAAGACAGTGATCACAGCACCAATACACAAAGTCTAAAGCTCCTTCAGCTAGATCTATCATCACACAAATTCATCCAAATTAAGTTCTACTATTACAACAAAGTCACAACCTTCAGAAAAGCTTAATATAAAATTAATCATCAAGCAAAAAGCATTTTCTACGAGGTCCCCAAAACTGCAGTTGTATATTCACAATCTGTGTAACTAATCAGAACTCAGTAACAGATCACCACCAGCAGCAGCAGCACCAGATCCCCCATGATATACAATATACAGATTACAGGCTACATGTTATTCAGTATAAATATATACTACTTCAAGGAAAGCACTGTAATATTAATAACAAGAAATAAAAATTAACTTACCAGAACTTTTTTTGTTCTCTGAAATCAAGAAGAAAGACAGGTTGTAAACTTGTTGTGTTGATTCAATGTCACATGTACATGGATATGTTTGTGGATGTCATAAGCAGTGACTCCCATACAACCAGTTGGTAGAGCAAATACAATACTTCATACAGTGATATATCTTTACAAATATTCCTGTTTCATCTAATTTTTGAAATGGTTGCTAATCATGTCTTTAAAATATCATTTTTATTTCTTCAATTTACAATCCACTCCGTGATATGGTCAAAACTAGACAGACGGTGATATAATATGTAAGTCAATCTGTTACGTAATGCATGAGCAAAAGTTTGGGTCTAGTTCTAAAATTTAGACCCAAAAAAAAACCTGGTGAGAAGTAATCAATTAAAGATCCTGGTGTTTCTGACTAATTACCATTTTACCATGGTAACATGTTTCTATGTAATACAGAAGAAACACTAAGAAACCAGGTTTAAAGTAAAGTTAGACTGAGTTTTAATTTTATAAAGGGGGATGTTTTACAAGCCTTTACTTAAAATTAGAATATGTCTATAGGACATGAATGGAACAGGATATGATATGTGACACAACAGGACATAATATTTGATGGGACGATATATACTATGTAACAAAACAGGATATTATGTGGGATGCAACAGGACGTGACATGTGAGGTGACAGGATGTGATGTGTGATGTGACAGAATATGACATGTAAGGTGACAGGATGTGATGTGTGATGTGACAGAATATGGTATGTGAGGTGACAGGATGTGATGTGATGTGTGATGTGACAGAATATGGTATGTGAGGTGACAGGATGTGATGTGTGATGTGACAGAATATGATATGTGAGGTGACAGGATGTGATGTGTGATGTGACAGAATATGACATGTGAGGTGACAGGATGTGATGTGTGATGTGACAGAATATGACATGTGAGGTGACAGGATGTGATGTGTGATGTGACAGAATATGATATGTGAGGTGACAGGATGTGATGTGTGATGTGACAGAATATGATATGTGAGGTGACAGGATGTGATGCGTGATGTGACAGAATATGGTATATGAGGTGACAGGATGTGATGTGTGATGTGACAGAATATGATATGTGAGGTGACAGGATGTGATGTGTGACTTAACAGAATGTAATATTTGATTTGATGTAATATGTGATATTGCTACACAACAAGATGTAATATGCGACATGACAGGATGTGACAGACATTGATAACACTATATGCCCCCAATGAATAAATTGATAGGAGTGTGAACATCCCACTGTGTTTCAGATGGAGATCAAGTTAGTGAGGTATTTTTCCTGCAATAATCGCAGAGGTAAACACATAACTTCTGATTTAAAATCAAGGAGTGGGCTTACTACAGGTCACATTATTAGTTACTTATGGACAGCAGTAGATATACAGAACTACAGACTCTATATCTGTTACTGTATACTTACTGTGTGATAGTGATGGGAGGCGAACTGGCGATGGAAAAAGCAAAAATGAAAACCAAAACATCACACATAACTCCATCTCATCCTTAAAATCATGTTATTACATACATTTTTATCTTACTTAAAAAGCATTTAAGTATTTTGTGTAACATTTACTGAAAAAAATACATAAAGGGAAATAACTCCTGTAAGTCTGTAAGATTCATTTACTTTACACCAGGATAAGAGGTTATCTTATTAGTTCTATCATACCATCATAAATTCTACTGATCTATAAAATATTTTTAAGGTAGACATCATTCTCAGTGTAAACAAGGATTACAACACTAGCTAACACTGTCACAGGGTGTGGCTATAAATATATATAGTGCAAAGCTAAATACATGCAATAATAAATCCTAGCAACATGGCACATTACATAGAATATATTGGGATCTTTGACATCAAAATGACGTGAAAATATAAAAAAAAACCTTGTATATGTAACATTGTAATACTGCCAAATTTTAAGTGAATAAATGGTAAATGGGTAATGTGCCTGCCTGTATGATGATATTGTGGGTCACATTTTGATGACATTATGAGAGACATCATGATCAATTGTGGGTCACATTTTGATGACATTATGAGTGACATCATGATCAATTGTGGGTCACATTTTGATGACATTACGAGAGACATCATGATCAATTGTGGGTCACATTTTGATGACATTATGAGAGACATCATGATCACACTGTGGGTTGAAACAGAAATAATACAAAGTATTGAGATGTCTGCTCACTAAAGTCCCATTGGTAAATATATTGTGACAGAGGTCATTTTTCATCTGAATGCCTCCGGTAAGATCGCAACCGGGACCCCTGGCTTACTAGTCTGACGCTCAACCAATTGAGCTAATGAGAAGTTCTATCTAGCCGAGTGGTATATTGCAGCTATTATTTTACCAGGGTTACAATATACTTCTAGTGATGATTTGATCTAAGGTCCTGACTTTGTATTGCTGAGGTTTACTTACTCTAAGGCTCTTACAAAGTTTAAACAGGCAAGGAGATATATAAACATATATCTATATGATTATCCTTTTCTAATCAATGATGAGCCCAGGTATTTTGGAAACGGAGCATTTTAAAGGAAAGTGCTGCAGTTATCCAAGTGTGTCCTCACCTCTCCAATCCTGATATTACCAAGAATTGATTTGACTTCCCAAGGGAATTTCGACAAAATCAGGTAAAAATAAGAAATGATGATTGAGTGACGAAGCATTTAAATGCAAAACCCTCCTTTCTCCTTTTGTTACCAAGAAACTCCTATATAAGATATGTTTTCCTGCTGTTGTTTCAGACCATATTGGGTGAACATCTACAGAGATAATTCACAGAAGTAGTGTTCTAAAGCAAAAGTTGACAGACAGATAAGGAATGGACAATGCATTACTATGCTATGGTCTGAACTCACTATAACTTTGGTTTGTGCTAAAAGATAGACAAAGATCACCACATCAGAGTGACTAATAAGTTGATAACACAAAGCTATTCAGGTGAAGTATATTTTCCTTGGCTGAAAAGTAAACATCATGCACTATCTGTATACTGTAACATGCTGCATGCCTCATACAATACCTGAAACCTTAGGTCTGGATAGCCTAACATTCTGACCATGAGACTGACCAGTGGAAACTGAGTCAGAGGTCCAGTCTTCTCTAAACATGGTCAAATCCTCACCAGCAATCTCTGCATTTACTGTATATGATAAACCATATCCATTAAGATTCTCCTTATTCTTCCTTGCTTGATCTCATCTCTTTGTAATAAACAGTATCTATGAAGACTTTCCCCCACCTACCTTAATTGATCTCGTCTCTGTATATATCCACTACATTCTCCTCAGCCTACCTAGCTTGATCACATCTCTTTGTAATAAACAGTATCTATGAAGACTTTCCCCCACCTACCTTAATTGATCTCGTCTCTGTATATATCCACTACATTCTCCTCAGCCTACCTAGCTTGATCACATCTCTTTGTAATAAACAGTATCTATGAAGATATTTCCCCCACCTACCTTAATTGATATATCGTCTCTGTATATATCCACTACATTCTCCTCAGCCTACCTAGCTTGATCACATCTCTTTGTAATAAACAGTATCTATGAAGACTTTCCCCCACCTACCTTAATTGATCTCGTCTCTGTATATATCCACTAGAATCTCCTCAGCCTACCTAGCTTCATCACATCTCTGTATATATCCACTAGAATCTCCTCAGCCTACCTATCTTCATCACATCTCTGTATATATCCACTAGAATCTCCTCAGCCTACCTAGCTTCATCACATCTCTGTATATATCCACTAGAATCTCCTCAGCCTACCTAGCTTCATCACATCTCTGTATTCTCCAGTTATAAACCATATCTCCTCAGGATGAATGAACATTTTGCCATAGGTGGTCTTTAGAGCAGTTACCATATTTTCCGGCCTGTAAACTGCACCTGAGTATAAGCTGCAGGGCTGGGTTTTTTTTTTTTTTTTGCAATTTTCACAATTTCATTTCTTATGATATGATCACTGTTGTTGAATTTTGATTTACCAGCGACAGATAATGGGAGGCAGTTAACCAAGATTGTCTGTGTAAAACTTAATAAAGTTTACTGATGAATAGGTGTCTGGACTGTTAAATATTAACAAAGGGTATTGCATGCTGATAAAGAGGGTTTTCCATTAATTTTCATTAACTGGTACTCGTAAAAATCAGTTTATGATGTCTTGTACCTACATTTTTGGTTTGGTCCACCTATAAGTCGCACTAGCATATAAACCGTATGTGCGACTCACCAGGGAAAAAAACACAGCTTATAGACCAGAAAATAGGGTACTTAATACAGATAAAAATAAGAATTACTTTTGACTGAATATACTAGTGACACTTCAGCATTATTATCCTGATTTCAAGAATTTCCATGCAATCACTTACTGAGTTCCTCCTCTGCCAGTCTGTCTGCCTCTTCCTTGGCTAGCACTGCAGCCAGTGCAGCTGCCTTCTCTTCCTCCCGTTTTTTACGCATTTCTTCAAACATTCGTAGTTGTTCTCTGTGTTCTGCATCAGCAGCTTCCATAGCGTCTGTTGCAATGTCAATTTCACTCTTGGAGACAATGACATATTCCCCCTCCCTCAGTGACCACTCTGAAATAGTAGTTTGAAATATTGTCAAAGCATAAGGACCAAGGTGCTTATTATCAGATTAGATGAAACAAATGTTTACCATTAAAATGTAACATATTAATTCCCATTAACAATCTACTATGATTTTGTCAAGAATCGTGACCATGGGCTTTAAACAGTTTGGTAGATATCAATTACCACTACAAACTGGGTCTGTTTGTTGCTCGCTGGAGTCTGTACTTTTTACTGCGATATCTGCCTCTGATGTATCCAGGTTATCCTCTGTACTATCCCCCGTGATCTCTGTGTCATCCTCTGTCTGTCCATCTGTCCCTTCCTCAGTCTGTCCATCAGGCAGCAGTGTGTCCTTTGGCAGCATAACGTGCAGGTCCAGATCCACGTCATTCTGTGATGCACTGACTCCTGATCTACTTTCAGATTCTGGGGTCTGGAATCGAACCTTTTGTCCTATATAAAATAATGGGAATATGTTCTACTTTATTTAACACAAATGTTACTCTTTTGGAGCTCTTTAAATCACTTTCTGTCAAATAACATACTTAATTAAAAATTGATTATACTCTATTTTGATAAAAAAATAACCTTTGACCTACAATTGTCATTGTGAGGTGAAAATTACAGAAGAGTACAGAAGAGATGAATAAGGTTTGTGTGACCTACGTTTGTCCTTTAGAGATGAGTACAGAGGTGAAGATTAAGGTTTGTGTGACCTACGTTTGTCCTTTAGGAGATGAGTATAGAAGTGAAGAGTAAGGTTTGTGTGACCTACGTTTGTCCTGAAGAGATGAGTACAGAAATGAAGATTACGGTTTGTGTGACCTATGTTTGTCCTTTAGAAGATGAGTACAGAGGTGAAGATTAAGGTTTGTGTGACCTACGTTTGTCCTTTAGGAGATGAGTACAGAGGTGAAGATTAAGGTTTGTGTGACCTACGTTTGTCCTTTAGGAGATGAGTACACAGGTGAAGATTAAGGTTTGTGTGACCTACGTTTGTCCTTTAGGAAATGAGTACAGAGGTGAAGATTAAGGTTTGTGTGACCTACGTTTGTCCTTTAGGAGATGAGTACACAAGTGAAGATTAAGGTTTGTGTGACCTAAGTTTGTCCTTTAGGAGATGAGTACACAGGTGAAGATTAAGGTTTGTGTGACCTACGTTTGTCCTTTTGAGATGAGTACACAGGTGAAGATTAAGGTTTGTGTGACCTAAGTTTGTCCTTTAGGAGATGAGTACACAGGTGAAGATTAAGGTTTGTGTGACCTACGTTTGTCTTTGAGAGATTACACAAGTGAAAATTAAGGTTTGTGTGACCTACGTTTGTCCTTTAGGAGATGAGTACACAGGTGAAGATTAAGGTTTGTGTGACCTACGTTTGTCCTTTAGGAGATGAGTACAGAGGTGAAGATTAAGGTTTATGTGACCTACGTTTGTCCTTTAGGAGATGAGTACAGAGGTGAAGATTACGGTTTGTGTGACCTACGTTTGTCTTTGAGAGATTACACAAGTGAAGATTAAGGTTTGTGTGACCTACGTTTGTCCTTTAGAAATGAGTACACAAGTGAAGATTAAGGTTTGTGTGACCTACGTTTGTCCTTTAGAGATAAGTACAGAGGTGAAGATTAAGGTTTGTGTGACCTACGTTTGTCCTTTAGAAATGAGTACACAAGTGAAGATTAAGGTTTGTGTGACCTATTTTTGTCCTTTAGGAGATGAGTACACAGGTGAAGATTAAGGTTTGTGTGACCTACGTTTGTCCTTGAGAGATGAGTACAGAGGTGAAGATTAAGGTTTGTGTGACCTACGTTTGTCCTTTTGAGATGAGTACACAGGTGAAGATTAAGGTTTGTGTGACCTAAGTTTGTCCTTTAGGAGATGAGTACACAGGTGAAGATTAAGGTTTGTGTGACCTACGTTTGTCCTTTAGGAGATGAGTACACAGGTGAAGATTAAGGTTTGTGTGACCTACGTTTGTCCTTTAGGAGATGAGTACAGAGGTGAAGATTAAGGTTTGTGTGACCTACGTTTGTCCTTTAGGAGATGAGTACAGAGGTGAAGATTACGGTTTGTGTGACCTATGTTTGTCCTTGAGAGATTACACAAGTGAAGATTAAGGTTTGTGTGACCTACGTTTGTCCTTTAGAGATGAGTACAGAGGTGAAGATTAAGGTTTGTGTGACCTACGTTTGTCCTGAAGAGATGAGTACAGATGTAAAGATTAAGGTTTGTGTGACCTACGTTTGTCCTTTAGAGATGAGTACAGATGTAAAGATTAAGGTTTGTGTGACCTACGTTTGTCCTTTAGGAGATGAGTACACAGGTGAAGATTAAGGTTTGTGTGACCTACGTTTGTCCTTTAGGAGATGAGTACACAAGTGAAGATTAAGGTTTGTGTGACCTACGTTTGTCCTTTAGGAGATGAGTACAGAGGTGAAGATTAAGGTTTGTGTGACCTACGTTTGTCCTTTAGGAGATGAGTACAGAGGTGAAAATTAAGGTTTGTGTGACCTACGTTTGTCCTTTAGAGATAAGTACAGAGGTGAAGATTAAGGTTTGTGTGACCTATGTTTGTCCTTTAGAGATAAGTACAGAGGTGAAGATTAAGGTTTGTGTGACCTACGTTTGTCCTTTAGAGATAAGTACAGAGGTGAAGATTAAGGTTTGTGTAACCTACGTTTGTCCTTTAGAGATAAGTACAGAGGTGAAGATTAAGGTTTGTGTGACCTATGTTTGTCCTTTAGAGATAAGTACAGAGGTGAAGATTAAGGTTTGTGTGACCTATGTTTGTCCTTTAGAGATAAGTACAGAGGTGAAGATTAAGGTTTGTGTGACCTATGTTTGTCCTTTAGAAGATGAGTACAGAGGTAAAGATTAAGGTTTGTGTGACCTATGTTTGTCCTTTAGAGATAAGTACAGAGGTGAAGATTAAGGTTTGTGTGACCTATGTTTGTCCTTTAGAGATGAGTACAGAGGTGAATATTAAGGTTTGTGTGACCTATGTTTGTCCTTAAGAGATGAGTACAAAGGTGAAGAATAAGGTTTGTGTGACCTATGTTTGTCCTGAAGAGATGAGATCAGAAATGAAGATTACGGTTTGTGTGACCTATTTTTGTCCTTTTGAGATGAGTACAGAGGTAAAGATTAAGGTTTGTGTGACCTACGTTTGTCCTTGAGAGATGAGTATAGAGGTGAAGAGTAAGCTTTGCGCTGCTTCCGTTCTGCTGCAGCCTCATTTGCACGTTTCCGGAGAGCCTCTCGCTTCTTCAGCGTCTATCATAAAATCATAAATATATATATAAACAAAATTGTACTTCTGGACAACAACAAGGTTATTTGTTAATTATATTTTAGACTAATCTTAATCAACATGTTAGTTATGTTATGATAAGGAATATGTAAATTATAAAACAACTGCTTGTTAATATATATTACAATAAGTAATCACTGATACTAGAAAACATTAACACATTAGTTACTGGTTATATCACACAGATGTTACTGCTACAGTTGTGCCAGCATGCATTAGTATCACAAACCTCTCCTCTATCCCATCCTCACCATACCTCACCATAAAACAAGGACAACATGGGCTGACCAGCTTCCTTTCAGGGTGATATAACTGACCTCCAACAGCATAAAGATCCAACATGTACACAAGGACAGAATGAGTGCCAGACCACAATCATGTGGTGTGTGTCAAAAGTGGAAGGGAGGGACGTCAAGTTTGGAGAAGTGTCTTTAAAATTCATTGTGTGAGTGGTGGGAGATATGTTTATCATAAGACTGTAGAGGTGAGGAACTCATTGTGTGAGTGGTGGGAGGTATGTTTATTATAAGACTGTAGAGGTGAGGAACTCATTGTGTGAGTGGTGGGAGGTATGTTTATTATAAGACTGTAGAGGTGAGGAACTCATTGTGTGAGTGGTGGGAGGTATGTTTATTATAAGACTGTAGAGGTGAGGAACTCATTGTGTGAGTGGTGGGAGGTATGTTTATTATAAGACTGTAGAGGTGAGGAACTCATTGTGTGAGTGGTGGGAGATATGTTTATCATAAGACTGTAGTGGTGAGGAACTCATTGTGTGAGTGGTGGGAGGTATGTTTATTATAAGACTGTAGAGGTGAGGAACTCATTGTGTGAGTGGTGGGAGGTATGTTTATTATAAGACTGTAGAGGTGAGGAACTCATTGTGTGAGTGGTGGGAGGTATGTTTATTATAAGACTGTAGAGGTGAGGAACTCATTGTGTGAGTGGTGGGAGGTATGTTTATTATAAGACTGTAGAGGTGAGGGAGATAGGGATCTGCATTACCACTAGTCTGTGAGTGTGGAGATGGTTAGGAGGGAGCACAGCTTGATGATACAGTCCACAAAGTCCACATTTGACGCTGTTTTTGTGCTGCTCCATGTGGATCTCATAGCGAGTACATTTGTGGTCACAAACAGCACAATCTTGCTGATGAAGAACTGGAGTCTGGGGAGATGGGTTAGTAAATATAGATCATGGGCATATAAATCAGCAGGGATATCAAACCTAATAGTAAGGATGTCATATTGAACAGTAGGAATGTCACACAAAACAGTAGGTATGTCATATAGAACAGTAGGTATGTCATACAAAACAGTAGGTATGTCACAGGAACAGTAGGTATGTCATATAGAACAGTAGGTATGTCACACAAAACAGTAGGTATGTCATATAGAAAAGTAGGCATGTCATACGAACAGTAGGTATGTCATACAAAACAGTTGGTATGTCATAGGAACAGTAGGTATGTCATATAGAACAGTAGGTATTTCATACAGAATAGTAGGTATGTCATATAGAACAGTAGGTATGTCATACAGAACAGTAGGTATGTCACACAAAACAGTAGGTATTTCATACAGAATAGTAGGTATGTCATACAGAACAGTAGGTATGTCATACAAAACAGTTGGTATGTCATAGGAACAGTAGGTATGTCATACAAAACAGTAGGTATGTCATACAAATCAGTAGGTATGTCACACAAAACAGTAGGTATGTCATATAGAACAGTAGGTATGTCATATAGAACAGTAGGTATGTCACACAAAACAGTAGGTATGTCATACAAAACAGTAGGTATGTCATATAGAACAGTAGGTATGTCATACAGAACAGTAGGTATGTCATATAGAACAGTAGGTATGTCATATAGAACAGTAGGTATGTCATACAGAACAGTAGGTATGTCATACAGAACAGTAGGTATGTCATACAGAACAGTAGGTATGTCATACAAAACAGTAGGTATGTCATAGGAACAGTAGGTATGTCATACAAAACAGTAGGTATGTCACACAAAACAGTAGGTATGTCATACAGAACAGTAGGTATGTCATACAGAACAGTAGGTATGTCACACAAAACAGTAGGTATGTCATATAGAACAGTAGGTATTTCATACAGAATAGTAGGTATGTCATATAGAACAGTTGGTTACGTCAAAAGAAGTCCTTTAAAATTATTTATCAACCAACACTTAAATACGTTACAATGCTTAGGTTTGTGTCGTATAAAAATATAGTGCCAGACATTAGAATTTCACAGGGTGAATCTATTTTATATAGACCATAAACCATAGTTAGTACTCATGTTAGATAATAAACCCATGTGTAATATACAAGTATGTTGGAAACTGTGACAGATCTACACAAACGATGTACTAAAGTACATGCAAACACTTGATATAACTCCATTTCATTACACATTTAGTAGACTAAAGTAGTGTTTCCAGTACTTCAGAATACTTCAGGGGTATACTAGGGCCTTATCAATTTTATCTGTTAAATCAACAGCTGATTTCATGTATCATTGTTTTGTTATCATTATATACTTAACATGATAGAAGATTCATCTGCCAATTTCTCTATATAGTAGATATCATTGTGTTTGTAATACGTGATTGCTATCTCTATAACTGTTGACACAGAGGATAAAGTTATGTACACCTGTCTGTTAACACGATCTATCATCACACAAAAACACTGGTCATTACCTCTTTCAATGTCGCGTATAATTTTTCTACGACTGGTGCAGTTCCTATGAAACTCACGTATGAAGGCTTCTGAAGCTGAAAATCAGTACAAACATAATCATAGTATCTCTGGTCTCACTTGAAAATCAACTTCAACTCCTTCCTTTCCTTCAGAATCAAACCACTTCTTTTTTAACTTATATGTAATGAGGTCCCTACCCCTCAACTACCATGATGGTTTATACTGAGGTCCACACCCTGTGATGGTTTATACTGAGGTCCACACCCTATAACAGTGATGGTTTATACTGAGGTCCACAACCTATAACAGTGATGGTTTATACAGAGGTCTACACCCTGTGATGGTTTATACTGAGGTCCACACCCTGTGATGGTTTATACTGAGGTCCACACCCTATAACAGTGATGGTTTATACTGAGGTCCACACCCTGTGATGGTTTATACTGAGGTCCACACCCTATAACAGTGATGTTTTATACTGAGGTCCACAACCTATAACAGTGATGGTTTATACTGAAGTCCACACCCTGTGATGGTTTATACTGAGGTCCACACCCTGTGATGGTTTATACTGAGGTCCACACCCTATAACAGTGATGGTTTATACTGAGGTCCACACCCTGTGATGGTTTATACTGAGGTCCACACCCTGTGATGGTTTATACTGAGGTCCACACCCTGTGATGGTTTATACTGAGGTCCACACCCTGTGATGGTTTATACTATAACAGTGATGGAGGTCCACAACCTATAACAGTGATGGTTTATACTGAGGTCCACACCCTGTGATGGTTTATACTGAGGTCCACACCCTGTGATGGTTTATACTGAGGTCCACACCCTGTGATGGTTTATACTGAGGTCCACAACCTATAACAGTGATGGTTTATACTGAGGTCCACACCCTATAACAGTGATGGTTTATACTGAGGTCCACACCCTGTGATGGTTTATACTGAGGTCCACACCCTGTGATGGTTTATACTGAGGTCCACACCCTATAACAGTAACTGATCTGAAATCCCTTACTCAGACTAAGTTAGGATATTGATATGTATGAAGTCAGTTCAATAATTTCATCAGTCACTTGCTGCTCTCATATTGTAGATATATATATATATATATGAAACATGCTGTAATGACTAAGTTGAAATCACAGATTAAGTTAACTCTGAGGTAAAAAAGAATATATATACATTTATGTTTGGTAATATCACTTATTTACCAGAATTCAAAACATATCAGCACAACTAAATCCATCCAAACACCCGGCCCTGTTATCACAGAAAATCTCACCAGCCATTTAAAATGCAGAAGATTACATTTGACACAATGTATAGAATCAGCTTTGAGATGTATATTATACCCACCCCAGTGTTAAAGTTACACAAACATGCTCTCTGAGAGAAACAACATTTTTGTTTACTTTCTTAATCTAATGTACATAAATCTGTTTATACAAGGTAAAAAAAACAAACAAAAGTTTGGTTACTGACACTTTCAGAATATTTCAAAGAAAATCTTTCACTATGAAATCATCAAAAACCAATTGGCCTCCCCATAAAAAAAAATTTCATGATCCTTACTTAACTAACAAAGTTATGCTCTTAACACGAAAGGACAAATGGAGGACAGGCAAAGCGGTGACTATATGCTCCTCCTGGAAATTTTCAGGAAGCATGAAAAAAATCCAAATGTTGTTAATAATTTAATCAATGATCTTGGTGCCTATTGTTTAAGTGTTGAATGCAGTGGAAGATATAAAGCCCCAAGAGGTTCACCATTTGCCACAACCTGTCATTGTGATTGGCGACTTCAAAATGAGATATTTATAACTGGCATTATTAAAACGCTCACAGGTTTATAGTGAGGAAAATCCTTGATATTAAGCATTTTGGCAACTATTATGATATAAAGTTAGAAAGGATATTGGTTTAAGTCCCAACATTGTCCCATCTCTGTCAACATATCATAAAACAAAGTTACAACATTGTCCTATCTCTGTCAACATGTAGTAAAACAAAGTTACAGCATTGTCCCACTGCTGTCAACATGTAGTAAAACAAAGTTACAACATTGTCCCACTGCTGTCAACATGTAGTAAAACAAAGTTACAACACTGTCCCACTGCTGTCAACATGTAGTAAAACAAAGTTACAACACTGTCCCACTGCTGTCAACATGTAGTAAAACAAAGTTACAACATTGTCCCACCGCTGTCAACATGTAGTAAAACAAAGTTACAACATTGTCCTATCTCTGTCAACATGTAGTAAAACAATGTTACAACATTGTCCTATCTCTGTCAACATGTAGTAAAACAAAGTTACAACATTGTCCCACCGCTGTCAACATGTAGTAAAACAAAGTTACAACATTGTCCTATCTCTGTCAACATGCCATTAAACAAAGTTACAACATTGTCCTATCTCTGTCAACATGCCATTAAACAAAGTTACAACATTGTCCTATCTCTGTCAACATGTAGTAAAACAAAGTTACAACATTGTCCCACTGCTGTCAACATGTAGTAAAACAAAGTTACAACACTGTCCCACTGCTGTCAACATGTAGTAAAACAAAGTTACAACACTGTCCCACTGCTGTCAACATGTAGTAAAACAAAGTTACAACATTGTCCTATCTCTGTCAACATGTAGTAAAACAAAGTTACAACACTGTCCCACCGCTGTCAACATGTAGTAAAACAAAGTTACAACATTGTCCTATCTCTGTCAACATGTAGTAAAACAAAGTTACAACATTGTCCTATCTCTGTCAACATGTAGTAAAACAAAGTTACACCATTGTCCTATCTCTGTCAACATGTAGTAAAACAAAGTTACAACACTGTCCCACCGCTGTCAACATGTAGTAAAACAAAGTTACAACATTGTCCTATCTCTGTCAACATGTAATAAAACAAAGTTACAACATTGTCCTATCTCTGTCAACATGTAGTAAAACAAAGTTACAACACTGTCCCACCGCTGTCAACATGTAGTAAAACAAAGTTACAACATTGTCCTATCTCTGTCAACATGTAGTAAAACAAAGTTACAACATTGTCCCACTGCTGTCAACATGTAGTAAAACAAAGTTACAACATTGTCCTATTTTTGTCAACATGTAGTAAAACAAAGTTACAACACTGTCCTATCTCTGTCAACATGTAGTAAAACAAGTTACAACATTGTCCCACTGCTGTCAACATGTAGTAAAACAAAGACACAACACTGTCCCACCGCTGTCAACATGTAGTAAAACAAAGTTACAACATTGTCCTATCTCTGTCAACATGTATTAAAACAAAGTTACAACACTGTCCCACCGCTGTCAACATGTAGTAAAACAAAGTTACAACATTGTCCTATCTCTGTCAACATGTAATAAAACAAAGTTACAACATTGTCCTATCTCTGTCAACATGTAGTAAAACAAAGTTACAACATTGTCCTATCTCTGTCAACATGTAGTAAAACAAAGTTACAACATTGTCCTATCTCTGTCAACATGTAATAAAACAAAGTTACAACATTGTCCTATCTCTGTCAACATGTAGTAAAACAAAGTTACAACATTGTCCTATCTCTGTCAACATGTAGTAAAACAAAGTTACAACATTGTCCTATCTCTGTCAACATGTAATAAAACAAAGTTACAACATTGTCCTATCTCTGTCAACATGTAATAAAACAAAGTTACAACATTGTCCTATCTCTGTCAACATGTAGTAAAACAAAGTTACAACATTGTCCTATCTCTGTCAACATGTAGTAAAACAAAGTTACAACATTGTCCTATCTCTGTCAACATGTAATAAAACAAAGTTACAACATTGTCCTATCTCTGTCAACATGTAGTAAAACAAAGTTACAACATTGTCCTATCTCTGTCAACATGTAGTAAAACAAAGTTACAACACTGTCCCACCGCTGTCAACATGTAGTAAAACAAAGTTACAACATTGTCCTATCTCTGTCAACATGTAGTAAAACAAAGTTACAACATTGTCCTATCTCTGTCAACATGTAATAAAACAAAGTTACAACATTGTCCTATCTCTGTCAACATGTAGTAAAACAAAGTTACAACATTGTCCTATCTCTGTCAACATGTAGTAAAACAAAGTTACAACACTGTCCCACCGCTGTCAACATGTAGTAAAACAAAGTTACAACATTGTCCTATCTCTGTCAACATGTAATAAAACAAAGTTACAACATAGTCCTATCTCTGTCAACATGTAGTAAAACAAAGTTACAACATTGTCCTATCTCTGTCAACATGTAGTAAAACAAAGTTACAACATTGTCCTATCTCTGTCAACATGTAGTAAAACAAAGTTACAACATTGTCCCACTGCTGTCAACATGTAGTAAAACAAAGTTACAACACTGTCCCACTGCTGTCAACATGTAGTAAAACAAAGTTACAACACTGTCCCACTGCTGTCAACATGTAGTAAAACAAAGTTACAACACTGTCCCACTGCTGTCAACATGTAGTAAAACAAAGTTACAACACTGTCCCACTGCTGTCAACATGTAGTAAAACAAAGTTACAACACTGTCCCACCGCTGTCAACATGTAGTAAAACAAAGTTACAACATTGTCCTATCTCTGTCAACATGTAGTAAAACAAAGTTACAACATTGTCCTATCTCTGTCAACATGTAGTAAAACAATGTTACAACATTGTCCTATCTCTGTCAACATGTAGTAAAACAAAGTTACAACATTGTCCCACTGCTGTCAACATGTAGTAAAACAAAGTTACAACATTGTCCTATCTCTGTCAACATGTAGTAAAACAAAGTTACAACATTGTCCTATCTCTGTCAACATGTAGTAAAACAAAGTTACAACATTGTCCTATCTCTGTCAACATGTAGTAAAACAAAGTTACAACATTGTCCTATCTCTGTCAACATGTAGTAAAACAAAGTTACAACATTGTCCTATCTCTGTCAACATGTAGTAAAACAAAGTTACAACATTGTCCTATCTCTGTCAACATGTAGTAAAACAAAGTTACAACATTGTCCTATCTCTGTCAACATGTAGTAAAACAAAGTTACAACATTGTCCTATCTCTGTCAACATGCCATTAAACAAAGTTACAACATTGTCCTATCTCTGTCAACATGCCATTAAACAAAGTTACAACATTGTCCTATCTCTGTCAACATGTAGTAAAACAAAGTTCCAACAGTGTCCCACTGCTGTCAACATGTAGTAAAACAAAGTTACAACACTGTCCCACTGCTGTCAACATGTAGTAAAACAAAGTTACAACACTGTCCCACTGCTGTCAACATGTAGTAAAACAAAGTTACAACACTGTCCCACCGCTGTCAACATGTAGTAAAACAAAGTTACAACATTGTCCTATCTCTGTCAACATGTAGTAAAACAAAGTTACAACATTGTCCTATCTCTGTCAACATGTAGTAAAACAAAGTTACAACATTGTCCCACTGCTGTCAACATGTAGTAAAACAAAGTTACAACATTGTCCTATTTTTGTCAACATGTAGTAAAACAAAGTTACAACATTGTCCTATCTCTGTCAACATGTAGTAAAACAAAGTTACAACACTGTCCCACCGCTGTCAACATGTAGTAAAACAAAGTTACAACATTGTCCTATCTCTGTCAACATGTAGTAAAACAAGTTACAACATTGTCCCATCTCTGTCAACATGTAGTAAAACAAAGTTACAACATTGTCCCACCGCTGTCAACATGTAGTAAAACAAAGTTACAACATTGTCCCACTGCTGTCAACATGTAGTAAAACAAAGTTACAACATTGTCCTATCTCTGTCAACATGTAGTAAAACAAAGTTACAACATTGTCCTATCTCTGTCAACATGTAGTAAAACAAAGTTACAACATTGTCCTATCTCTGTCAACATGTAGTAAAACAAAGTTACAACATTGTCCTATCTCTGTCAACATGCCATTAAACAAAGTTACAACATTGTCCTATCTCTGTCAACATGTAGTAAAACAAAGTTACAACATTGTCCTATCTCTGTCAACATGCCATTAAACAAAGTTACAACATTGTCCTATCTCTGTCAACATGCCAGTAAACAAAGTTACAACAGTGTCCTATCTCTGTCAACATGTAGTAAAACAAAGTTACAACATTGTCCCACTGCTGTCAACATGTAGTAAAACAAAGTTACAACATTGTCCTATCTCTGTCAACATGCCATTAAACAAAGTTACAACATTGTCCCACTGCTGTCAACATGTAGTAAAACAAAGTTACAACATTGTCCTATCTCTG
Source organism: Ylistrum balloti (assembly GCF_031769215.1). Lineage (NCBI taxonomy): Eukaryota > Metazoa > Mollusca > Bivalvia > Pectinida > Pectinidae > Ylistrum > Ylistrum balloti. The sequence continues at coordinate 831,498 of NW_026781961.1, forward strand.
TCAACATGTAGTAAAACAAAGTTACAACATTGTCCTATCTCTGTCAACATGTAGTAAAACAAAGTTACAACATTGTCCTATCTCTGTCAACATGTAGTAAAACAAAGTTACAACATTGTCCTATCTCTGTCAACATGTAGTAAAACAAAGTTACAACACTGTCCTATCTCTGTCAACATGTAGTAAAAAAAGTTACAACATTGTCCCACCGCTGTCAACATGTAGTAAAACAAAGTTACAACATTGTCCTATCTCTGTCAACATGTAGTAAAACAAAGTTACAACATTGTCCTATCTCTGTCAACATGTAGTAAAACAAAGTTACAACATAGTCCCATCTCTGTCAACATGTAGTAAAACAAAGTTACAACATTGTCCCACCGCTGTCAACATGTAGTAAAACAAAGTTACAACATTGTCCTATCTCTGTCAACAAATATTACATCACATTGTCCCATCAACATCAACACATAATCACACAAAGTTACAATATTGTCCCACTGCTGTCAACTCAAAATTACACCATAATGTATCATCTTTGTCAACATGTATTACACAAAGATAAAACATTGTCCTGTCTCTGTCAATGTGTAATTACACAACAATGTCCCATCTCTGTAATTACACAACAATGTCCCATCTCTGTCAATGTGTAATTACACAACAAAGTCCCATCTCTGTCAATGTGTAATTACACAACAATGTCCCATCTCTGTGATTACACAACAATGTCCCATCTCCGTCAATGTGTAATTATACAACAATGTCCCATCTCTGTAATTACACATACAAAAGATAATTACTGATTCAGACAAGATGTTCATCGCTCTGCAATGATTGTCTAACAGTTTTGTTATCTTGTTCTTGTTCAGATGGTGACATATATAATGTTTTTAAGTGATCAAATGTTTGGGACATTTAAGTGTTAATATGACAACTTGTGATACCAGCTGTGTGATTGTACAGGAATCCTGTGGTTGATTGAATTAATATTCAGTACAACGTCAGTTTGACATCTGACGCACACACCAGTTGGTAATACACATACTTAATCATTATCCAAAACATTTTGACTTACAAATCGTTATTTGTTAGACTGTAAGTACAGTGGAACTATTAAGCTAGGCTATCCTAATTTTTACACTGATGTCAAAGACAAAACTCTGTTCTTAGGTCTTAATCGTGTGATCACTTTAATTCCATTACAATTACAGGCGGAGCACACACTATATATGGGTATTGAATTTAAATGTGGGGTCAGATACTACAACATCATAATGTATGTATCAGGATCGTTAATTCACTAAGTAGGATTACAGGCTAACTCCTCAACGTCTCACTGGACTGGAAACTCCACACCTTGAACTAGAGTGCAACAGTCCTTTATCAAATCAGCAAAACTATAAGCTGACATTTACTACAGGAGTTTATATATAGTACATTACAGGACAACAAACAGTATGTACATAAATTCATGTTAGGTTTGATTAGTTCAACTTTAATGGTCTCCTGATTCTCAGAGGGGAAACTCCAGAAGCATTTTTCTAATTCTGTGTTAGAATGTTGGCGTAGAAATGTGTTAAACATTCACACATACTGTTTAATGCATGTTTTGGGGTAGCCATGTCATTTAATAAGAGAGACATCCTAAATGTGCCACCAAAGACTATTACATACTCCTTGTATCCCATTTAATATTTTAGATTGTCATTCGGAGAGATGTTAATTAAATCTAAGAAAACAGTCTATCATTTAACATGGGACATGTACTTTCATTTATCATCTGTTAATGGCAGAAACATAAGTCTCTTCCCATTTATCATCCATTAATGGTGGAGACATAAGTCTCTACTCATTTATCATCTGTTAATGGCAGAAACATAAGTCTCTACTCACTTATCATCTGTTAATGGCAGAAACATAAGTCTCTACTCACTTATCATCTGTTAATGGCAGAAACATAAGTCTCTACTCACTTATCATCTGTTAATGGTGGAAACATAAGTCTCTACTCACTTATCATCTGTTAATGGCAGAAACATAAGTCTCTACTCATTTATCATCTGTTAATGGCAGAAACATAAGTCTCTACTCACTTATCATCCGTTAATGGTGGAGACATAAGTCTCTACTCATTTATCATCCATTAATGGTGGAGACATAAGTCTCTACTAATTTACCAGATGTGATCTTCCTCTCTATATAAATAAATACATTTTACCTATAAATAAATATTTTTCGTTTATTGAAAACATGTGACAACCTGCTCGTAGACTGATATAGTTTTCCCATCTCTATCTTTACCAGTGGTGTTCTGACTAACTGACGTCATCAACGACTTATTACTTTCTTGCCTTCAATTTAATGACCCAGCATGGTTGATTTACAGCTAAAAAAATTCTGTTCTTCTTGTTTTTGCAGCACACACGCCAACTGGCTAAAAGTATTACACTGTTATATACCCAGACACCTATACTGTCTAGAATATTATCTAATCTTATGGCCAATCATGGTTGATTTACAGGTAAGATAATCTTTCCTTCTTGTTTTTGTAGTATACACTCCAATTGGTTAAAAGTGTAATATTGTTATATAAGATATATAACCAGACACCTATACTGTCTAGAATACTATATAACAAGTAAGCACCATCAAATCTATCATAGAATATCTCAAATGTGATCTTAAGATCACTGCAGATCAGAATGGAGAGTAAATACCCAGACAGACACTAGGTCACCATTTAAAAAATAAAGTGATATCAAGGAGTTACAATTGCAGGTTATAGTGAAACCAATTAATACATGACTGTTTTGGGCAAATTAATCTCTTTATAATCATATAAAGTCTGCCAGTAACTCTTTATCACATATACTGATAAATTTACCATTGTATTATCCATCAGCTCATTCTAGTATTCCACAAAATAACATAATCTTGTTCTCGTATTCCCCACAATAACAGAGTCTTGTTCTCGTATTCCCCACAATAACAGAGTCTTGTTCTAGTATTCCCCACAATAACAGAGTCTTGTTCTCGTATTCCCCACAATAACAGAGTCTTGTTCTAGTATTCCACACAATAACATAATCTTGTTCTTGTTTTTACCTACAATAACAGTCTTGTTCTAGTATTCCCCACAATAACAGTCTTGCTATAGTATTCCCCTACAATAACAGAGTCTTGTTCTAGTATTCCCCACAATAACAGTCTTGTTCTTGTATTCCACACAATAACAGAGTCTTGTTCTAGCATTCCCCACAATAACAGAGTCTTGTTGTAGTATTCCCCACAATAACAGTCTTGTTCTTGTATTCCACACAATAACAGAGCCTTGTTCTTATATTCCCTACAATAACAGAGCCTTGTTCTTATATTCCCTACAATAACAGAGTCTTGTTCTCATATTCCACACAATAACAGAGTCTTGTTCTAGTATTCCACACAATAACAGAGTCTTGTTCTAGTATTCCCCACAATAACAGAGTCTTGTTCTAGTATTCCACACAATAACATTGTTTCTGTATGACAATTGTAGGAAAGATTAATCAATAAACATACCACAATGTCTGTATGTATGATCATTCTATGGCAAAAATTCTTTTTACTCGTTATGCAAATAATGAAATGTAACAACTGAACGTCTTGGTAAATATTGTAATGTTGATACAACCTGCATGACCTTTAGTATAACAAACGTAGATATAAGACACAATAGGACTTGTTAGGGGGTAGCTGGGATGATCATGGGGTCAAACACAGAGCAGATCAGTAAATAGGGCAAACAAGGAAAAGACAACATGGGGTCAATCCAAGAACATAGGGTTTGAAGGCAGGCAGAAATTGAACTTACACCAACAGACACAAGATAATATAAACTTTCTTGGTTAAATGCTTGATCTTGATAGTGTAATGTAACACAAGAACAACCCTGAGACATGTAAAGTAAACCTAAGGTGACATTATATTGCCTTTAACACACACCATTCCAACCAAAGTTTACGCAATAAATCAACTCCATGTCAACATCAGAAAACTTAATTATGTTTCATTATTGTAACACTTTTATTATCTGGCATTAAAATGTCCACTGTTGACAGAAATGTAAATAATCTCAATCACCCTATGTATATATGTACTCCATTGATCTCCAGATAGTTACTATATATTACTTCATTGTGTGGTAATCTGATATTACCTCATAATCAGGGTTCACAACAATCTCTGATAATCACACCCAATCTATGATTTATTAGTAAATAATATAAAAAGGCTTGCCAAGTGACAGGCAACATAATAATCTTTCCCCAAGGTTGAGATCACCCTAGTGTACCCTCAATGGGGTGAATGAGTATTTCCCTGTAATCCTTATGGACATGTATAAATGTTGTTATCTCACTGCTTTTTATTGTTGATGTGAGGTAACTGGATGGCTAGCATGATGTTACTGAATTGTTAAAGGTGAAGTCAAAAACATTCCTCAACGGTATGACAAATCTCAACCCAATGATGTGTGGATACACCTTTCAAGGGAAAGAGGAAACCTGACTTTTACATCCATAACTTGTGATAAGTAGAAATGAAATGTGTCATACACATGGTAAATAGGCTGAAATGAGAGAAGTTCAACCAGCTAAAGCTAAGGTCAACTCATGCTTCCAACCTTTAAACATGATTACTTAATCATTCCCTTTTTCATGTTTTCAACCTCTCAATAAATGTAACAGGTAGTATCTGCCAACTGTCATATACTCTACACTGGTTAAGATCTGTTATAACAGGTAGTATCTGCCAACTGTCATATACTCTACACTGGTTAAGATCTGTTATAACAGGTAGTATCTACCAACACTGTCATATACTCTACACTGGTTAAGATCTGTTATAACAGGTAGTATCTACCAACACTGTCATATACTCTACACTGGTTAAGATCTGTTATAACAGGTAGTATCTACCAACACTGTCATATACTCTACACTGGTTAAGATCTGTTATAACAGGTAGTATCTACCAACACTGTCAAATACTCTACACTGGTTAAGATCTGTTATAACAGGTAGTATCTACCAACACTGTCAAATACTCTACACTGGTTAAGATCTGTTATAACAGGTAGTATCTACCAACACTGTCAAATACTCTACACTGGTTAAGATCTGTTATAACAGGTAGTATCTACCAACACTGTCAAATACTCTACACTGGTTAAGATCTGTTATAACAGGTAGTATCTACCAACACTGTCAGATACTCTACACTGGTTAAGATCTGTTATAACAGGTAGTATCTACCAACACTGTCAAATACTCTACACTGGTTAAGATCTGTTATAACAGGTAGTATCTACCAACACTGTCAAATACTCTACACTGGTTAAGATCTGTTATAACAGGTAGTATCTACCAACACTGTCAAATACTCTACACTGGTTAAGATCTGTTATAACAGGTAGTATCTACCAACACTGTCAAATACTCTACACTGGTTAAGATCTGTTATAACAGGTAGTATCTACCAACACTGTCAAATACTCTACACTGGTTAAGATCTGTTATAACAGGTAGTATCTACCAACACTAGTTATTATACAATCTTGTCAACTCAGTAAAGAGATCAGGTGGGTAGATTCTCCAATATCTCGATATGATAACTACTTTGTAGTGATTCTTCTACCATACAAATTTTACGAACTGTGGACAAAAGATGAAAATTATCAGCAAGTGAATTAGTATCTTACGAATAGAATAACACATCCTTTACCAATGCTATATTTATCATGACAAACCCTGTATCCATCCTTTAATTACCAGCATCATAAGACACCTCGTACCATCCTATCATTACCTGTATCATAAGACACCCTGTATCCACCCTATAATTACCAGCATAAGACACCTTGTACCACCCTATAATTACCAGCATCATAAGACACTTTGTATCTACCATCCTATAATTACCAGCATCATAAGACACCCTGTATCCACCCTATAATTACCAGCATCATAAGACAATTTGTATCCATCCTATAATTACCAGTATCATAAGACAATAATTACCAGCATCATAAGACAATTTGTATCCACCCTATAATTACCAGCATCATATGACACCCTGTATCCACCCTATAATTACCAGCATCATAAGACACCTTGTACCACCCTATAATTACCAGTATCATAAGACACCTTGTACCACCCTATAATTACCAGCATCATAAGACACCCTGTATCCACCCTATAATTACCAGCATCATAAGACTCCTTCTATCCACCCTATAATTACCAGCATCATAAGACACCCTGTATCCACCCTATAATTACCAGCATCATACGACACCCTGTATCCACCCTATAATTACCAGCATCATAAGACGCCTTCTATCCACCCCATAATTACCAGCATCATAAGACACCCTGTATCCACCCTATAATTACCAGCATCATAAGACACCCTGTATCCACCCTATAATTACCAGCATCATACGACACCCTGTATCCACCCTATAATTACCAGCATCATAAGACACCATGTATCCACCCTATAATTACCAGCATCATACGACACCCTGTATCCACCCTATAATTACCAGCATCAGCATCACCCTATAATTACCAATCATTGTATCCACCCTATAATTACCAGTCATCATAAGACAATTTGTATCCATCCACCCTATAATTACCAGCATCATAAGACAATTTGTATCCATCCTATAATTACCATCATACGACACCCTGTATCCACCCATCATAAGACAATTTGTATCCACCCTATAATTACCAGCATCATAAGACACCCTGTATCCACCCTATAATTACCAGCATCATAAGACACCCTGTATCCACCCTATAATTACCAGCATCATAAGACACCCTGTATCCACCCTATAATTACCAGCATCATAAGACACCCTGTATCCACCCTATAATTACCAGCATCATAAGACACCCTGTATCCACCCTATAATTACCAGCATCATAAGACACCCTGTATCCACCCTATAATTACCAGCATCATACGACACCCTGTATCTACCCTATAATTACCAGCATCATATGACAATTTGTATCCATCCTATAATTACCAGCATCATAAGACACCTTGTACCACCCTATAATTACCAGCATCATAAGACACCCTGTATCCATCCTATAATTACCAGCATCATAAGACACCCTGTATCCACCCTATAATTACCAGCATCATAAGACAATTTGTATCTACCCTATAATTACCAGGATCATAAGACGCCTTCTATCCACCCCATAATTACCAGCATCATAAGACAATTTGTATCCACCCTATAATCACCAGCATCATATGACACCCTGTATCCACCCTATAATTACCAGCATCATAAGACAATTTGTATCCATCCTATAATTACCAGTATCATAAGACAATTTGTATCCATCCTATAATTACCAGCATCACAAGACACCTTGTACCACCCTATAATTACCAGCATCATACGACACCCTGTATCCACCCTATAATTACCAGCATCATAAGACACCATGTATCCACCCTATAATTACCAGCATCATACGACACCCTGTATCCACCCTATAATTACCAGCATCATACGACACCCTGTATCCACCCTATAATTACCAGCATCATAAGACAATTTGTATCCATCCTATAATTACCAGTATCATAAGACAATTTGTATCCATCCTATAATTACCAGCATCACAAGACACCTTGTACCATCCTATAATTACCAGCATCATAAGACACCATGTATCCATCCTATAATTACCAGCATCATATGACACCCTGTATCCATCCTATTATTACCAGCATCATAAGACAATTTGTATCCATCCTATAATTACCAGTATCATAAGACAATTTGTATCCATCCTATAATTACCAGCATCATACGACAATTTGTATCCATCCTATAATTACCAGTATCATAAGACAATTTGTATCCATCCTATAATTACCAGTATCATAAGACAATTTGTATCCATCCTATAATTACCAGCATCATACGACAATTTGTATCCATCCTATAATTACCAGCATCATACGACAATTTGTATCCATCCTATAATTACCAGCATCACAAGACACCTTGTACCATCCTATAATTACCAGCATCATAAGACACCATGTATCCACCCCATAATTACCAGCATCATACGACACCCTGTATCCACCCTATAATTACCAGCATAAGACACCTTGTACCACCCTATAATTACCAGCATCATAAGACACCTTCTATCCACCCCATAATTACCAGCATCATACGACACCTTGTATCCACCCTTTAATTACCAGCATAAGACACCTTGTACCACCTTATAATTACCAGCATCATAAGACACCCTGTATCCACCCTATAATTACCAGCATCATAAGACACCTTCTATCCACCCCATAATTACCAGCATCATATGACACCCTGTATCCACCCTATAATTACCAGCATCATAAGACACCCTGTATCTACCCTCTAATTACCAGCATAAGACACCTTGTACCACCCTATAATTACCAGCATCATAAGACACCTTGTACCACCTTATAATTACCAGCATCATAAGACACCCTGTATCCACCCTATAATTACCAGCATCATAAGACACCTCGTATCCACCCCATTATCAACATCATGATAGGACACGCTGTATCTACCATCGTCTATAGTGTTAAGACTACAGCTAATACGTACTCATGCATATGACTGCATCAATCTACCAAGTAAAGATTTGTGAGGTCACTACCAAACACTAGGCGAAACAGATTACCGCAACTGGAACGATGGGCGGGAGACGATTGTGATAGCTACATGGCACATGTCCAATCTCCAAATTGAAGAAACTGTGAAACATGCTTTCTGGCACAACTTCACGCAGCCCTGCAGCATAGGATATCAGTGTGGGCATGATCACCATATTTGATCGCATTACCGCATCTACATTCCGGTCCTCATTTACTCCACATGACCGTGGCGTTGTCATCTGTGATCCTGTGATGGAAATGTCCAAACTGAGGTGACGGGATGGCCGAATCTGAGAATGGAGACGTCCTGGCGACCGCAGTTGTTTCATCATCATAGATTTTTAGGTGTTACACACACAAAATTGTTAGAAATTTGCAGAACGACTATCATCACTAGTGTAATGGAAAAGAGAACACAGTCTATTTCTGTGTCTGTTTTTACTTGCTGTCAGTAAAATCTCCAAGTTTCAAATGATTGCAGAAAGAAGTAGAGTTTTAATTACCAAACTTCCATCTTTTCATCTCTTTTTCATTGCACATTTAAAAATCTGAATCCAATCTGTCCTGAATTGAATAAATTCATCATCTAAATCAAATTAGGAAGGTATTTTTAAATTACTATAAAAGTACTTACACAGTCCACAAAACATGATCAGTTTTAAACAGTTTTCCTCTCTTTAGCCAATAGATAATTTCATGATAAATTTAATTGGTGCAAATCCATCTAAAGTGTTGAAATATGAAAAACACTGTCTTCCTACACATGTCAATCAGGATTTGTAGTTTTATAACAAGTAAGCGTTTCCAGACCTTCCTCACTCCACTACTTCACCTGTCCTGGTCCAACAGACACTGTTTGTTTTTGATTGAATTATTCCAGATCTCATGTGTATTCAGGCCTTTATATACATATGTACCCATCCAAATGAAACTTATACTTTCAATTTTTTACCCTTCAAATATTCAATAGAAATAATAGCTGTGAGTTCATCCCATTGAAAAGTAAAATCTGTCCCAGTTATACACACTTTCTCATGGAGGTGCGAGATCTCGTATCCAAGAGATGGTGAAGGATGTCACCATGAGTTTCCAAACTGTACAATCTAGCACGAGTGCCGATGTGCATTAAAAGTCTATTTGGTTAGTATTAACTTTCCCAGAGATGTAGAAAGTCTATGAAGTAATCTTCAAATGACATTTCATAACAAAAGTACTGATAATCTCCTATCCAATGCCAAGAAATCCTCCCCATGGGGTAGTTGATAGAACCAGGGTCATTTATCATTGCTACCATGAGAGAATTGTATACACGACTGCAGCTGTCACTCACTGGATTTCACAAGTTCCCACCCTCTTCTACCTGACAACCAATAACCAAGAACAGTTCATCTAAAAATCTCATGAATTTTCTCAACACCTGAATGATGTCATGTCAGAAGGTTCAAAGAGATGGCAGAGAATAAACAATTGCAGCACAACTAACTCAATATTGAGAACTCCACCATTTTATTTACACATGCTGAAAGGGCTAATTTAAAGTATACATTTAATTTCCTTTTTCTTATTGCGATTTTGTTTGTGTTTCAAGACAAAATGTTATTGTCACCTGTTGAGCAAACAACCCACCAGGATTGAAGGGGGTTAGTAATGGCTGTTTAAGCTGGGTAGCTCAGCGATCCCACCATAAAACTTATATCTACTGACATGTAAAGAGGGATCATGAATGAGTACAATTACATTATGGACTTACCAGTAAAGTTTATTACAAAATAGTTTTATGATATCAAATTTTATTACTTAAAACTTTATAAATAAATGTCTTTCAAAGATATAAGATGAAATGACTTTTTATATCTTTTAAGTATTCTGTACCGTTTAGACATTTATCTATCCACCAAGTTTAATGGACGCCTAGTTACCAAGTGCTAGTGTCAATATTTTTGTTCTCTACAACATTCAATGTTTTTACGTAGACATTCAGTCAATAACTATGAAATTTTATGTGCACCATTTCATCTTTTGGGATTAATGTAAAATCTCTGGATCTTAACAGTGATAATGGATATTAATTTTTCCAATGAGGAAGAAAATGTTATTACAAAAACCTTCAAACTTACTTATCAGTAAGCTTTAGACACAGTCATAAGCCTTCACTCAAATTTTAATATGAAGAAGTGTGCAAGCAAGTTAATTTCAAACACAAGAAAAATTTCTATCCTTTAACACAAAACAGGTGTTTTATTTTGACAGTCCTTAATACTTACTAGACAGAATATTTTAATCCTTAGTAGATACCACACCTATGACTAAGCAACAGTTTCAAAACACATGCTAAGGGCCAGAACTCTGTATAAAAAGATCAGGGAACTAATTTAGCACCAGATACTGTGCCATCTAAAGAGGTCAACATACATAAAAGCATGGCAATATCAAAGACAATGTGACAAACAGAAGTGGTACTGGAGATTAATACTTTAGTAAAGAAGAACCAGATTACCTAGCTAATTGGACCAAAGTAATGAAGACTGTTTGTCCATGAAAATATATACTTAAGTTCATAGTCAATGTTTGTCTTTATTCCTCGTTTGGTCATAAGCACCTTTTTTCTGAGAATCATATTGACTTTCTTAAATGGCCCCTCATCTAGTTTGATTAAAAATTCAAGTGAAAATTAAAGAGAAAATCCCTACACTTGTGAAGTTTGACATGAACTTTAATTCCATTTGTTGGGATAGATACCTCCAATATATAGTGTACCCTTTAAATTACCAATTACAGACAGCCCGCTTTCACATTTAATTTAAAATAAATGGGATTTTATCATGGTCTGAAAAATTAGTTACTGGTTAAATTCAATTAATGACTGGAAAATGTTCAGTAGTTAATGGTTCTCAATCATCTATTATGGTTTACTGTATAAGCTGAGGTCAAAGGTTATAATATAAAGTGAATCACCAATTAACGGATACCAGCTGAATAAAGGTATCGAATCAACAAGCATTACTCAGTATAAATTACTTCTTCCAGAATATGTAACCATATACTGTGGTGAACCTATATACCTGTATATCATGTAAATACAAAACACAATGTATAGAAATACAGTACTTGCATGTATACAGTGTATACTGAGGTGTACCTATATACCTGTATATCATCTAAATACAACATATATAGAAATACAGTACTTACATGTATACAGTGTACACTGAGGTGTACCTATATACCTGTATATCATCTAAATACAACATATATAGAAATACAGTACTTACATGTATACAGTGTACACTGAGGTGTACCTATATACCTGTATATACAGTACTTACATGTATACAGTGTACACTGAGGTGTACCTATATACCTGTATATACAGTACTTGCATGTATACAGTGTATACTGTGGTGTACCTATATACCTGTATATCATGTAAATACAAAACACAATGTATAGAAATACAGTACTTACATGTATACAGTGTACACTGAGGTGTACCTATATACCTGTATATCATCTAAATACAACATATATAGAAATACAGTACTTACATGTATACAGTGTACACTGAGGTGTACCTATATACCTGTATATACAGTACTTACATGTATACAGTGTATACTGAGGTGTACCTATATACCTGTATATACAGTACTTACATGTATACAGTGTATACTGAGGTGTACCTATATACCTGTATATACAGTACTTACATGTATACAGTGTACAATATCTACCAGAATACATACGAGTATGCAGCATTACCTGTACATCTCACAGAATACATACAGGTGTACAGCATTACCTGTACATCTCACAGAATACATACAGGTGTACAGCATTACCTGTACATCTCACAGAATACATACAGGTGTACAGCATTACCTGTACATCTCACAGAATACATACAGGTGTAGCATTAGCATTACATACAGGTGTACAGCATTACATCTCACAGAATACATACAGGTGTACAGCATTACCTGTACATCTCACAGAATACATACAGGTGTACAGCATTACCTGTACATCTCACAGAATACATACAGGTGTAATAATATGGTATGGAAATATTCAAAACAATCATCAATTACAGAAAGTTATCTAGGATTACAAGGTTTTCTTTTTTATTATAGAGAAAATAAATGAAAATTATTGACATGTATCATATTGAAACAGTAAACAAAAAAATATTTAAGATTTAATTGGTTGGCAATCAATGCTGTTGAATATATAGCACATGCTATAATAAATTGCTTCATTCCTGTATGTTAATCAGTGGTCTAATAGTGTATTACTATCACCAAACTCCTTCCCATCACAAATAAAACCACACCAAGTTTTATTCATTTTTAGGTACAGACCGGTCTGGTTTTAAAATGTTGTGATGATAACATTTTAAAAACAGGAGAGATTTAAGAACTGTTAACCTTTAGTTTACAGGTACTTGAAGAAATTACTTTGTACTGTCAAAGATTTCACAATATCAATGAAACCAAATGGTTAGATTTATAAACAAGATCATGCCACCATTATGCTGCAGTTTTAAAGGTACATACAGCTTAATGGACACTTAGACGTACTGACCACACTTGTCATGTATACACTGTGTAGAAATGCTGAGTAAAGATATTAGAAAGTAAAATGGACACACACAGCTTAGGTACCTTAATCACATGATCATTTATCACATTTTTAATAAAACCTGTCACAGTGTAACAGGATAATCTGATCAAATACAGGTATATCTTTATACAATGATAACCACACTATCACTTAATTCACACTCAAAGACTTCGCAAAGACACTTCACACTCCCAAATTGGCTTCACAAGGGCACTTCACTCTCACGGACTAGGCAAGGAAAATTCACACTCCTAAACAAACCAAACGATGGAAATCAACTTCATAAGGAAAATTCACAATCACAAACAATGTAGCAAGAAAAATTCATACCCACAGGTTTTGTAAGGGAATTTCATACTCACAGACCGACCTAACAATGAAAATAAACATAGACTTCCCAATAAAATTCACCACTCACAAACAGACCTAGAAAAAAAAATGTATACAGACTTCGCAAGACCACTTCACACTCACAAACAATTTTCACAAGGGCATTTAACACTCATACACAGACCTAGCAAGGATACCCCACACTCACAAATAGCTTTCACATGTGAACTTCACCCTCACAGACTTTGCATGGAAAACTCAAATTCACAAATAGATCTAGCAAGAAAAATCTATACAGACTTTAGAATAGCATTTCACATTCACAGACACATTAGGACATCAGGACATTTCAAAGTCACAGACAGACATAGCAAGGAAATGCACTCTCATAGATAGATCTACTAAAGACATTTAACATTCACAGACTTCACAAGGACAATGCATACTCAAAGACACACCTAGCAAAGACACTTCACTGAAGTCAAAGACACCAAGCAATGTCACCTCTCACTCACAGACACACCTAGCTAAGACACTTCACCGCAGTCAAAGACACCAAGCAAGGACACCTCTCATTCACAGACACACCTAGCAAAGACACTTCACCGCAGTCAAAGACACCAAGCAAGGACACCTCTCACTCATAGACACACCTAGCAAAGATACTTCACTGAAGTCAAAGACACCAAGCAAGGACACCTCTCACTCACAGACACACCTAGCAAAGACACTTCACTGAAGTCAAAGACACCAAGCAAGGACACCTCTCACTCATAGACACACCTAGCAAAGATACTTCACTGAAGTCAAAGACACCAAGCAAGGACACCTCTCACTCACAGACACACCTAGCAAAGACACTTCACTGCAGTCACAGATCACTAGCAAGGATACCTCTCACTCACAGACACACCTAGCAAAGACACTTCACTGCAGTCACAGATCACTAGCAAGGACACCTCTCACTCACAGACACATCTAGCAAAGACACTTCACCGCAGTCAAAGACACCAAGCAAGGACACCTCTCATTCACAGACACACCTAGCAAAGACATTTCACTGAAGTCAAAGACACCAAGCAAGGACACCTCTCACTCATAGACACACCTAGCAAAGATACTTCACTGAAGTCAAAGACACCAAGCAAGGACACCTCTCACTCACAGACACACCTAGCTAAGACACTTCACTGCAGTCACAGATCACTAGCAAGGACACCTCTCACTCACAGACACACCTAGCAAAGACACTTCACTGCAGTCACAGACACCAAGCAAGGACACCTCTCACTCACAGACACACCTAGCAAAGACACTTCACCGCAGTCAAAGACACCAAGCAAGGACACCTCTCATTCACAGACACAACTAGCAAAGACATTTCACTGAAGTCAAAGACACCAAGCAAGGACACCTCTCACTCATAGACACACCTAGCAAAGATACTTCACTGAAGTCAAAGACACCAAGCAAGGACACCTCTCACTCACAGACACACCTAGCAAAGACACTTCACTGCAGTCACAGATCACTAGCAAGGACACCTCTCACTCACAGACACACCTAGCTAAGACACTTCACTGCAGTCACTGATCACTAGCAAGGACACCTCTCACTCACAGACACACCTAGCAAAGACACTTCACTGCAGTCACAGACACCAAGCAAGGACACCTCTCACTCACAGACACACCTAGCTAAGACACTTCACTGCAGTCACAGATCACTAGCAAGGACACCTCTCACTCACAGACACACCTAGCTAAGACACTTCACTGCAGTCACAGATCACTAGCAAGGACACCTCTCACTCACAGACACACCTAGCAAAGACACTTCACTGCAGTCACAGACACCAAGCAAGGACACCTCTCACTCACAGACACACCTAGCTAAGACACTTCACTGCAGTCACAGATCACTAGCAAGGACACCTCTCACTCACAGACACACCTAGCAAAGACACTTCACTGCAGTCACAGACACCAAGCAAGGACACCTCTCACTCACAGACACACCTAGCAAAGACACTTCACTGCAGTCAAAGACACCAAGCAAGGACACCTCTCACTCACAGACACACCTAGCAAAGACACTTCACTGCAGTCACAGATCACTAGCAAGAACACCTCTCACTCACAGACACACCTAGCAAGGAAAATTCACACTCACAGACGGACTTAGAAAATTCACACTCACAAGAATAGACATACTAAGGAATAAACCATCAGTTATCGTTCCCTTTGTATATAGACTAAACCATCATTACAATTCACACTCCCCTGGAAACCACCTGTAAGAGTTAGTGGTGGGAAATTTCACATAGTCATGTGGTAGAATGTTCACCAAGAGACCAAAAAGGCTGCTAGTTGAAACCCCTGTGTGGATAGGGCGGTTTTCATTACCAATCCTAAATACTGATTTGGCATTGTTGACTGCTCCACAAGCTTTTGGAGAAAAGGATGCTCACATGTAGATATGGAGCATGGGTTGGGGGTTGTAAGAATGAAATCATCCTTTAATTCACAATACTCCGAGATAGACTAAACAAAATCTTCAATTCACATTCCCATGCAATAAACAAGGCCCTAACCATCACTTGTTTACAATCCTGGAAATATACACTTAGCAAGGACATTTATCTAGTTCACCTTCCCAAGCAGTTCAGAATTCACAATATCAGAGTACTCCTACCAAGGACATTACAGTTTTTATTCACACCCTAGAGAAGACCTAAAATATTATTATAATAAACCAGACCTTGACAGCAAAACATACCCCAGGACAACTCTATAGTCTAAAGTATTGACAAAAATATACAACGAGATATCAAATATATAACATTGAGGATTATTGGTTTATTGTTACATATATGTCTATTTTTATCTCAATGATCTGCAGAAATAATTTTAAACAGTGAATAACACATAAGGCAATAACAGACACAGTTGATCAAGATTGTATCGTTTTCTGATTAATTACTCTTTTACTGTTCAGAACATGTACCATAAAAATCCTCTTTTTGGCATTTAGACTCTTCAAAAACCTGACAAATTTTCAGATAAAGAAATTTCATTTTTTTTCTGAACACAACCATATACATCAGATTTGTATCATGTATAAAGCTAATACAAGTAGTTTTGTCTAGCTTACATTTTTCGTTGTCTAAATGAGCAGTTTTCTATTTAAACATTTTGAAAACCTTACCTGATTTTCTGGAATCCATTTACCAAGGGCATCAACCCACACAAGACGATCATCTGGTTTGTTGTCACCTTCCCCGTCCTCACGTCCCTCTTCCTCCCCAAGCCCCCAGGCTCTGCCATGATGAAGGGCTGGGAGGGAGTACTGTTGCTGGGGTACAAGGGGCTGGGTTGGAGGTATGGAGGCAGTTTTTGGGCGATTATCAGCATATCCATAGGCTGCAGGAGTGACTCTTGGGGACACTTGTGTAGGGATGTACGAGGATCTAGCTGAATGATGGCCAGTCCTGAAATTACCCTGAAAGAATACAACTACCCTACAAGTGCTAGTCTATACTATTGTAAGCTTTTCACCTCTTTGGTCCTTGCAATGATTTTTTTTCAATTGACACCAGTATAATAACGACAACTGAATGACGATTAACATACAAACAGTCCACTAACAACCTGTTTCCAGGATGAACAGATGAGCAGAATCTACTAAGTTCAACTTCGTTTTTAATATTTTTAATGAAACATACATACCTTAATCTATTGCAAGACTTTTCCAAAAAATATAAAACATGCCAAATGTGCTACCAGCAAAATAATTCTTGTTCTATTTGCAATTCGAAGTGATTGTAGCAAAATTTCAAACTAAGAACGCTTCGGAAGTATAAAATGCCTTACTCACTCTATGTGTTTTTGATGATTTTGAAGAACAAGAACTTTTACATTCATATAGTGTACGAAGATAATCCAGATATGAGCCTGTACAAGATGATGATGGTAAACTGAATGTATTCGCCCAATCCGGCGACTCAAAACCAGAATGTGCAGAAGTGCTTTCTGTTTGATCCACGTCTTTACCGCTGAAATGAACGCTGGTTTTCGGTGGCGAATTCCAAAATTGGTATCGATATGGTGTAAGCCTGTGATCAGAATCATACGCTACTTCACATAAAGTTGCACACACAGGTGTAGTTGCCATTTCAACTGTCACATACCAAGTGTGATCAGTACGGAAATATTGACATTTGCATCATGGCCGCCATTCAAGCACTCTCAAAGTGACGTCACTTCCCGCAAAATAGCATCAGAAGCTGAACATTATTGAAAATACGTCTCTAACCGAGTTAATTAAATTAAGCGTGGTGTTAGTGAACTGTTTATACGCCAAAACAGCACACAGCACAGAAACCATTCTCCATACTTTGGTTCAACTTCTTCAACTGAATTAATACTTAGTGTAATCTGTACACGTGACTACAGTTCTCTCCTTAAATATATCTACTTCTGTTTTGGAAATACTTAAACATGACTCTTTGTCAATGCAAATAAATAAAAGTCACGAAAAGTTTATCTGTGGAATTAGCTTTTAAATGTCTTAAGTATTCTCCGTAATTGTTCATGACTATGTCTGTATTTCTCATGGATTTGACTTCAAATAGAATTACAAAGATTTCAAACAAATAAACATGCCAGGCAGACTTATAACGTTATCTTAATTGTCGGGCTAATAGCTCAAGGTTATCTTACCTTGAAGCTTAGATTGATCCTTTACATAATGAAATTACAAATAACTGTTTTCTTTTTAATGTAAGAGTTTGTTGATATCTGCTCTCGTATCCAGAATAGGATAACGTCTTTAATCGGATCGGTCAGTATGTACAGGAGATCAATGCTGCCTAAGACACTGTTAGAATTACTTACAACCAATCATTATTTACAAGCTGTCTAAATCGGGAATAGATCAACCAATTATGTTTATTAGCTGTTCTGAACCGCGGGTACTCGAGGTCAAAATGCACATTATAATGAATGTGAGAGTTAAATTCCGAGGGTCGTTTGTATTGGGTTTCCTCGTTACGTGTTAGAATGTCATTTCTGGGGCCCACTGTAGCTAGATGTCTTTTAATTGATATAGTGTTCAATTATGTAAACAGCGGAATGTAAGATAATATTCAATATTAGTCATATATAGATTGTGTAGTCAGACTTGCTGTAAAGGACGAGAATGTGCAGGATGAATATCTACAACGAATTATTTGTTGATCCCCTCGCCCCCCCCCCCCTACCTCCCCTCCAAAAATATAGTAACACTGATATTTTGCTCGTGTATTCTTAAATAATAACGGTTTCCTCACATTCAAAATATGTGATTTTTAAAATCACGTATTTTTTACTTGTGACAGTCAGAAGAAAATTTGTTTGTTTTTTTAACCATCAAACCAACCGCACACCTTCTATTCATGGATTATTGCCAAATTATGTTGGCTGATTCGGGACATCGTAATATCGCTTCGTTTAATGGGAAGCGATATTTCGATATCACGATAGAAAGAAGCGACAACACGATAGCGCGATGCGAGACCACGATAGTGCGATGAGATATCGTGATATCGCATCGTGGTATCGTGTTATCGCAATATCCCATTAAACAAAGCGATTTTACGATGTCCCGAATCAGCCAGCATACCAAATAGAAATAAACTGTGCCTCTTAAACACACGTTTGTTGAGAGAGGGAGGAAGGGAGGTAAGCCGAATAAAATTTCGTTATCATTTTAACACCCAAGTCCGTGATTTAAGTGATAAATATACATGTATTGACGACGCGTGATCTGTATTTTTTTTATCATACTTCAGTAGCCATAACAACTTACTGGATGTGCTTCTTAAGTACTGGTGAATACTCCCTCCCCCCCCCCCGCCCTTTTCTTTATTTCCCTTTGTTATTTCTCATATCAAGTTTATCAGAAGGACGAAGAAATGCGAGCATGCTTGAAGACCCTTTCCTGTGTTTAATTAAACAAGGCCAGTTGAATCAGAAAACATCATTATTGTGCCGATTCCAGTATTTGCTTAAACGTGTTTGAGAATTTTCATTTTGACTGATATTTACCGTGACACGCCAAGGATGTTTTATCATAATGGCGGGAATAATAAACAGTTATGTCAAACTTGTTAAGAGATTATGAGACATCACATATATATCATAAATACTGATTAGTTTCATTATTGTTATGATTTACAACACTAATTTTGTTAATCTTAAAGCTAGCTCTGATATCTTCACGACTTTACCTTTCTATAACCCCGAACTTAACCCCGATATTACCACCATCATTATCCTCCATACTACAATCATCATTATCCCCGATATTACTCATAGCCTTAATTCCGATATTACACTCAACCTTTGCGCCGAAATTACCTCTAACCTTGACCTTGATATTCCGTCAAACTAGCCCCCAATAATACCGCTAACCTTAACCCTGATATTATCCCTAACCTTAACCCTGATATTATTCCTAACCGTAACCCTGATATTATCACTAACCTTAACCCTAACAATACCCCTAACCTAACCCTGATATTACCTCTAACCTTAACCGTGATAATACCCCTAACCTTAACCTTGATAATACCCCTAACCCCAACTCTGACATTATCCCTAACCTGATGGTATATATTTACCTGGTTACTACTGTAGAACAGCCTCTGTCTCGCCCTGATGGTATATATTTACCCGGTTACTACTGTAGAACAGCCTCTGTCTCGCCCTGATGGTATATATTTACCTGGTTACTACTGTAGAACAGCCTCTGTCCCTCCCTGATGGTATATATTTACCCGGTTACTACTGTAGAACAGCCTCTGTCTCGCCCTGATGGTATATATTTATTTACCCTGATTAGCCTCTGTCTCTACTGTAGAACAGCCTCTGTCTCTCCCTGATGGTATATATTTACCTGGTTACTACTGTAGAACAGCCTCTGTCTCGCCCTGATGGTATATATTTACCTGGTTACTACTGTAGAACAGCCTCTGTCTCTCCCTGATGGTATATATTTACCTGGTTACTACTGTAGAACAGCCTCTGTCTCGCCCTGATGGTATATATTTACCCGGTTACTACTGTAGAACATCCTCTGTCTCGCCCTGATGGTATATATTTACCCGGTTACTACTGTAGAACAGCCTCTGTCTCGCCCTGATGGTATATATTTACCTGGTTACTACTGTAGAACAGCCTCTGTCTCTCCCTGATGGTATATATTTACCTGGTTACTACTGTAGAACAGCCTCTGCCCCTCCCTGATGGTATATATTTACCCGGTTACTACTGTAGAACAGCCTCTGTCTCGCCCTGATGGTATATATTTACCTGGTTACTACTGTAGAACAGCCTCTGTCTCGCCCTGATGGTATATATTTACCTGGTTACTACTGTAGAACAGCCTCTGTCTCTCCCTGATGGTATATATTTACCTGGTTACTACTGTAGAACAGCCTCTGTCCCTCCCTGATGGTATATATTTACCCGGTTACTACTGTAGAACAGCCTCTGTCTCGCCCTGATGGTATATATTTACCCGGTTACTACTGTAGAACAGCCTCTGTCTCGCCCTGATGGTATAAATTTACCCGGTTACTACTGTAGAACATCCTCTGTCTCGCCCTGATGGTATATATTTACCTGGTTACTACTGTAGAACATCCTCTGTCTCGCCCTGATGGTATATATTTACCCGGTT
Source organism: Ylistrum balloti (assembly GCF_031769215.1). NCBI lineage: Eukaryota > Metazoa > Mollusca > Bivalvia > Pectinida > Pectinidae > Ylistrum > Ylistrum balloti. The sequence continues at coordinate 852,912 of NW_026781961.1, forward strand.
ACTACTGCAGAACAGCCTCTGTCTCGCCCTGATGGTATATATTTACCCGGTTACTACTGTAGAACAGCCTCTGTCTCGCCCTGATGGTATATATTTACCTGGTTACTACTGTAGAACAGCCTCTGTCTCGCCCTGATGGTATATATTTACCTGGTTACTACTGTAGAACATCCTCTGTCTCGCCCTGATGGTATATATTTACCCGGTTACTACTGTAGAACAGCCTCTGTCTCGCCCTGATGGTATATATTTACCTGGTTACTACTGTAGAACAGCCTCTGTCTCGCCCTGATGGTATACAGGTGATTGTTCCAAGCATCCACTGCCATTTTACAACAAATATTTCGCCCGTTACGTCACGTTACATCCCTTCGGCTTATTAATTTTTGATAGATTACATTTCAATAAAATGTTGTTGGAGTAATATAATTCGAATTACTACTTCACAAGTTGAATTGTGACTTACGTCGTTTAAAGTGCGTGCACCACACACCTCATAATACAGTAATTGATCACGTCTCAATCAACTCCTCAATATTGGCACTCTTTTTAAATAGGAAAATATTTTAACTGCAAACATTTATGATTTTTTGAAGGAGTCATTACCACAGACACATATTTATATGTAATCCACGCGTATTGTCGTCATTTAAAATTAAATCTTATCTCCAATCCGTGTTTATCAATATAATACAAGTCTATGTAGTATCACGTGTTTTATTTCACAATCCAAAGCCTGGATCCACACAATTTCAGGACGGGATTTCATGTTCGTGTCATTTACGTATTTGTTTACTTTCCTGATTTGTGACAACTTTAAACAGACGTTTAAATTGTAGAGCTAACATTGTGTCGACTTGGGAACAATTAGTAATGGGATTATACTAGGTGATATAGACTGTACTCGGCCGGTATGTCACAGGAACGAGTTTATATTCAACCCAGCCAAAGTACACACCTTAAGCATCAACAATCTTAATTGACATAATTAAACAACATTGGACAGCACAAATTCTTGCTAAAGGAGATTGTCTTCATTGGGATATGACAACAAGACATACTGACGTGAAGGTAAAAGAGGGGAAAAGACGATAACAGATCTTAATGTAGTGTAAGATATGGAAGTGTCAATTAAACACAGGAATATGTAACAGACAGACATCGGTTTGTTTGCATATATTGATCATCTCGAATGCTTTATTTGTAGCTGATGGCTACCTCACTGAATAACATGCGAGAGATCCGTCGCATTCTTTGTAGAGGAATACGGATAACGTCTTGTTATTTGCCCCGAGTAGGGTCTTAAACTATCGCCAAGTGATCGCAGCCCCTTCAAACAGAGGGACATTGCTGTGTTCCGATAGACACAAGGTTACACAGATACAGCAACACGTGTCTAAGTCCAGATGCTGAAGTATGGCGGGAGGACAATGGTGAAGTATCCAGATACATACATGTAGGTATACGACGGAAGGTCAGTTCCTACATAATAACGTGGTTACAAGACGGATAGACGGTCGGGGTACTCAACAAAAGAGAGAAAGCCAGACAAAGGAGTTTATGAGGGGAACTATAGATATTAGGTGAAAACGGAGTGTCAGATGACAGTTATAGGAGCACGTGGTGGGGGAAACTGTAGATAGATAGGTACACAGCGGAGAGACAGTAGTCAATTTGTCTGAAACAAAGCCCAGTAGAGAAATACAGGGGTACAAGGCAGAGGAACAGTAGTCAATTTGTCTGATACAAAGCCCAGCAGACAAATACAGGGATACAAGGCAGAGGAACTGTAGTCAATTTGTCTGATACAAAGCCCAGCAGACAAATACAGGGGTACAAGGCAGGGGGACGATAGCCGACGGAGGGACAGTAGTCAACACATGTACAGGAGAATCCGACTGAGTGGCAGTAGCCAGATAGATAAAGAAGTATGCGAGTATACGACATATGAGCAGTAGGGAGATATAGAGGTATACAGTGGAGGTTCAGTGGGTAGATACAGAATTGTACGAGTATAGAGATATACAGTGGAGGTACAGTAGGTAGATACAGAATTGTACGAGTATACGACAGATGAGCAGTAGGGAGATATAGGGGTATACAGTGGAGGTTCAGTGGGTAGATACAGAATTGTACAAGTATACGACAGATGAGCAGTAGGGAGATATAGGGGTATACAGTGGAGGTTCAGTGGGTAGATACAGAATTGTACGAGTATAGAGGTATACAGCGGAGGTACAGTGGGTAGATACATAATTGTACGAGTATAGAGGTATACAGCGGAGGTACAGTGGGTAGATACAGAATTGTACGAGTATAGAGGTATACAGCGGAGGTACAGTGGGTAGATACAGAATTGTACGAGTATAGAGGTATACGGCGGAGGTACAGTGGGTAGATACAGAATTGTACGAGTATACGACAGATGAGCAGTAGGGAGATATAGGGGTATACAGTGGAGGTTCAGTGGGTAGATACAGAATTGTACGAGTATACGACATATGAGCAGTAGGGAGATATAGGGGTATACAGTGGAGGTTCAGTGGGTAGATACAGAATTGTACGAGTATACGACATATGAGCAGTAGGGAGATATAGGGGTATACAGCGGAGGTACAGTAGGTAGATACAGAATTGTACGAATATACGACAGATGGGCAGTAGGGAGATATAGAGGTATACAGTGGAGGTTCAGTGGGTAGATACAGAATTGTACGAGTATAGAGGTATACAGCGGAGGTACAGTAGACAGATACAGGATTGTACGAGTATACGACAGATGAGCAGTAGGGAGATATAGAGGTATACAGCGGAGGTACAGTAGGTAGATAGCGCTGATGTGTTGTAGGTACTTGTACAGGTGAAGGGGGGGGGGGGGGCACGGGGAACAAGGGGAGTATCGGGGCGGCAAGATAATTTTATGAGATTGTTTGTTTGTTTATTTTTTATCGTATTGATATGTGAACGAAATCTCGTTGAAACGAATGCGTGAAATGACATCAAACTAATTAAGTGCAAAAAATGATAAGAGCATGATAACGTGTGCGTTATACGTAATATCTGACCGAGAAAATCGTATCAGCTTGAAACATATTTAGCATACCATATCACGTTATCTCTGGTCATCACATCAAGGCCACGAAAGATTTAAGTACCACTTACACTGTATATACTTCAGCTGCGTGTGGACTTCAGTACTTACAAATGTTCAGGAAGTGAGAAGGAAGACAATAGTACAAGTGGCACCACGACACGGTGTAAACTGTGGTTACTATACCTACAACCTTTCACGGTATCGAAATGATGACAAAATAGAAAGATTGAATCAAACCGGCAAGGGCAAGTCCTTTATGTTTTAATTAGTCAAAATCTGAAATATCTACACATGATTAAAACAATGAGAAAAAGGGCGACAACTCTTCAATAAAAGATGTAAAATTACAAAAATGTGAAAACACAATGTCATGGCTGTAAATCCCGGCATGGAGTTATGGGGGTGTGGAGAAGGGATAAGGGTGGGGGTCTACAGACAAGATTAGAATGCTAAAAAATGGGAAAAGTAACTCCCACAAATTGTCGCCCAATAAAACACTATTTCCTGATATAGTTAAGGAATCTGCCATGTTGGAAAAGAATACGAAGAGAAAAATGGACAATTCCTTTCTTACAAATACAGTCGAACTATTGAATGATTAATCCCGACAAGTTTAAAAGAGATTGGTTGGAGGCTGTAGAGGGAGATCTCTGGGCAAATAAAACTTCACGATAGACAAAAGACGCCGGACGGACGTACGACAGTGGTACTATACTAAACTGTGGTAATAAACCTATAAACTGACAGGACACTGTATAACTACCAACCATTTGGTGTGAGATGCATTGGATCTGTCATAGACACCGTAAGATTGTATACTATATAAAATATAATACATTGTATACTGGTTAAAGTCATACAGGCGTCACGTGGTGTGATATAAAGTGTAATACATTGTATACTGGTGAAAGACATACAGGCGTCACGTGGTGTGATATAAAGTGTTATTATACATTGTATACTGGTGAAAGACATAAAGACGTCACGTGGTGTGATATAAAGTGTAATACATTATATACTGGTAAAAGACATACAGACGTTACGTGGTGTGATATAAAGTGTTATACATTTTATACTGGTGAAGGACACGCAGACGTCACGTGGTGTGATATAAAGTGTAAAACATTGTATACTGGTGAAAGACATACAGACGTGATGTGGTTTGATATAAAGTGTTATACATTTTATACTGGTGAAGGACACGCAGACGTCACGTAGTGTGATATAAAGTGTAAAACATTGTATACTGGTGAAAGACATACAGACGTCATGTGGTGTGATATAAAGTGTAATACATTGTATACTGGTGAAAGACATACAGACGTGACGTGTTACGATATGTAATACATCATACTGTGTTCATGGTTAGGATATTTGGGGGAAGAACATGTCGGTGATATGACGATGTGATGATGTTTAACAAAGCAGGAGAGAATCGTTAAAAATCTACCGTTGTGAGGGATTAATCGTCAGTGAACTGTTTTATTGGAATGTTTACCTACAATGACGTCAGTGTAACAGGATTTTTCGCCATTTTCGTTGTTTAAGTCTTTACCTACAAACTACTGATAGTCTCAAGTAATGATGTTGTGGTCCTCTCTGTATTCCAATTGCTAATAGATATTTGTTGGCTGTTCGGATATAGATTATAAAGTATACACATACTGGCTGTGGATATTCATCCGCTGGACAGTACTTAATACTACGTACGTATACAGGAGATAGCTATCTGTATCACTGACACGGAATACAGACTTCACCGGACAGTGGTCAAACTAGCCAGGTAAGAACTGTCCGTACATGAAAACTGTGTAATAAGTCCATCTTTACAGTAATAGTTGTACTAACTCCATTCCAAAGACAAGTTAACTATAGAACAGACCATTAAGGTCGATGTAGACACTTTTATTTTATCATCAGAAGTTTACATTAGTAAGTAAACATCTCCTGGCATGTCCGGTGGGGTATATAAGTGTTGATGTGATCGAGATTGATATTCAGTTTGACGAAATAGTTATATATTCGTTTTAAAAAATACAGTTGCATACTGGTTGGGAGAGCTCTCGATATAAGTTGTTGATGGAAGGATATACCGCCATTAATGATTTGTTGTGTCTGTGTGCGTTTTTATCGTTTGAATAACGATGACACGCTGTATGGGCATATAAACTTTGATAAAATAATTTATTGGTTTGAAAAAAGGACAGAAATTCGTGATCGCCTACAACTATGTCGCATCAATCATATATTCGGACACTGATTAACCGTGAAACGTGAAATTCATATCAGTGAACTTGACATAGAATAAGTGTCACTAAGTAGGCTTTAAATGTTTATGGTAAAGTTTAATTTTAGCAAATCTGTAAAGTAAACATCAAATAGATTAAATTTATTGTGTTCATTACAAGGACCTTTGTGCTCTAACAAGCTAATTTGGGTTATGTGTTAAGGATTATTGTACTTGCAGGTTCATCTTTGAATGTTTCGCTCGTTAAAAGTTTTCGGAACTCTCCTGTGTACATTTAACGGTAGTTACCGTCTTTTCCTACTTGGTGGCGCTGGTGATTACTAGCAAGGGAAAATGGCCGAGAAGGAAGCGTCTGCTGCCAAGAAGGGACCGATAATGCCGGTTGCTCGACCTAGAGTGAGAGGTCTCGACCTGTTACGGGATCCACTTCTTAACAAGGTATTTAAATGACGATCTGCTAAATAACCAAACTTGTTATGTTGCCATATGAGTTAATTAAAGTCGCCGAATTGTTAACCGGCATGATCAAACTGACAGTACTGCAGTCAGTCAGCTCCGTGTGTTATGTTGTTCTGATTGATATTCGATTAATTTATTCTTGTTTATATCAATTTTGCTGCTATGGCGACATGTTGTTTCATTTGTTTTATCGTATTTCGTTTGAATACATAATGTTGATCCTCTTTAGCCGTGACATGACTTGACATTATTACCGGAGAGACGTGACCAGAGTCGTGGTAACTCGGGAACGTCATCAGCTGATCTTACGACACACACCCTAAATCACATCAATATACTCTTATCTCACAAGGTCATCACTCTATGTCGGTAATTAGCACAAGGACAGACCGATGATGCATGAGTGAAAGTTCAATTACAGCCCCGATTGTTACACTTCGCTTATATCTAAATTATTTATGCAAATATTTTGAAATTAAATATAATTCAACATGCTGCATATTGTCAGCATATACTTTTACGCAGATATCCACAAGTAAGGTACACAAGATTTTGGGCTGTACTGGGTATCGGAATCAAATGGTTGCTTGCCATTCTGTAGTTTACCCTTAATCAACACTATTAATTTCATACACCAGTCAAGTTTTAGTTCCAAAATATATGAAGTAATACTAAATGTAAACACCATAATTATCATCCTTCAGGGTTTGGCATTCACTTTAGAGGAAAGACAGATCCTTGGTGTTCATGGTCTGATGCCTCCAGCCCAATTAAACCAAGAGCAACAAGTTTATACTGTGATGGAGAATTTCCATCGTTGGCAGAATGACCTTGATCGTTACATCTACCTCATGGCTCTCCAAGACCGAAATGAAAAACTTTTTTATAAAGTAGTCTCTGAAAATGTGGAGTTAATGATGCCAGTAATCTATACCCCAACTGTGGGTCTAGCTTGTCTCAAGTATGGACTCATCTACAGAAAACCCAGGTAAGAAAAGCATTATTGATCAATGCTATTCTATTTACTGACCCAGGGAGATTTTATCGATAAGCATGGAGCGTATTTCTATAAAGCAATCTTAACATTCTCATTCCTTAAATTGATAACTAGAATAAATCAATAATAATAAAATAAAAGAAATTACATGAAAAAAATGAATGTTTGTATGCAGTTTACTCAACTTAAGTGATTTCTAATTTTCTTTTTGTTGTCTAGACAGGTCTTTTGATATATAAGTTTTGTATGTAATAATCATAACTGAAAATGGATTTTATAAAAATGGATGCAGCCACAAATGTCGCAGAATTAGTGTAATAAAGTATCTCAAATGATCTAATATGTATATCATAGGTCTAAAAACAAAGGATTAATAACTTAACTTTATTTTTCTACTGCCACAAGAAATGTTACACAATAATTTTTTTGTGAAGTTTTTCCAAGTATTGAACAGATGGAAATTCAGGACTGTACTATATGGGCATGTTAGTGGGACATATGTGAACTTGATTCACATCACATTTGTGGTAGATTGAGGATTAAAGTGACACATGGGTGAGTCATGTGTGGATAAGAGTGAGGACTGTTGTGATATTTGGATGGGATGTTCGTAGATAAGATCGTAGACTGGAGTTACATATAAGTGGGACATATGTAGATTTCATGTTAGATTGAGGACTTTGAAGACATGTTAGTGGGAATTATAGAGATTTTATTGCAAAGTTAAGAACTGTAGGGACATGTTGGTCAAACATTTGTAGATAAGATTGAGGACGTGTTCAGGAATATGGATGTGTTTAGGAGCATGGAGGTGGGTCATATTAGATTGAGAACTGGAAGGACATTTTACAGGGACATTTATACATAATATTGAAGACTGATGGAACACATTATTGGGACAATTGTAGATAAGATTGTAGGGACACATTAGTGGGACATTTGTAGATAAGATTGAAGAATGTAGGGACACATTAGTAGGACAATTGTAGATAAGATTGTAGGGACACATTATTGGGACATTTGTAGATAAGATTGAAGATTGTAGGGACACATTAGTGGGACATTTGTAGATAAGATTGAAGAATGTAGGAACACATTAGTGGGACATTTGTAGATAAGATTGAAGACTGTAGGGACACATTATCGGGACATTTGTAGATGTTGTTTTCTAGACATGTTCAGGGTTTTCCATAAGAGCCGGTCGCTGGCCAATTTGACCGGCTGCTTTGACCATTTGGCCGCCTACACCAATCCAGTTCCATAATAATGTTCCGTACACGACTACACGTACAAGGCAGGCCACCCCCACCTCGCCTCGTTGCGGCTGGGGTCAGCTTGCTTTGCCAGCCTCCTACTTTCACTACACAGCCTACTACTAACAAAATTAGGGAAAACCCTGCATGTTTATGATTATTGACTTTGTGTTGTACCTGTATGTACAACTCAATGTTCATGGACATCTGGTGTACAACCATACTAAGTCAACAGTTACCATTTTTCTTTATTGATTGAGGAGAAATGTTTACAAGGACTATTTACTTTGGTACTCAATTATTTTGACTGTAGCTTCATCAAGTTGTTGAAGACCAGATGTAAAGGATGTATACCATACACGACACTTAAAAAACTTTTAATCAATAAAGTCATTTATTGTACATATAAATGCATTTTTAATCTTGCTTGTTAATCTTATTACTCTGTCAACTTATGTATTTTTATATCTGAAGTTTGTACACGTTATATAGCTAGCTCCCAGACTGATTTATTTTTTTTGTAATATTCTGCATTTCAGGGGACTATACATCACTATCAAAGACAAGGGCCATGTGTTGGATGTTCTCAGCAACTGGGTGATTGATGAAGTCAAGGTGATCTATGGATCAAGAGCTAATTTTTTCACTACATTCTTCTAATATGAGAATCCATGTAGTTAAAAAAAAAACTGACTTTGGTTTGTGTTATGTAAGAATTTGGGATTGGGGGCTTTTGTTAAATTTCTTTTGATTGAGGAATCCGGATTGAACAATTTGATATATATATACCAAAACTATTTCATATGGTTATATTAATAAACCATAAAGAAAACAATGCAGGAGAGACTCTTTACAAATATAAAACCACTGCTTTGGTATACTGTAACACATAAGAGACAATACCAGGTTGATATATAGATACTACATATTTACTCCGTGATTGCAGGCTATCGTGGTGACTGATGGTGAGAGGATCCTAGGTTTAGGAGACTTGGGATGTTATGGGATGGGAATCCCTGTAGGAAAACTATCCCTTTACACTGGACTGGCCGGTATTAAACCTAACCATTGCCTCCCAATCATGTTGGATGTTGGCACCAACAATGAGGTAATACTGTTGTCATCTGTTTTATGTAGAACTGAAGTCAGTGTTGTATAACCACATAGTTCTTACACTGAAACACGTTGCTCTTTCTGTCCACCAGTTTTGGAAGTATCTTTTATGATGGTAGAATTTTGAAGTGTGTTATGACCTTGTAGAATCAACCTTGTGTTTTAGCATTTAATACACATGTTTTCTTGCTCTTCAAAACTTATACAGGAAATATTAACTTATAGAATTTTGTATCCATTACAAATCTAGTTAATCCAAGGGTCTCTTAATCACATCTACCGTATTTATTTAACCAGACTTTACTCAAGGACCCACTGTACATAGGTCTGCGTCAGAAACGGGAGAAAGGACCTAAATATGATGAGTTTGTCGATGAGTTTATGTCAGCTGTTGTTACTAGGTAAGTAACTATAAAATCATAAAAAAACTGAGCAAACTCATAAGTCTTAGAAGAAATTTTTAGGAAGGAGTCTCTTTCACAAAAGAAAAAGCAAATCTATAATTCTGTCTGGGATTAGAGGTTATTTTTAAGGAAAATGTCACACAACCGTTCTGGTAATTATCTCTTAGTTTACATGTCTCAGTGATAGGAGATGATATATTGTAGGAACTTTAGAACACTTTTCTCAGTTAGTCCCAGCACTTAGCAGACATGTTTAGAAATATTTTGACATACTTCCCATTCACACAACATTTTACTACTAAGGACGAAATGTCTCCACAGTGTAGAAAACTGAGGAGTTTTGTACCTGTGTTACTGTCTCCTGGAAACTGGAATGATTATTTTAACTACAGGTATGGCCCTAGTACACTGATACAGTTTGAAGACTTTGGTAACCACAACGCCTTCAGGTTCTTAGAGAAGTACAGGTCAAATTACTGTACATTTAACGACGACATTCAAGGTGAGTCAAAGACTGGGATTACTGGTATCAAATAGACTTAGTACTGGACACGGAGTTAAACTCAACACTCAACACTGAGATGCACGTGAAATGGAGTTAAATACTTGACCCTGAGTCACCTGTTAATTAAAAGGACATTCAAACTGAGTCATTGATTTGTTCAGCTTGTGTCAGATATACTTCACACCCAACACAGAGTGATGATTTGACACTGGCTTAAGACTTAACACAGAGTTAAGACTCCTCACAGTAATGACTCAATACTGCATTATCAAGGTAACACTTCCAATGAGTGTAAATGTCTACTGTAAATAATAACCATATTCAAGATATTTTGGAACATTTTCATAAGGTTGGTAATGTCAGTAGAATGGAAGTTCTTATAACACAACCAGTAGAAGATTAGGATGTGACATTTCATGACTACCCAGTCACCTTCATCTTATAACACAACCAGTAGAAGATTAGAATGTGACGTTTCATGACTACACAGTCACCTTCATCTTATAACACAACCAGTAGAAGATTAGAGTGTGACGTTTCATGACTACACGGTCACCTTCATCTTATAACACAACCAATAGAAGATTAGAGTGTGACGTTTCATGACTACACGGACTGCCTAACACAACACGGTCAACTTCATCTTATAACACAACCAATAGAAGATTAGAGTGTGACGTTTCATGACTACACGGTCAACTTCATCTTATAATACACGGTCACCTTCATCTTATAACACAACCAGTAGAAGATTAGAGTGTGACATTTCATGACTACACGGTCAACTTCATCTTATAACACAACCAATAGAAGATTAGAGTGTGACATTTCATGACTACACGGTCAACTTCATCTTATAACACAACCAATAGAAGATTAGAGTGTGACATTTCATGACTACACGGTCAACTTCATCTTATAACACAACCAATAGAAGATTGAGAGTGTGTAGAAGATTAGAAGAAGTGTGACATTTCGATGACTACACGGTCACCTTCATCTTATAACACAACCAATAGAAGATTAGAGTGTGACATTTCGATGACTACACGGTCACCTTCATCTTATAACACAACCAGTAGAAGATTAGAGTGTGACATTTCGATGACTACACAGTCACCTTCATCTTATAACACAACCAGTAGAAGATTAGAGTGTGACGTTTCTGTGACTACACGGTCACCTTCATCTTATAACACAACCAGTAGAAGATTAGAGTGTGACATTTCAATGACTACACGGTCACCTTCATCTTATAACACAACCAGTAGAAGATTAGAATGTGACGTTTCATGACTACACGGTCACATTCATCTTATAACACAACCAATAGAAGATTAGAGTGTGACATTTCGATGACTACACGTTCACATTCATCTTATAATACACGGTCACCTTCATCTTATAACACAACCAATAGAAGATTACAGTGTGACGTTTGGATGACTACACAGTCACCTTCATCTTATAACACAACCAGTAGAAGATTAGAATGTGACGTTTCGATGTCTACATGGTCACCTTCATCAGACAAATGACCAGTGTGGAGCGTACTAGTACTGACATTCATAGTGTTCGAGATCTACATGGTCACCTTCATCAGACAAATGACCAGTGTGGAGTGTACTACCACTGACATATGTAGTGTACAAGATGTTACGGAATTGACCAAAGTCTAATAATCTACTGGTTGTGTTATAAGAACGTCCATCCTAATATACAAGATGATTGAGTTACTGACAGAGAAAGTTAGTGTTTAAAAATTTAAATCAAACATGCTGTACTGACTTAAATCTACAGTATGTTAAAAAAATGATGGAATGTGTACACAGTTAAGTGTCTTCTATTTAAAATGATATTCAGGGAGATTTTTGTCACTATAACAAAATGATAATATGTACAATAGAGATAGGTAAAGATATTGATACCCAAATATTTAATATAAAAGATAGATAATATTTACAATAGAGATAGGTAAAGATATTGATACCCAAATATTTAATACAAAAGATAGATAATATTTATAATAGAGATAGGTAAAGATATTGATACCCAAATATTTAATACAAAAGATAGATAATATTTACAATAGAGATAGGTAAAGATATTGATACCCAAATATTTAATTATAATAGATAGATAATATTTACAATAGAGATAGGTAAAGATATTGATACCCAAATATTTAATTTTAAAGATAGATAATATTTACAATAGAGATAGGTAAAGATATTGATACCCAAATATTTAATTTTAAAGATAGATAATATTTACAATAGAGATAGGTAAAGATATTGATACCCAAATATTTAATTTTAAAGATAGATAATATTTACAATAGAGATAGGTAAAGATATTGATACCCAAATATTTAATTTAAAAGATAGATAATATGTACAATAGAGATAGGTAAAGATATTGATACCCAAATATTTAATTTTAAAGATAGATGATATTTACAATAGAGATAGGTAAAGATATTGATACCCAAATATTTAATATAAAAGATAGATGATATTTACAATAGAAAAATGTTACTCAGATATTTAATATACATGTAACAGAGTGGTATTATCTACCCTAAAGACATATGAAGATAATTAACACTCTTTGTACATTATTAATTACAGGTACAGCTGCCGTAGCTGTGGCTGGTATACTGGCCAGTCTGCAAATCACCAAGATATCTCTTCCCCAGAATGTGTTCCTCTTTCAAGGTGCAGGGGAGGTAACTATTCCAACTTGTATACCTCAGCTACCTACAGCATGATGTAATCATACATAGTGTTAGCTAGGTTTATGTATCTAGGGATACTGAAATATATGTGTGTAGGTAGACGATGAATAGACATCATGTATCACATGTCTAACTTTTGTTCAGTGTTTGTGAAATTCATATATACATATGATGAGAATGGCAAAATGCTGATATAAACAAGAATGAATTGAAATTGGCATATTTTTTCTGTTGAAGTGAAATATTATCTTTGTATGCAACACCCTCTCTGTATGTTACAATAGTTCTAGGATAAGTTATTCTCCTGTACAGGCCTCTATCGGGATTGCCAAGCTGTTGTTGATGGCTATGAAGGAGACCGGGATGTCAGAATCCGAGGCTGTTAAGAGGATTTGGATGGTGGACTCTCGTGGCCTCATAGTTAAGGTAATTAGAAATATTCGCTTCATATTTTTGTTTTTATCAGATAGTTTGTTTCCTGTATTAGAGTGATGATTGTAGTAAGTAAAAGAAAAACATGGTATTTATCTAGTTACTTGGGACTGCTAGGCTAAAGTTACTTAGGACTGTTAGGACCATGTTACTTACATTGTTAGGACAAAGTTACTTAGGACTGTTAGGGCCAAGTTACTTAGGACTGTTAGGACCATGTTACTTAGGACTGTTAGGACCAAGTTACTTAGGACTGTTAGGACCAAGTTACTTAGGACTGTTAGGACCATGTTACTTAGGACTGTTAGGACCAAGTTACTTAGGACTGTTAGGACCATGTTACTTAGGACTGTCAGGACCATGTTACTTAGGACTGTTAGGACCATGTTACTTACATTGTTAGGACAAAGTTACTTAGGACTGTCAGGGCCAAGTTACTTAGGACTGTTAGGACCATGTTACTTACACTGTTAGGACAAAGTTACTTAGGACTGTGAGGACAATGTTACTTACATTGTTAGGACAAAGTTACTTAGGACTGTTAGGGCCAAGTTACTTAGGACTGTTAGGACCATGTTACTTACATTGTTAGGACAAAGTTACTTTGGACTGTTAGGGCCAAGTTACTTAGGACTGTTAGGAACATGTTACTTACACTGTTAGGACAAAGTTACTTAAGACTGTTAGGACCTTGTTACTTAGGACTGTAAGGCCTTGTTACTTAGGACTGTAAGGACCAAATTACTTAGGACTGTTAGGACAAAGCTACTTAGGACTGTTAGGACCATGTTACTTACATTGTTAGGACAAAGTTACTTAGGACTGTTAGGACCATGTTACTTAGGACTATTAGGACCAAGTTACTTAGGACTGTTAGGACCAAGTTACTTAGGACTGTTAGGACCATGTTACTTAGGACTGTTAGGACAAAGTTACTTAGGACTGTCAGGGCCAAGTTACTTAGGACTGTTAGGACCATGTTACTTACACTGTTAGGACAAAGTTACTTAGGACTGTGAGGACCATGTTACTTACACTGTTAGGACAAAGTTACTTAGGACTGTTAGGACCTTGTTACTTAGGACTGTAAGGCCCAAATTACTTAGGACTGTTAGGACCATGTTACTTACACTGATAGGACAAAGTTACTTAGGACTGTTAGGACAAAGTTACTTAGGACTGTAAGGCCCAAATTACTTAGGACTATTAGGACCATGTTACTTACACTGTTAGGACAAAGTTACTTAGGACTGTTAGGACCATGTTACTTACACTGTTAGGACAAAGCTACTTAAGACTGTTAGGACCTTGTTACTTAGGACTGTAAGGCCCAAATTACTTAGGACTGTGAGGACAATGTTACTTACACTGTTAGGACCTTGTTACTTAGGACTGTTAGGACCAAGTTACTTAGGACTGTTAGGACCAAGTTACTTAGATCTGTTAGGACCATGTTACTTAGAACTGACAGGACCTTAGAATAATACCTACGTTTACCATTACATATAACATGTTACTGTATCTTTTATCTCTTTTGTCCTAAACATCAGTTATATTTATAATGTTTACCTAGAAATCACATCACTTTTGACCATTGACTCAAATTCTTGTCTATGTGAAGAACAGTGTGGTTAAATCCAGAAATAGCAATATACCAAGGTAATTAAATGGGTATTTCATACTTCACCTTGATGTACAAGGACACAAAATAACTGGTTAATTCTGGACCTGGAGGAATGGCATATTTGTGTGAAATCGTATGAAGTAATCCCTTTAGTTTCTCTGTTTTAATGACTGAATGGTTTTATTGAACATTAGTTCCTCCAGTCAATAGCTTTAATGTGTGACCATCAATTTCTTCTAAGGCATTGATTGATTATAAATCTGACAACAGGCTGTTTACTAAGCAATTGGTACTGTTTACATTTTGTATGATTCAATTTCTTAAAAGTGTTGAATTTTTGTCTGTTTACAGAATCGGCCATCAGGGGGAGTAACAGGGGAGAAGGTGTTGTTTGCACAAGAACACAAACCTATAGACAAACTTGAGAACGTCATAAAGGAAATTAAACCTACAGCTATTATAGGTAATATCATTGGGAGATGTAATATCACTGGGAGATGTAACCCAGTCTGAAGCTATAGGTAATATCACTGGGAGATGTAACCCAGTCTACAGCTATAGGTAATATCACTGGGAGATGTAACCCAGTCTACAGCTATTATAGATAATATCACTGGGAGATGTAACCCAGTCTACAGCTATTATAGGTAATATCACTGGGAGATGTAACCCAGCTATTATAGGTAATATCACTGGGAGATGTAACCCAGTCTACAGCTATTATAGGTAATATCACTGGGAGATGTAACTCAGTCTACAGCTATTATAGGTAATATCACTGGGAGATGTAACCCAGTCTACACTATTATAGGTAATATCACTGGGAGATGTAACCCAGTCTACAGCTATTATAGGTAATATCACTGGGAGATGTAACCCAGCTATTATAGGTAATATCACTGGGAGATGTAACCCAGCTATTATAGGTAATATCACTGGGAGATGTAACCCTATTATAGGTAATATCACTGGGAGATGTAACCCAGCTATTATAGGTAATATCACTGGGAGATGTAACCCAGTCTACAGCTATTATAGGTAATATCACTGGGAGATGTAACCCAGTCTACAGCTATTATAGGTAATATCACTGGGAGATGTAACCCAGCTATTATAGGTAATATCACTGGGAGATGTAACCCAGCTATTATAGGTAATATCACTGGGAGATGTAACCCAGCTATTATAGGTAATATCACTGGGAGATGTAACCCAGCTATTATAGGTAATATCACTGGGAGATGTAACCCAGCTATTATAGGTAATATCACTGGGAGATGTAACCCAGTCTACAGCTATTATAGGTAATATCACTGGGAGATGTAACCCAGTCTACAGCTATTATAGGTAATATCACTGGGAGATATAACCCAGTCTACAGCTATTATAGGTAATATCACTGGGAGATGTAACCCAGTCTACAGCTATTATAGGTAATATCACTGGGAGATGTAACCCAGTCTACAGCTATTATAGGTAATATCACTGGGAGATGTAACCCAGTCTACAGTTATTATAGGTAATATCACTGGGAGATGTAACCCAGCTATTATAGGTAATATCACTGGGAGATGTAACCCAGTCTACAGCTATTATAGGTAATATCACTGGGAGATGTAACCCAGTCTACAGCTATTATAGGTAATATCACTGGGAGATGTAACCCAGTCTACAGCTATTATAGGTAATATCACTGGGAGATGTAACCCAGCTATTATAGGTAATATCACTGGGAGATGTAACCCAGCTATTATAGGTAATATCACTGGGAGATGTAACCCAGCTATTATAGGTAATATCACTGGGAGATGTAACCCAGTCTACAGCTATTATAGGTAATATCACTGGGAGATGTAACCCAGCTATTATAGGTAATATCACTGGGAGATGTAACCCAGCTATTATAGGTAATATCACTGGGAGATGTAACCCAGCTATTATAGGTAATATCACTGGGAGATGTAACCCAGCTATTATAGGTAATATCACTGGGAGATGTAACCCAGCTATTATAGATAATATCACTGGGAGATGTAACCCAGTCTACAGCTATTATAGGTAATATCACTGGGAGATGTAACCCAGTCTACAGCTATTATAGGTAATATCACTGGGAGATGTAACCCAGTCTACAGTTATTATAGGTAATATCACTGGGAGATGTAACCCAGTCTACAGCTATTATAGGTAATATCACTGGGAGATGTAACCCAGTCTACAGCTATTATAGGTAATATCACTGGGAGATGTAACCCAGTCTACAGTTATTATAGGTAATATCACTGGGAGATGTAACCCAGCTATTATAGGTAATATCACTGGGAGATGTAACCCAGTCTACAGCCATTATAGGTAATATCACTGGGAGATGTAACCCAGTCTACAGCTATTATAGGTAATATCACTGGGAGATGTAACCCAGTCTACAGCCATTATAGGTAATATCACTGGGAGATGTAACCCAGTCTACAGCTATTATAGGTAATATCACTGGGAGATGTAACCCAGCTATTATAGGTAATATCACGGGGAGATGTAACCCAGTCTACAGCTATTATAGGTAATATCACTGGAAGATGTAACCCAGTCTACAGCTATTATAGATAATATTACTGGGAGATGTAACCCAGCTATTATAGGTAATATCACTGGGAGATGTAACCCAGCTATTATAGGTAATATCACTGGGAGATGTAACCCAGTCTACAGCTATTATAGGTAATATCACTGGGAGATGTAACCCAGTCTACAGCTATTATAGGTAATATCACTGGGAGATGTAACCCAGTCTACAGCTATTATAGGTAATATCACTTGGAGATGTAAGCATCACATCATTGCCATCATTACCTGTGTTACCCATTGAGTATATTTTTATCCTACAGGAGCAGCAGCAGTACCAGGTGCATTTAATGAGGAGGTATTGAAGGACATGGCTGCCAACCATGAAAGGCCTATTATATTTGCTCTTAGTAACCCTACCAGTAAAGCAGAATGCACAGCTGAACAGGCTTATAAGCACACAGATGTAAGTAGTTGTTATCTTATTTACTCCACTGAATTATAGAATAGAAGATCTAAGATTACAAGCAATTTATATGTGATTCTGACGACTGCTCTGTCACTTCGCAAATTCAGTTCAATGTAGGAGGTGGTAATGAACCAACAGGACTTTTTGCCTGTATAATAGGCGTTAACACTTTGACTACTTTGTGCAATAAAGTATATAGATCTGACCAGTCCTAGTATTACCTGACTACTTTGTACAATAAAGTATATAGATCTGACCGGTCCTAGTATTACCTGACTACTTTGTACAATAAAGTATATAGATCTGACCGGTCCTAGTATTACCTGACTACTTTGTACAATAAAGTATATAGATCTGACCAGTTCTAGTATTACCTGACTACTTTGTACAATAAAGTATATAGATCTGACCAGTTCTACTACTCCCATGACTACTTTGTACAATAAAGTATATAGATCTGACCAGTTCTACTACTCCCATGACTACTTTGTACAATAAAGTATATAGATCTGACCAGTTCTAGTATTACCTGACTACTTTGTACAATAAAGTATATAGATCTGACCAGTTCTAGTATTACCTGACTACTTTGTACAATAAAGTATATAGATCTGACCAGTTCTAGTATTACCTGACTACTTTGTACAATAAAGTATATAGATCTGACCAGTTCTAGTATTACCTGACTACTTTGTACAATAAAGTATATAGATCTGACCAGTTCTACTACTCCCATGACTACTTTGTACAATAAAGTATATAGATCTGACCAGTTCTACTACTCCCATGACTACTTTGTACAATAAAGTATATAGATCTGACCAGTTCTAGTATTACCTGACTACTTTGTACAATAAAGTATATAGATCTGACCAGTTCTAGTATTACCTGACTACTTTGTACAATAAAGTATATAGATCTGACCAGTTCTACTACTCCCATGACTACTTTGTACAATAAAGTATATAGATCTGACCAGTTCTAGTATTACCTGACTACTTTGTACAATAAAGTATATAGATCTGACCAGTTCTAGTATTACCTGACTACTTTGTACAATAAAGTATATAGATCTGACCAGTTCTAGTATTACCTGACTACTTTGTACAATAAAGTATATAGATCTGACCAGTTCTACTACTCCCATGACTACTTTGTACAATAAAGTATATAGATCTGACCAGTCCTAGTATTACCTGACTACTTTGTACAATAAAGTATATAGATCTGACCAGTCCTAGTATTACCTGACTACTTTGTACAATAAAGTATATAGATCTGACCAGTCCTAGTATTACCTGACTACTTTGTACAATAAAGTATATAGATCTGACCAGTTCTACTATTCCCTGACTACTTTATACAATATAGTATATAGATCGGACCAGTTCTACTATTCCCATGACTACTTTGTACAATAAAGTATATAGATCTGACCAGTCCTAGTATTACCTGACTACTTTGTACAATAAAGTATATAGATCTGACCAGTTCTACTACTCCCATGACTACTTTATACGATAAAGTATATAGATCTGACCAGTTCTACTACTCCCATGACTACTTTATACGATAAAGTATATAGATCTGACCGGTCCTAGTATTACCTGACTACTTTGTACAATAAAGTATATAGATCTGACCAGTTCTGCTATTCCCTGACTACTTTATACAATAAAGTATATAGATCTGACCAGTCCTAGTATTACCTGACTACTTTGTACAATAAAGTATATAGATCTGACCAGTTCTACTATTCCCTGACTACTTTATACAATATAGTATATAGATCTGACCAGTTCTACTATTCCCTGACTACTTTATACAATAAAGTATATAGATCTGACCAGTCCTAGTATTCCACTGTAGATATTGGTTATCTCCCTTATTTATGTAATTCAGTTTGATCAATAGTTAATGAATGAGTCAACTAACAAATGATTTTAGGAAATAATTCTAAACCTGAATAAAATTTTGATTGCTGATGTAAATAACACTTTGTTTTCAGGGTCGATGTGTTTTTGCCAGTGGCAGTCCGTTTAAAGAAGTAATACATGGTGGTAAGACATATCGCCCAGGACAAGGCAATAATGCCTATGTGTTTCCTGGAGTGGCGCTGGCTGTTATTGCCTGTGACATTAGAGTCATCACTGATGAGATCTTCCTGGAGTCTGCAAAGGTATGTATTAAAAGCTATACTTAGATCTAAAAAAAAGAATTCCAAATTATAATTTTACCTGTCCAAACAAATATTAACCAAATATTTCAAACGATAATTGTATTTGATCTCTTTACTAAATGTATTACCACTGATGGTAAGCTCCAGTAATTGACATTAAGTATTGATTAGTTCAGCAAGTAAACAGGTAAGCCCCATTGGTTGATCATTAAAAGGATAGAAATAGTGGACAATAGAATGTCTGGCAATGCAGTAGATGTCTTAAAATATAAGCTGTATTTTGGCAAGGGTGAAGAAAGACAAAAATGACAATCCTCTGGTGAAGAACCACTTCTGTCTTTCTGTCTCAAGCCAAAATACAGCTGATATTTCAAGGCACTGACTATGTATTCTATTTATCCAACAACATTGATTGAAAATCAGGCCATTGAAACTTAAACATTTTGTTGTTCAATCTTTGTTTACCTTGTCAACATTTGCTGAATTTTGCTTGATGACAGATACCAAAACAATTGCTCAATGCAGAAATGTAGTTTTAAACTTCAATGGATATGACAACGTTTTTATGAATTTAAGTAACTAAACTTGTACATTGCAACGTATAAAATCACAGTTATTCATATTGTGAAATGTAATTCTTGACTAAATTCAGAAAGTAATTCCGTCAAATTTATGCACATGCTAAAATACAGCTGTTTTCCGTCACTGCCAAATACAGCTAATATATATGTGGCAGATGTATTTCAATAATGGCAGTGCCAGTTGCAGGCTAAAGTGTCATATCTTGAGAACCTCTCAACTGATTGGTTCATATTGACCCCATACTATCTTGACATTAAGATCAAGGTAAGGATGAAATGGAAAGTAAATGATGCCATCTTATGTATGTTACAATAGTTACTGGCGGGTATGGTAACAGAGGAGAACCTTGCTGAAGGTCGTGTGTATCCACCCCTGTCCAACATTCAGGAAGTATCCACCAAGATGGCTGTAGGTCTACTGGAGTATGCCTATAAGAACAAACATGCCCACCTTTACCCACAGCCTGCTGACAGGGAGGCGTATATACGTTCCTTACAGTACAGCACTGAATATGACAGTTTTATTCCGCCCATGTACAGCTGGCCTGAGTCTAACATGTAAGATTTAATTCAGTTGTGTTTGACTTATGTTGTTATGATTATGTCAGCATTAGCTAAGGATTTAATAAAGGATCTTACAAATAACATAGTTCAAAAGTAGTATTTCTATAAAATCTTACAGCTGTCAACATGCTGTCTTCATTAGATACAACCAACAGGAAATCTTAGAAAGTGTCTGAAATTAGAATTTCTGGTTCATTTTGATAAATTCTTACTGGATAGTAGGAGTCATTTAGTACTACTGAATATTTCAGTATGAATGTTATTATTTCCATAAGGCCAATATGTTTTCATTTGCATCAGTAACTCCAACAGTAGATATTAACCTGAACAGTGATAATGTGTTACAATCTCTGCCTTTATTTTCTGTGAAACAAAGATACTGAAATATATGTCATTGATTACAGAGTGTCTCAGGAAGGGTTTGTATATTACTAAATTGTTGGCTTGTCACACAATGTGTTGCTTTAATTACACCACTTTGTGGGTCTTATTAATTGATTGATTGGTTGAGAGTGTGAATTATTTTTCCTGAACATTTTGTAACACTCACCATTCTGTGACAAGTTGTTTTCTTTGAGATGGTTTTGAGTCATTTGATGTGTTTCTCTTTGAAATGTTTTTGATTTAGTTGAATTTTTGTTTGTTAATCTGTGACCTGATAGTCAGGACCACATGGCATGAAAATTATTGAACATGTTTGTACAGTTTAAATATGTTTGACTACATTCCAAGACAGAGTTTTGAAAACTTTGTACACTGTTGATACTGAATAGTCATTGAGTGATTGAAGTAAATCTGTTAAAGTTGGAGTTTTATACTTCTACATTGGTAGAAACAGAGATATAGAGGGATAGGATTGTCTGACCTTTGTTCTGTCCATCTGTCCTTATTTTTTTCTGATCTGTCCACATATTTTTACCTGCATTGTTTTACCTGCAACTTTTCATGGATTTCAATGCAAAATTGAACACTTTATAAGTGTGTTAGTGATAGTTGTATACTGTCTAGGATTGTTTTTTTTTCAAGTTCAACAAACTACATTTTATTTGTAGACAAGAAAATGTTTTGTTGTTTGGAAATCTTCCATTGATTCTTTTAGTAGTATGTCAGGTTTGTTATTTGTTATGTACCACTTCTTATCATTTTGTATTAGGTCACCTGAAAGTCTCATGGTGACCTATTGTGATCACCTTATGTTATTCATCTTTAAACTTTTTACACTTTCAACTTCTGCTTCAAAACGCCTGAACTGATTTCAACAAGATTTTGCAGAAACCTTCCCTGGCTTAAGACAAACCACAAATAATAAATTATCTGGTCCCCACATCCCGTGGCTGATGAGTGGGGCCAAAAGGGGTCAAACCTGAATCAAAATGACAAGAATCAAATGTTCTAGTGCTTTTCATTGATGGAATAGTGTTTAGGTGCTTCTCAAAAATCATGAATTTTATGACCCAAGAGTCTGAATTTTCCCCTCTGGAAATAGGGCAATGTTTACTGTAGTTTTAATTGGAAAATTGGTTTTTAGGATAATGTTGTTAATTTTCCATTGGAAATAACTTGGTAAGAATGATTAGTATAGGATGACAGTTTGGATGTATACATATATTGATACTAGCTATCAACTCCCAAGGACTTGAAACATATGACTTGTCTTACTATCATCAATGGTGCAATTTCTGTTTTGTTACACTTAACAGATACTTACCCTGTAACATTAACGTTCAGTAGTGCTTACCTCAGGTGACTGTCAAGGCCACTTACTTCATTTTGCTTGAAAAATTGGGTATATATTCATGTTTCTCTCCTAAATTTTATGGAGTTATGTCCTTTATACAACATCCTGAAATGTTCCGTGGATTTCATCAAATCCTAGTACACTTTATCAATGTATAAGGTAGTTGTTGCTTGTGTTCATTTGCTATTTTCTGGTTCAAGTTCATGATAACCTGTGATGATTGTTATTTTATGAATCTATGTCTGTATAATTACATCAATACTGTATACATGATTTCATGATATAGCTTGTCTTATATACACCTATTATTTACAGTCACATTCTTTAACACTTTAATGTATTATACTATATTTTAATAAATCAAAAAATGAAAGTAGTTTCTGATTAACAACTAGTTTCTATCAGACCAGTATTCTAATATTTCTGTAATGTTGGATGTTTATTGATGGTTTATGAACTGTTGCCATGGTGAATAATTCATTTGTTTACTTTTGTATGTATGGATTATTTACCAACGACAACACTTTTTATATTGTGTTTTGATGAATCAGTTTGTAGTGGGATTGTACTTACATCAGTGTCAAGATATCTCCCTATGTCGCTTGAGAATGAGTCAATGTTTAATAACAAAATGGCAATGTTTCTAGATCATTGGACAGAGGACAATCTCATTCAGCATTGTCTTAGATTTTTGTGTCTGACATAAAAAATCATAACGCAATATATAAAAATCAGAGGGTTTATAACACATGATCTCTGTATACATTCACCATTGTTGTTTAGTGTACATAACCAATACAAAATCACTTGTTATTGTTTAGATGCCGAAATATTTTGGAATTTATACACTTGTTGATATTGCTGTACTAAACTACTTACAAATGTATATTTATATCAGGGTTATATCTGTGTTTACACCTCAAAACTTAAAGTACATGTTTGAGACCCATGTTGTTTATATTTAGACCTCAATTTAGATGTACATGGTTGAGTACCCCAATTTATCTGTATTTAGACCTCAGTACAGATGTACCTGGTTAAGTCCCCTGTTGTCTATATCTAGACCTCAGTGCAGATGTACATGGTTGAGTACCCCAATTGTCTGTATTTAGACCACAGATTTGATGTACAAGAGTGTAATATGAGTCTCTCATTATCTGCATTTAGCCAACAGGACAGATGTACATGGTTGAGTCCCCTGTTGTCTATATCTAGACCTCAGTACAGATGTACATGGTTGAGTCCCCTGTTGTCTATATTTAGACCTCAGTACAGATGTACATGGTTGAGTCCCCTGTTGTCTATATTTAGACTTCAGTACAGATGTACATGGTTGAGTCCCCTGTTGTCTATATTTAGACCTCAGTACAGATGTACATGGTTGAGTCCCCTGTTGTCTATATTTAGACCTCAGTACAGATGTACATGGTTGAGTCCCCTGTTGTCTATATCTAGACCTCAGTACAGATGTATATGGTTGAGTCCCCTGTTGTCTATATTTAGACCTCAGTACAGATGTACATGGTTGAGCCCCTGTTGTCTATATTTAGACCTCAGTACAGATGTACATGGTTGAGTCCCCTGTTGTCTATATTTAGACTTCAGTACAGATGTATATGGTTGAGTCCCCTGTTGTCTATATTTAGACCTCAGTACAGATGTACATGGTTGAGCCCCTGTTGTCTATATTTAGACCTCAGTACAGATGTACATGGTTGAGTCCCCTGTTGTCTATATTTAGACTTCAGTACAGATGTATATGGTTGAGTCCCCTGTTGTCTATATTTAGACCTCAGTACAGATGTACATGGTTGAGTCCCCTGTTGTCTATATTTAGACCTCAGTACAGATGTACATGGTTGAGTCCCCTGTTGTCTATATTTAGACCTCTGTATGATGTACATGGTTTGTGACTTGGGAAATAATGTTTGCCTTGATAAAGCTCAAGTCCAAGATCTATCATGCATTTTCCTACAGTATTTGTCATGACCAGTATGATAATAAGTTACCCTCCAGCACACCTGTCTCTCTCAGAAGAAGAATAGTTTGGAGGTATTGATCTCCCATGTAATAATGTGGAATTTTATCAATTTGTGGTCTGACACAACAGAAAAATCTGGAGAAGTTTTAAACCAGAAGATTTCTTATCAAGTGATCCTGAACAAATGCTTTTCTATAATTGTTAAATCATAAAGTTAGAAATGTTCATCATAAATATAGATAGGAAAGTTGTTTCAGGTAAGAGACAATCACCATACATAAAACCTGGTATAAATATGTTATCTATATGATGTGCAATAAGATTAAAGACAGTTGAACCAAACTTTACAGCTAGTGCACCAGTTGTACACAAGGTTTAGAATGGTAGTTTATGATATTTAGATTCCAGTTTAGTGGTTTGTACAACTGTCCATACAAAAATCTAATTATCGTCCTTTACTGAAGAGTTCTTTAACTACAATAAACATGTGTAAGCAAGTGAGGTCAGTGTACTGAAACTACAGAGTTGTACTAGGGGAGATAATTCACATAGTGTTACTCGTACAGCCAAGACGATTCCAAATAATGACAAGATAAAGACATTTAAAACTTTTGAAGTAAAAAAAAAACAAACTTAAATTTGTTTCCATTTCATATTTTAGTGATGAGTAACATAAATCTGAGACAGGCTGGAAGTTTGTGTAAGGTTCAATATCACATGTCTACTAAGTATGTTAGTCTTATTGTGGGACAAATTAACACCAAGATATTTTTACTTACATACAAATGTGTTTGTCTGATAAAGATATATTACATGTACAGTGTATATGTGTCTGTCATTACTTTATATACTTCTATATCTACAACAGTGATATTAACCACTTAGTCAATAAATGATCAACAACCAATTAATTGTTGTTTTACTTTATTGAATCATGATTTTCACTGATACCATGGATACCAAGCACCGATGTCAACCCCAGGTCTTTGACCTTTGAGTTGGTTTCTGACCTTAACACTGGAGTTAATGACTGACTGGTCTTTACCTTTTTTGATTGGAATAACAATAAACTTTGACCTTTAAGCTGACTTCTGACCTTAATTTTGAGCAGGGTATTGACCTCTACCTTTTATTATAAAAGTAGGTGATGACCTCTTCCCCCGAACTTTGGCCCCTGGAGTGGATTGCTGAACTTGATGTTGCAGCTATATTCTGATCTTTAACTTTTATTATAACCTCTATCCCTGAACTTTGACCTCAGAGTTGATTGCTAACCTTTAGTTTGGAGCTAGGTACTGATCACTTCCTTATTACAGCTGGAGGTTTTTATGACATCTACCTCTGAACTCTAAGTTGTACTTTCGTAACTAAGTACTTATCTCTACGTCAATACACATTACCAAACTTACCCCCTTAGCACCCATCCTCCTCCCCACCCCCACCCCTCCGTTTTACACTAGAAGTCAAGTTACCTGATCGTGATCCCTCCAGCATCCCCATGACCCCCTCCCTCCATACACCTTAGACAAAACGGATTACCTTCATTGTGACCTTGACCTGATCGTGACCCCTCCATCATCCCCATGCCCCCTTCCCACCATTCACCTTAGACAAAACGGATTACCTTCATTGTGACCTTGACCTGATCGTGACCCCTCCAGCATCCCCATGATCCCCTCCCACCATACACCTTAGACAAAACGGATTACCTTTATTGTGACCTTGACCTGATCGTGACCCCTCCATCATCCCCATGACCCCCTCCCACCATACACCTTAGACAAAACGGCTTACCTTCATCGTGACCCTTACCTGATCGTGGCCCCTCCAGCAGACGTGCTCAGCCCTAGTACTGCTGTTCCTAGCTAACATGATCTGTCTACAGCTTTGGCAACCGTATTTCAGCCTGTCCTCCACCACCTGTCGCTGGGGCGACTGTCCCGGAGTATCCCATCTCAAACTCACCACACGGAGATCCCACTCATGATCAGTCTCCAGGCCCGGGCTAACATTCATGTTGGATTTCATTGATGAATCCACACAAAAGAAGTTTTAGTAAACAACCCATTCAAACAAGGAGATGTTTACTCTTCCTGTGGCGAAATTCTGTAGAACTTTATATCAGTGCACGCACCGACTTATATTGGAACAAATGCTTCTTAACTGTCATTGATTTCCTGCTACTTATGATTTCTTGGAGGTCTGTAGACACAAGTGATGTATAACCACGTCTAGCTACCACCAAGTACTACCTAAATTACTCTTCATTCTGATTCACAATGATCGGTTTTAGAAACGTTTTATAGATAACTGTTGAAAATATTCACAGATATTTGATTTCAGTAAATGCATATCGGATCAAAGACTTCTCGGGATGATGAAGGAGGGCGATTGATGGAGACAAAGGGTGGTATCGGATATCGATCTCTATACACGAACAGTGACGTGACGAATCACGGCATCCCTCATTCTGAGATCATGTATTTTTTCTTCTTTATTTGAATGTGTAAATGTATCCTCGTACTGTTGATGTACCGCACATTACACAAACTGACAATGCTTCACTGTAATGTCTATAAGAGGATTGAACTTTGATCAGTAAATCAATAAATATCATCGCCGTTCATCACCAGTCACCTGGAGTACGGACAAGCTTTGTCCGACTTGTGGGTTTAAGGTGTCAAACCTATGAGAAGTCAAGAGAATGACTATCAGTCGATACGGTTTGGTTTTTGTTTCCCTGTCTGCCAAACACTCACTGCCAATATATAACGTGAAATGTAGGACTTATGTACCTTGAAAAGTTATGCCATCCAGCTGACAGTGTCTTGTAGTATCTTAAATAGCCTGTATCGAAGTCCGTGTTGCTTCAGGATGATATTTGATTAAAGTGATAGATGCTCGAGAAGTTAACATGGAAAGTATCTACTATCGCTGGTAAAGTTCCCGGCAGTCTCAATACACTGTCTAATATCCCTGGTAAAGTTCTCAGCAGTTTCGATACACTATCTACTATCGCTGGTAAAGTTGCCAGCAGTTTCGATACACTGTCTACTATCGCTGGCAAAGTTGCCAGCAGTTTCGATACACTGTCTACTATCGCTGGTAAAGTTCTCAGCAGTTTCGATACACTGTCTACTATCGCTGGTAAAGTTGCCAGCAGTTTCGATACACTGTCTACTATCGCTGGTAAAGTTCCCAGCAGCTTCGAAACACTATCTACTATCGCTGGTAACGTTCCCAGCAGTTTCGATACACTATCTACTATCGCTGGTAACGTTCCCAGCAGTTTCGATACACTATCTACTATCGCTGGTAAAGATCTGAGCAGTTTCGACACTAAATTCTAGGGTCATTTCCCCGTCTCAGGAAGAAGGGGAAGGATTCAGCCTTCTGGTGTGTAACAGTCTCCGGAAGACGGGGAAGGTCTCAGCCTTCAGGTGTGTAACAGTCTCCGGAACAGGTCTCAGCCTTCAGGTGTGGGAAGGTCTCAGCCTTCAGTGTGTGTAACAGTCTCCGGTGTGACGGAGAGAAGGTCTCAGCCTTCAGGTGTGTAACAGTCTCCGGAAGACGGGAAAGGATTCAGTCTTCAGGTGTGTAACAGTTTCCGAAAGACGGGGAAGGATTCAGCTTTCGGGTGTGTAACAGTCTCCGGAACACGGGGAAGGATTCAGCCTTCAGGTGTGTAACAGTCTCCGGAACACGGGGAAGGTCTCAGCCTTCAGGTGTGTAACAGTCTCCGGAACACGGGGAAGGATTCAGCCTTCAGGTGTGTAACAGTCTCCGGAAGACGGGGAAGGTCTCAGCCTTCAGGTGTGTAACAGTCTCAGGAAGAAGGGGAAGGATTCAGCCTTCTGGTGTGTAACAGTCTCCGGAAGACGGGGAAGGTCTCAGCCTTCAGGTGTGTAACAGTCTCCGGAAGACGGGGAAGGTGTCAGCCTTCAGGTGTGTAACAGTCTCCGGAAGACGGGGAAGGTCTCAGCCTTCAGGTGTGTAACAGTCTCCGGAAGACGGGGAAGGTCTCAGCCTTCAGGTGTGTAACAGTCTCCGGAACACGGGGAAGGTCTCAGCCTTCAGGTGTGTAACAGTCTCCGGATGACGGAGAAGGTCTCAGCCTTCAGGTGTGTAACAGTCTCCGGAAGACGGGAAAGGATTCAGTCTTCAGGTGTGTAACAGTTTCCGAAAGACGGGGAAGGATTCAGCTTTCAGGTGTGTAACAGTCTCCGGAACACGGGGAAGGATTCAGCCTTCAGGTGTGTAATAGTCTCCGGAAGACGGGGAAGGATTCAGCCTTCAGGTGTGTAACAGTATCCGGAACACGGGGAAGGATTCAGCCTTCAGGTGTGTAACAGTCTCCGGAACACGGGGAAGGACTCAGTCTTCAGGTGTGTAACAGTCTCCGGAAGACGGGGAAGGATTCAGCCTTCAGGTGTGTAACAGTCTCCGGAAGACGGGGAAGGATTCAGCCTTCAGGTGTGTAACAGTCTCCGGAAGACGGGGAAGGACTCAGCCTTCAGGCGTGTAACAGTCTCCGGATCACGGGGAAGGACTCAGCCTTCGGGTGTGTAACAGTCTCCGGAAGACGGGGAAGGATTCAGCTTTCAGGCGTGTAACAGTCTCCGGAACACGGGGAAGGACTCAGTCTTGTTCATCTCCTTTGGTAGACACCCGGGTCGCTTCGAATCGACCTGATTTATTGACCATACCTAGTTGTCTTGACATGAGGAATGATAGCCGTGAGGTCACGCCTGAAATTAGATAAATATTGATACCAGGTAAAATTTCAAAAACTTTCTTAGCAATACTTGTTAGGCGTGTTACATGAAGGAAAGAACAAATATTTTCTTTCTACAAGAACATGTAAATGAGTAGTAACATTATTTTCTATAAACCAGACTGCTGTTCCCTCTATCTTTTCTTATTTCTTAGTGTTTTTCATAGTATGAAAGTGCCATTCTTGTGGGCAGTAATTCAAATTAAAAAAAAAAAATAAAGATTTAAAAATAGTGTTTCTGTACTTCTTGGTGAGGTAACAGCCAACTAGTTTTAGCATACAAAGTTGTCTGGAAATGTTTTGGATATGTTAGATCTATTTAAATCAACACCCAGAAGTTTAACAGAACATTTACTTTCGTGAATGCCGATGTTGAAAGAAGGAAAAATTAGAGTTGTTTTCTTGTCTAAACGTCTAAAATTTGCCACGATAGTGATGATATGCCTGAATTGTGTATACTAGTGACGTAAATGGAATCAAAGTCAATATACAATGCATGGTGAATTGTGTTTACGTGCCATCAGCTGTTTTTTTTGTAGGAATGTTCACGTGGCGAGAAAACGTGACTCGCAGTCAAGAAAGCTTGTCAAATGACTTGTGGTCAAAACGGCTGTTTAAACGAGGTTCGATCGCGAGTTTGGGGACGAAAAAGGTGACTGCTGGCCGCGTTAGACAGATGGCCGTTAAATTAGGTATCATTAATGAGCAAAAACGATTGGGAGGGTCTGAAAACGACCTTTATAAGCAGGTGGCCGTCTAACTAAGGTGGCCGTTATAACAGGTTTGACTGTATATAGATTGAAAATCATCTGGATTTGCGTGCATCACATGACAATTAAACTAATTTACTAAGTTCTGACTCTCCTCTTCCAGTGCATTAGACAGACTGACATCGTAGCATCGTTCTATCGTAATATCGCAATCTCGCTTCCCATCAAACAGAGCGATATTACGATGTCCCGAATCAGCCACCATACATATGAGAGGGAGTCTGCATATTTATACAGGTTACATTTTTTCAATTTATCTAAGAAATAGCATTGATAAAAATAACAGTGGGCCAACGTTTAACCCTTGGGGTACCCCCTTCGTCAACACCACCTAGTCACTGGTATTGGGCTCCAGTCCAAGTCCGCTGGAGTCAGTCGCTAAAGCAACGTATTAAAGGCATTGATGAACTGTCAAGTTTATACGGAGGCAGCTTTTCTATCACCAGTCCGTGAGGAAGACAAAGGCCTTGGACAGATCTATGAGGATCTCTAACATATGTGTTGTCCAAAGCCTGACATCCAGTCCTCCACGAGTCGCAACAGAGTGGTCTGGCACCCAAAGCCTGCCGCTCAGTCCTCCAGGAGTCGCAACAGAGTGGTCTGGCACCCGAAAAATGTCGCCAGTCCTCCACGAGTCGCAACAGAGTTGTCTGGCACCCAAAGCCTGACATCCAGTCCTCCAGGAGTCGTAACAGAGTGGTCTGGCACCCAAAGCCTGCCGCTCAGTCCTCCAGGAGTCGCAACAGAGTGGTCTGGCACCCAAAAGCCTGACATCCAGACCTCCAGGAGTCGTAACAGAGTGGTCTGGCACCCAAAGCCTGCCGCTCAGTCCTCCAGGAGTCGCAACAGAGTTGTCTGACACCAAAAGTCTGACGCCAGTCCTCCAGGAGTCGCAACAGAGTTGTCTGGCACCCAAAGCCTGACATCCAGTCCTCCAGGAGTCGTAACAGAGTGGTCTGGCACCCAAAGCCTGCCGCTCAGTCCTCCAGGAGTCGCAACAGAGTGGTCTGCCACCCAAAAACTGTCGCCCAGTCCTCCAGGAGTCGCAACAGAGTGGTCTGGCACCCAAAGCCTGCCGCTCAGTCCTCCAGGAGTCGCAACAGAGTGGTCTGCCACCCAAATACTGTCGCCCAGTCCTCCAGGAGTCGCAACAGAGTGGTCTGGCACCCAAAGCCTGCCGCTCAGTCCTCCAGGAGTCGCAACAGAGTTGTCTGACACCAAAAGTCGGACGCCAGTCCTTCAGGAGTCTATACAGAGTGGTCTCGCACCCATTGTCTGACACCCATCTCTCCAGGAGTCGTAACAGAGTGGTCTGACACTCAAAAACTGTCGCCAGTCCTCCAGGAGTCACAACAGAGTGGTCTGACACCCAAAGCCTGTCGCCAGTCCTCCAGGAGTCGCAACAGCGTTGTCTGGCACCCAAAGCCTGCCGCTCAGTCCTGCAGGAGTCGTAACAGAGTGGTCTGGCACCCAAAGCCTGCCGCCCAGTCCTGCAGGAGTCGTAACAGAATTGTCTGACACCCAAAGTCTGACGCCAGTCCTCCAGGAGTCTCAACAGAGTGGTCTGGCACCCATAGTCTGACACCAGTCCTCCAGGAGTCTCAGCAGAGTGGTCTGGCACCCAAAGCCTGCCGCCCAGTCCTTCAGTAGTGGCAACAGAGTGGTCTGACACCCAAAGCCTGCCGCCCAGTCCTGCAGGAGTGGTAACAGAGTGGTTTGACACCCAAGTTACAAAAACTTCTGATAAAACTGGTAAAACGTCCACAGGTCTGTAATCCTTATTACTCATAGAACCATTTTTCTTAAATATTCGAGTTAAGTGAGCTGACATTGTCTGCTATACAGAAACTTATCAAGTTTGTAACGGTCAATGATAAAGGATCAGAGTTTCAGAATCTGGACAGATATACCGTCTAAGTCAGTGGACTTTTTTCTAACAACAATTGAGTTATGTAGTTTATGATCAAGGAGCTATCATGAATAGAATGGTTGAGAAATAGACTATCTTTTTGTAATAGTTAGACTACCTCTTTCAGTGTAACGGTACCCCAGGTAAAGTCGAGTTAACTAGCCTTGTTGTGTTCATGTACCATTTTTCTCCATAAATACATAATTTTTTGTCAGAACAGTAGTAGAAGACTATGAGTTACAAATTGAACACGCGATCTATTTTATAAAATGTTACGAGCGACCCTGTTATACCAGGGACGTATATAGGCCTACTGATCTATGGTAAACTAATATACAAGTCCGTGGGATAATAAACGAGTTACAAATTACAATTAATTTTTCCTTTGTATGTATAGCTACTGTGATACCCCTTTATTCTGTCAAAGTGAAAATATGAACTTTAACTGGAATAAGAATATCTTTCACGAAAAATGATAAATAATTATATTGCTTTAGCCTGTAGAGAAATGAACAATTGCTATGGACTCTGTCATTGGCTAGAATTATTGTATCAGTTGTACGGTCGGCCAATTAAAACAGTTGTAACATATCAACGTAACCACAAGATCAAAACAGGAAGCGAAGACGAAACACATGTCTGATGGAGAATGTCAAACGCAGTAAGATAAACTAAGACATAATCTGATATGCACAACAGTATTGGAAGAAAAAATGGTGGAGCCAATTTTCGACTATCAGTTTAGACTGATCCTGATAGGTGACAGTACTGTTGGAAAATCGTCATTGCTGAAATATTTCACAGATGGTAAATTCTCCGAGGTGTGCGACCCCACAGTAGGTGTTGACTTCTACGCACGTCTGCTGGAGGTACAGCAGGGTGTTCGGGTAAAACTACAGCTCTGGGACACGGCTGGCCAGGAGAGGTTCAGGTACGCATTTAAAATCACCTGGATAAGGGCGAGCATTACCCTCGATATTCATTCAAACCCAGAGTAATTTATTCAAGATGGCCCCTGCCTAAACCACGATATCGATGTATGAGTGGGCTTTAAGTCCGACATTTATTACATGATCACGTGTCTGTGATTTCAGTCCCGATTCAGAAATCGGTTGAGATTAACAATTTATAATGTAAAGATTAAATATATACCATGGAATAACGTTTTTCTAAGACACAATGAACATAATACATCTGTATTCAAAAGTTGTCGTGATCGATTTTCAATAATGTTAATAATCGTCTTCTAACAGTATCTAACGAGCAAAACATTTAATTATAATAAAGAGATGACGAGACTGTATTTAATCCATACTGGACAAGTCTGGATCTAGACTGAAGCTTTAGGTAATCCAGTCCTGGGCCAGTGATTCAGTGTTGGACCAGTGATCCAGTCTGTAGACAAACCTGTGCTGGACTACAGCTAGTGATTCTGTCTATAGATAATCCAGAACTGGGTCAGTGATCCAGTGGTGGGTCAGTGATCCAGTCTGTAGACAAACCTGTGCTAGACTACAGCTAGTGATTCTGTCTATAGATAATCCAGAACTGGGTCAGTGATCCAGTCTGTAGACAAACCTGTGCTGGACTACAGCTAGTGATTCTGTCTATAGATAATCCAGTGCTGGATCAACGATCCTGTCTAATAATCCAGTACTGGGTCAGTGATCCAGTGGTGGGCCAGTGATCCAGTCTGTAGACAAACCTGTGCTGGACTACAGCTAGTGATTCTGTCTATAGATAATCCAGTGCTGGATCAACGATCCTGTCTAATAATCCAGTACTGGGTCAGTGATCCAGTGGTGGGCCAGTGATCCAGTCTGTAGACAAACCTGTGCTGGACTACAGCTAGTGATTCTGTCTATAGATAATCCAGAACTGGGTCAGTGATCCAGTCTGTAGACAAACCTGTGCTAGACTACAGCTAGTGATTCTGTCTATAGATAATCCAGTGCTGGAAAAAAGATCCAGTTTGTAGGTAATTCAGTACAGGACCAGTGATTCAGTGTTTGACCAGTAATCCAGTCTGAAGATAATCCATTGCTTCACTAGTGGTCCAGTCTGTATATAATCCAGTGTTCAACCATTGGATCAGGCTGATGGTAATCCAGTTTTGGTCCAGTGGTCCAGTCTGTAGATAATCCAGTGTTCGAGCTTTGGTTCAGACTGATGGTCATCCAGTGGTCAGGGCTGTAGATAATCTAGTGCTGGACCGGTGATCTAAATTGTAGATAGTCCAGTGTTGGTACAGTGGTCCAAGCTGATGGTAATCCAGTGCTGGTGTAGTTGCCCAGATTAGATAATCCAGTACTAGTCTGGTGGTCCAGGATGTTGGTAATCCAGTGTTGGACTATAGTTTCTCACCCTCAGATATCTGGGGTATTGGTATGTTATATACATGTATACCACTCATTGGTGCGCACACAGGTGGTCAAAAAGACAGCAAAATTGGATTCCTATAAGTTCAAGTAAAAGTTATATATTCTATATGTAATTTTCTAAATTGCTTAAACCCATTATCTATGCCTTAGTTAAATTATTAAATGATTGCATTGCAGCAGTTATTGTAGATCAAGTGATAATCTGGCCTTGGACAGGGAAACAAATGTGTTTATATGTCTGAGGAAGCCCATACTGATAAACCTGTATTATGTATGTTGAGATTATATTTGATAGATTTTCTGGAAACAATTGGCATCAGAATCAATTATCAGTAAAATTATTTTGTTATAATGTTTATATTTTATATAGATATTTACTTCATCTATTTGTAAATTTGTGTAAGCAGTCACATGTTCAAATACCTTTCTGTAAATGTTGTAAATGCTTACTGTATTTTGCAGATCAATCACACGATCCTACTACCGTAATTCTGTTGGTGTTCTAATAGTGTTTGACTTAACCAAGCGACGTTCTTTCGAGAATGTTGATTCCTGGCTTAAGGAAGCACGTGCCCATATAGAGCCATATGAGGCTGTGTATATGGTTGTAGGACAGAAGGCTGACTTGGAGGACCAACGTCAGGTCACACATCGTGAGGCTCGTCTCTATGCAGAGTCTAACAGTCTCCGCTACATTGAAACATCAGCATTTTCAGGACACAATGTTGAAGAGGCATTTCAGTCTCTTGCCCGCGATATTCACCAAAAGTTGGAGGATGGTTCCATTAAGGTGGAGGAGGGATGGGATGGTGTGAAGAATGGATTCTCCCGTCCCAAAGAATCATTCCATGTGATGGAAGGTGAGCCTGAGGGAGGAGGCTGCTGTTGATAACAACATGACTAGTATCAGTGGAGGACTCGGTGTTGTAATTAGCTATGAGGGTCAAACTCTATAGTTTACTGAACACAAAAGTTTTAACATTGTGGCATAAGAGTAGTTATCAGCCCAAAGCAAAAGACTAAATAGTTATGTTTTGTGAAATATTCAAAGCTTTGGCTGTATATCATTCAAAATGTGCTTGGAATATCTGTGACAAAATTACATTACATCCTTTCTACCGGAACCTCTCTAGGAGAAAAGTTGATGTTAACTTAAATCTGTAAAGTTCAGATGAAAAAATGACCAATTTAATTATTTGAGCTAGAAAAATATCTGAATTTGTTGTCACCAGAAAAAATGGTAATATTGCAGGGAAACTTATTGATTTTTTTCTTTTTTTCCTTGAAACAAAATGACATTGAGACTCAGAACTTACTTACCTGAGATATTCAATTTGGTGTAACATTGGTATTGACTCATCTGTGAAATCTGGAGTATTGATGAAGTGACTTGCATCAGCTATTTAGAGCTTGATACTGGGATATATAAACTATCATGGCTTTAGTTGACATACCGCTGTTTAGTACGATGTGAGTAAGTGACCTCTGCTGTATGTCTTTGTTAAGAAACAGTACAGAGT
The DNA here is from genome assembly GCF_031769215.1 of Ylistrum balloti. NCBI lineage: Eukaryota > Metazoa > Mollusca > Bivalvia > Pectinida > Pectinidae > Ylistrum > Ylistrum balloti. Next base: position 889,206 of record NW_026781961.1, read on the forward strand.
ATGATGTGAGAATTGGGTTTGGGTTTAGTTAGGAGGTACTTAATGATAATTCTTCTGGGAAATTTTACAGTGAACCACACAACAATATATACTCGCATGATAAGGACCGGTAAACAGTAAATATATAGACTGTTCATTATCTAATCTTTGTTATGACAAAATAAATAACCGGAGTTTAAGAGATAAAATAATGAGGTAACATAGAATAACTTCAGGAAGTTGGAGCTTTAAATTGATGTTGACTAGAAGATACAATACTTATAGGCCCAGGGTTCTGCTGTAGTGACAGTGATTTTGACTTGAGCAGATGATACCTGTTAGGTCCTGATGTAGCAACAGCGATAATCAAAATAGTTACCAATTGTGTGAAGGCCCATCTCTGTCTATTAAAATGCCTGAATTATCAGTAATGTGTATATAATCAATGTTTATAATGGAATTATTGTAGGGCTGGTTCAAAGTGTTGTGAGTCCATGGGCCAAGGGAGACTACTCTAAATTGTGATGTGCTGTGTAATATTTAATGTTGTTTCATGCTTTATTAAGTCTTTCAGTCTTGCTGTAGAGTTAATCTTATCACAAACTCTTGTTACCTCTGTTCAGAGTTATGTCTTCTAAAATTGAAATATCCCCCACGTGTAGGTATCATTTGATTTCTTTTTTTAAAATTGTCCATCTTGGGAAATCCATGCTGTGTGAAAATAAATTTCATCTTGGAATACTGTGACAGGATCCCTAAAGTCATGGCTTGTTTTTCTATGGATGTATAAATATGGCATGTTCTCTTTAATTTTCTCATTGTCCATTTTTTGAAAACCATGAAGATATTTTGTCATATAACTTTAAAGGAATATTCTGCCAAGGTTAGCATTCCATGACATGCCTTTGAAGAAAATTGTACAAAATCATCCACTTATGTTGTTATAGAAATGGTACACATCAGTTTACCATTTAAATAAATATATATTTTCTTTGTGGAAATTCTATATAGATCAAGTTAGATTGATTTATAAACATTGGTGCAGCCCTGATTGTGTCATAACAGGTTTGCTTGTTATAATCTAAACAGAATGAAATATTTGTGTAAGTCATGAAATTACCAGAAAATAAGCCTATAGAAGCAATGAAATTGTAATCCGAGCAGAAATTTTATTGAACAGCATACACACATCTGTATTTACCCAACACGCTGCATTAAACCTATGATCCAGTGGCGTTTCAGTTCTGGATTTCCTTGTGTACTATATTTAGACAATTTGGGTGGGATTATTCCGAATTGACCACAGGAGAGATCATTTGATGTGAACAATAGTTTTCAAAGTCACTTGAATTAGTCTTAAAAGGTACCAAACAACCAGAAATTTTGTAACTTTGGTGGATTATCCTGTTAAAATTGGTAGCTTGATGAAAGTACAAAATGTACAAAAATTCCTGAGAAAATATTAGAAAAATTTGAAATTGGATATCATGGTCATCTATTCCTGGGACGTTATAGGTTGTCACAGGTGACGTTCAGTATATATATATATCTACCTGTGTACAGCAGGCTGTCAGGAGGTCGGATTAATATTTGTTTTAGATGTCTTATTTTAGTTCTCCTCCCTATACAATGTAATGCCAAAAGATGATGATGATGATGATGATGATGATGATGATGATGTGCTGTAATGCTTAACTTTTTTTAGAGGATGTAAGTCCTAATTTAAGATTCATAACCAAGGTTTGAGTATTTATTTGCAATTGCAGTTTTTCTGAAGACCAAAAGTGTGAGATTGAAATTAGATAGGGAGAATATAGACTGATGAGTGGTAATGCAAATGACCTTGAATGAGGTAGCGTTTGTAATGGTGTGTGTGTGTTATACATATGTAAGGTACACATGAATAAAATGTACACATTTATTGTTAAATGTTTAAGTTCACCATTCCCTATGTTATTTACTGGTAGTAGGATAGTTCTGTGAAATATACTACCATTACTTAAAGTTCAGTACGATATATTACTATAGTTCAGTACGATATATTACTATAGTTCAGTACAATGCATTACTTCAGTTCTGTATAATATATTACTTAAGATTTGTAAATCAATTCATCTGAATTCTGAAAAATAATTTGTTAATGGATGTTCACAATGAAATCTTGATTTTTTTTGGTATATTGGTACACCTACTTAAATCTTCAACGAACAGTTTTTTATTTGTTGGTTTATGAGTCTATTGATGATTTGATAATTTATTTTTAAGAAGATTTTTTGAAAATTGAACTCGACTTGTATCTGAAACTGACAGCATTTTGTAAAAGCTAAAAGTACATGTTGAAAATCACCACTTTTTATTGATGACTGCTTGCTGACCCCTGAGGAGATAATCACTGACCTCTGAGGAGATAACCATATGTCTGATGATACTGATGGTGTTCTGGGTGATAATTCTCACTCTAGAATCGGTATCCTAAACAGCTAACACCTGTAGATTATTGGAAGGCCATGAATTTCAAGTTTTGTTTGTATTTTTACTGTATACAAGTAAAACTATTTTCTACCTATGGTAAATTCTTTCTAAAAAAACATTAAATTTATTTATATCAGCCTGAATATCAACTTCAGAAAATACTTTTCTATTGTGCGAGATGTGAGCGTGGTAAAATGGGAGTCAAACTGTGGCAAAATGTTTCTCTGTATGTGGTGATAACAGCTTTGATCAGAGATGAGGTATCATTTCTTATCATTATGATCAGTTGTATGAACCCGTATACATGGAACCCTTTAGGCCAGTGGTGGTCAGTGTGTTTGGTGTATGAACTTGTGTACATGGAACCCTTTAGGCCACTGGTGGTCAGTGTGTTTGGTGTATAAACTTGTACACATGGAACCCTTTAGGCCAGTGGTGGTCAGTGTGTTTGGTGTATGAACTTGTGTACATGGAACCCTTTAGGCCACTGGTGGTCAGTGTGTTTGGTGTATAAACTTGTACACATGGAACCCTTTAGGCCAGTGGTGGTCAGTGTGCTTGGTGTATAAACTTGTACACATGGAACCCTTTAGGCCAGTGGTGGTCAGTGTGTTTGGTGTATAAACTTGTACACATGGAACCTTTTTTAGGCCACTGGTTGTTAATGTGTTTTAGGTCCTCTAAGACCACTGCATGTATCAGATCAAATGATACTGGAATAGTTCACACTGCTCTATGAACTGCTTAATAAACAGGAGTCAAAGTGAGATTTTTAAAAGTTTTCAGTGAAACATAATTGATTAAGCATAAATACTTGATGAAGTAATGTTTTTTTATTTTCGTGTACCAAATTTTTTAACTTATGTTTGCATGTGCATGTGTTTTGTGATAACTTATGTTTGCATGTGTTTTGTGATAACTTATGTTTGCATGTGTTTTGTGATAACTTATGTTTGCATGTGTTTTGTGATAACTTATGTTTGCATGTGTTTTGTGATAACTTAAGTTTGCATGTGTTTGTGAACACTTTCTGCATAAGAGTAGAATGTTTGGTTGGATTGGCCAGACCCATGGATCAGCATGTGCCTAAATTAACCTTGGTCAAAATCTGTGCCTATTGATTCTGTAAGGTTCAAACTTTCAACTTATCCAACCAGATACACTGAAGTGATCTGATGTCTTCAGGCCATCCTTTTTAATCCAGTTAACTTTATATACATTGTTATATATTTGTTTTTGCTTGAGTTTCTGTTTAATTATACACTGTCTTTATTGTCTATTTTTATCCCAATAATTGGGAAATTATTTTTGAATCCCATCGCCATGATAAGTATTTTACAATTTTGTTTACACAGTAACACTGAAAGTGCAATATAGACTGATGCTGCCATATTGTTTAAGTAAATGTCAATATTGATTTTAAATATTTAATTTCTATGTGCTTGTTTTTATTTATGACCTTGAAATATATCAGAGAAGTTGTGATATTTCTACCCCTGTGTTTAGCATATTTTATCCTGATGGTCCTATTTTTGAACAAGCTGTGTAACCTGTGTGTGGAATAACCAGAGGTCCCAGACTTACCAACATGTTACTGTAATCAGAGAGGAGATATTAGTAGAAGTATTCAGGAACTTGCCTCAAAAGTTAATCCAGATAATACCTTTATATCAATGAGAAGGTTAGTGTCCTGGCTAATCCAGATTTTGTACTAATTAAAGCTTGAAAAGGTCATTGTTGTACAGCATACCAGGTGAGGAAATTTGTTTTTTGATTTGCATAATTAAGTGTGGGTAATCATATTCAGATTCAAAGATTTCTTTAACTAAATACTTCAATAACCAAATTTTTAGTTGACATATGTATATTTGAAATTTTCTTAATTTTCCAAGGATTATCTCCCTTTGGCCTAGTTAAGGTTTCCTGGAAAATACAGCTTTACACAAAATATGCCCTGGTAATATGATTCTTCAGAAATTTCTAGTCATCATTCTTTAAAAGTATCATTGTTATTCATGGTTTTTGTTACTGATATTTTCAGACCACCATATCACCCTGTGTTCTTGATTCCTCCATGTCCATCGTATGTCCTCAAACAATTCTTGCTCACATTTTATATGAAGGTTCTCATTTGGGCTTTTATTGTTCCTTTTTGATTTTGGGACTGATCAAAAGAACAAAATGGCTGATATATGGCCATCTTGGATTTTACTAATGGAATTTTAAAATTTTTATTCCTTGAGAAGAACTGGATGGATCCTTCTCAGTGCCCATTTGCATTTTTTTTTACCAATAATGAAAACCAAAATGGCTGACAGGCGCACATCTTGGATTTTAACAATGCCAGATTATCTTAGTTATTTCTCAGAGGTACTTTCATATTTCATATAATCAAGAGCAAAGAAAGGAAATGTAAAGAAGGGAAAATATTCAACTTTAACAGAAAAATAAAGATCAAACAATGGTGGGTACCAAGATCCCTCACAAACCTCTTGTTGGTTAGTTAGATTTATTTAGGTTCTAAAAACAAATCTCACTTTATCAAGTCCTCATTATATCTGATTTATACAGTGTTCAGGTGGTAGGAAATGACAAACTGAAGATTTATTGTCGGCTTTATAACTTCACTAGGATCACCATGAGGTTTATTAAATTTGCCAGTGAACAAGTATTTTAATAGTCTTCTCTCATTGGTTTTCTAAGCTAGTCATTGGCTAAATGGAATAACATCCCACCAACCATATGTTGTCACCATTGTTGTACTGTGTTGATTTACCTTGTGATGCAAATGTGCAAATAAAATATTCCTGGAACAAGAAGTGTTAGATATGTTTCATTTCTGTAGTTAACAATGAGTTATAGGCCGGCAAATGTCATACGACAGTTGGAAGTTAGAACAGATATATGGATAGTATACATATTCTGTATGGTGTGATGTGAACAAGGATCAGGACAATGAGACAATGGGAGTTAGACATCAGGACAATGGGCAGAGAGTACGAGACAATGGGAGTTAGACATCAGGACAATGGGTAGAGAGAATGAGACAATGGGAGTTAGAGATCAGGACAATGAGACAATGGGAGTTAGACATCAGGACAATGGGTAGAGAGAATGAGACAATGGGAGTTAGAGATCAGGACAATGGGTAGAGAGTATGAGACAATGGGAGCAAAGATCAGGACAATTGTAACAAAAATCAGGTAAATGCATAGAGGAAACAAGCAATGGACGCAAAGATCAGGACAAAGGACAGAGAGTATGAGACAATGGGATTTAGAGATCAGGACAATGGGTAGAGAGTATGATAATGGGAGTTTGAGGTCAGGACAATGGGTAGAGAGTATGATAATGGGAGTTGGACATCAGGACAATGGTAGAGAGTATGAGACAATGAGGTTAGACATCAGGACAATGGGTAGAGAGTATGAGACAATGGGAGTTAGAGATCAGGACAATGGGTAGAGAGTATGAGACAATGGGAGTTAGAGATCAGGACAATGGGTAGAGAGTATGAGACAATGGGAGTTTGAGATCAGGACAATGGGTACAGAGTATGAGACAAAGGGAGCGAAGATCAGGATGATTGTAACAAAAATTAGGTAAATGCATAGAGGAGACAAGCAATGGGCACAAAGATCAGAACAATGGGCAGAGATTACAATGCAATGGAAATAAAGATGGATACAATGGGTTGAGAGAAAGCAATGGGAACAGGGACTAAGACAAAGGGTAGAGAACAAGGCAATAGGAACAATGACTGTGACAATACATATAGGTAGAGAATACATAACAATGGGAAAAGGGATTAAGACAATGGGTAGAGAACAAGGCAATAGGAACAATGACTGTGACAATACATATAGGTAGAGATTATGTAACAATGGGAAAAGGGATTAAGACAATGGGTAGAGAACAAGGCAATAGGAACAATGACTGTGACAATACATATAGGTAGAGAATATGTAACAATGGGAACAGACATCAGTGTAATGAGAAGAGAGAACAATGGGAACAAAAATCAGTAGAATTGATAGAGAAATAGACAATAGAAACAAAGGTCTGAACAATAGGTAGAAAGGACAAGGCAAAGGGAACAAAAACTGGGACAAGTGGTAGAACAGTTGGAACAAAGACAGGTAAAATGAAAAGAGGGGTGAAGGAAATGGAATATGACAATTGATATATTGGACAAGACCATGGGAACAAAGTCTGGGACAGGTGGTAGAGACTAAAACACAATGGAAACAAGATCAGAAGAATCGGTACAGAGTACTGTAGGCAGTGGAAAGGAAGATCTGGATAATGGATAGAAAGTAAATATATGGGAATAGGGGTAAGGGCAATAGGTAAAGGGGTGAAGGCAATGGGAACAGAGATTATAACAATGGGTAGAGGGGACAATGCACAAAAAATATGACAATATTTAGAAGAGACATGCAATGGGAACAGAGATTATAACAGTGGGTAGAGGGGACAATGCACAAAAAATATGACAATATTTAGAAGAGACATGCAATGGAAACAAAGATTATTGCAATGGGTAGAGACAACAAAACAATGGGACAATGCACAAAAAATATGACAAATTTAGAAGAGACATGCAATAGGGAGAGAACAAAGATTATAACAGTGGGTAGAGGGGACAATGCACAAAAAATATGACAATATTTAGAAGAGACATGCAATGGGAACAAAGATTATTGCAATGGGTAGAGACAACAAAACAATGGGAACGAAGACCAGGACGATGGATAGAAGGGAGCAGCAATGGTTGACAGAGAGCACAAGGTAATAGGGAGAGATCAGTACAATAAGCAGAAAGGTCTAGTTCATTGTACGTTGTGTCGAGGGGAAACGGCAATGGAAACAGAGATCAACCTTATCTTATGTTACCTTATGTTGTTTCCGCCCGCAGGACCTATGTCTATGGATATCTCTCAGGATTTGTCTCATAGGTTTAAAAAAAATAAGACCTTTAGCGTCACTGACTGAGAGTCCTAAATGACGAAACAGCTGTATGATGCAGTTCAACTTAGCAATTTGCACTACTGTACATCCGATTCTAAAATTTGTGTTTAAGGGTGCACACTTGTGTGTCTTCGGTACAATCTTGTTTGACTTGGCTAGTTCATAATACTCAAAACCGGAACTGGTCGCCGTTTTCTTGTGGTTTGTAAACACTCAAAAACATTCGTCAAATAAATCATGAACGATATCATACCTGATGCACAGTATCATTTTCCATTTCCGGAAAATATCCATTTCCGGTTCGAGTTTTATATTCTGTTCCTGCAGATGGCGCAAGTTTACAAACAAGACACAAACGTTACATTGCAGAAGACTGGAGTTGCTCATTGGCCAAGAAACTCCGTTCTATAACAAATCAGAGGTTGTCTCGGGTCTTCCAAGACTACATCAAAATTAAGGGAGCAGGGCGTGAATTGCAACCTAAAACGGTGAGAACATACATATATGCGTACCGCCAGAGGGTCGAGTTCGGCGAGTAAAATGAGTTGATAGATCTGATGACCACAATGGTACCAATTTTTGTAGAATCTTTTTTTCAGACGAGTCCAGAACACCATTTTCAAAATTTGGATGAATCATTACTATGAGATATTTGTCAGAATAGTTTGTGCTGAAAAATTTAGTGGATTCCCTCAAGAAAATCCAGGACTCCAATACCAGTCACTGCAGTGATGGCATTTATTGCAAGTTAACTAGGCCTAGCTCTCACTCTCATTATTTTATCTAGTAAAGCAAGTAGTACTACGGACTTACACAAACTTGGCATGTGCCTAGTATATCTTTTTGAATTTCGTCCAATTTCGAGAAAAAAAAAGATATTTTTTTAAATTTCCTGTGTTTGGTATTTTCACTCTATTGAAGTCTGTGCTATTATGTGGATGTTTGACCTTATGTACAGTACAGTCAGTCAATTAGAAATTTATGCATAAGATTAGTGTTTTTGTACATTTTTTTGTACTTTTTATTTTTAAAATTTTGCATAATACTTTAAAATAACAAGACAAAACATACATACCAACATTCACACATTTGACTCATCATCATCATCATCATCATCATCATCATCATCATCATCATCATCATTTAACATGATAAATGTTTTAAATGTGGAATAATCAACAATTTGATAACCACTTCATCATTTATATGCTTATTTACCTGAAAGTGTGTACAGTGCATGTGATTAAAAGATATAGAGTTGAAACATCTTGTTGATTTCTAGTACACTTTAAACCATTAAGCTTGCGGTGGTACATGTGGTTTACTGGTCATTTGTCTACGTTAACATAAATATAGTCGCTGGGAAGGTTGCTCACAAATTTCATGCTTGCCATGGTATACAAAAATATATTCACAGAAATATACCTAGTGATGTCATTTTTTGTTTTGCAATATTTTAGTGTGAAAGAACAGACAAAAAGTCTCCCATGGTGACATTTCAGTTCAACAGGAATCCAATAGGTCATGTATACCTATTGCCTCATAAGCTGAGTGGCAGAGACTGTATTTTTGTGTCCTAAACTTGTATTTTTGTGTCCTAAACTGAAATATCAGAGCCTATATATAAAAGACAAAAGAAAACGCTTTCTTGTCTTTATTTAGGTTTTCATTTCTCCAATGACAACAATGCAGTTCTCTTCTTCAGTGTTTCAATGAAATGATTTGCATATCAAGTTTTAATTTTCAGGTAATTTATACAAGACACCGTAGTAATCCCCAACTGTTACAAGCATTATGATATTACTGTATTTAGATGATAGTCCTAACAACCTGGCCAATATATAAATATATATATGTATTGATTTTCTGTTGACACTGGATCTTTATTACTCTAGACAATATACATATATATATACACATGTATAAAAACCATATTTTATTTTTGGTTCTTTAGCCCGTTTCATTACCAAAGATGTATATATCATTGTAAGGCAAGATTAACAGGGAAAATTGCTAACCTACAGTGTACGTATATATAATTTACATTGCTTGTTCTATTTTAGACCTTTAACACACATTTTTATCATCAAGTTTTCTAATTACGTTTGCCTGTGGTCCATTCTATATTTATCATGGAAGGTGATACTATTAGATGCAAGGTCAAGGTCGTATAAATGTCAATGTCATGAAGGTTTGATTTTGAATATTTTCATTGCAAACTTAATACAATGAAGATTATCAAGAATAATGATGTTGTATAGTTATGATTGACCCTTTCTTTGTAAAGTCAGGGTCAGATAGTGAAATCATTATCTGGTTGAAGTTGTTCGTCTAATATGAAATTTTGATGCTAACACATTTTCATTTATAGATCATTATCATTTTTTCAAATTACTGTTTGTCTATCTGTCTTCTACTTATCTGTCCAGATGGCAGTTTGTTACACACTTTTGGAACAAGGTAAAAGTTGCATACAAGGTCATTTTCATATAAATGTGCTCAGTCTGTTGTATCTGGTAAAAAATTGAAAAGTTTAATTATTTTTCAGTCAAACTTTTGACTGCAACACAAGAATCATCAAATTGTTTGGTTTATTTAGTGAGTGTTAAGATCCTTCTTGGATCTTGTTGTCTTTGGCTGTAGAACAATGGGGGATGCTCTGATGGTGGGAGATACTGATGTTCAAATGGATTGTAAACTTATCAGATCACTGTTGTCTATGTCATGACAGTTCCTTCATCTATTCTTAAATTTGTTATCAAAGTTTTTCAAAAACTGCTTTAACGAGGATCTTCCTCAGAATGGAGTGCAGTTAGATATGCTTTCTGATTGTCAGCTAAGTAACAGTTTGTCATGTTCTGAGGGAAAGATTAGGAAACTTAAACAGAAAATAAAAACAGGAGAAAAATGTTCAAAGATGCTCTGAGGTATCAACAGTTATCCCCATATCAAGGAAGATTGGCAAATTGTAAAGTAAAACAGCATGGAATGTGTATAGGTTAGGGTTTCTATAGATAAATGAAGATTTGACCGTGCTGCCCCAGGGTAACACCCAATACATATCAGTGTGATAGTGTCCTGGGTCTACATACAACTTACCAGTAGATAAATAAACAACCCACAACATGAATGATTGATTGTGTAATTAAGCCAGCTGACATTTGTAATTGATTTTTGCCATAACTTCATCAGGAGGTCGGGCCTCAACACTGCTGTGTTTCGTGTTCCTCGGAGGGCGACATCACTTTTGTTTTTATTCTCACTTTTTTTTACTTGGATTTGGCAGCTTTGGAATGGAATGGGAACTGTGTTTATTTACAAAATATGTGATTATATAGAAAACATGGCAAATAATATCTTATATATTTGGTCATCGTCAATGTGAATCTGGTGTTTGCCATCATAGATCTACTGGAATGTGTTTTTGGTAAGATGCATAATACTTTCTCCTGTAATTCACTTTTAAAATGTTAACATGTTAAGAAAATTTAAACATATTTCCAGGAGAGTATGTTAATTTCTTACTTATTGTGATTTTATTTTGAGATGTTCTAGCTTTTACTATCACAGTGCTAAAGTGACAGGACAAATCATTTGTTTTGTTCTCCCAGTTAATGTTGATATCTTGGGACATTTTAGCGTGAAACTGCTTTGATTTTGTTTGATACTGATAAAGATGTTTTTCTACATGTTCAAACTTAGGCATTCACCTTGTTTATAGTAAAGAGCACAATAATGACTTATAAATATGTCAAAATCTGACTCATTTGAAATCAAGACCCATAACTTAAAAACTATATTCATGAACTTTTGCCTGTTTAATATCAGTCAAGGGAAAGAAGACTATTCTATCTTCCAAATAAACCATATCAATGCTATGTGCCATACTATATGTGGATGCCTATCTGATAAAAATCAGAATTTTTCAATATGAAATAATGGGATATTACAACTTACTTGTTACAATACATACCTATTTGTGTTTTTAGTTGACTTTCACAATGCTCATTCTAAAGCAAACAAATTTTAACCTGGTGTAAAATCCGCAAGGTAGTTTGTGTGAGAACTTTGAAATTGACATTGTCTGCTAATTACATTGTTTATCAGGTGTCAAACAGGATTTAACCATTGTACATGTTGTCAAGTTAATTGTTTATGTTCAGCTTTTTAAGAGAGTTTATTTTTCTTAAAGTCTTTCCCATAACCTTGAAACACTTATTCATTCATAAAGCGTGAATTTAAATCAGTGACTAAATTGTCTTGGGACATTAAGTTTCATCTGATACAGGTATTTTTCTCTTATTTCAAATACCTTATTTAAATTAAAGTTCAATAAAGGTTTCAGTACAGGGGAAGGAACACTTTCATCAGCAAGAGTTAAACTGTGCCTAACAGCTCGAGAAGATCATGTCGGGTGGACATCATGTTTCCTTGACAACAGAGAGGGTGTCATTTTGTTTTTAAGTACTTGTTTATCTTATCAAACCAAATGATTTGTACAAATTTCTAAACCCAGGTTCATATACTGCAAACAGAAAAAAAACTGACATAATTTCTACAGAAGATACATGTCAAGACTTACTTGTTGGACTGTGTCATTGACCTTGTGATTAATTGTGCCGGACTAGTAATAAGATCTCAAGTTAAGAAATGTTAGAATTTAATATTAGATTAGACTCCTTAATTAGTCATTGGGAAGCGACAACATCAGTACAGACTATGATATCACCCACTTAGACACAGGAACTGTTAAGTTGTTCCAATATATTTTGTTGTTTAGTGTTCAAAAGTTTTATTGGTGCAGTGTATGCATTGTTTTCTTTACTTTGAACTGGAAAGTAATCGCCTTTCGGAAACTTTTGCCCTATTTTTACTGTAATGAAGGATGAAATTTTGCCCTATTTTTACTGTAATGAAGGATATAAATTTTGCCCTGTTTTTACTGTAATGAAGGATGAAATTTTGCCCTATTTTTACTGTAATAAAGGGTGAAAATTTGCCCTATTTTTACTGTAATGAAGGGTGAAAATTTGCCTTATTTTTACTCTAATGAAGGATGAAATTTTGCCCTATTTTTACTGTAATGAAGAATGAATTGTTGCCCTATTTTTACTGTAATGAAGGATGAAATTTTGCCCTATTTTTACTATAGTGAAGTGTGAAATTTGCCCTATTTTTACTCTAATGAAGGGTGAAAATTTGCCCTATTTTTACTATAGTGAAGTGTGAAATTTGCCCTATTTTTACTCTAATGAAGGATGAAATTTTGCCCTATTTTTACTGTAATGAAGAATGAAATGTTGCCCTATTTTTACTGTAATGAAGGATGAAATTTTGCCCTAATTTTACTATAGTGAAGTGTGAAATTTGCCCTATATTTACTGTAATGAAGGGGGAAATTTTACAATATGTTGTAAAATTGGATCTCGTCTCGTAGGATTGTATGTTAAACAGAAATGAAAGTTTACTGGGGTATTTTGATAAATGAATTAAACTTGTTTTAGAAATGTTAAGCAGCTGTGATAAGTTTCAAATGAGACCTTGTGTGAGGGCCTCTTTATGTCATTATTTTTATTTTGGTAAATTTCAAAAGAAACATGGAGATATCACAACACCTTGTGATGAATAATTTTAACTGGGTTTGTGAACAACACTGAAAATAAAAGTCAGGATGAATATGGAGATGCTTAAAATTAGGTCAGAGTAATACCTTGGCATCTAGGTACAGGTGATAAGTAGTTACAACAGTCAAAGGTCTCTAATGTAAGGGACTTATGCTCTACCTATACTTGTGTCCTTTGATGTCTACCTGTCACATTTTACCTGTACCTGATCAACATACCTGTAGCACACCAATCAATACACAGATCTCTTGTCAACAGGTGTTCGCCTGCAAACTTATTCTCAGTGGTATGCTGCAACTAGGGCTTTACAAATCACCTGTTTCCATGGTAACTGGTGGAGAAGGTGAAATGATATCCCTGTGACGGTGTATCATTGGAAAAAGACTCGGGTGTTACCATGTCATTGTCAATCAGTATCTCTAATGTTATACAACTTTCCCTCTCCAATCGGAGTTTCCATTCTATAAAGTCTTGTTTGGAGTGAATGTTTTTGGTGACAACTTGAGAAATTTTTGTGCTTGGTTGACTAGATGTTGTTGATTTCACTCATCATATCTGCTGGTATGATACTCAGGTAAGCAGGATTCACCAATACATAAATGTTGGCAGGCAAATATTACATATTTACTTATAGCAAACCTAAAAGTGTAAGTTTGTGTAGATTGCGAGGGAATATGCTTTTGATTAAGGAATGTCAGATTTCACATTTTCTTCAAATCCTTTCATCTCTTCGATTATTTTGCATATTTGCATATTGTATTGCATGCTCTTAGATTTAGATATTTCTTTTCAGCTATGTCAGGCTACACTGAATACTGGTCATGTTATATATAAAAAAATTGAAAAATATCTGTGAAATATTTTTAAAAAAATGTTTCATTTTTGATCAAAGAAAATTAGGCAAAGAACATTGTTCTGTGTAAAAAAATATGTAAGATAAGGCAGGTGTATGATATATTATACGATATAGAGAGACAGGAAATACTTGTCCTTTGGGCTTGTTATTTTAATGCCAGCTATGTTAAGTGAAATTGACAAATTCATTTCAGTGCCTGATATAGTTATACGTTTAACTAAAATGAAGTAAGATTTTTTTTTCAGTGTTATCTCAATATTATCAAGAATGAAACGTGCATCAGTGAGATTTTTTTTCAGTGTTATCTCAATATTATCAAGAATGAAATGTGCACCAGTGATACAGCTGGTCAGGAATGCTTGTATATTGAAGACTTGATGTTGATACCAAAGCTTGTGTGTTTTGTACACTGTGCACTTTGACCTATATTCCATGCACTTTGACCTATATTCCATGCTTGATTTAGCTATTTTTTGGTTAGGTAAATGCTACATGTATTTGTATGGCTCACTGATTAAGATACCATGTAGACATAAAGTATTTTCAAGAATAAAAAAAGAAGTCAACTGACCTTTATGGTAAAGGTCAAGGTATTCCAATACAAGATCAAGGTCAATTTTTTTTTGAACTGGTAAATTTTTCATTTTGTCATTATGAAACATAGGTGTTTTAAATCAGACCAGATATCGCTTGAACTAAAGGTCAGTGTCATTGGGTCAAATATCAAGGTCAAAATTGTACTTTATAACTGGTACAATTCTGACATGTTAACAGGATCTTTATTCAGACTCAGATTTGATGAGACTGGCAATGGGGCATGGCAGGAACAAAAGAAAGGATTACAAACAGAATCCAGAAAAAGTACAAAGAGAAAAGGACCTGGTGTCTCATGTCTTCTGAATCATTAGAGATACCCTGCCTTGTATATTTTATATAGACAACATGTAGACACAATGTTTCATTATGTAGGTACATAGTTCTATGTTATAAGTACTCCAGCAACTTCATAAAGGATTTTAATCAAACCTTACACTAGGGTTATACATGGGAATATGTAATCAGGTTGTAAGGGTCAAGGTCACTGTTAATATTACTTGTGGAAATCTCAGTATCCCCCATTGTTTAACACTCTGGTATGTTTGATGAGAGCTTCCCAATATAGGGAGTGATGAATAGATATGGGAAAGTCTCAAACATGTTTGTGTCTCTGGTTTAACTAAATATTGTAAAAAAGTGAAATTAGATCAAACTAGAATGTTGTGCTTATACCATTGTCAAGAGGCTGTATGAGAATGTGAATGTTGAGAGGTGTTTTAAAAGCAGTTGTGACTCTTTAAAGTTCAATAAGTAAAGTTACTTGATACATAAGATTTACGTAACTAATAAACATGAATCATTGAAATAGATAAAAGAAAGTTGACAGAACTTTGATCTCCAATACACTGTCTATTATCCAAAGTACATGACAGGTTCAGAGGACATGTGGTATTTAACATGTGTCAGATTATACAAAAAGGAAGATGACTAAAATGCATGTTTGACAAGAAATGAAGACTGGAGGGCATGATGTGTATGTGACCATCTGTTTGTCTCCTCACGTCTATGTGAACACTGCATGGAAACTGTACAGCCACCAGAATAGCTTGGGAGTGATCTAATTTCCTGTGGAATCTAGTGTCTACCCAAAGAATAATGGAAAAAAAACAATAACACATAGTTTATCAATATATATGTGTGCAGATTTCTGATGTTCTGGAACCCTTCTTTTTCTGTGTCAGTTCTCCAGTTAGGATTGTTATTTATATATTAAACAAGACAACACATAACTTGTGTTTATTGTTGTGTGTGTATATTTGTCTGGGCTGTTAGAATTGTCACCTACTATTACTAATAAATAGGAGAAGTTGAGAGTTTCTTTACGGTGGGCAGCTCTTGAGTTTCTGGCTGGAGGATATACGATAGGTAATTCAAGGTAAAACAAGGCAGGGTCGGGTGTTTTTCATTACTCCTTGCTATTACATTATGACCCTCATGACAGGTGTCATTGTTTGGGGGTAAGTGTGACCCTAATGATGTGTATCAGTGTTAGATTGGTTAGTGTGACCTCTTGACATGTGTCATTGTTAGGTTGGTTAGTATGACCTTGTGACATGTGTCATTGTTAGGTTGGTAAGTATGAATGTACAGACATGTATCATTGTTAGTGAAGTACTGTTCTCTGTTTTCAGACACCAGCACTGTTCTCTGTTTTAGGACATCATAACTGTTCTCTGTTTTAGGACACCAGCACTGTTTTGTGTTTTAGGACATCAGCACTGTTCTCTGTTTTAGGACACCACCACTGTTCCTTGTTTTAGGCCACCAACACTGTTCTCTGTTTTAAGACATCAGCACTGTTCTCTGTTTTAGGCCACCAGCACTGTTCTCTGTTTTAAGACATCAGCACTGTTCTCTGTTTGAGGCCACCAGCACTGTTTTCTGTTTTAGGCCACCAACACTGTTCTCTGTTTTAAGACATCAGCACTGTTCTCTGTTTTAAGACATCAGCACTGTTCTCTGTTTTAGGCCACCAGCACTGTTCCTTGTTTTAGGCCACCACCACTGTTCTCTGTTTTAAGACATCAGCACTGTTCTCTGTTCTCAGCACTGTTTTAGGCCACCAGCACTGTTTTCTGTTTTAGGCCACCACCACTGTTCTCTGTTTTAAGACATCAGCACTGTTCTCTGTTTTAAGACATCAGCACTGTTCTCTGTTTTAGGCCACCAGCACTGTTCCTTGTTTTAGGCCACCACCACTGTTCTCTGTTTTAAGACATCAGCACTGTTCTCTGTTTTAAGACATCAGCACTGTTCTCTGTTTTAGGCCACCAGCACTGTTCTCTGTTTTAGGACACCAGCACTGTTCTCTTGTTCAGGACACCAACACTGTTCTCTGTTTTAGGACACCAGCACTGTTCTCTTGTTTAGGACACCAACACTGTTCTCTGTTTTAAGACATCAGCACTGTTCTCTGTTTTAGGCCACCAGCACTGTTCTCTTGTTCAGGACACCAACACTGTTCTCTGTTTTAGGACACCAGCACTGTTCTCTTGTTTAGGACACCAACACTGTTGTCTTTTTTAGGACACCAACACTGTTGTCTGTTTTAGGACACCAACACATTCTATAAGGATATGTAAGGTAATGTACATGTATTAGTCCTTTGATGGTCAAACAAGGTGAACCTAGATGTAGTGACAGTATCTACCAGAGAGAGAGACCTGGTTCATTGAGCGGACGGTTCCTGGTGTTGACACTCTGTAAATATTGGATGGGAAATTCTTATGTTTCTGGTCATCATTAATCCAGCACCATTAAATGGAAGAGTGATGTTGAGTTTCCTCAAGTTTGAGAATACTAAAGGACAAGGTGTTGTGTTGTGGCCAGGAGGTCAGGTTTGGGACTACACTGGTATCTAGATGGCTTCTGAGAACATTTGATGTTGAGAGTTGATAACATTATAATCTGTGTTATAGTAGATGGTAAAATGATTCTAAAATAATTTGGATGTTACACTTTGTACATAGTAATGCCAGGTAGCTTTGTGGTCTGTGACTAGAAAGTCTGGTATGGGGACTGTAAAAATAGATTTGTGTTCACACATGAAGTAAAAAAAAATGGCATGTTTTTATAAAGCTAGGTCTATGAAAGGGATGTTTTCTAGTATGTTGACAAGATTAATGGTACAATAAATAGTATTGGGTCGAGGTTTAGGGGGATTACTGGCATTTCTAGTTATTTGCATTTCTCTCTTGTATAAGTTTTAATCTTTCAGGGGAAATTGCAGTTAAAAAATGTAGAGTTGAAATATTTATAACTTCTTTTTATTCTTGGTATGTAAAAATTTCATTATTTGACTTGGAAAATTGTAAATATGAAGGTTGTGCAGAAGAACCTGTGTGCAGATGGTCAGTGAGTCATTGGTATCGGACAAGGGGGAGATAACTTGTCAAGGTCACACTGACTTTTAAGATATGTCAAACACATGAAAAATCATCATACATCAATTTATCAGCCTTTCAGTGGGAAGATTTTGATGGTATTTATCAGATAGTCTGATTCATGTTTAATGTCGCGATATTGGTGAGTTTCTGGGATGTTGTGCATGTGTCTGTCGTGTCTAAATATACTGGGAATTACATGATTATATCTATTGTTTGATGTGTCTAATTATGTTCTATTATTCATTACTGGAGGTTGTAATGTTTAATCACTTAAGAGTTTAATATTCTTCCTTATCTTAGGTTCACCACTCAATAATCAAAGTTTAATCAGTGTCTGATAACACTATAAAATGAATTGTGCCTTTATATTTTTTCGTATCTAAGTGGATGATTTAATGTTTAAGTACCTTTATGACAGAAATAAATTGTTAATATATGTCATTTCATATACAGAAAAAAATACTTTTAACAAAAAATTGACAAGACCATAGAATTTAATAGGTCATAAACATGAAGTAAAATTTAATTTGATAATCTTAAGACAATCACCTGAGACAAAGTCTGTCTGTCTGTCCACTTGTTTTATTAGCCCACCATCATCAGATGGTGGGGTATTCAAATCGCCCTGCGTCCCTGGTCCGTCCGTCCGTCTGTCATCCGTCCGTCCATCCGTAAACAATTCTTGTTATCGCTATTTCTGAAAAAGTACTGGATGGATCTTTTTCAAATTTCATATGCAGGTTTCCCTTGGTCCCTAGTTGTGCATTGTACCTTTATTGGATTGATTCAAATTCAAGATGGCTGACAGGTGGCCTTCTTGGATTTTGGAAGTAAAAGTTTGTTACTGCTATTTAAGAGAAAGTACTGGATGGATCTTTCTCAAATTTCATATGCAGTTTCCCCTTGGTCCCTAGTTGTGCATTGTACCTTTTTTGGACTGATTCGAATTCAAGATGGCCGAAAGGTGGTCATCTTTGATTTTGGATGTAAAAGTTTGTTACCGCTATTTCTGAGAAAGTACTGGATGGATCTTTCTCAAATTTCATATGCAGGTTCCCCTTGGTCCCTAGTTGTGCATTGTACCTTTTTTGGACTGATTCAAATTCAAGATGGCCGACAGGTGACCATCTTGGATTTTGTATGTAAAAAGTTTGTTACTGCTATTTCTTGGAAAGTACTGGATGGATCTTTCTCAAATTTCATATGCAGTTTCCCCTTGGTTCCTAGTTGTGCATTGTACCTTCTTTGGACTGATTCGAATTCAAGATGGCTGACAGGTGGCCATCTTGGAGTTTGGATGTAAAAGTTTGTTACCGCTATTTCTTGGAAAGTACTGGATGGATCTTTCTCAAATTTCATATGCAGTTTCCCCTTGGTCCCTAGTTGTGCATTGTACCTTTTTTGGACTGATTCGAATTCAAGATGGCCGACAGGTGGCCATTTTGGATTTTGGAAGTAAAAGTATATTACTGCTATTTCTTGGAAAGTACTGGATGGATCTTTCTCAAATTTCATATGCAGGTTCCCTTTGGTTCCAAGTTGGCATTATACCTTTCTGGACTGATCCGAAATCAAGATGGCTGACATTCAGCCATCTTGGATTTTGAGAGTAAAATCTTGTTACTGCTATATCTGAGGAAGTACTGGATGGATCCTTCTGATATTTCATAGATATTGGTTTCCCTTGGTCCCTAGTTGTGTATTGTACCTTTTTTGGACTGATTTGAAATCAAGGTGGCCCACAGGCAGCCATCTTGGATGTCGACAGTAATACAGCACAAGCATATTGTCCATTATCCACCTGTAACTGACTGCTATCTAATAATACGTGGGATCTTTTTCAAATGATATTTGCTAATAGGTGCTTAATAAAAATATCTTGTGCCATCATTGAGTACATTCAATGAAGACCAGTTCATGAACATTTACAACACCTGTAACAAACAAAAAAAAAATAAACAAATCTTCAAGAACTGAAAACAGATCCTCAAATGGTGGGTGCCAAGATCCCTCTGGTCATTACTCCTTTTGTATGGGTGATGCTACAGAGCAAGGTACCTCACTAGTCAATAGGACATGAACCATGTTCAGTTTAAATAATATTCATGGAACCACAGACTTATCACCTGGTCAGGATTTACTGTGTGAGCACTGACCAGTATTAACCTTTTGACTTAATTGAGACAAGGGGTAAAATCAAAATTCAACATAGTACACCAGAGCAATTAATTTTATTTGTTGACAGTAGGTAAGGTTATCATCTCTGTCAGAATATACTGTAAGCATGCACTATCATGAGTCCTGATGAACTGTCATGGATGACCAGAACTCCACCTCCTCTATTTTTGGAGGTGAAACTTCCAAAATCTGTCATTTTGCCCACATGCTGATTTTGTCAAAACACCTCTCATAGGTTCTAATTTATTGCTTTGTTATCACACCGTAATGAGCTGAATGTAAGCAAGTCAAAGATCAACCATCTCTCTTGTGTTTGGAGGGAGACTTCTGTCCTACAATCCACCTCTGTCTAAATATATTACAATATTACACCATCACAGGCGGATTCTGAGCTTGTCAGGTGAATATAACTGTTCAAAACTTAATCTGGTGTCTCACAGGTGACTATATCAATCCAGTAACTTGTACTTAAATTTTCATCAATACAAAATAAGGATGATTAGCATATCTTGGGCTCAAAGAACATGACCTTTTCAATACATCCTCGTATCTGCATGAAAACAAGTAAATAATTGTACATTTATACCACTTAGTATAGACATGGATTCCACTCACTTAACAGTACATCTAAAATATCGCAGTAGTTTTTGCAGCAAAGACAAGCTCTACAGGGTAGATGGATGGCTATAACTGTTGTGTTCACTGACCAGCCTTTCCTTACAAAACCAGTCCGGACAGTAGGTCTCTCCTTCTACCCTGGATGGTTTATCTAAACTTATTATTACTAATCATAAAATACTCCGCTAGAATGAAGAGATTTGATTAAAACCTATCGTAAGATCTCTGGTTTAGGTCTTTGATATGAACACATGTAAGCTCTCCTTGGGAAATTCCATACTATATATATTTTGTAATGAGAAGTATTTTTTCTGTTTTTTGTAATTTTTCATTTTTCAGAATTTGTACGTGGTACAGAATAAAGAAAGACATTGAGAAGTTAAAAAATAAAAACAAAAGTCAGATACTGCACGATAATAATACAGAGTGTTTCTTCTTCATTAGGCATGTTGATGTAAACTGTTTTTTTATATATATAAAAAAAATTTGTGAAGTATTCACCCAGATATTAAGCCTAATGAAAACGATGATGAATGAATTTTAATTCGGTGCAGGTATCCCTGGCATAGGCCTTCACAGCTTAAGGGGGAGTTGTAGTCAGAGATGGTGTGATAAATAATGCAGGTATTACTGTGATGAACACAGCCATGCGATGAGGAGGCTGGACAGACAACAGCATCACTGACTGGGATACAGGACATACAGATATCCCTGACACAGCCACATGATGAGGAAACTGGACAGACAACAGCATCACTGACTGGTATACAGGACATACAGATATCCCTGACACAGCCACATGATGAGGAAGCTGGACAGACAACAGCATCACTGAAGCATCACTGACTGCGATACAGGACAGACAGATATCACAAACACAGCCACATGATGAGGAGGCTGGATAGACAACAGCATCACTGACTGGGATACAGGACAGATAGATATCCATGACACAGCCACATGATGAGGAAACTGGACAGACAACAGCATCCCTGACTGGGATACAGGACAGACAGATATCACTAACACAGCCACATGATGAGGAAGCTGGACAGACAACAGCATCACTGACTGGAATACAGGACAGACAGATATCACTATCGCAGCCAAACAATGAGGAAGCTGGACAGACAACAGCAACCTTGACTTGGATACAGGATTGACAGATATCACTAACACAGCCACATGATGAGGAAGCTGGACAGACAACAGCATCACTGACTGGAATACAGGACAGACAGATATCACTAACACAGCCACATGATGAGGAAGCTGGACAGACAACAGCATCACTGACTTGGATACAGGATTGACAGATATCACTAACACAGCCACATGATGAGGAAGCTGGACAGACAACAGCATCCCTGACTTGGATACAGGACAGACAGATATCACTAACACAGCCACATGATGAGGAAGCTGGACAGACAACAGCATCACTGACTTGGATACAGGATTGACAGATATCACTAACACAGCCACATGATGAGGAAGCTGGACAGACAACAGCATCCCTGACTGGGATACAGGACAGACAGATATCACTAACACAGCCACATGATGAGGAAGCTGGACAGACAACAGCATCCCTGACTTGGATACAGGACAGACAGATATCACTAACACAGCCACATGATGAGGAAGCTGGACAGACAACAGCATCACTGACTGGGATACAGGACAGACAGATATCACTAACACAGCCACATGATGAGGAAGCTGGACAGACAACAGCATCACTGACTTGGATACAGGACAGACAGATATCACTAACACAGCCACATGATGAGGAAGCTGGACAGACAACAGCATCCCTGACTTGGATACAGGACAGACAGATATCACTAACACAGCCACATGATGAGGAAGCTGGACAGACAACAGCATCCCTGACTGGGATACAGGACAGACAGATATCACTAACACAGCCACATGATGAGGAAGCTGGACAGACAACAGCATCCCTGACTTGGATACAGGACAGACAGATATCACTAACACAGCCACATGATGAGGAAGCTGGACAGACAACAGCATCCCTGACTTGGATACAGGACAGACAAATCACTAACTCAGCCACACGATGAGGTGGCTGGACAGACAACAGCATCCCTGACTGGGATACAGGACAGACAAATCACTAACTCAGCCACACGATGAGGAAGCTGGACAGACAACAGCATCCCTGACTGGGATACAGGACAGACAAATCACTACCTCAGCCACACGATGAGGTGGCTGGACAGACAACAGCATCCCTGACTGGGATAAAAGGAAATAAAAATTCTTAGTGTTGTAAGCTTTTAAGTGTATCTACCCTACAGTGACTAGTGATAGAAAGATGTGTGAACACCATGAAGATGGATAAGTCAGTATACAGTGACTAGTGATAGAAAGATGTGTGAACACCATGAAGATGGATAAGTCAGTATACCCTCTAGTTAATGTTAAAGGGATTATTAGATACTGTGGCTGGCCATTGTTGATATTATTACCTGTGACGGGTAGCTTCATAGTAACCACAGCGAGGATGTCACACAGATCTGCATTTTAGATAATAATGATCCGATACCTGTTAATTATAAGTTAAAGCATCGAAGGTTTGGAGGCCTTGGAGGATATTAAAGAATTATCTTATCCTCTTTTGAAAATTCAAACTTTTAATGAACACACTCCTGTAAGAAATTGTTTGAATTTGTAAATAAGGTTATTTTCAATTTCTGGAGTATTAGGCATGATAAGGGTTTTGAGACATTCTTCCTGCTGTAATATTAAATATGACTATAATGATGTCAAATACATCCTGTTTGAAAGGAAGCCAATAGAAGTAAAATTATGTTCCTTTAAATTGATCCTTATGTTCTGACAGTACTCCAGGTAACTTCCCTAACAGTGTCCTGATGTACACTCGTGGTGTTATTTTCCCGAAACACTTGCACTAATCTGGCCATATGGGCCCTTATCATTGGCTGTGTCTGCAACAAAAGAGGTCTCATCATCATTATCAATCCCTAGTGGTGTGTTGTAATGATAGCTTTGTGTCTACAGGTTGTTGTGGGTACACCGAGTTCAGGATACAGGGGAGGTCACTCGGGTTAGCTCACACACTGGTATCGTGTTGTAGTGACTTTGTCTCAGTTTCATTAAGAATCTGTATAATGTCCATTTAGAGTTCCTAGGTCTTTGTTTGAGTCACAGTCTTGTTGTTTTTTGATATGTGTTTGCTGAGTACAAGTTAAAACAACTGGTCTAGACTTGTGTTTGTATTGTATGACTTGATGTCCAGACTGGGTTAAATTGTAATGCAGACATTGTCCTCTGAATGAACTCTGATAAATGAGACAGCTGATGTACTTCTAGGTTATTAAAGTGAAATTGAATTTAGTTCTTTAACAGATGTCCTTGTTTATGCATGTTCTGTATCCCTGTATTGTGTTTGTGTCCTGTACCTTTGTGTGTAGGGTATGTAAAATTTACCCTTTGTGTGCATTTTACTTGCAGTAATGTAGACTGTATGTAAGATAGTTCATTGCAATCATTTGGTATCAAATGAAGATAAAACTGATAGTATCATTTACTGGCTCACTTGCCTTAGAGGTAAGGAAGCATATGCTGTAGCACTGCATCTGGTGTCCATTGTCATCATTTCTTTTAAATTACTTCTTCTTGAAAACCTAAAGCCCTTGGATACTGATATCTTGCCTTTAGCATGCAGGGATGAAGGGTTTCAAGTTGGTTTAAATGTTTGACCTTGACCCAAATCAAGGTCACAGGATAATTTTTTAAATCTTTAAACAACTTCTCAATAAGCATTGTAAGTTACTGATATTAGGCCTGTAGGATGCTAGGGCTACGGAACAAGTTTGTTCAAATTTAATGAACTTTACCCATTTTCAAGGTCACAGGAATCAAATATCTTAAAATCTTTGGAGAACATCTTCCCTAAAAACATGAGGCTGGAGGTACTGATCTTTGACCCACTTCCAATGTTAAAAGTTGAGGATAACCAATAGGCCTTAGCTCACATTGTAGCATGTTTCGGAAGTGGGATTTAGGTTTGCTGAACCTTCTTAATCTGCAGTTGAGCAATTCAGGCTCATTTGACATCTTGTTTTTGTGAGGCCATTATTTTGGTAAATTCCTGTTCAGTTCCCAGTAATGAATAAAACCATTTACATGTGGCTTCAGAAGAGTTCTGAGAAGCTGAAGGCTCTTGGCCTTTAGTTACGTATGCTTGGCATTTGAGGTAGTGCTTGATTGAACAGCAGAGAATTACTGATTCTTTGTGAAGTTATTGATCTA
This sequence comes from Ylistrum balloti, assembly GCF_031769215.1. Taxonomy (NCBI): domain Eukaryota; kingdom Metazoa; phylum Mollusca; class Bivalvia; order Pectinida; family Pectinidae; genus Ylistrum; species Ylistrum balloti. Next base: position 914,192 of record NW_026781961.1, read on the forward strand.
TAGTAAGGTTATATTGTATCAGCACTGAGTCACATTTCTGGTATTCATTCCAGACTTGATGTCAGAAAACTATCACTAGTGAAATTTATCTTTTATTACTTAAAAACTGTCACTGAAAATGTGTACTCACACCTGTCACTGTAACCTCACACTCAAACCTGTCACTGTAACCCCATACTCAAACATGTTACTGTAACCCCATAATCAAACCTGTTACTGTAACATCATACTCAAACCTGTTACTGTAACATCATACTCAAACCTGTTACTGTAACCCCATACTCAAACCTGTTACTGTAACATCGTACTCAAACCTGTTACTGTAACATCATACTCAAACCTGTTACTGTAACCCCATACTCAAACCTGTTACTGTAACATCATACTCAAACCTGTTACTGTAACCCCATACTCAAACCCGTTACTGTACTGTAACATCATACTCAAACCTGTTACTGTAACCCCATACTCAAACCTGTTACTGTAATATCATACTCAAACCTGTTACTGTAACATCATACTCAAACCTGTTACTGTAACCCCATACTCAAACCTGTTACTGTAACCCCATACTCAAACCTGTTACTGTAACCCCATACTCAAACCTGTTACTGTAACATCATACTCAAACCTGTTGCGGTATACTTGTACTCAAACCTGTTACTGTATACTTGTACTCAAACCTGTCACTGTATACTTGTATTCAAGCCTGTTTATGTATATTTGTACTCCAACCTGTTATTTCAAATGTATATATTATGCAGTACTTTGATTTGATCACAAATGTGCACAGATGATTCAGAATTGACATTATCTGTGATTAGTACTTGTGTTTTTTTACTTAGCATAATATTGATACAAAACTAGTGACATTCAAATCATGTAAACAGTGTGTAAACAAAGTCACTAATAACAGTCCAAATATTGTGACTAGAAATGCCAGACAGTGCAGGTACTATTTGTCCAGTTGGTAGTGTCATACACAGTGTTTGATTGAAGTATGTCTGACTGTGAATGATGAGCTGGGGGCACAGGGGCTGGAGAAGCTGTCAGAGCTCATACCTGTCCTCGGGCAAAACAGCTGATAGGCGCTTTCTAAACATGTGTAATATGTTGTATGTTTTAAAATCATATTACTTGTGCCTTGTAAGCTCTACATGATGCCACAAATCTTATAACAATTTCAGATGTCACCTTTGAGAACACCCAACATTTTGGTGACTTTGAGCATTTCATCATGTCCTTAGCTAGGAATTATCATTTTCAGAAAAAAATGTTGGTTGTCACTAAGCAAGGAAAAGACCTACTAGATATTAAAACCTCAGTGAGAACTCACTAGGTGGCTGGTAGATTGAGGTTCTTTAGTATATACCTTGTAGATAGGTATTAGATTCCTTGTAAATGAATGATGTACATTATGTTATTGTTACAACACAGTTAAAGCTTTAACACTCTAACAATTCAGTGCTGTCGTAAAGAGTGTAAGGTCATGTTGGGTGTTGTGACAAAGCATAGCTGTAAATATCTATATAACCGTAGATTGAGGTGTAAAGGGATACTTAAGTAAATACACTTGAAATAATGGTATATCAGCTGAACACACCTGTATACAGGTAAAAAGATTGTCAACTATTCCCAGCATGCTTGACCATTGACCTGCGGGATTATTTGATGACCAATGATGACCGGTGCACTGCAGGCTATAGTATTGGTCAAGAGTTAGGTATGGTCTATGGTGATAGGTAATGATCAGCTGTATGTAGCTGTAGGCAGTTTGTCTCACTCCACTAGCTGGATAACATCTCTATAGCACCAGTACTGCTGGCCAGGTATACACAGGGATTGTGTGGCAGACATCACAGTTATATGGTCAGACTTGTTTCCTGTTATTTTGGTGTGACTTCAGTTATCCTGATCTGTTACATATAGCACACTACCTCTTGTTTTCTGTGTGACTACACATTTTTTGCAATTTGAAGGTATTCAACCTTTGGGATTTAAAAAAGAAGTGCTACATTCCTGTGGTTGGGAATTATCATCTGAAGGTAAGTTATTTACTCACTGATATTTTCAGTAGATTTGTTGCTTTACTTCTTTATTTATTGAACAAGTTCAGTTTCCACTATTACAGTGTTTTAGAGGGGGATTAAGAAGAGAAGAAACAGACAGTGGGTATACATATGTATGTGACTTACTGTGTGGATTCTTTACTGTATAGAAACATGTTATGATGTCACTGATTGGTCAGCTGACACAATAATGTTTCAACCATCAATCACTTGTCACATTGTAATGACATAAAAAATGTTTCGGTCTTTCCTGACTCACCAAAAAATAACTTGTCAATAGTATGATTATTTTTGACATCTGTCTGATGATTCCAACTGTTGATGTAAAAAATATATTGTATTTTTTATTTAACACGTGTCCGATTATTTCAACACTGAAGTAATATATGGTGTATAAAGCCAAAATTGTTATAAACATGACTAGATTGGCCTGATCTGCTGCTTTCTGATGTAAAGGTTTCATTTGATTTGTCGTCTCACTTTGGAATTAAGAAATGACTTGCGAGTTTTTATAATTTTTTGGAGATTCCATCTATACAGTGTAGATCTGGTAATGATTATAGTGGGTCGAGAGATTTGTCTACGTTGTCATTGATTTGTTTCTTGTCAGCTGTACTTCCTGTAGAGAAACCTAGTTAATTTAATTCTATAAATCTATATATGTACATGTTGAAGTCAAGAATGTTTGTGACAGCTGAGACTCCAGGTATGGCTTCCTAACTGTTGGGGACAGGTATGTGTACAAGCTGGAGTGTTTATATGTAGGGGAGTTTATCAGTAATTTCACGTCCTTATTACCACCCTTAGGTGTGGTAAACATATAGGTTGTCTTTATGTTTGCTTCGGAAGATCTTGGATTACTTAAACAATCTAAAACCAGAGTTAATTCTTTATTACTGTTTTCTTGATTGTAGTTGAAAATGATTGAGGCAATTTAAAAATGATCTATCAAGTGAAATTATACCATATCTTCAATTCAAATGTTCTTCTTCACAATATTATTGAGGCCTGACATGTTTACTGTTGGGATTTAACAAAAAATAAATTATCTTTATTGCTATATGTAAATAGTTCACCATGGAATTATGGGGAAACATTCACCTGTGGTATTTTTCAGACTAAAATTTTTGTATTTTTCTGTTAATGTCAAATTTCAGCACTGTTTTATTTTGTCCTAGACTAGCAGTGCAAGATACTCTCACACTTGGACTAGCTGTGTGAACTCTCACCCCTGGACTAGCTGTGTGAGATATACTCTCAAACCTAGACTAGTTGTGTGTGATACTCTCACACCTGTGACTAGTTGTGTGTGATATTCTCACACCTAGACTAGTTGTGTAAGATACTCTCACTCCTTGACTAGCTGTATGAGATACTCTCACACCTGTGAGTAGTTGTGTGTGATACTCTCACACCTGTGACTAGTTGTGTGTGATATTCGCACACCTAGACTAGTTGTGTAAGATACTCTCACTCCTTGACTAGCTGTATGAGATACTCTCACACCTGTGAGTAGTTGTGTGTGATACTCTCACACCTGGACTAGCTGTATGAGATACTCTCACACCTGTGACCAGCTGTATGAGATACTCTCACACCTAGACTAGCTGTATGAGATACTCTCACACCTAGACTAGCTGTATGAGATACTCTCACACCTATGACTAGTTGTGTGTGATACTCTCACACCTGGACTAGTTGTGTTGTGACTAGTAGTGTGTGAGAGATACATGGTCACTCCTGTGACCAGCTGTATGAGATACTCTCACACCTGTGACTAGCTGTGTGAGATACTCTCACACCTGGACTAGCTGTGTGAGATACTCTCACACCTGGACTAGCTGTGTGAGATACTCTCACCCCTGGACTAGCTGTGTGAGATACTCTCACACCTGGACTAGTTGTGTAAGATACTCTCACACCTGGACTAGCTGTATGAGATACTCTCACACCTGTGACCAGCTGTATGAGAGACTCTCACACCTAGACTAGCTGTATGAGATACTTTCACACCTGTGACTAGTTGTGTGTGATACTCTCACACCTGGACTAGTTGTGTTGTGACTAGTAGTGTGTGAGAGATACATGGTCACTCCTGTGACCAGCTGTATGAGATACTCTCACACCTGGACTAGCTGTATGAGATACTCTCACACCTGTGACTAGCTGTATGAGATACTCTCACACCTGTGACTAGCTGTGTGAGATACTCTCACACCTGGACTAGCTGTAAGAGATACTCTCACACCTGGACTAGCTGTGTGAGATACTCTCACACCTGGACTAGCTGTATGAGATACTCTCACACCTGGGCTAGCTGTATGAGATACTCTCACACCTTGACTAGTTGTGTTGTGACTTGTAGTGTGTGAGAGATACACGGTCACTCCTGTGACCAGCTGTATGAGATACTCTCACACCTGTGACCAGTTGTGTTACAGTTCCAGGCAGTGTTTATAGCCTGCCTGTGATAGCATCAGCCACATTGTGTTTATGTACTGGACATAGATTTACCTGTTGTTTTATATCATTTCCCTGATCACCAAACCTATAGTGATGGGGTGTAGGGATGGTTAGTGAATCATTCTTTATCACCACACCTAGGGTAGCTTACATTCCGTACAAGATCCAAACCTCATTCTACAGATGTTTAACAGACAATAAGTTATTGACCAGTACTAATAGTTTTGTGATACAGCCTTATTGGGATTTTTTCTGAGGAGATTCGTGGATATTCTTTATACACTGTACAGCAGTGTATCAGGTTAGTATACAACCAGTCTGTTGTCCCCTCAGATTCAAATAGACACTTTAATATTCCATTGTTTTCATATTAACATATAAAGTTCTTTGAAGATGATAAATGTGAGGATATACCTTTGATGTTGTGTGAAGTCAGAAATACTACTGACAGATTGTGTTTTATGTGACTGCTCTGTTGTCTGAGGGTAATGTGTCCATACCCTTACAATGTCAACCATGTTACTGGAGATTGGTCTGTAAATATCACAACTAGAGCTCTGAACAGATCGCTAGCTAAAGTACAACATCTGGAGACCCTTGTCTATAAAGACCATGTCTAGAGATCTATACAGACCCTGTCTATAAGGACCATGTCTAGAGAACTATACAGACTCTGTCTATAAAGACTGTGTCTAGAGATCTATACAGACCCTGTCTATAATGACCATGTCTAGATATCTATAGACCCTGTCTATAAAGACCCTGTCTAGAGATCTATACAGACCCTGTCTATAAAGATCATGTCTAGAGAACTATACAGATCTTGCCTATAAAGACCATATCTAGAGATCTATACAGACCCTGTCTATAAAGACCATGTCCAGAGAGCTATACAGATCTTGCCTATAAAGACCATGTCAAGAGATCTATGCAGACCCTGTCTATAAGGACCTCATGTAAGAGATCTGTAAAGATCTGTCTATAACAACCAGATCTAGTGACAAATCCTATCTAAAAGAAAACCACCAAGAGACACTATAAGGACTTTGTCTAGAGTTTTATGACAGGACTGATGAAAATGTATTTAGGACTTGATGATAGGATGCTTGAAGACAGATTTAGGACTGTTGAACATAGACTGTTGATGACATTCCCCATCCTGACATCTTGAGATGCTAACATTAAGATGGTGTTTATCGTCATGGCCTCTCATCAACCTCCCTAAACATGGCTTCAGACAAGATGATAGGGGTTAATCCCCCATGACTGGGTATGGATTTGTACAGTAAACATGGTCCAGTGATAAGGTACCTACCAACATGACTTTGTGGATTGTCCACAGGGTGACACTCTGATGGTATTTATTGGTCTGATAACTGTCCTTCTACCACTGGTACAGGGATTCCTTCTGAAGGCTGTCCTATCACTGGTACCGAGATACCTTCTGAGGGCTGTCCTATCACTGGTACCGAGATACCTTCTGAGGGCTGTCCTATCTCTAGTACAGGGATTACTTCTGAGGACTGTCCTATCTCTAGTATAGGGATTCCTTCTGAGGGCTCTCCTATCTCTAGTACAGGGATTCCTTCTGAGGGCTGTCCTATCTCTAGTACAGGGATTCCTTCTGAGGGCTGTCCTATCTCTAGTACAGGGATTCCTTCTGAGGGCTGTCCTATCTCTAGTACAGGGATTCCTTCTGAGGGCTGTCCTATCTCTAGTACAGGGATTCCTTCTGAGGGCTGTCCTATCTCTAATACAGGGTTAGTGAGCTCAGGGGTCAACAGGATTTCCTTCTCAAGTAAGATTTGGGGTTAAAAGAATGTCAGACTCATTGAGATTTTGGGTTTCCAGTTTTAAGACTCGAGAGAAGAATGCCATTTGTTGTTTGCCATTGAACGAAACATTTAGGCAGATGATGTCGTCGATGGTCAGTGTTGTGATCTGTTGTTTCTGATGCACATCAATGTGTGTTTAGGAAACCTTATTACTGTCAAACCATAATTACATTTTTAAAAAGTCCTTTATGATTTATCCTACTGAAACAACTTTTTTGTACATAAATGTTTTACTTTAGTTGATATGAAGCTGATTTTTCTTAACAGCAACCAAAAGTTGTTTGTGAACAGTTGATACATGGTAATAATATGTTACTAATTTTATCATGAGATAGCAAAACAATGTGATATTGAGAGTAATGTTTATATAATGTACCAATGTGTTACTGAAATCCAGACCACTTTGTATGTAATTACAGGATGTAAATTACAAGTGATAAGTTTTAATGTAGAAACTGATGTGGTGTACATTTTCTCTATAATTACACTGGGCATGGTCGAACCTTATCAGGATCATGTTTCAGATTGGTTAGCTTGCAAGTCAAATCTTATAAGCTTTTGTGGGATTTTACCCTAGTCCATGTGGGGAAAATTAGGGATTTAGCATTGGCTTCAATTCATTAAAAGTTTTGATTGTAACAGAAAACTTGAATCTAGAAGACCCTGTGAGTATTCACTGAAAAGATTTGAATCTGAAGGCTCACTGAAAGAAGTGGATGGTGAAGTCGCCATGTTAATCACCTGTCTGAAGGTATGTAGGGACAATTAACATTAGGTACAAGTCACATGATGTATAGAGTTAAAAGTTTAGATCTGGAATTTTGTATGGGAAATCCTGTCAGAGGTTGGATGAGGTCATAGAGAGACTTTGTTCACAAATAATAAGTTGGTAATTGACAATTTATTTAAGCCGTTAGAGATTGGTGTGACATGGATACAACTCATTGTTCACCCTGTTGATTGACAAGGCTTACATTTCCTTGTCCATGGTGTAGTATTCTAGAGAAAATATAGAATTGTATAAGGAAAGCTTCAGAATTCATGTAGTTTGTTTATAGTTATATTTATAGACATCCTTATATCACTGATGTAAATAGAGGGGATATATAGACTTTAAGCATCCTATTGCAGCCTATACATATGTATCAGTTGTATTAACATACCAAAAGCTTCCTTCTGGCTGGGAAGTTACCTATACCACAAGCAAGCCAGAAGTCATGGGTATTATGTGTAGTGAGAACTAAGAAATCCTGATCTCTGATGGTCAGTACTCAGAAACCATATACAGTGTGTAGGTACAACCTGATAAGGTAGTATGATGTGTTTATATTAGAATGTGGTTAATACAACTACGACCTTGGGATTTGGCTTCAAGATCTGCTGAAATTCAACAAAATATTGGTTCATGTTTTTCCTTGCCGAACTTAAAGCTGGTTCAACATAGAAACTTTGGACTAGGTATGTATATGATATGTCATGAGACTTGGTTATATCATGACCTCTGTTTGACCTTTGAAATGACCTGAGATTGAGATATATGTTGATGGTTATATATTGAAAAACCTGCTTGATATTCATGTACATGTTTATGTCAATTAGTGTGCCCCCTACCAAAGAAGATTCTACTAAAGATGTTGGGGTTAAGGAATGTGTGATTCCTCATGGACAGTGTCTCATATTGTTAGGAGAACAAGTAATTACATCAAGGACAGTGGCTCATATTGTTAGGAGAACAAGTAATTACTTCAAGGACAGTGGCTCATATTGTTAGGAGAACAAGTAATTACATCAAGGACAGCGGCTCATATTGTTAGAACAAGTAATCACATCAAGGACAGTGGCTCATATTGTTAGGAGAACAAGTAATTACATCAAGGACAGTGGCTCATATTGTTAGGAGAACAAGTAATTACATCAAGGACAGTGGCTCATATTGTTAGGAGAACAAGTAATTACATCAAGGACAGTGGCTCATATTGTTAGGAGAACAAGTAATTACATCAAGGACAGTGGCTCATATTGTTAGGAGAACAAGTAATTACATCAAGGACAGTGGCTCATATTGTTAGGAGAACAAGTAATTACATCAAGGACAGTGGCTCATATTGTTAGGAGAACAAGTAATTACATCAAGGACAGTGGCTCATATTGTTAGGAGAACAAGTAATTACATCAAGGACATTGGCTTATATTGTTAGGAGAACAAGTAATTACATCAAGGACAGTGGCTCATATTGTTAGGAGAACAAGTAATTACATCAAGGACAGTGGCTCATATTGTTAGGAGAACAAGTAATTACATCAAGGACAGTGGCTCATATTGTTAGAACAAGTAATTACATCAAGGACAGTGGCTCATATTGTTAGGAGAACAAGTAATTACATCAAGGACAGTGGCTCATATTGTTAGGAGAACAAGTAATTACATCAAGGACAATGGGCGGTGTTATTTAAACACATGTAATTACATCATGGACAATGGGTGGTGTTACTTAAACACATGTAATTACATCATGGACAATGGGTGGTGTTACTTAAACACATGTAATTAAATCATGGACTGTGGGTGGTATTTGTAAAAACAATTTAGATGTGATTAATTGATGAAATAGATATCTGTCAGTTGTTTGATCAGAAACAATAGAGCTGTCAAGTTATCACTGATTGTAGTATTGGAGGACAAGGAATTACAATTCAATCAGGCAGTATTACAGGAACAGGTAAATCAAGGTAACAGAATTAGGGAATCCCATTACATATCTGTTATAGTATTTTCTTGTGTTTGTTTGTAAAGTTTCCTGTAATTCAGGGATACAATTAGAGTGTCGGTTTTTGTTCACATTCCAAACATAAGAGTTTGTAGTTTTAGCTTCCTGCTTCATTTTATGGTGGTATATCAGAACACAGGTACACAAAATCTGAAATTTTACAGAACACCTTGCAGGTACACAAAATCTGAAATTTTACAGAACACCTTGCAGGTACACAAAATCTGAAATTTTACAGGTAACATTAATATGTAAGACCGTAATGTTGTATTATAAGCTCTGTGTTTATAATTATTACAGGTAATGATAATGTTTATTATTATAAATTACGCAAAAATATATTTCAGTACAAACACTAGTAACAACATGTTTTATTTTTTTCACATTTTCCTCTGATTGTAGAGATATGATTAACATTGATTGTGGTTATGTGGATATAAAACTAATGGTTAACAAGGTTCCTGATTATCGTGTCCTGTTGTCAATAATCATTGTATAGTGTTAATAAGTTTTCAATAATTTCCTATAATTACACAGGGTTTAAACTGAGTTGACACGTGTTAATGGGATATAGTTAAAAGTCTCTCACTATAGTTCTCCTTGTAACAAAGGGTTTGATTTAGACCATACTGGACTGTTACAACATGAACAGATTTAATATCTGTACCATAAATAACCATACTGGCCACATCCTGGTCTGTACAGGTGACCAAGGCATACCTGAGGTCAGCTCCAGGTGTGTGGGTGGGGCCCATTATGGCTGGAGACATCCATGGTCAGAGAAACCTCTGTATGTCCTGTCATCAGACAAGACCTATCTGTTAATCTTGACAAAAACAGGAAATGATAGCTTTCTATTAATGACTAATGCACTGAGAAATAGTGTGGAAGGGTTTGTTTTCTATTTTTGGTATGGTAGTGTTTTTTTTCACAGTGAATGTGTCAGCTGTGTGAGAGTTAAATAGGCGGGCAGATACAGACAGGAACATCTCATTCTCAGACTACTAGTGATATACTCTTCCTTTGTCAATCTTGACTTGTATTATATCACTATCAAAAAATATTCAACTGTCCAACTGGTACCTGTAAAAATCATGTCAGTATTTCTTTCTCAAAAAGGGCATCTGGCATGATTATCAGACCAGTATATTGAGCTAATTTTTTTTGTCGGGGATGACTTTTTCCCTGTTTCACTGTCCATTAACCTGATCACAAAAATTTTAAATGTGAAATAGTGAGACACATGTATTAGATGATCTTCGACGTCTAGATCGGAAATTTTGGTTTGATAAAATATTAATACATTTCTTTTAAAACAGAATTGTGAAAATTTTGACTAAAATTACCAACTACGGTATACGGTATTTGATGAGACAAAATTGTAGGGCCATACCACCTTGTTATATTGATCTATAAGTTATCAGATTGGTTTATCCAATAAAGCAGTACATGATCTCACTGATAGGACTGTTAAGTATGTAAGATTCTGTCCATAACTGGGGTGACTTCAGAAACTCCATCTTGTTGGTGGAGGATTCTCTATTTATTCTGCTGCCAAAGAAAAATTTCAGATTTTGCCAGCTTTCATTATTTTACAAAAAGTCAGAAGGTAGAAGGGAGATAGATAACAAGGTTAAGATGATTGTTACGGTTTCATTATCACATAAACATTGCTTTTACAGTCATTAGTGTTTTAGGTTTTTTAAAATGTCTTTTAATGGCAACAAAAATTTCAACACAGGTATCTTGTAAAAAGTAAGAATTATATGAAATAAATGCTTGGTGTAATTGTACCTAGTTGACAGGTGTCTGTCAGCTGTTTCTATATAAGTGTATCACTATATATAGGGCAGAGAATATTTCCCTAGAGATTTTATAGGATACCTTGGACAATTAAAATTGTTCTACTTTCAGAAAGGTTAAGAATGATAATACTTATATAGAGAGGTGTACTATCTGACATCAACGTTTGTTTATAATGTTGTCTAATAAACCAGCACACTGAGATCTCACACACATCATTTTCTCACCTGTTAGAGAGATGTACCATCTGACATCAACGTTTGTGTTTATAATGTTGTATAATAAACCAGCACACTGAGATCTCACACACATCATTTTCTCACCTGTTAGAGAGATGTACCATCTGACATCAACGTTTGTCTGTATATAATGTTGTATAATAAACCAGCACACTGAGATCTCATACACATCATTTTCTCACCTGTTAGAGAGATGTACCATCTGACATCGAAGTTTGTCTGTATATAATGTTGTCTAATAAACCAGCACACTGAGATCTCATACACATCATTTTCTCACCTGTCCATTTATTTCCTAGTTTCATATGAAGGTAAATGATATGGTTTTTTACTGACTTTAAAGGTCATCATAATGATATATGTTTATAAATGTTGTGTGTCATGTAGTGCATGGTTGTAGGGACACTAACAAACATATATATGTAGACCTAGGTACAGTGTGAGTAGGGGCTGTTTGTCAGGGTCATCTGACTGGTCAGTTATACATGTAGACCTAGGTACAGTGTGAGTATGGGGCTGTTTGTCAGGGTCATGTGACTGGTCAGTTATACATGTAGACCTAGGTACAGTCTGAGTAGGGATGTTTGTCAGGGTCATGTGACTGGTCAGTTATACATGTAGACCTAGGTACAGTCTGAGTAGGGATGTTTGTCAGGGTCATGTGACTGGTCAGTTATACATGTAGACCTAGGTACAGTCTGAGTAGGGATGTTTGTCAGGGTCATGTGACTGGTCAGTTATACATGTAGACCTAGGTACAGTCTGAGTAAGGATGTTTGTCAGGGTCATCTGACTGGTCAGTTATGAAAGATTTACACCTGTAGTATATAATTGATGTGGAAATGTTTTAGGTGACAGTAATCAATCATTGCTGTGTACACATCTAAAGAAATATTGGCTAATAAGACTGAAATGTCCTCACTGTAAAAATAAAAATGTTTCTAGATTTACCAGAGATTGTGTGATAGTGTAATTGATCAGTCATCAAGTTAAATGTTTTATAACCCAATTTTGTTAAATGTTTTAGGTAACTGTCTGTTTTATCACCAAACCTTGGTAAAACAATCACTGACACCTGTAATTTACATCTATCACTTATTGACACTTTCATACATGTATTATTACTTCAGTTCTTTGAAAATCATTTATGAAAATCATCTTTCACATTAAAACTCCTGGTAATTTAAAGTCGAAAGTTTTCAACAAATAATCAGTAGTAAAGTCCAAAAGCTATTTATGTTGAACTAAACAAAGGTTAAGTGTGTGTAGATAAGGTGTAGGCAAGGACTAACAGTTGTTATCACACAATGAGGTGTGCAACTGTATTATGAACCCTCTCGAGTTGCACCTCAGGTCTGCACAGTTATCTCTGGAATGGGGAAGCCTGAGACATGCTGCTCCACTACACTGATTGGACTTCTCTGTGCCTTACAATATCCTTCACTGTACAATGACCCAAGGTGGTACTACATCAGACTTTATACAGATGGAGACTCCATCATCTTCTGTAAAATTTTAGCACCCAATAGATCAAATCATGTGATCTTTACTGTATTCTATATCTGTTTACATTGTTGTAGTTCAATTTTCATCAAAAGGAAGTATTGAATTATACAACAAATAACAGTCTTCAGTGATTGGCTGTAAAGTATAACAAAAAATGATTCCTTTTAAAGTACAACAGATATACCCATAAGTTTCTCAAAATGGTTGGGAACATTCCAAGGATATTACCTAATGCAATCTAGGGACGACAAATCGTTATATAACGGGAATAGATTGGTAAACTAATACTATCTGACAGTTTATTTTCTTGGTTGTTCAGGTGGTTTGTTGTGCAGTATTTCCTGGTTTGAGGTATGACTCAGTACAACATGTGGTTTGTGAGATCTATACTGGGTGTTCTATAGTAACAGCTGGACAATTGTTCTCCTACACATAGTAGTTATCCCCTTCTATGTAAATAGATCCATGTTGGGAAATCTCAGAAATGTTGTGATTTTTGATATTTATGAATGTTTGATCTTGTGACCTTTCTGGTTTTGTTTTGTAATCCTGACACTAGGTTTATAGAAGTGACAGCTGGATTTCAGCTAGGTTTACTGTCTCCTTATTACTACACAAATGTCCAGCTAAATCTAGGTCAGTATTTTATTATGTCGCATTATTATATTTATTTATATGAGAAATGAAAAAAAATAATTGACAGGTATACAGGTTAATAAAAGTGCTCCAGCCTGATGTAATGGCTGTGATGACATCATTGAAACAGTTTTAAATGATGACATCACATATACAGCTGTAATAGGAGACATGTATAGGTAACAGTGAGGTCATCCCTGACAGGTCAAGTAATTTTTTAGTGGATTCATTTTCTGTCATGTTCTTTTGATGGATGACAGGTATGTAAGCTTTGTAGCTACATATGTATGTAACTGTGCACCACTGTACAGTATGGCTACTTCAATTTAATTACAAAACTTTTACAGTCAACTACTTTCAGATTTTCAAAAAAATCTGTGAACATTTTATTTAATCATATAAGTTATTTTGTTGGTAATAACTAACAGGAGTTACATGGATGTTTAATTACAATCATGGTGTTGATAATAACTGGGAGGAGTTACATGGATGTTTAATTACAATCATGGTGTTGATAATAACTAGGAAGAGTTACATGGATGTTTAATTACAATCATGGTGTTGTTGATAATAATTACTAGATAATAACTAAGAGGAGTTACATGGATGTTTAATTACAATCATGGTGTTGATAATAACTGGGAGGAGTTACATGGATGTTTAATTACAATCATGGTGTTGATAATAACTAAGAGGAGTTACATGGATGTTTAATTACAATCATGGTGTTGATAATAACTAAGAGGAGTTACATGGATGTTTAATTACAATCATGGTGTTGATAATAACTAAGAGGAGTTACATGGATGTTTAATTACAATCATGGTGTTGATAATAACTAAGAGGAGTTACATGGATGTTTAATTACAATCATGGTGTTGATAATAACTAGGAGGAGTTACATGGATGTTTAATTACAATCATGGTGTTGATAATCACAAGGAGGAGTTACATGGATGTTTAATTACAATCATGGTGTTGATAATAACTAGGAGGAGTTACATGGATGTTTAATTACAATCATGGTGTTGATAATAACTAGGAGGAGTTACATGGATGTTTAATTACAATCATGGTGTTGATAATAACTAAGAGGAGTTACATGGATGTTTAATTACAATCATGGTGTTGATAATCACAAGGAGGAGTTACATGGATGTTTAATTACAATCATGGTGTTGATAATAACTAGGAGGAGTTACATGGATGTTTAATTACAATCATGGTGTTGATAATAACTAGGAGGAGTTACATGGATGTTTAATTACAATCATGGTGTTGATAATAACTAGGAGGAGTTACATGGATGTTTAATTACAATCATGGTGTTGATAATCACAAGGAGGAGTTACATGGATGTTTAATTACAATCATGGTGTTGATAATAACTAAGAGGAGTTACATGGATGTTTAATTACAATCATGGTGTTGATAATAACTAGGAGGAGTTACATGGATGTTTAATTACAATCATGGTGTTGATAATAACTAGGAGGAGTTACATGGATGTTTAATTACAATCATGGTGTTGATAATCACAAGGAGGAGTTACATGGATGTTTAATTACAATCATGGTGTTGATAATCACTAGGAGGAGTTACATGGATGTTTAATTACAATCATGGTGTTGATAATAACTAGGAGGAGTTACATGGATGTTTAATTACAATCATGGTGTTGATAATCACAAGGAGGTGTTACATGGATGTTTAATTACAATCATGGTGTTGATAATAACTGGGAGGAGTTACATGGATGTTTAATTACAATCATGGTGTTGATGATAACTGGGGGGAGTTGCATGGATGTTTAATTACAATCATGGTGTTGATAATAACTAGGAGGAGTTACATGGATGTTTAATTACAATCATGGTGTTGATAATAACTAGGAGTTACATGGATGTTTAATTACAATCATGGTGTTGATAATAACTGGGGGGAGTTACATGGATGTTTAATTACAATCATGGTGTTGATAATGATTAGATAAAAACATATGAAAATGTATGGTATGTGAAGGTGTAACAGAACTTTGGACGAAAGAATATAGATGTAACAGAAATATCTTGGTGCTACAATATCAGTACTGTTGTTGGAGGATACACTGATCAATGTTTGATGAGGAAGTGAATGTCTGAGGTAAGCCTGACCTAATCTATAATGGATGTCCATCAGGTCTCGCAGGCTATACATACACCCAGCAACTCATTGATGCTGTATACCTGTGCTTTGGTATATACATCACGTAATGAAAAAGGCTGGATAGTGTCTGATGGACTTATTGTTTATTTGTTGTAGGTAAGTGTTGACAGATTTGATGTTGTTCTGCTAGAAATTCTGTATGTTGTAGAAGAAGATTTTAAATTCATTGATTTGTATACCTGAAGAGGTAGATTTGCTTACCGGTATATATAGATGTTTTGTGCATGAGGTAAATCTCCAGGTATTTACTGGTGATAAATCGCAAGTCCAGGTGGTGAGTTCTAATCTTACCAGTGGGTCTGTTCTAGTTGCCTGGTTGTGGAACAATGAAACATGCCAAGATTTCAGGCATGTGACATGAAGCATTATCCAAATTATAAAAGAAAATTATAAAAGAAATCCTCATTTATTTCTGCAACAACATAACTATTTTGATGTCAGTACTATTAGGTATAGAGGGGATTCTGTGGACCAAGTCTATGACGAAATATCCACAAAATCTATAAAAACTTATTAGTGAGTAATGTGCAAAATCAGGATTTAGAACTGTATTCCATACAATGTAACGCTACAGCTATAAATAAGAATGCAGCTATTCTATAGCTTTTTAACATTGAAGATAAAAATGATGTATCTTATCACACAAACACTGTATACAGAATAGTTATTGATCTGTCATAGATATAATTGTTGATTACAGGGTACAGATTTCATAACTAGTTATTTACTAACAACAACCTGCATGTGTATTCATGGTACCAATAGGTGTATTAATAGTAACAACAGGTGTATTTATAGTAACTGATGTATTTATAGATTAAACAAGGATATAGAGCCAACATCAGTCTTCAGGTAGGTGTGTTCTTCAGCTGGGCAATCCACTTAAACTTGTATACTTTCAGGTAAGCAGGGTGATTAACAGAAATATGTACAATATAGACAGTCAAAGGTTAATTGCAACAAGATCAAGTGTTATCCAATAAGTGGATTACTAAACTTAATAATGGAACATTTTTTCAGGTTGGTAATGTCAATAGAGTAGAAATTCTTATAACACAACCAGTAGAAGATCAGAGTGTGATGTTTTGACTACAGTACATTGTTACATTCTGGTGTTTTTTTGTCTTCTATGGACAGCCAGAGATAGGAAACTTCTCTGATCTGGTTAAACATATTCAGTTTAGCTGTATATGTTATTTTTAGGGTTCTTTGTGTACATGCAAATGTGAAAGTTTAGAATCAATATGAATTACACATAAAAGACTATTAGGATTTCTATTTGCTGAAAATGTAGGGGCTACCACAGAGATATTTAAGTCATTGACAAGGTTGTAAAGTTACTGTGTGATCAGTTGGACATTGTTGTCTTTGGGCATCACTGATAGTACACCTGGAATGTCGAGGGCAATTGCTGATAAGGTAAATGGTTGGGGGGAGATATGGTAACTAATTGACCATCTTTAGTCTGGCTACCACAGGTAATCAGGGAATAAAAGGTCACAAACTGACCATCTTTAGTCTGGCTACCACAGGTTACCAGGGAAATATCGTTACAAACTGACCATCTTTAGTCTGGCTACCACAGGTAACCAAGGAATATATGGTCACAAACCGACCATCTTTAATCTGGCTACCACAGGTAACCAAGGGATATATGGTCACAAACTGACCATCTTTAGTCTGGCTACCACAGGTAACCAAGGAATATAAGGTCACAAACTGACCATCTTTAGTCTGGCTACCACAGGTAACCAAGGAATATATGGTCACAAACTGATCATGTCTTGTCAAGTTACCAATAGTAACCAGTTGACAAGGTAGAATGGGACATGAGTGGTTTTAATAGTTACTAAACTACAACTACATAAGTAGTTTAACTTCTTATTGACATGCATCTGGGGAAACTCTTCATGGTGTTTCACAAATGACATGGAGGACTGACAGCAAATTTTTTCTCTTCTCTTAACATTGAATGACATTGTGCCATGTGGTTTTCTTTGGTTTTCTTTGCCTTTGAAGGATGATCCAGTTTTTAAGATGTACCTTTATATACCTACTTGGTATAATACATGTTTGTGCCTTTTGTCAAGTGTTACAGGGATCAGGAACAAAGTCTGCTTCACATTTGTAGATTTTCTTTATTATCGTCAAGTTCTCAAGTTTTCAAACTAGTCAGGCTGATGTGAAAAAAGCCATTTTTGTCTACTTTTATAAACTGATTGTCAGTGTAATGGTAGTGTCCAGAGTTGATCCAACTGTCACTATAATCATAGTGTCCTGAGTTGAATGTTAGATCTGAAGTCAGACCATGTTATGACCATTAGTGTACAGGTGTCTGGACTGACCAGTGTACTATACAGACTGACCGACATTGTGACTGACCATAATGGATATCTGTTGTTGTTGAAGGACACTTTGTCTGACAACATTGCTCTTAAGATCGACACGTTGTGTTTCGTAGTGCTCAGGTATGTACAGCAATCAAACACCTGTATGTCCCGATATATAGGGCACTTCATGCTGTAATCAATTGTCTTATTAGGCGTTTGAAAGGACAAAGACACTGAAAATGATGGAGGCTCATACATATTGATATTACATAACCAGCATTTTAATTGGAGATTATATACTTAGTGATAAAGTCAGCTTAACACAGACCGACTTCTAGTGATTGTATAAAAGTAGGATTTTTTTTATCGTTCCATTTTCAGGTTGACACATAGACTTTAATCTGTCATGACAGTTTTTTTTAGGAAACTTGAGTATGTTTGATCAATGGAATCCCTTTTGCTGATGTTATACCAGAAGTACAGTCTGCAAAAATGAAAATGAAGTTAAATGTCAGGGTTATTTTGACAAGACAATAATTGTTGGTAGAGGGTTAACATTATAATTGTCTATAGCTATCAGATCTTTATCTTCTGTTGAGGGTTCTGTATCTTCTGTTGAGGGTTCTGTATCTTCTGTTGAGGGTTCAGTATCTTCTGTTGAGGGTTCTGTATCTTCTGTTGAGGGTTCTGTATCTTCTGTTGTGGGTTCTGTATCTTCTGTATCTTCTGTTGAGGGTTCTGTATCTTCTGTTGTGGGTTCTGTATCTTCTGTTGAGGGTTCTGTATCTTCTGTTGTGGGTTCTGTATCTTCTGTTGTGGGTTCTGTATCTTCTGTTGAGGGTTCTGTATCTTCTGTATCTTCTGTTGAGAGTTCTGTATCTTCTGTATCTTCTGTTGAGGGTTCTGTATCTTCTGTTGTGGGTTCTGTATCTTCTGTTAAAGGTTCTGTATCTTCTGTTGAGGGTTCTGTATCTTCTGTTAAAGGTTCTGTATCTTCTGTTGTGGGTTCTGTATCTTCTGTTGTGGGTTCTGTATCTTCTGTTGTGGGTTCAGTATCTTCTGTTGTGGGTTCTGTATCTTCTGTTAAAGGTTCTGTATCTTCTGTTGTGGGTTCTGTATCTTCTGTTAAAGGTTCTGTATCTTCTGTTGAGGGTTCTGTATCTTCTGTTGTGGGTTCTGTATCTTCTGTTGAGGGTTCTGTATCTTCTGTTGTGGGTTCTGTATCTTCTGTTGTGGGTTCTGTATCTTCTGTTGTGGGTTCTGTATCTTCTGTTGAGGGTTCTGTATCTTCTGTATCTTCTGTTGAGGGTTCTGTATCTTCTGTTGTGGGTTCTGTATCTTCTGTTGAGGGTTCTGTATCTTCTGTATCTTCTGTTGAGGGTTCTGTATCTTCTGTATCTTCTGTTGTGGGTTCTGTATCTTCTGTTGTGGGTTCTGTATCTTCTGTTGAGGGTTCTGTATCTTCTGTATCTTCTGTTGAGGGTTCTGTATCTTCTGTATCTTCTGTTGTGGGTTCTGTATCTTCTGTTGTGGGTTCTGTATCTTCTGTTGAGGGTTCTGTATCTTCTGTATCTTCTGTTGAGGGTTCTGTATCTTCTGTATCTTCTGTTGAGGGTTCTGTATCTTCTGTATCTTCTGTTGAGGGTTCTGTATCTTCTGTTGAGGGTTCTGTATCTTCTGTTGAGGGTTCTGTATCTTCTGTTGTGGGTTCTGTATCTTCTGTTGAGGGTTCTGTATCTTCTGTATCTTCTGTTGAGAGTTCTGTATCTTCTGTATCTTCTGTTGAGGGTTCTGTATCTTCTGTTGTGGGTTCTGTATCTTCTGTTAAAGGTTCTGTATCTTCTGTTGAGTGTAGGGGCCACTAGTATAGTTAAGTCAGTTAGGCATTTGACATTAATACCTTAGCTTAAGATCTCATATATGCTGAAGTACATGGTTGTGAAATTAAAAAATTTATATTGTCCTCCTGTTTGGCTAATTTCATTCAAACATTTTCCTTTGCTTCTTTGCAGACAATTAACCCACATCATATCTGCTCAATTTGTACAGTTGTCATCCATCCATACCAACAAAGACTGGGAAATTTGTATAAAATTCAATGCTAAGTATGTAAACATGAACTGCGTGTGGACACTGGTTTTCTTCTATAGTTTTGAAAATGTAGCCTGTAAGTCATGCTTAAGTGTCAAACTTGTGTTCCTGACTTTATAGATTATGATACTATTCAATTTTCTGATTTGTAATGATACTGTGTGTACAACATAATGCTACTGTGTTATAGATTATCACTGTCCAGCTTAAGTCTGGACATTGATTGGTCATACTGTTCTCATTTGTTAAAGCAAATATAGTAAAGCTAATAAAGCCTTCCCTTCTAATGAGTGCTGGGTAGTCACTGGACAGTGGTCAGGCATAGCTTTAGTTAATTGTCATGTGGTTAATAACACTTATTGTTCAGGGGAAGTAACTCCCAATGGCTAGTAATTTAGAATTACAATTACTTTGTCCGGAAAGTAACTGTTTGATGAATAATGTAATGTAATGACAGTTTTTGTTCAGGGGAAGTACCTATTAATATTGTTGTAACACTGACTGGTCAGGGGAAATGACTGCATGGAAGGTAATGTAGTAGCAATGACTGGTTAGGGGAAGTAACTCTGAAAAAGGATTAATGTAGTAACACTGACTGGTCAGGGGAAGTGACTCTGTATGGAGAGTAATGTAGTAACAATTGTTGTTCAGGGGAGGTAACTTTGAATAGAGAGTAGTGATAATGACTAGTCAGGAGATGAAACTCTAATCAGGTGAAATGTTTTAGTAACGATTACTTTTCAGGAGAAGGATCAAAATCTGTACAAATATTCTGTTAATTTCTGTAACTTAGAATAAGGGAGAACTCAAAACCTGGGACAGTTTTAGGTCAACTTCTGACACTAACCATGAGGCCACACTCTACTCCACCAGGGACCAAGTCGAGCACATCAATGATAAAAGGCCATCAACTTTATTAATTATTGATCTTTGACGACAATGAACATATGTGTTAGATAGATGTGGCTTGTGATCCTGGTTATCAAATTAAATTCTTGGCTGCTATATGTGTTTTGTATTCTCTATCCAGTTATCATGGTGTTGATCAGGTCTGAATAGAGAATGTTTTCTTGTCAGTGAAACACATGGCACCATAAAAATGGGGCTTCCTCATATGTCTTTATTAGCCATATGGATAGGTACTAGTTTTCAATGGTAATTAAAGGATTCTAATTATTATTCCATTATGCATGAAATAAGAGCAGACAAATTACCTATTATATTTTACTGACTGAAAGCTAGGTAACCAGTAAAAGTGTTTGAACAGCAGTATGGTGAAGGTACTGGTGTTGTTTTTATAGAGTAAATCATCATCATCATCATCGTCATCATCATCTTGGTGCTGGTCGTCATGGTTTGAGTGAGAGGCTAAGTGCTGGTCCCCTTGGTTTGAGTGGGAGGCTAGTTGCTGGTCCCCTTGGTTTAGAGTTAGAGGCTAAGTGCTGGTCCCCTTGGTTTAGAGTTAGAGGCTAAGTGCTGGTCCCCTTGGTTTGAGTGGGAGGCTAAGTGCTGGTCCCCTTGGTTTGAGTGAGAGGCTAAGTGCTGGTCCCCTTGGTTTAGAGTTAGAGGCTAAGTGCTGGTCCCCTTGGTTTAGAGTTAGAGGCTAAGTGCTGGTCCCCTTGGTTTGAGTGAGAGGCTAAGTGCTGGTCCCCTTGGTTTGAGTGAGAGGCTAAGTGCTGGTCCCCTTGGTTTGAGTGAGAGACTAAGTGCTGGTCCCCTTGGTTTAAAGTGAGAGGCTAGTTGCTGGTCCCCTTTGTTTAGAGTGAGAGGCTAGTTGCTGGTCCCCTTTGTTTGAGTGAGAGGCTAAGTACTGGTCCCCTTAGTTTGAGTGAGAGGCTAAGTACTGGTCCCCTTTGTTTGAGTGAGAGGCTAAGTGCTGGTCCCCTTTGTTTGAGTGAGAGGCTAAGTGCTGGTCCCCTTGGTTTAGAGTTAGAGGCTAAGTGCTGGTCCCCTTGGTTTAGAGTGAAAGGCTAGTTGCTGGTCCCCTTGGTTTGAGTGAGAGACTAAGTGCTGGTCCCCTTGGTTTGAGTGAGAGGCTAAGTGCTGGTCCCCTTGGTTTGAGTGAGAGGCTAAGTGCTGGTCCCCTTGGTTTAGAGTTAGAGGCTGGTTGCTGGTCCCCTTGGTTTAGAGTGAAAGGCTAGTTGCTGGTCCCCTTTGGTTGAGAGTGAAAGGCTAGTTGCTGGTCCCCTTGGTTTGAGTGAGAGACTAAGTGCTGGTCCCCTTGGTTTAGAGTTAGAGGCTAAGTGCTGGTCCCCTTGGTTTAGAGTTAGAGGCTAAGTGCTGGTCCCCTTGGTTTAGAGTGAAAGGCTAGTTGCTGGTCCCCTTGGTTGAGAGTGAAAGGCTAGTTGCTGGTCCCCTGGTTTAGAGTGAGAGGCTAGGTGCTGGTCCCCTTGGTTTGAGTGAGAGGCTAAGTGCTGGTTCCCTTGGTTTGAGTGAGAGACTAAGTGCTGGTCCCCTTGGTTTAGAGTGAAAGGCTAGTTGCTGGTCCCCTTGGTTTAGAGTGAAAGGCTAGTTGCTGGTCCCCTTGGTTGAGAGTGAAAGGCTAGTTGCTGGTCCCCTGGTTTAGAGTGAGAGGCTAGTTGCTGGTCCCCTTGGTTTAGAGTGAGAGGCTAGTTGCTGGTCCCCTCGGTTTGAGTGAGAGACTAAGTGCTGGTCCCCTTAGTTTGAGTGAGAGGTTAGGTGCTGGTCTCCGTGATTTGAGTGATAGACTAGTTGCTGGTCCCCTTAGTTTGAGTGAGAGGCTAAGTACTGGTCCCCTTTGTTTGAGTGAGAGGCTAAGTGCTGGTCCCCTTTGTTTGAGTGAGAGGCTA
The DNA here is from genome assembly GCF_031769215.1 of Ylistrum balloti. Classification (NCBI taxonomy): domain Eukaryota; kingdom Metazoa; phylum Mollusca; class Bivalvia; order Pectinida; family Pectinidae; genus Ylistrum; species Ylistrum balloti. The sequence goes on from NW_026781961.1 coordinate 936,947, forward strand.
AGTGCTGGTCCCCTTTGTTTGAGTGAGAGGCTAAGTGCTGGTCCCCTTGGTTTAGAGTTAGAGGCTAAGTGCTGGTCCCCTTGGTTTAGAGTGAGAGGCTAGTTGCTGGTCCCCTTGGTTTAGAGTGAGAGGCTAGTTGCTGGTCCCCTTGGTTTAGAGTGAGAGGCTAGTTGCTGGTCCCCTTGGTTTAGAGTTAGAGGTTAGTCAGAGGTTTGGTGCTGCTCTCCCTTACTTTATTACAGGATATGTACGGTATGTGGGTGTAGACACAGAAAGGATGAAGAAGATCTTGTGTAAGCTGAGAGAGTTATGTAATCAGATCAAGTGATAAGGTATTGTGGTTGACACATCTAGGTTTGTACTGCTACAGCTACATGTTGTGTTAACTTTGATACATGGTATGTAGAGTCGGACTAGAAAAGTCTTTTCTAGCACTTGTGTTATGAGAAATCATACTGCTTCCTGCTGGCGGTGGCAGGTGATATTTTTTATCTTGCTTCGTGCCTATAAACTGCACTTGTGTACCTTGCTGTAGTATTAAGTACATCACAGCTACTCCTGTGTACCCAGCTGTAGTATTAAGTACATCACAGCTACTCCTGTGTACCCAGCTGTAGTATTGAGTACATCACAGCTACTCCTGTGTACCCAGCTGTAGTATTAAGTACATCACAGCTACTCCTGTGTACCCAGCTGTAGTATTGAGTACATCACAGCTACTCCTGTGTACCCAGCTGTAGTATTGAGTACATCACAGCTACTCCTGTGTACCCAGCTGTAGTATTGAGTACATCACAGCTACTCCTGTGTACCCAGCTGTAGTATTAAGTACATCACAGCTACTCCTGTGTACCCAGCTGTATTAAGTACATCACAGCTACTCCTGTGTACCCAGCTGTAGTATTAAGTACATCACAGCTACTCCTGTGTACCCAGCTGTAGTATTAAGTACAGCTCTCTTTCACTTTCTCAGTATTTTTTGTGGACATTGTTTTGGTGACCAGATCCACTAATTAATCACTGGCGGGTGATGTGTTATTAATTTCTATGATGTAGACATGTGGTTAAGCAAGGAAGCCCATTAGTGCTTTTATCAGTAAGAAATTGATTTCACTGAGAACACGTTATATTTCTGGTATACAATGAGGTCTTCATTAATTCCATTTTACCCAAGCTAACTGGTCTAGCTGTCCTGAAACAAGTGTCTAATGGAAGTTATTGAACCCATGTTGTTCAGGTCTCGATATTGTTCAGAGGAAGAAATGCTGAAAGATTTAGTCCTCCGTACACTTGACTAATAATAATCTCTCCATATTATATAGATTGTAATCCTAGACTAGAAGTGTTCACTGCTTCATATTGTACATGTAAGCTTCTGTTCCTGTGTAAAGAGTTTTTCTCTAGCAAGTGGATGAATGGATGGAGTTGATGAAGGTCATATCATTATCTGTAAACACAGGTGTAAGTTACAGAACTACACAAGGATGGTAGTACCAACGTCCTTGTATTGGAAAGTAGAAGTGGTGGTATAGGGAAATCAGACCTGTTAAACTGAGGACTGGCTTATAAGGTTACTTTAGTCGGAGTAGTTAGTGGAACTGTGGTTGGAATTTTACTCAATGGTAGATGTGGGTTCTTTGTTTGGTGGTCTAAAGCTACATATTTATTGTGAAGGCCCGGGCTCTTTGTTTGGTGGTCTAAAGCTACATATTTATTGTGAAGGCCCGGGTTCTTTGTTTGGTGGTCTGAAGCTACATATTTAATGTGAAGGCCTGGGTTCTTTGTTTTGTGGTCTGAAGCTACATATTTGTTGTGAAGACCTGCATTAGAAAGGAGGTACCTTTGTGACATGCACAACGACACGAAGTTGCTGCATGTGTCCTAATGCCGGTATCACTGTCACATATGGACTATTTATACTTATGTAGGCGTGGGTCGCACAAATCCGATTAGTAAATGGTCACAGGAGATAAGTACATGTTATGTGTTTCATTGTGTGTGATTGATTTATGTTATAGATTGATTTATGTTATAGATTGATAGATCTGATCACTGACAGCTCTACAGACAACAGAAGTTACACGTTCACATTGTTGTCAAGACATCACTGACAGCTGTACAGACAACAGAAGTTCTCAGTTAACATTGTCCTCAAGACATCACTGACAGCTCTACAGACAACAGAAGTTACACGTTCACATTGTTGTCAAGACATCACTGACAGCTGTACAGACAACAGAAGTTCTCAGTTAACATTGTCCTCAAGACATCACTGGTAGCTCTACTGACAACAGAAGTTCTCAGTTTACACTGTCCTCAAGACATCACTGGCAGCTCTACAGACAACAGAAGTTCTAAGTTAACACTGTCCTCAAGACATCACTGACAGCTCTACAGACAACAGAAGTTCATGTTATCATTGTCCTCAAAACATCACTGACAGCTCTACAGACAACAGACATTACAAGTTAACATTGTCCTCAAGACATCACTGACAGCTCTACAGACAACAGAAGTTCTCAGTTAACACTGTCCTCAAGACATCACTGACAGCTCTACAGACAACAGACGTTACAAGTTAACATTGTCCTCAAGACATCACTGACAGCTCTACAGACAACAGAAGTTTTCAGTTAACATTGTCTCAAGACATCACTGGCAGCTCTACTGACAACAGAAGTTCATGTTATCATTGTCCTCAAAACATCACTGACAGCTCTACAGACAACAGACATTACAAGTTAACATTGTCCTCAAGACATCACTGACAGCTCTACAGACAACAGAAGTTCTCAGTTAACACTGTCCTCAAGACATCACTGACAGCTCTACAGACAACAGACGTTACAAGTTAACATTGTCCTCAAGACATCACTGACAGCTCTACAGACAACAGAAGTTTTCAGTTAACATTGTCTCAAGACATCACTGGCAGCTCTACTGACAACAGAAGTTCTCAGTTTACACTGTCCTCAAGACATCACTGACAGCTGTACAGACAACAGAAGTTCTCAGTTAACATTGTCATCAAGACATCACTGACAGCTCTACAGACAACAGAAGTTCATGTTATCATTGTCCTCAAGACATCACTGACAGCTTTATAGACAACAGAAGTTACAAGTTAACATTGTCATCAAGACATCACTGACATCTCTACAGACAACAGAAGTTCTCAGTTAACATTGTCATCAAGACATCACTAATAGCTCTAAAAAACAACAGAAGTTCTCAGTTAATACTGTCCTCAAGACATCACTGACAGCTCTACAGACAACAGAAGTTCATGTTATCATTGTCCTCAAGACATCACTGACAGCTCTACAGACAACAGAAGTTCTCAGTTAACACTGTCCTCAAGACATCACTGACAGCTCTACAGACAACAGAAGTTCTAAGTTAACACTGTCCTCAAGACATCACTGACAGCTCTACAGACAACAGAAGTTCATGTTATCATTGTCCACAAGACATCACTGACAGCTCTACAGACAACAGAAGTTAATGTTATCATTGTCCTCAAGACATCACTGACAGCTCTACAGACAAAAGAAGTTCTCAGTTAACATTGTCATCAAGACATCACTGACAGCTCTACAGACAACAGACGTTACAAGTTAACATTGTCATCAAGACATCACTGATAGCTCTACAGACAACAGAAGTTCCAAGTTAACATTGTCTTATCACCAGTACAGCACCACCTTACAGAATGCTTTATAGAGAAATATTTGAAGAGAAGATGATTAAATAAGTAATGTTTGTGCTGTCTGTTGAAGTTACCTATAACTTATTCACAGTGACGGTGCCAAACTCAACAGAGAAAGGGTAGTAATAGGGTAGTAATAGGGTGTAATATATCTCAGGATTTGTCTCCTGTGTGTAAACACTACAATTTATGAATGACAAACAACTACCTATACTTTTACTTACCTATATAGCAGGTTTATCACCGGCAGACAGTGATTGCCTTTTAAAATATAAAACTTTATAGGCCAAGTGAGTGGTAATACAGGAATGCTTATTGTAGAATATTTCAATAATCTTGTGTCTCTGCATGTCGATAGAGTTATTTTCTAGTAGTACAGTGTGTTGGATGAATTAATGATTTGACTGTGAATTCTAGTCGTTCCATGTTTGATTTACATCTCAGTTTAATCACAGCAGAACAGAGCATCTTGTTGCAGATAGTGAAAGTAAAAGTTGAGGTTATAGCAGTATTAACAGCAAAATAGCAAAGTTTTCCATTGTATGTTGCCTAAGAAAACTCTCTGTGTAATTTGTATTCTTGCTTTAACAACAATGGACATCAAGTGATAATGACTTTCCCTCACCCTTAATTGTGATACAATACTACTGTATCTCACCCTTAATTGTGATACAATACTACTGTATCTCACCCTTAATTGTGATACAATACTACTGTATCTCACACTTAATTGTGATACAATACTACTGTATCTCACACTTAATTGTGATACAATACTACTGTATCTCACACTTAATTGTGATACAATACTACTGTATCTCACCCTTAATTGTGATACAATACTACTGTATCTCACACTTAATTGTGATACAATACTACTGTATCTCACACTTAATTGTGATACAATACTACTGTATCTCACACTTAATTGTGATACAATACTACTGTATCTCACCCTTAATTGTGATACAATACTACTGTATCTCACCCTTAATTGTGATACAATACTACTGTATCTCACACTTAATTGTGATACAATACTACTGTATGTTGACTTTCCCTGTGTACTCTTCTGATCATAGAAGTCAGGTCATCAACATGTTTGCATCTTGACCATATGTTATAGTGTACACCATTGTCTATTTGTTGTTTCCAGTGAAAGGTCACTGCTCGGCTTTTCTATATCAAGACATCTACATGGACTGAAAACATAACACCCTCTGGTCATTATGTTTGTATCATCAAAAAACTTGGTTTGTACATAATAATATGCAATGTGTTGCTTGGGGCAGTCAGTTTATATAGACCAAACCGGCCCATATTCTGTCAAGGACCTTATAACTTCAGGCCTGATGTAAGTAGACAATTACATATCTCAAAGTGACATGTGATCATCAGGTTGTCATATAGTGGCAAGCTATTGTTCTTAAGTTTGTTGTCACTCAGGTGTGGTTCTAGGATACATGTAACAGTGTTGGAGACAGGAAATGTGTTTCTGTTGTAACTGGATTATCTCTCAGGTGTGGTTCTAGTGTTGGAGACAGGAAATGTGTTTCTGTAGTAACTGGATTATCTCTCAGGTGTGGTTCTAGTGTTGGAGACAGGAAATGTGTTTCTGTAGTAACTGGATTATCTCTCAGGTGTGGTTCTAGGATACATGTAACAGTGTTGGAGACAGGAAATGTGTTTCTGTAGTAACTGGATTATCTCTCAGGTATGGTTCTAGTGTTGGAGACAGGAAATGTGTTTCTGTAGTAACTGGATTATCTCTCAGGTGTGGTTCTAGTGTTGGAGACAGGAAATGTGTTGCTGTAGTAACTGGATTATCTCTCAGGTATGGTTCTAGTGTTGGAGACAGGAAATGTGTTTCTGTAGTAACTGGATTATCTCTCAGGTGTGGTTCTAGGATACATGTAACAGTGTTGGAGACAGGAAATGTGTTTCTGTAGTAACTGGATTATCTCTCAGGTGTGGTTCTAGGATACATGTAACAGTGTTGGAGACAGGAAATGTGTTTCTGTAGTAACTGGATTATCTCTCAGGTATGGTTCTAGTGTTGGAGACAGGAAATGTGTTTCTGTAGTAACTGGATTATCTCTCAGGTGTGGTTCTAGGATACATGTAACAGTGTTGGAGACAGGAAATGTGTTTCTGTAGTAACTGGATTATCTCTCAGGTGTGGTTCTAGGATACATGTAACAGTGTTGGAGACAGGAAATGTGTTTCTGTAGTAACTGGATTATCTCTCAGGTGTGGTTCTAGTGTTGGAGACAGGAAATGTGTTTCTGTAGTAACTGGATTATCTCTCAGGTGTGGTTCTAGGATACATGTAACAGTGTTGGAGACAGGAAATGTGTTTCGGTAGTAACTGGACTTCTTAATCTCTCAGGTATGGTTCTATGATACCCACATTTTTGTGAGGTAAAGTTAATTGACTGAAGATAAATTCTGAAACCTTTCTATGACAGAAAATGTGTTGCATGCATATCTTTATGGACAATTTCATATCACAATTGAAGGTCCCCCTCTTTTGTATGACTGTCCTTAATTGGCAGCCTTCAGGGGTTCTAAAAGAGGTCATCTTTTCCGAGAGGTTTTGTCAAGATCAATTTAAATAAATCTTCATAACATACATTGTTTTATAAAAACTCATGATATTGAAATTTTCACAATGGACATATATTACAATGTATTGATAGTTGAACAGGAGCTGAAATAACTCAGTCAGATGATTGATTCACTACACGCTGTCTGATGAAGATTTGATGTGTGTTGTTTAATTCCCTATAAATGACAGTTTGTTTCTGAGGAGCCAGAGAAACAGGTCGGTCTAATGTGGTTGTGTCCTTAGGGAAGACACTTACTCTAATTGCATCATTGGTCTGGTCATGTGATGGGCCTCCTTTATGGTCTTCAGTCATGGTACAACCATGCAGCTACTACAAGGATCTCCACCCCCACCTGGCTTTTAATGTGGCCATTAATCAAGCAAACAGACAATTGATACCAGAAAAATATTGTATAATAATAGGTGTGTTACAATATCACATACAAAATATAAACCTTGGTGGAAGAGTCAGAAAGCCCTGGATCCTATACCTCACAGGGCTGACAAACTTCAGTGTTACTGACAACTGTTTGTTTGAGGTTTTTTTAGATGATAATGTCACACAATCAGTACCAGGCGGTATCCAGTATTTTCAATTAATTTTTTGGACAGTCACTCAAATGACATTTCAAAACATAGATTCCCTGCATAAACAAAAAAAAAAACAACAGTTTACTAATGGCATTTTTTTTTTTATATTTACAGGGATAAGATGAAATAAACTTTGCTTTTGTTGCCATGACGATGCCTTTAATAGAAGGCTGATTTTGAGATGGATGTTGGTAATCCCTACCATGTCAGCCCCAACAGGAAGTCCTATGTGGGGCCGTCAATGACCTACAATGGAGTCCCAGCAGAGCTACGAGAATCTAACCACTATATGGAGAGTTCCTTCACATCTGACAATCAGACAGGAACTGTGTTTATACGAATCTCCATACCAGACCTTAAAGTCCAGGTAGACTTTCTCTCAATAGAAACAGATGTTTATATCACAGCAATCTTTTATAAAAATGTTTTATGATGATTAAAAGAATATATATGTATATATATTGGCAATCTTGTTATACATCAAGTGAGAATTCACACATTGATGTGTTATTTTATATTTGTAGAAGTGCCTTCAATTTGAGTTAGATGAAACAGTATGGCAGGCCAAACAGCGACTACTGGGCACATTTGCCAAGGTAAAGAGATGTCACAGGGACCTTCAGGTCTCTTCTGTCACACCAGCTAATCAGATCTGTTGATTTTGTTACTAATAATGAAACACTTTATAATTCAAAATCAATGAAACTTCTTTGTAAAAAAAAAATAGTGTTGTTATAATTAACAAATCTCCATGATATTGAATGACGAATATATAAAGTTTAGTTTATCTGTATTTTAAAATCAAAGATTATCTGTACATTTCACACAGAACTAGAGTTTGTCTGTACACTTTACACAGAACTAAATTTCTCTGTATACTTCACACAGAACTAAAGTTTGTCTGTATACTTTACACAGAACTAAAGTTTGTACCCTTCACACAGAACTAGAGTTTGTCTGTACACTTCACACAGAACTAAAGTTTGTCTGTACACTTTACACAGAACTAAAGTTTGTCTGTACACTTTACACAGAACTAGAGTTTGTACACTTCACACAGAACTAAAGTTTGTACCCTTCACACAGAACTAATGTTTGTCTGTACACTTCACACAGAACTAGAGTTTGTCTGTACACTTCACACAGAACTAAAGTTTGTACCCTTCACACAGAACTAATGTTTGTCTGTACACTTCACACAGAACTAAAGTTTGTCTGTATACTTTACACAGAACTAGAGTTTGTACCCTTCACACAGAACTAGAGTTTGTCTGTACACTTCACACAGAACTAAAGTTTGTCTGTACACTTTACACAGAACTAAAGTTTGTCTGTACACTTTACACAGAACTAAATTTCTCTGTATACTTCACACAGAACTAAAGTTTGTCTGTACACTTTACACAGAACTAAAGTTTGTCTGTACACTTCACACAGAACTAAAGTTTGTCTGTACACTTCACACAGAACTAGAGTTTGTCTGTACACTTCACACAGAACTAAAGTTTGTCTGTACACTTCACACAGAACTAAAGTTTGTCTGTACACTTCACACAGAACTAAAGTTTGTCTGTACACTTAACACAGAACTAAAGTTTGTCTGTACACTTTACACAGAACTAAATTTCTCTGTATACTTCACACAGAACTAAAGTTTGTCTGTATACTTTACACAGAACTAGAGTTTGTACCCTTCACACAGAACTAGAGTTTGTCTGTACACTTCACACAGAACTAAAGTTTGTCTGTACACTTTACACAGAACTAAAGTTTGTCTGTACACTTTACACAGAACTAAATTTCTCTGTATACTTCACACAGAACTAAAGTTTGTCTGTATACTTTACACAGAACTAGAGTTTGTACCCTTCACACAGAACTAGAGTTTGTCTGTACACTTCACACAGAACTAAAGTTTGTCTGTACACTTCACACAGAACTAAAGTTTGTCTGTACACTTTACACAGAACTAAAGTAAGAACACTACTTCACACAGAACTAAAGTTTGTCTGTATACTTCACACAGAACTAAAGTTTGTCTGTACACTTCACACAGAACTAAAGTTTGTCTGTACACTTCACACAGAACTAGAGTTTGTCTGTACACTTCACACAGAACTAAAGTTTCTCTGTACACTTCACACAGAACTAAAGTTTGTCTGTACTTCACACAGAACTTCACACAGAACTAAAGTTTGTCTGTACACTTCACACAGAACTAAAGTTTGTCTGTACACTTCACACAGAACTAAAGTTTGTCTGTACACTTCACACAGAACTAAAGTTTGTCTGTACACTTTACACAGAACTAAAGTTTGTCTGTACACTTTACACAGAACTAAAGTTTGTCTGTACACTTCACACAGAACTAAAGTTTGTCTGTACACTTCACACAGAACTAGAGTTTGTCTGTACACTTCACACAGAACTAAAGTTTGTCTGTACACTTCACACAGAACTAGAGTTTGTCTGTACACTTCACACAGAACTAAAGTTTGTCTGTACACACACAGAACTAATGTTTGTCTGTACACTTCACACAGAACTAAAGTTTGTCTGTATACTTCACACAGAACTAAAGTTTGTCTGTACACTTCACACAGAACTAAAGTTTGTCTGTACACTTCACACAGAACTAAAGTTTGTCTGTACACTTTACACAGAACTAAAGTTTGTCTGTATACTTCACACAGAACTAAAGTTTGTCTGTACTTCACACAGAACTAAAGTTTGTCTGTACACTTCACACAGAACTAAAGTTTGTCTGTACACTTCACACAGAACTAAAGTTTGTCTGTACACTTCACACAGAACTAAAGTTTGTCTGTACACTTCACACAGAACTAAAGTTTGTCTGTACACTTCACACAGAACTAAAGTTTGTCTGTACACTTCACACAGAACTAAAGTTTGTCGGTACACTTCACACAGAACTAGAGTTTGTCTGTACACTTTACACAGAACTAAAGTTTGTCTGTACACTTCACACAGAACTAGACTTTGTCTGTACACTTTACACAGAACTAAAGTTTGTCTGTACACTTCACACAGAACTAAAGTTTGTCTGTACACTTCACACAGAACTAGAGTTTGTCTGTACACTTCACACAGACTGTACCCTTCACACAGAACTAATGTTTGTCTGTACACTTCACACAGAACTAAAGTTTGTCTGTATACTTCACACAGAACTAAAGTTTGTCTGTATACTTCACACAGAACTAAAGTTTGTCTGTATACTTCACACAGAACTAAAGTTTGTCTGTACACTTCACACAGAACTAAAGTTTGTCTGTACACTTCACACAGAACTAAAGTTTGTCTGTACACTTCACACAGAACTAAAGTTTGTCTGTACACTTCACACAGAACTAGAGTTTGTCTGTACACTTCACACAGAACTAAAGTTTGTCTGTACACTTCACACAGAACTAGAGTTTGTCTGTACACTTCACACAGAACTAAAGTTTGTCTGTACACTTCACACAGAACTAGAGTTTGTCTGTACACTTCACACAGAACTAAAGTTTGTCTGTACACTTCACACAGAACTAAAGTTTGTCTGTACACTTCACACAGAACTAAAGTTTGTCTGTACACTTCACACAGAACTAAAGTTTGTCTGTACACTTCACACAGAACTAAAGTTTGTCTGTACACTTCACACAGAACTAAAGTTTGTCTGTACACTTCACACAGAACTAAAGTTTGTCTGTACACTTCACACAGAACTAGAGTTTGTCTGTACACTTCACACAGAACTAAAGTTTGTCTGTACACTTCACACAGAACTAGAGTTTGTCTGTACACTTCACACAGAACTAAAGTTTGTCTGTACACTTCACACAGAACAAGAGATACTCTCAAAACTTCACACAGAACTAAAGTTTGTCTGTACACTTCACACAGAACTAAAGTTTGTCTGTATACTTCACACAGAACTAAACTTTGTCTGTATACTTTACAAAGAACTAGAGTTTGTACACTTCACACAGAACTAATGTTTGTCTGTACACTTCACACAGAACTAAAGTTTGTCTGTACACTTAACACAGAACTAAAGTTTGTCTGTACACTTCACACAGAACTAAAGTTTGTCTGTACACTTCACACAGAACTAGAGTTTGTCTGTACACTTCACACAGAACTAAAGTTTGTCTGTACACTTAACACAGAACTAGAGTTTGTACACTTCACACAGAACTAGAGTTTGTCTGTACACTTCACACAGAACTAAAGTTTGTCGGTACACTTCACACAGAACTAAAGTTTGTCTGTACACTTCACACAGAACTAGAGTTTGTCTGTACACTTCACACAGAACTAAAGTTTGTCTGTACACTTCACACAGAACTAGAGTTTGTCTGTACACTTCACACAGAACTAAAGTTTGTCGGTACACTTCACACAGAACTAAAGTTTGTCTGTACACTTCACACAGAACTAAAGTTTGTCCGTATTCCATTTACAGGATCTGAAGGATGCCTTAAATTTTGGTCTATACAGTCCGCCAGTCAATGGCAGGGCAGGCAAATTCCTGGAAGAGGAGAGACTGCTCCGTCACTACCCCTTACAGGGACCAATCGGATTCCTAGAGGTAAGTCACTTGGTATACTGTTATTTTAAGGAGTGTCTTGTGAAGATCACAGAATACAAACAGTTACGACTTGGCTATCCTCTATCCATGTCATCTGTATGTAAAACTTTTGTTAGAATTTAAGTCTGATTTACAAGTCAGAGCTTTAGGACAGTAAACACACTTGTTCATGTCTAGCTTTATTCAAACGTAAATTTATAGTTATAATTTGCATTATTTCAAAGATCTTTATATATTGTTATGTTAAACATTATATAAAATTTACAGTTATGGTTAGACTGTGCACCATTTCTATCTAAATTATCATCTGTTTAGGAATTGAAATAATTTTATGTGTCTTTACAAGTTTAAATCTATCATCTGTTTAGGAAGTGAAATAATTTTATGTGTCTTTACAAGTTTAAATCTATCATTTGTTTAGGAAGTGAAATAATCTGATGTGTCTTTACAAATCTATTTCTGTTATTTCAGTTTAAATACAAAAGAAGAGTATATAAACTGATGAACTTAAATCCAAGAAAACTCAAGCAAATTAATACAAAGGTATGTACTGGTCCTCAAGTAATGGCACTTGAGCTTTAAATGTTTGGTGTAGTATGTCTATACATCACTCTAATGGTTGGATCAGGGTGTTATTGGTAATAATATCTTGATCTTAAAATATTGTTAAACAGTTAAGCTTTTCATAGCATCTTTATTTAGGTTATTTCATCTCCAATCATTATTAAGTGGTTGTCCTTTAAAGAGTTATATTGGGACATCCCAAATCATTATTAAGTGGTTGTCCTTTAAAGAGTTATATTGGGACATCTCCAGTCATTATTAAGTGGTTGTCCTTTAATGAGTTGTATTGGGACATCCCCAATCATTATTAAGTGGTTTTCCTTTAAAGAGTTATATTGGGACATCCCCAGTCATTATTAAGTGGTTGTCCTTTAAAGAGTTATATTGGGACATCTCCAGTCATTATTAAGTGGTTGTCCTTTAAAGAGTTATATTGGGACATCTCCAGTCATTATTAAGTGGTTGTCCTTTAAAGAGTTGTATTGGGACATCCCCAATCATTATTAAGTGGTTGTCCTTTAAAGAGTTATATTGGGACATCTCCAGTCATTATTAAGTGGTTGTCCTTTAAAGAGTTGTATTGGGACATCCCCAATCATTATTAAGTGGTTGTCCTTTAAAGAGTTATATTGGGACATCCCCAGTCATTATTAAGTGGTTGTCCTTTAAAGAGTTGTATTGGGACATCCCCAATCATTATTAAGTGGTTGTCCTTTAAAGAGTTATATTGGGACATCTTTAAAGAGTTATATTATTAAGTGGTTGTCCTTTAAAGAGTTGTATTGGGACATCTCCAGTCATTATTAAGTGGTTGTCCTTTAAAGAGTTGTATTGGGACATCCCCAATCATTATTAAGTGGTTGTCCTTTAAAGAGTTATATTGGGACATCCCCAATCATTATTAAGTGGCTGTCCTTTAAAGAGTTATATTAGGGCATCAAAGAGTTTTTTTTTGTGTTTTTTTTTGTGTTTGTGACATTTTGTATTGATCTGCTGTGAAATGTTTAACATAGTTTTATTGATTGTAAAATATCATTTGTTTTTGCTTTGTAGAGTAACTTTAAGCACTTCATTGACCATGTGAAAAACTGTAATGTTGAGAAAGTGACCAAACTGACCAATAAGGGGCTTGACCCCAACTTCCATGACTCCAGCACAGGTGGTAAGTTTATTAGGGGAAATGAGATGTCCAAGATATGTATAGTTTTCTTATCTAACCTATAAATGGTAAAACAGGATTAAATAATTAAATAGCCAGCATGGTTTCAAATGACTAATGAAAAACATTTCTACCAATCAGGAAACGTTTAAACATAGTAAATCTCCTTTCAACAGGTAAGTCAATTAAACCCTTTTTAAAAATTATATTTGATGAAGGGTTGAGTTAAATATTTCTGTGACAAGCTTAAGGTAGATTTACTGAAGATATCTGTAGTTGATAATCATCATTAGTCTGTCAAATAACCTGGCTGTGTTTTGCATAACCTTGTACGTGAGGGAGTAGAGAGTAAGCAGTATCTATTTTTGCTGTTGACAGAGACACCCTTGAGCCAGGCCATGATGTTAACCAAACAGAAGTGCAGGGAGCTTATTATCAGCCTAGTAGGTGGAGGGGCTCATCTCGACTATCGCACCAAGAAAGGCCTTACCCCACTACACCGGGCAGTCCTGGCTGGTAACACAGAGGCTGTCAAGGTAGGTTTAGGGTGTTGCAGTTAGTTAAAAGGGTATAACATCAGAGTGGGATGTCAGCTTGTGGCTTGTTTACTGGCGAGTACCACTAGAGGTACAGTCTATGTCCTCCCTACATTAACACTGGCCAGTGTGATGTCAGCTTGTGGCTTGTTTACTGGAGAGTACCACTAGAGGTACAGTCTATGTCCTCCCTACATTAACACTGGCCAGTGTGATGTCAGCTTGTGGCTTGTTTACTGGAGAGTACCACTAGAGGTACAGTCTATGTCTTCCCTACATTAACACTGGCCAGTGTGATGTCAGCTTGTGGCTTGTTTACTGGAGAGTACCACTAGAGGTACAGTCTATGTCCTCCCTACATTAACACTGGCCAGTGTGATGTCAGCTTGTGGCTTGTTTACTGGAGAGTACCACTAGAGGTACAGTCTATGTCCTCCCTACATTAACACTGGCCAGTGTGATGTCAGCTTGTGGCTTGTTTACTGGAGAGTACCACTAGAGGTACAGTCTATGTCCTCCCTACATTAACACTGGCCAGTGTGATGTCAGCTTGTGGCTTGTTTACTGGAGAGTACCACTAGAGGTACAGTCTATGTCCTCCCTACATTAACACTGGCCAGTGTGATGTCAGCTTGTGGCTTGTTTACTGGAGAGTACCACTAGAGGTACAGTCTATGTCCTCCCTACATTAACACTGGCCAGTGTGATGTCAGCTTGTGGCTTGTTTACTGGAGAGTACCACTAGAGGTACAGTCTATGTCCTCCCTACATTAACACTGGCCAGTGTGATGTCAGCTTGTGGCTTGTTTACTGGAGAGCATAATGTACCACTAGAGGTACAGTCTATGTCCTCCCTATATTAACACTGGCCAAGCTTGACAGATGATAAATAGCACCTGCAGCTCTCTTGTAAATACTGCATCACCTATCCCATGGAGAGATGACAAAAGGGTTGGTCCGGCAGGTCATTGGCTGTCAGCCATGACCTAAAGCTTCTGTTCAAAGTGAGGCTGAGTGATTCACAGTGGACTGACATGGTGGCAAGTCTATAACATTGGATATTTATAATGAATTCTCACAAATATTGTCATGTAAGTTGTAATATATTAACATTCAGGAAGGTGTATTGAACAAGTTAATTCATTAATTAACTTTTTAGAGATACAAGGTTCTTATCAATTCTTAAAGTTGTCTAGACATCATTCTTCCTAAAATAACAGTGTTCCAAGCACTGAAAACTGGCTTGTACTTAATTATGTTGTTTTGGTTTCAGACTCTGTTAGACCTGGGGGCGTCCCCTAACCTGAAGGACGCCCGAGGACTGACTCCCTTGTACTATTGTGCAGCCCATTCCTGTAATCCTATTTGTGTGGAGATGCTGCTGATGGAGAAGGCCATTATTGGGGCTACAGACGAACAGGGCTGGATGGAGATACACCAGGTAAGTGTTTTATTATCTATGTATGGCTGTTTACCTGTTCATCAGGCCTAATGGATAGCACACCTGTAATCAGCAAATATTGTTTATATGCAATCTTGTTAGATAAATTTTGGGAACTGTGACATTTCTACTCACTTCTGATGAATAATTTCAAATCAAGTATTGAATAATGTTTTAATATCAAGGTTATATATATGAAATAGATCTGTAATTCATCTCTATGTGTTATCTATATATGATTCGTATTGAAACGTCTTTTGTGATATAACAGGCCTGTCATAATGGTCTCGTCCAACACCTGGAGTACCTACTGTCTTATGGAGCAGATATGGACATCCAGAATGCCAATGGTAACACAGCCCTACATGTGTGTGCTATAAACAACCAGGTAAGATTTAGTTGTCAGATAAATCTGAAGGTTCCCTCAATGATTTACAATAAGGATCAGGTTGTCCAGTACCCGTATTTACTGGGTTTATCGCCCTGACAACAGCCAGGGTTATAATGCTTTGGCTTTTCCTGTAGTTGATGGCTACCTCTCTGAACAGCATGCTAGAGACTTTTCTTGTACCAATGCGCTTACTGTCCTGTACAGGTTTTGAAGTAAGAATCAGTGTATTGAACATACCAACCTCTCACCCTGAGAGTAGGTTTGTGTTGAGGTATACTGGAATCACCATGTCTTTCTTGTCTTCTCATCCAACTTTGAAGCATATTGCTGTCAAACTAAGATCTTCATTCTTACTGAAGATTAAGAATATATCCCAAAGAAGGGATGTTACATAAATTTTGACGAGTGTTTGGCTTTTCTCCAGGAGTCATGTGCGCGTGTGCTACTGTTTCGGGGTGCTAACAAGGAGATCGTCAACTTGAACCATCAGACGCCGTATCAGGCAGCCATTATCGCTCAGAGTCATGACCTGATACTGATGCTGGAGCAACACCGTAACGAGGATGTAGGTCAGTCACCATGGTAACCAGTTAAGCAGTGTATGATAAATACAATGATGTTGATATAAAGATACAAGTTAAAGGGTATACTTGTAATGTTTCAGTACTGATGTAACAGTACAATTAAAACTGCTCAGGTAACACATTACAGATGTAACTGTACAGTTAACACTGCTCGGGTAACATATTACAGATGTAACTGTACAATTAAAACTGCTCGGGTAACATATTACAGATGTAACTGTACAATGAAAACTGCTCGGGTAACACATTACAGATGTAACTGTACAATGAAAACTGCTCGGGTAACACATTACAGATGTAACTGTACAGATAACACTGCTCGGGTAACATATTACAGATGTAACTGTACAATTAAAACTGCTCGGGTAACATATTACAGATGTAACTGTACAATGAAAACTGCTCGGGTAACACATTACAGATGTAACTGTACAATGAAAACTGCTCGGGTAACATATTACAGATGTAACTGTACAATTGACACTGATCGGGTAACATATTACTGATGTAACAGTACAATTAAAACTGCTCGGGTAACATATTACAGATGTAACTGTACAGTTAACACTGCTCGGGTAACATATTACAGATGTAACTGTACAATTAAAACTGCTCGGGTAACATATTACAGATGTAACTGTACAATTAAAACTGCTCAGGTAACATATTACAGATGTAACTGTACAATGAAAACTGCTCGGGTAACATATTACAGATGTAACTGTACAATTGACACTGCTCGGGTAACATATTACAGATGTAACTGTACAATTAAAACTGCTCGGGTAACATATTACAGATGTAACTGTACAGTTAACACTGCTCGGGTAACATATTACAGATGTAACTGTACAATTAAAACTGCTCAGGTAACATATTACAGATGTAACTGTACAATGAAAACTGCTCGGGTAACATATTACAGATGTAACTGTACAATTGACACTGCACGGGTAACATATTACAGATGTAACTGTACAATTGACACTGCTCGGGTAACATATTACAGATGTAACTGTACAATTAAAACTGCTCGGGTAACACATTACAGATGTAACTGTACAATTAAAACTGCTCAGGTAACATATTACAGATGTAACTGTACAATGAAAACTGCTCGGGTAACAAATTACAGATGTAACTGTACAATTGACACTGATCGGGTAACATATAACAGATGTAACTGTACAATGAAAACTGCTCGGGTAACATATTACAGATGTAACTGTACAATGAAAACTGCTCGGGTAACATATTACAGATGTAACTGTACAATGAAAACTGCTCGGGTAACATATTACAGATGTAACTGTACAATTGACACTGCACGGGTAACATATTACAGATGTAACTGTACAATGAAAACTGCTCGGGTAACATATTACAGATGTAACTGTACAATTAAAACTGCTCGGGTAACACATTACAGATGTAACTGTACAATTAAAACTGCTCAGGTAACATATTACAGATGTAACTGTACAATGAAAACTGCTCGGGTAACAAATTACAGATGTAACTGTACAATTGACACTGATGGGTAACATATTACAGATGTAACTGTACAATGAAAACTGCTCGGGTAACATATTACAGATGTAACTGTACAATGAAAACTGCTCGGGTAACACATTACAGATGTAACTGTACAATGAAAACTGCTCGGGTAACACATTACAGATGTAACTGTACAATTGACACTGATCGGGTAACATATTACAGATGTAACTGTACAATGAAAACTGCTCGGGTAACATATTACAGATGTAACTGTACAATGAAAACTGCTCGGGTAACACATTACAGATGTAACTGTACAATGAAAACTGCTCGGGTAACACATTACAGATGTAACTGTACAATGAAAACTGCTCGGGTAACACATTACAGATGTAACTGTACAATGAAAACTGCTCGGGTAACACATTACAGATGTAACTGTACAATGAAAACTGCTCGGGTAACATATTACAGATGTAACTGTACAATGAAAGCTGCTCGGGTAACATATTACAGATGTAACTGTACAATGAAAACTGCTCGGGTAACACATTACAGATGTAACTGTACAATTAAAACTGCTCGGGTAACATATTACAGATGTAACTTTACAATGAAAACTGCTCGGGTAACATATTACAGATGTAACTGTACAATTGACACTGCTCGGGTAACATATTACAGATGTAACAGTACAATTGACACTGCACGGGTAACATTGTTATAAGGATTCCTGTCTCTGTAGTTTAACTCCACAAACAAACAAAATTCAGTACTAGAATGTGTAACAATAATGAGCTGTAAATGTACAGTTGTGATTTGTCGTATAACTTCCACTGCTTCCTTAATTAGTCACAACTTTGATTTCTATTGTTGATTTCAGTGCCTATCCGTGAGATGCCTCGCTATAGTAATCGGCGCCGTGACAATCCAGCATTACAGTCTATTTATGGGATGTCTCGTAGTCGTAGTGATCCGAGAATCAATGCTATTTCTATGATGGATGATAAATATATATCTACTTTCGCGTCTATGCATAACTTGGCGTACCTCAACAACAATCACCCAGACACGCCCTCTGGTGGTTATGAGACAGACTCGCCTCGTTCCATGTCGGTGTCTAGTGCCAGCTCTGGGATGGGTGAGTAACTGACAATATTTCTTTCTCCTTGTAGTTCTATCTTCTTTCAGTCATTTTGAAAATTGATAAATTGTATCAGGAGATTATTGTTTGGAACATGAAAACTTGTTTATAACATAAATAACGAATGGAAAAGATAAAAATATGACTATTAAAAATCTGACTATTACACTGTATAGAAATCAAGGTATAAGATAGCGCAACAACTGCTGAGGCCATGTTTGGAAAATATGTTAGAATGTCACACTTTTGGTGTGATCAACTGATACTATGGAACACTGATTGGATATAAGGTATGAGCTATAGAAGAGTTGTATTGGTATGCAATTCAGGCAAACAAAAAGCAGCAGCTTCCAAGGATGTTGTTACCATGGCTACATGTCAAGAGGTTAAAGGTAAAGGTCACAGGCATATACTCTTACTCAGCTTTGCTGTAAAGTGAAAAAGTTACCAGTGCTTCCCAGGCAGAGATTCTGGCTGCTTTAGAGATATAGCTGTATAATGGAATCGGTGATATTTTTGTGATTTTCATAGTGCTATCTGGGAATCAAATAGAGCTAACACTTGAGCTAACAGTTGCAGTAATGTAATTAATTACTAAAAACCTTCAGTCTCAAATTGCAAATTCATCAATGTGAAAATCCAAAAACATCCCACAAATGTAGCACTTTGCATTTCTAGCTTTGCCATAATTGCTGCTAGACATCATTTTCTGTATCAAAAAAAGCTGTAAATTATGTTAAGATTTCTGCAACAAATATGTCATCACAGGCTTGTATTGTATGTTATGATAAGTAAGGATGAGACATGTGCTGCTTCCTCAACACAGGTATTCCTGAACATGGCTCAAGTGACTTTCGCCCTCAGTCATATTGGTCACTACTACAGTGCCCTCACCCTCAACACACCCAATTCTCCCCCAGCTCCAAAGTGCCTCAGCGCAGTCACAGTATGGTTCAGTATGTGACTAGTCCAAAGACGGCCAACCCTTCATTATCAGCAGACCTCCACAACCACAGTGATCTTTCAGCCATTTGCGACAAATGCCACCGCCTTAGTGTACCCCAGGAGGGTCGGTCACATCGCCATAGCATGTACAGCCACTACACGTCGCCACGTGGCCTAAGCAGGTGCCCATCACTACAAGAGGAGATGATGTATGGCCAAAGTATACAGCATGCTGACCACAGCTTGGAGAGAAATGTGGAGGACACACATATAAACAGACGGCCTAGAAGACTGTCACTTTTCAGTAACCACAGTGCCACCATGTGCAATCACCCTAGTCCCTCTTCTTCCAGTGGCAGTATTGGGGCCACTATATCAAGTGGCAGCAATACCACAATATCAAGTGGCATCACAGTTAGGATAAACGGTGACACTGAACACAGTACCCAAGAGGAAAGAAGTATTCCAACAACTACCTCACAACAATCCAGTCGGTCATTGAGTGTACCACACAGCGCAGTGACAGTACAGAACAGTAGTAGAGGCAGGAATGTGTTCAGTTTGTCAGCCCTCCCTATGTACAAGGAGTCCCAGCCACAGGGACCCATGATTAACCTCACCAATCCCAACAGTCTCCATGTGTGTGTCAAGTCGTACGAGGCAGTCAACCCTGTAGAGCTGACTCTCATCAAGGGAGAAATCATTGAAGGTCTACTTTTATATTTTGCATTGTGGTTTTTTTCAGCATGTTTCTATTTTCTTCAGTTTGGTCAGTTATTTGGATTTTTTGTTGAGAATTTTTACAAGCATGGAAATAACTGGTCCAGGCTGGCATGCAGGTTTATGATGAGGAATTAACACGACACAACCCTAACACTAAGGAAATGTTTACCTGTATAAACAGCCCTCTTAATCAGTCTGCTTCCTTACTACAGGAATGATATGATTGGTATCTGCTATATATATAACCAGCTTTCTATCAGCCAGGCTTGTTTTCAGGGTGATGTTGTGTTCCTCTCATTGACACTGTCCAGGCTGTCATTTTACAGGGTAGAGGTTTCATTGTTTGATAATTAAATTGTTTCTTTAGTCTCTTGTCTATCATTCATCTTTGTTCAGTATCTTTGTGTTTGCTGTCCATTCACTTTGGCAGGCTTTAAATTATAGCCAGATATATAATTCAGTGGAGGCAACTCCATTCTGTCACATCATGAACACTTCCTTTTTACAATTGATGGCTTTTTTCACATTATTTTAGTTTACTGGAACACATCACTAGATAATATGAATGATTTTATATAAAATTGCACTGCTTAGATACCTGTAATGAGATATACAGTACGCTTCAACACACATAATATATATTTTCAGTGTATTCAAATTACACACATTAGGGACATATATAGCAGATTTATAGTTTCAAACATCTGTCTGTATAAATCTAGCTCTGTAACCGTACTTTATCTTGATTTTATCACCCCTTACAAATGAGATGAATTTTCAGAAATGTCTTGTTTATTCTATATATAATTTCATCAATTATCAGTTGTTAGTGATAAAGCAATGTGCTAAATGTGCTTCAATCAGTAAAGAATAATGACATCATAATTATGTGTTAATGACAATGTGATCTTTATATAACAGATAACCAATGTGACCTTTATATAACACAATGTGATCTTCATATAACGGAGAACCAGCGTGACCTTTATATAACGGAGAACCAGCGTGACCTTTATATAACAGATAACCAACATGACCTTTATATAACAGATAACCAGCGTGACCTTTATATAACGGATAACCAGCGTGACCTTTATATAACGGAGAACCAGCGTGACCTTTATATAACAGATAACCAACATGACCTTTATATAACGGAGAACCAGCGTGACCTTTATATAACGGATAACCAGCGTGACCTTTATATAACGGAGAACCAGCGTGACCTTTATATAACGGAGAACCAGCGTGACCTTTATATAACAGATAACCAACATGACCTTTATATAACAGATAACCAGCGTGACCTTTATATAACGGATAACCAGCGTGACCTTTATATAACGGATAACCAGCGTGACCTTTATATAACGGATAACCAGCGTGACCTTTATATAACAGATAACCAGCATGACCTTTATATAACGGATAACCAGCGTGACCTTTATATAACAGATAACCAACATGACCTTTATATAACAGATAACCAACATGACCTTTATATAACAGATAACCAGCATGACCTTTATATAATGGAGAACCAGCGTGACCTTTATATAACAGATAACCAACATGACCTTTATATAACAGATAACCAGCATGACCTTTATATAATGGAGAACCAGCGTGACCTTTAGATAACAGATAACCAGCGTGACCTTTATATAACGGAGAACCAACATGACCTTTATATTACGGAGAACCAGCATGACCTTTATATAATGGATAACCAGCGTGACCTTTATATAGCAGATAACCAGTGTGGCCTTTATATAACAGATAACCAACATGACCTTTATGTAACGGAGAACCAGCATGACCTTTATATAACAGATAACCAACATGACCTTTATGTAACGGAGAACCAGCGTGACCTTTATATAACAGATAACCAACATGACCTTTATGTAACGGAGAACCAGCGTGACCTTTTATAACAGATAACCAACTTATGCATAATTTAAAATCTCCTGCTGCTTACTGGTTAGCTTTGTATTGTTACTAAAAAAAGCCAAGGTGGTATATCTAATTTACCTTAATGACTGTATATCTAATTTAACTTTACAACTGTATACCTAATTTACCTTTACAACTGTATACCTAATTTACCTTAACGACTGTATACCTAATTTACCTTAACGACTGTCTACCTAATTTACCTTTACAACTGTATACCTAATTTACCTTAACGACTGTATACCTAATTTACCTGTATACCTAATTTACCTTAACGACTGTATACCTAATTTACCTTAATGACTGTATACCCAATTTACCTTAACGACTGTATACCTAATTTACCTTAACGACTGTATACCTAATTTACCTTAATGACTGTATACCTAATTTACCTTAATGACTGTATACCCAATTTACCTTAACGACTGTATACCTAATTTACTAAATTTAACACTATCAGTCTTCTAACACTCAATTACAAAAAGTAATTTTCTTTTTGGTGTTGATGTTTTGAGATGACTATCATTCAGTACTAAGACACTTTTGTGCGTCAGGTTTGATTTAACATATGCTATGGAATGATAAAAATTTGTTTGCAGAGCATAACCTGTATGCTGGCTATAATCATACTCAAGCTTTCATGTCTATTTTGCAATTATCTGTACTGTATGTTATATATTTGTACTAAATTGATCAATCAGCTATTTTATTGAAGTTTCACACAATATTTATATATATACCTTGTATTCTGAGAAAATTATAATTTACAGTGTCTGATTCATACATAAAAATATAATAGAATGGGAAAGACTTCTGATTAGTAAAGCATTAACACTTTCTATCAAATCTTCACACATTTATACATTGGTTTGCTGCCTCAGTATGTCTACATGGTTACCTACATGGTAACACATTGTAAAGCATCTCAAGTTATGATACGAAAGCTTTTATGCTTTACTAGAAAGACACTTAGAAGTTTCTTCAATTTTATTATTCAGATTTATATATATATATATATGTAAACACTGATAAATACTAGCTGTAACCTACTGTTCAGTTAGGGAGAGCTTCTCTTTAGCTCAATCGCTGGAGTGTCAGACTAGTAAACCAGAATCCCAGAACTTGAATCCTAGCAGAAGCATTGAAAGAATCAATGATATCTGTAACAAATATATTCTGTATGTTATGTGCAAGTAAAATACAAAGGAACGTCCTAAATTAAACCTTTATGGTACAACCAGATTTATCTAATAATGCACTAATTTTACTTGTGTATTATCTGTTTGGTACAGATGGTACAAGACTATTTTCATTAATTTGACTTAAGGTGTAAATAACCTTCAGAATGCAATTTAATCTTTAAGATAACTATAGTTAAACAATACCATATGATATGTATGTTATCGACAAATACTTTTTCTGTAGTTCTGTATTTGTTTCAATGTTCAAAACTAGAAGTTTTATTTAATGGTAAAAACTGTTGTAGTTAGTAAGTGTGATATGTAATGTTATGTGGTGATATTGGTGACTGATCACAACTCACTTTTATAGTACTACCACCCATACAAGGTAAACTGTGGTTTATTTTATAATTGATTTAACAGTATTACATACATGTTCTTACAATATCACTGATTCTGATTAATGAGAAACATTTGATTTGAAGTGGTGAGAGGAGAGTGATAATTTATGTAGTAGAACAGTGTTGTCAGTCCCTGTCAGTAAGATTTATAATATAGATTATGTAACACAGAACTTTGTCCTAACAGTTTATAAACACATGTCTACAATAAACCTCAGCAGATATTTGGTATAGATATAAACAGTGTTGAATTGTAATGAGGGAACATACAGCCCTAGCCACCCTATATGTTACTGTGATTTGTGTAAGGTGGCCTACTTCTGATCTCAGAAAGTTTCTGTTTCCAGTGACCGGTGTGAGTGACCAGGGCTATTGGGAAGGTCGCAACATGAACGGTCAAGAGGGTTGGTTTCCTAGCGACAACATACAGGAAGTGCGACTACGACGCAGAGGTAATTTATTTCTATCAGTTCTGAAAAAAATATCAATGACACATAAATAAAGACATGCATGTTGTTTGATAAGTAATCATGCTGGTGTTGTTTGGGATGGAAGGATTTGGGGGATATAAATTAGTACACACATCAGGATCCATTTCAAACCATTGTCAGGGGTTTTGATCAGAATTGATAGGACAAGTGGGAGGTAATCATGGATGAGTTCTTGTTTAAGGGTTTGAAGGTGAAGGTCACCATTACTATTTATAGAAAACGATCAAATTAATTTGCATGAAAGCTGGGGAGTTCATGAGATGTTTATAATTTTTACTTGAAATATATGTACACAATGGAATATGTATACTGTTTGTATAGTGATATAGGTGTATATAGCACTGTCTGCTTGTGATCAATTTCAATGTTATAAAAGTTAACATCAGTGAGAGATATTCCATTTTATTGATTATATATACTAACATATGTTGGGGTTGTGAAATATTTGTAAATATTTATACTTATCTAGGACAATTTACACCTAATGTTACCTAATTTTCTATAAAATGATATTGTAAATATGAATTCAGTTCACTTTGTTACTGTTCATACTGAAATGAGAGTCGGCAATCTTGTTTTTTTAATCTAACAGAAATCACCCTATAGACACTTTTATCTTATCCCCGAATGTTTGATTTTCAGTGCAGCCTTTAGTTTCTTTCAGTTTGTTTAGTTTAGTTTTTCTGTAAAGCAATATTTGACCTTTCTATGTATTTGACAGCTGGGTCCTTGGGAGATATCATGAAAGTTTCCAGAGACAACGCCCTCAATAGGAATACCTTAGCCACACTGGTCCAGCCTTACAGGTAAGTTATACTGTTTAATACTAATGGTGGATTGGTGAAAACTGTGTAATTAATGAAACTGTGGACAAAATTGTCTTGTATCCTGATAAGGTATTGAACAGATTGATTCCAGTGTGGTGCAGTGGAGATAAATCTAGATCTAGGCTGTTGCTGTAAGGGGAGATAACTCTGACAGTTCTATTGTGTTGTAGTCACAGAGAACAAATTCACTGTGGACATATCTGACATAATGAACAAGGTGTTTAAATCTAGAATTCTCAGAAATCTTTGTCTTAGCTGAGGAGTCGACCATTAAAATCTAAGACTGGAGGTTACAGACAAGGTTGTTGCCATGACATTTTTACTGTGTGAATGAAATTTTTTAGTATGAATGTCATTTTTTATCGGCAACTTATTTAATAATATCTCTTGTCAGATGTCCTTAATATAGAAAATATGTGAATTGAATAATTTTATTCAGTAAAATGATTTCTTTTGTTGTTTATCAGTCAAGCTTCAATTTCCTGTTTTGATTTCACCTTAGTGTTTGAGATAATGTATAATCTTGATCAGGATACTGGGTGATTTTACAGATATCATTGATGTATACTTTCCTGTTATTTCACTGATGTCACAGTCAGCTTTTTAACATGTATTCTACTTCAGTACTGAAGCTACCTCTTGTTATTAAAATGGTCTGAATGTTCTCAAACATTTAAGGTTTAGCATTAAAAGAATTGAGACAGACTTTGATATACAGGACCTATACATATATTATTGTCATGTGAGTTGTGACCTTGGCACTGTTTTATAAGTAGACTGACAGTATTGTTATATCTTCAGTGTGCAGTCATTCACAGAAACCATCATTTAGTTCCTGAAAGTACTATATAACAATTAAAAACATGGAGGGTAATGGGCTTTAGTCTGTGACCAAAGCTTATACAAGCAGCTTTTTATGCCCTGGAGATGAAGTATAATCTCGGAGCCAAAATATTTGTTCTGTAGATGTGATCTCCAGTAAAAAGTTTAAATATGGATAGTGTTTGGACTTATGCCAGACAACTTGCTATCTAGGTCAGATTGATGTTTTACCTTAAGGGCAAATTGATGGTATGTATAGGCAAAGAAGTAATACACCTGATTGAAAATGTACAACATATTGATGAGTAGGCCTGGGGATACATGTGGGATAATTCAATTTCAGGAAATGTTAACAAACAACTGGTAGAATGTCATCTTATAACATGACTTTAATACAGGCACAATCTTATAAAACGAGATACAGGTGGTCTCACTTGTGTAGTGACAATATATAATCATATGGTGCTCCTTATGCAATATCAAATTATAATATATCAACAACTTTGTCGTTGGCATACAAAGTCATGTTGTTGGAATATAACGTCTTGGGTTTGTCATTGAGATAAGAAGCCATGGATTTGTTGTTGGAATATAAAGTCTTGGACTCATCATTGCGATATGAAGTTAAATATTAGTCATTGGAAAATATGAGTTTATGGATTTGTCATTAAGATATGAAGCCTTGGGTTCATTGTTGGGATATTAAATTTCAGGTTTGTGGTTGGGATATTAAATTTCAGGTTTGTGGTTGGGATATTAAATTTCAGGTTTGTGGTTGGGATATTAAATTTCTGGTTTGTGGTTGGGATATTAAATTTCTGGTTTGTGGTTGGGATGTAAAGTTTCAGGTTTGTGGTTGGGATATTAAATTTCTGGTTTGTGGTTGGGATATTAAATTTCTGGTTTGTGGTTGGGATGTAAAGTTTCAGGTTTGTGGTTGGGATATTAAATTTCTGGTTTGTGGTTGGGATATTAAATTTCTGGTTTGTGGTTGGGATGTAAAGTTTCAGGTTTGTTGTTGGGATATTAAGTTTCAGGTTTGTGGTTGGGATATTAAGTTTCAGGTTTGTTTTTGGGATATTAAGTTTCTGGTTTGTTGTTGGGATATTGAGTTTCTGGTTTGTTTTTGGGATATTAAGTTTCTGGTTTGTTGTTGGGATATTAAATTTCTGGTCAGTGGTTGGGATATTAAGTTTCAGGTTTGTGGTTGGGATATTAAGTTTCAGGTTTGTTGTTGGGATATTAAATTTCAGGTTTGTGGTTGGGATATTAAGTTTCAGGTTTGTGGTTGGGATATTAAGTTTCAGGTTTGTGGTTGGGATATTAAGTTTCAGGTTTGTGGTTGGGATATTAAGTTTCTGGTTTGTTGTTGGGATATTGAGTTTCTGGTTTGTGGTTGGGATATTAAATTTCTGGTTTGTTGTTGGGATATTAAATTTCTGGTCAGTGGTTGGGATATTAAGTTTCAGGTTTGTGGTTGGGATATTAAATTTCTGGTTTGTGGTTGGGATATTAAATTTCAGGTTTGTGGTTGGGATATTAAATTTCAGGTTTGTGGTTGGGATATTAAATTTCTGGTTTGTGGTTGGGATATTAAATTAAAATTCAGGTTTGTGGTTGGGATATTAAATTTCTGGTTTGTGGTTAGGATATTAAATTTCAGGTTTGTGGTTGGGATATTAAATTTCAGGTTTGTGGTTGGGATATTAAGTTTCAGGTTTGTGGTTGGGATATTAAATTTCAGGTTTGTGGTTGGGATATTAAATTTCTGGTTTGTGGTTGGGATATTAAGTTTTGCAATTGTTGTTAGGATATGAAGTCATGGATTTGATGTTGGTGAGTTTTGTCTAAAATATGAAAAGTTTGTTAATACCAATATTATTGTTAGTCTGACTTTGGAGAAAGTGTCAACTGCTTCCCTATGTCCAGTTGCTTAATTGTTTATATTGGTGGCAAGTGACACAGGTGATCAGCTCACCTGGTGACATGGACACAGGTAACCTCGTTAATAAGCTGATACAGGTCAGATTAGTATTGATTTGATATGAAGGACTTAGCTATCTGCCCGTTAGTCGTGTGTGTCTGTCGTGGTAACATAATTATGGTTTATTGAATCAAGGCTTGGTGGAGTATAATCTGATTATAATAAGAAGACTGAGGATTATCTCCGACCTAGATAAATAAACACATGTTAAATTATCACTTTATGTAACTAGTCTTTGATCACTTAATTGATTAAAACATATGTGAATAACAGGGTTATAATTCTGCTGTCTTTACCAGTGTGTTGTAGAGGTGACAGGGTTATAATTCTGCTGCCTTTACCAGTGTGTTGTAGAGGTGACAGGGTTATAATTCTGCTGTCTTTACCAGTGTGTTGTAGAGGTGACAGGGATATAATTCTGCTGTCTTTACCAGTGTATTGTAGAGGTGACAGGGTTATAATTCTGTTGTCTTTAACCGTGTAATTATACTGTCTTTACCAGTGTGTTGTAGAGGTGACAGGGTTATAATTCTGCTGTCTTTACCAGTGTGTTGTAGAGGTGACAGGGTTATAATTCTGCTGTCTTTACCAGTGTGTTGTAGAGGTGACAGGGATATAATTCTGTTGTCTTTACCAGTGTGTTGTAGAGGTGACAGGGTTATAATTCTGCTGTCTTTACCAGTGTGTTGTAGAGGTGACAGGGTTATAATTCTGCTGTCTTTACCAGTGTGTTGTAGAGGTGACAGGGATATAATTCTGTTGTCTTTACCAGTGTGTTGTAGAGGTGACAGGGATATAATTCTGTTGTCTTTACCAGTGTGTT
This sequence comes from Ylistrum balloti, assembly GCF_031769215.1. Lineage (NCBI taxonomy): Eukaryota > Metazoa > Mollusca > Bivalvia > Pectinida > Pectinidae > Ylistrum > Ylistrum balloti. The sequence continues at coordinate 965,927 of NW_026781961.1, forward strand.
GTAGAGGTGACAGGGTTATAATTCTGCTGTCTTTACCAGTGTGTTGTGGAGGTGACAGGGATATAATTCTGCTGTCTTTACCAGTGTGTTGTAGAGGTGACAGGGTTATAATTCTGCTGTCTTTACCAGTGTGTTGTAGAGGTGACAGGGTTATAATTCTGCTGTCTTTACCAGTGTGTTGTAGAGGTGACAGGGTTATAATTCTGCTGTCTTTACCAGTGTGTTGTAGAGGTGACAGGGTTATAATTCTGCTGTCTTTACCAGTGTGTTGTAGAGGTGACAGGGATATAATTCTGCTGTCTTTACCAGTGTGTGTGTTGTAGTCTTTACCAGTGTGTTGTAGAGGTGACAGGGTTATAATTCTGCTGTCTTTACCAGTGTGTTGTAGAGGTGACAGGGTTATAATTCTGCTGTCTTTACCAGTGTGTTGTAGAGGTGACAGGGTTATAATTCTGCTGTCTTTACCAGTGTGTTGTAGAGGTGACAGGGTTATAATTCTGCTGTCTTTACCAGTGTGTTGTAGAGGTGACAGGGTTATAATTCTGCTGTCTTTACCAGTGTGTTGTAGAGGTGACAGGGATATAATTCTGCTGTCTTTACCAGTGTGTTGTAGAAGTGACAGGGTTATAATTCTGCTGTCTTTACCAGTGTGTTGTAGAGGTGACAGGGTTATAATTCTGTTGTCTTTACCAGTGTGTTGTAGAGGTGACAGGGTTATAATTCTGCTGTCTTTACTAGTGTGTTGTAGAGATGACAGGGTTATAATTCTGCTGTCTTTACCAGTGTGTTGTAGAGGTGACAGGGATATAATTCTGTTGTCTTTACTAGTGTGTTGTAGAGATGACAGGGATATAATTCTGCTGTCTTTACCAGTGTGTTGTAGAGGTGACAGGGTTATAATTCTGCTGTCTTTACCAGTGTGTTGTAGAGGTGACAGGGATATAATTCTGTTGTCTTTACTAGTGTGTTGTAGAGATGACAGGGTTATAATTCTGCTGTCTTTACCAGTGTGTTGTAGAGACAGTTATAATTCTGCTGTCTTTACCAGTGTGTTGTAGAGGTGACAGGGATATAATTCTGCTGTCTTTACCAGTGTGTTGTAGAGGTGACAGGGTTATAATTCTGCTGTCTTTACCAGTGTGTTGTAGAGGTGACAGGGTTATAATTCTGCTGTCTTTACCAGTGTGTTGTAGAGGTGACAGGGATATAATTCTGCTGTCTTTACCAGTGTGTTGTAGAGGTGACAGGGTTATAATTCTGCTGTCTTTACCAGTGTGTTGTAGAGGTGACAGGGTTATAATTCTGCTGTCTTTACCAGTGTGTTGTAGAGGTGACAGGGATATAATTCTGCTGTCTTTACCAGTGTGTTGTAGAGGTGACAGGGTTATAATTCTGCTGTCTTTACTAGTGTGTTGTAGAGATGACAGGGTTATAATTCTGAGTTTTAACTCCTGAAGGGAAGAAAATTGATTATTTTTACATTAATCTCGGTGTATGTTTTTAATCTTAATATAATTGCTGTAAGCTGTTACATAACCATTGGCTAGAGATTTCTACCCTGTGCTGATGTAATTCTGAATCTACTTTCAATAAAATGGCTCCAGACTGATCCATTAATATAGAAAAGGATATAGCATTATCTGTAATATAAGTAACAGAATGACATATTGCTTGACAAGCTGAAAAGATATATGTAATTCTACAGATATTCATTACTTACTGTATAAACATTTTCCTGGATACTTAACGTGTCACACAAGCCCTTTAACTGTGCGTTGTTCATCAGTATTTACTTAAGATAAGAGTGAAGTTTGCCAGATACATATTCCATGGTAAATATTTTACTAAGTACTTTCACAGCCAGACAGTTTAGAAAAGAATTGAACTTTATGTCAAAGACTCCTCCACAATTCCACTTTCTCCAGTGAAACTGATTAATTATGTATAAATGCAATTTTACCTGTCTAGATACCTGGTATTATTGTTCACCTGTTGAGATTTCCTGACCATTTAGTGTGGTACATAAAACATATGTCAAAGTAGAATCACAAAACAATGCGATCATGCATGTTTAATGATGGTGAATGGAGGAGAGGATTTGGACCATACATCACCAGAGGGCTGGCAGGGCAGATTCAACATCCCACCAACAATATTCTTTTGATGATACCTTGTGAGAGGCAATATAATCATACCTGGAGACTGAATGTTTTATTGATTTTTACTGTTAACCCATGAAAAGTGGGAGGCTTATACCAGCCCGGGCAGACTTTCTTTGTCAATGGCATGGTCGTAGTGTTATTTTCTTGGTTCAGTGTGTGTATTGGTGTTCAATGTCTTGGAAAACTAATGAAGAAAACATTAAGTAGATGTGATATAGATTAACTGAAAGCCAAGACATTTTGTACACAACACGAAAAGCACAGCTAAGCCAATCTGCATGTGTATCGGTCAAACACGGATGAATGATGGTAAAAATTTGCCTCGTAAAATTTAATTTGGATATTCACAACAGAAACATCACTGTGTGTTGTAAAGGTATATTGGAACTGAGCCATTTCTGCCGTCCAAGCACTCTGGTATAACTCTCAAGAGCCTAGGACAAGTCCGAACGAGACCTTTTGGGGGAAATAATATACACAGGTCGGAGGAAGTATTTGGGTCTTTGTCACAGAAACAATAGTGAGGTATGTGGTGATAATGCCTGGTGATTAACAGGTCAGGATTACCCCACTACAATTTACACCTGATACTTGGGGACAGTACGAGGAGGATCATCATGCAGGTATTGATTAGTGCAGAGTGAAAATGGAGGCATTATTGATTCCTGACAGTGACTGATGTGTCGGAGTTACACCTGGTGAAATTGACATTAGACGTTAGATGGCGAACAGGAGTGGACAGAGAGGGTGTATCATGTTTATTTTTATTTCTGTGATATAACGGAGTGCGAGAAAAAGGGCGGTGTCCTGTTATATACATCTGGCCACCTCCCACACTACACACATGTGAGTAACGATAACATAGGTGGGTCATAGGTAAACAAACCTGTTAGGTCATTTAACTGTATACAGGATACTCCACATTTAAATTCATCACAGGGAGGAGGTACTGATTCCTTGTTTAATATGTGTTCATTTATAGCTGATTTGTAAGATATATCTTTAATTAGATACTTGTTTCTGTAAAATTTCATATTTAAGAGGGGATTATTTTTAAAAGGTAATATATGTGCAGAGCAGTATATGATACATATTCAAGAAAAAACAAATGTTTTAGAAATTCAAATATTTACTTTTGTTATTGGACTAAATCTGTATAAGTTTAACATAGCTTCGCACCAATAAACATGTTAAAATTTGAATGTTTAATCTTAAATATTCAATATCCAAGTTATCCAGGTGTAAACTTTTCATATTAAATATGTAAGTCAATAGCATGAACAATTTTTTCTAAAAATAAACATAGAAAACATGATTCTTCATTTAAGATAGAATACTTAAACAGTAGTGATTAATAATGTGTGTGAGGAGTGCCACATTTAAACGTGTTGTGTTACTGTTTGTTACAGACTTGGATTATCACAAGTCAAGTAGAAAGGGAACTCTTTAGGAGGAGTTGTGTGTTTGAACTTGTGTAGTACTTCATTAATTACCTGTGTATACCTGTAAGACATTAATTACAGGTGTAAATCTGGATTTACAGGTGTGATAATCTACCTGACTAAACGTGTCTCTGTAGAAAGACTGAAGATGTATCTTATATACTACCAGATTGGTGCCACACTTTAAATGGACTTGATATTTATGAAATGTATGCAATCCAGGATTAGCTGTGTAATATGTGAAATACCACAGAGTACTTAAACAACCAGTGGAGCACAGTAACTATAAGCCACGTAAGTACAGCAAACAACACCCATAATGACTCACAAAGACTCAGGAACAATAGACAGTCAAGGTGCTGGCACTAGCCACACAGATGGTAAAAAAATTCCTGACTCTGCCTTTGCTTTCAAGAAATTTATAGCTTTACCACAAGGGCTGAAAGTAAAGTCTGGGGATACCCCTGACCCATCTAACCCCAGACGTCCCCTACCAGTAAAGGCAGTTCCCTTGAATTCCTTTCATTCGGCCAATGACACACAGCAAATAGGGGTATCCACTACCTATGTGCCCAGTCAACTGGAACCCAGTGAAATAATAGGTAGTGGTGGCAGTGTAGTGTCGCGCGGTCGCTCAAGGAGAAGTAGTGTCTCATCGACAGGCAGCTCAGGAACACCCAATGGTAGTATAAGTTCTATCCCCTCGGACGTATCATATACCCCACGGTACAGGAAACGCTCCTCCTCCACACCCCCAGACCTGGGAAGGCAGAGAGCCTCTCCTGTTGACCGGCGTATAGGTAAAGTAGTGAACCAGTACTACAGTGGTTTGTTCAACAATAACAACGACCCCTACACTAACGGTAATGCCTGGAGTCAGGATGGGGATGACCTAGGCTTCTATACCATCGACCAAGGAGACGACCCCTTAGTGTATAGTGTGGGACTGATAGGTAACCCAGGGGCCTACCCAGGTAACCCACAGGGCTATCCAAACGACACAAACAACCATGAGGATGCATACCTAGTCTCTAGTGACAACACTAAGGTGTTGGAGAACTGGCAACTTCACCCGTCAAGTAATAAATCAGTAGGTGACGACCTGACGTCCTCAGGCCACGAATCTGTCATGCATCCTCACTACGTAACTCTGCCCAGAGGTGGCAGTGGCCAGGTAATTCACCAGAGACAGCCATTACACCAAGTCCAATCCAGGAGGCCGGTCATGGCCCACACCAACGGCACCCTCCCCAGAGGAGGGGCACTTGTTGTGTACCAGCCCAGCCAGAGAAACAAGGAAATGCTTATAGTGGGCAATGGACATGCCAACCATACCAACGGTTCTCAGGGAAATCTGTACAAATCTAAGGCACTGTCATCTAGCATGCCTACATTACTGGATGGTACTAAAAAGGCAGACAAAAAGTTCTTAAAGGAGTTAAAAAAGCGTGAAAAGGAGGAGAGAAAAAGACTTGAAAAGGAAGAGAAAAGAAGATTGAAAGAAGAAAAGAAACTACAAAAGGCTTTAAAAAAGGCTCATTCAAGGACCTTACCCAAAAGTTTTGGATCATATGTGAACAAACCTATTGAATCTGTGTACTCGCGTCCAAAGCTATCTTTCTCTGCTGTGCCAATAGACTATGAAGATAATCCCTCCCGTCCCCAAAGGTTCAGTGCCCCTGCCCCTACACAGTCCCCTCCTCCCCCACCCCCTGAGCCCAGCGTGAGGACACGTTCTCTCTACAGTAGTGCACCGGATCTTCTTCGTCTGGAACAGGTTTACGGTGCCACAATTAGGGGTCACCACCATCACTCTAAACAGCCTGCACCCCGCCCCAGGACTAGTATAAACCAAGGAATATATACTGTCAGGTAAGCTTTAAATACTCTGTAACAATATGTCCCTCATTGTCACCACACATGTGGTTTAGAATATGTGTATATAGTCTAACACCACACATACATAACTAACTTGTAGAAATGGCATTTTATTTCTGTCCTGTTTTTGGTAAATGCTTCGTGAATGTGAGTTGAGAAACACCACCTGTAATAATGACTACCTGTACCTTCCTGGTATGGGTTAGTGTAAATGACTGGTGTTAAAGTTAGCAGATAAGTAAAAAGGTATGTTGGCTTTAACATCACAATGGAATGCTGTGTGTACAGTACTATCATCAGGCTGTGTTCCTACAACAAAATTGTAACCATGCAATTCGATGACAAGAAAAATCAATATGTGAATTGATCTGGGAAGTTTATAAACACAGGTGTTACTTAGTACAGGCAGTGCTGGGACAGCCTAATGGATCTCTAGCTTCTTCTTATTTCCTGGGGACATCAGCTAATAGCATCACTAAATGATGAGTATGTCCAGGAAGTATTCTGTAGACACTCAGGTTCCATATATGTCAGGGTATAGGTTAAGGTCGAAAATGGAATCTGAATGTCTGTTCAGAACTGGAATATTTCTGACAGAATCCACCTATGAACTTCTGTGTTTGTATATTTTCTCTTTGAGTATTACTGAGGATTTTGTAATACATAGGTGTGATCTGATCACAAAATACAACATCTATGATAAGATTGTTTAAGTTTACTGGTCACAAGTGACAGTTGATGTAGAGGCTTTCTTATCATATAGCTTTCTTTTTCTCATTACATTGATGATGATTTGGAGGCTGGGGAAGTTTAAAGGTTATAGGTTGATAAAGTTAGTACTTGTAGGCTGGTAGAATATAGGATTGGTAGGCTGGAGGAATATAGGATTGGTAGGCTGGTGGGATATAGAATTGGTAGGCTGGTGGAAGGTAGGATTGGTTGGCTGGTGGAATATAGGATCGATAGGCTGGTGGAAGATTGGATTGGTAGGCTTGTGGAATATAGGATTGGTAGACTGGAGGAAGATAGGATTGGTAGGCTGATGGAATATAGGATTGGTAGACTGGAGAAAGATAGGATTGGTAGGCTGATGGAATATAGGATTGGTAGACTGGAGGAAGATAGGATTGGAAGGCTGATGGAATATAGGATTGGTAGACTGGAGAAAGATAGGATTGGTAGGCTGATGGAATATAGGATTGGTAGACTGGAGGAAGATAGGATTGGTAGGTGGTGGTGGAAGTTTAAAGGGTATAGGTCTCTATAGATAGTTCATCTAGATGAGGGGAGGTCGTTAGTGTCCACAGTGCTGATGGTATGTTCCAGGCAGGATAGCCAGACACCAGGACTTGATTGGGTCAAAACAATGATACACATCAAGTAATATATAGGTACAACGGAATTTATATTAGCTGATTTGTCAACTTAAGGCAAATTTTTCAAATTTTGTTTCTGTATACTAAGATAACAGGTTTTAATTGTACTTTCTGGCTAGAAACCAGTTTTAGTCTGTGACATTTTGAATGTGAAAAGCAATGATGGGTTAAAGCTTTTATAAACGGGAAACACTTTCTCGTTGTATAACAAAACAAATTGGATGATAAATCAGTTTAGAAACATGAAAGGATACCTGATATATAAAGGATCTATTTACTGGAAAGTAAAAAAAACAAAACTATCATTGACATTAAAGGTATGGGAGATCAAACACATGACTTTAGGTCAATATTCAGACCCAAATTTAAGTGAACAAGATTCTATATCAAAATGTTTGAGTTGAATGCTTTTGTAATATGTGAGAAAGGCAGAGGAAAGAGAGAGAAATTGACAATGTCTCACTCCTTGTTGTTTAAGTAAGATCTTGTGATAATGTATTGTATACGTAAAACATTGTCACATAGGGTTATAGTGTTGGGTGTTTGCTCGGGGCATACACAGGCCCAGCAAGGATATTGACTGTTCTGTAAATGTGAACACCCTACTGCTTACATAACAACAACCACTTAGACACAATACCAAATACCAGGAACAGGTATAATAAAGAAAATTATTCTAATACAAAAAGACAAGAAAGCACTTTCTGGAGGCCTGAATTCAGATTTGATTGTAAATATAAATGTTGTTTATGAATTGTTATGAATTCCCAAACTCATGATAGTTGTACTCATATTTATTTTTATAACATGGCAACTTTCATGACAAATAATGATTGATAGCTGTGGGATTTTTTAATCCTGACATTAGAACATTCCATATAACTATGAGTCATACTGAGTTAACTGTCAATACTATAGACTGGGAACATGTCAGTATCCTTAATATCTATCTCGAGTAACTCCGAAAACAAATTCATGAGTCATCATTCTTATGTACTATAATTGTATGCTAATTATAAACAAAGTTTCTACAGGAGGAGAGTGTAATGACAGAAGTTTATGTTGAGTGACGTATGATATTGACGTGATCCTTTGTTGTGAAATGTAGTCCCAGATCAATAAGATCTTGTGAGCGTCACAGTTCAAATTATTATATTTGTGCAGTGGAGATCAGTCCTAATTGAAGAGCCACAGTTATTATATAGACAACACCATGGTAGCTATCTCGTCCCGTGGACCAAATAATTACCCAGATACACCATTTCAACCTCAGTATGTGTCAATGACCTTGATCTGAGACAATTCATTTTAGAATGAGTTGACAATATGTGAGAAGTGTTTGGGGGCTAGTTACTGTGCTTTTTAACTGAGTGCCAAGGTTTATAACAGAGAGTGACATGTTGTGAGCAGACTTGGTTATCATAACAACATTCCCTGATTCACCATCAGCATATAGTAAAAACATCATATTATGACAGCCAGTTTTAAATGTTGATATTCTGAAGATTTTACCCCAGAGATGTCGTGTCAGTGAGAGTTTGGTACAGATATGTATACAGTAATGGTTTGGGGCTATGTATTACACGTAGGTAGAAAAGTTCAGGATCGGGTTAGAAATGGACTAAATGTACTGGTATCAGACAGGAAATCAGAGTTGATGGTAGAAAGATGACAGGAATGTTCGCAGGGGCTTTAGAGTGGGTGAGAATGATATCCACACCCTTCTGTTAAGTGTTTGTAGTCCTTATTGAGACAGGACCACCCCTATAAGTCCTGACGTAAGTAAGAGTTCCGCTCACTAAAGCATGCAGACTGGCACATACCTACCTTATACTCGGTGACATAATCGGCCAAATAACAGTCTACAGTGACACCTGTAACTTGATGTATAGCTAGATTACATACTGTATCTCAGTTTGTACACAAAACGTACAGTAATGTTTAACAAGTTTTTGAGGAATAAATACATCAGTTAATCAAGTGATTTGTGTGACTTGTGTCAGTAGAATTATTGGAGTGTCCAGATTATTCTAGGTATCGTATATCTGGTTAGAATTCACAGGGATGATGTCTGTTTAGTGGTACATTAACGTGATCATGTGATCACCTGTGAAATAATGATAAACATTTAGGAGATGTTATTTTACATCTGGATTGTGAAATCATAATTCATTTAAATATCATTTGGTACTTTTGAAGGAAAATGATAAAAAAAATTTTGACCCATGAAAATTACCAGCTGTACAGTATGTCTCAAAAAATTACCAGCGATACATTATGTCTCAGAAAGTTACCAGCGATACAGTATGTCTCAGAAAATTACCAGCTGTACAGTATGTATCCGAAAATTACCAGCTGTACAGTATGTCTCAGAAAATTACCAGCTGTACAGTATGTCTCAGAAAATTACCAGCGATACAGTATGTCTCAGTTTTAACATGGTAACATTGAAATGTTTGTTATACATATTGTAATGATAATTTTTTGGCATTTTAATAATCCTTATTATTCATAGATGTAGGTATTAACCTACATACTACTCTTAGCTTAGTTTTCTTGTATTACCGGATCATTAATCTGATATAATGTTCTCTCTGTGATCATATTAACATGTAGTTAGATGTTGTTAAAGGTAAACACTAAATTATGTACAATTATGTCTGTTGAAGATGACTGTCATATGGTTGTTGATAGAACAGAGGAGAATTGAGGATTCTTGGTGGTTAATGGGAAGACCAGACTCAGTGTACATTTACAGTCTGTTGTTATGGTTACATCCTGGTCGACTGTCTCAGTAGACTGGGTAACAGCAGTCAGGACAGGTGCTGAAGTAGAACACATTGATGTCTCTTCCACTGAGTCCTGTTGTTCTATACTCAAGAGAAACTTTTATATATGGTAAAGAGGGACAGAAAAAGAACAAGGGCCTTAGGTAAAGAAAGGAAATGAAAACAGTATGGAGATAATTGTTTAAACTGAAATGAGTTTTAATGCCGAATCTGAAGCTTAGAAATGCTGAAACACTGGTCCTTCAGTCTTGGGTTTGATCTGAGTCCCAGTTTTTGTCACACTGGTCCTTCAGTCAGCAGTCAGGATTTGATCTGAGTCCCTGTTTCTGTCACACTAGTCCTTCAGTCAGTAGTCAGGATTTGATCTGAGTCCCTGTTTCTGTCACACTGGTCCTTCAGTCAGCAGTCAGGATTTGATCTGAGTCCCTGTTTCTGTCACACTGGTCCTTCAGTCAGCAGTCAGGATTTGATCTGAGTCCCTGTTTCTGTTACACTGGTCCTTCAGTCAGTAGTCAGGATTTGATGTGGGTCCCTGTTTCTGTCACACTGGTCCTTCAGTCAGTAGTCAGAGTTTGATCCGAGTCCGTTTCTGTTACACTGGTCCTTCAGTCAGTAGTCAGGATTTGATGTGGGTCCCTGTTTCTGTCACACTGGTCCTTCAGTCAGTAGTCAGAGTTTGATCCGAGTCCGTTTCTGTCACACTGGTCCTTCAGTCAGTAGTCAGGATTTTATGTGGGTCCCTGTTTCCGTCACACTGGTCCTTCAGTCAGTAGTCAGGATTTGATCCGAGTCCGTTTCTGTCACACTGGTCCTTCAGTCAGTAGTCAGGATTTGATCTGAGTCCCTGTTTCTGTCACACTAGTCCTTCAGTCAGTAGTCAGGATTTGATCTGAGTTGTACTTGTCCAGTATTACACCTAAATCCTTAATGTAGACCATTGGTGCGTTCCTTGTCTTCAGACAGATTAGTAAAGGATTAGGGCAGGTAAAATAGTATTAGACTACTGTAGTAGTAGGCAAGATCTAATGTTACACTACTGGACACTGACTTGTACAAATAAATGAGAATCTATGGGTTTTAGTATTAACCATAGATGGGTCACTTACTGACAATCTGGATAGTCACCTGACCATTGGGATATGCTTATAAGTGACCATGGAGATCACCATTGTTTATCAGTGGGTAAACAGGTAAACTATGATATTAGTGTTAAGCTGTTCTCTTCATGTACATGTTTTTTATGTAATAATTGAAATGATATTGTACTTATGTAAAGGATTTCACTTTCAATGAAATTGCTACATAAATGTGAGTTGGGACTTCCAACACATTGACCTATATAAGTCACACTCTCCATATCTCTGTCCTATAACCATTCCTTATCTCTCTGTCCAATACCCATTCTTCATCTCTCTGTCCAATACTCATTCCTCATCTCTCTGTCCAATACCCATTCCTTATCTCTCTGTCCAATACCCATTCCTCATCTCTCTGTCCATTACCCATTCCTTATCTCTCTGTCCAATACCCATTCCTTATCTCTCTGTCCAATACCCATTCCTCATCTCTCTGTCCAATACCCATTCCTTATCTCTCTGTCCATTACCCATTCCTTATCTCTCTGTCCAATACCCATTCCTTATCTCTCTGTCCAATACCCATTCCTTATCTCTCTGTCCAATACCCATTCCTCATCTCTCTGTCCAATACCCATTCCTCATCTCTCTGTCCATTACCCATTCCTTATCTCTCTGTCCATTACCCATTCCTTATCTCTCTGTCCAATACCCATTCCTTATCTCTCTGTCCAATACTCATTCCTTATCTCTCTGTCCATTACCCATTCCTTATCTCTCTGTCCAATACTCATTCCTCATCTCTCTGTCCATTACCCATTCCTTATCTCTCTGTCCAATACCCATTCCTCATCTCTCTGTCCAATACCCATTCCTCATCTCTCTGTCCAATACCCATTCCTTATCTCTCTGTCCAATACCCATTCCTTATCTCTCTGTCCAATACCCATTCCTTATCTCTCTGTCCAATACCCATTCCTCATCTCTTTGTCCAATACCCATATATATTCTCTCTGGCCATAGTCCATTTCTGTCTCTTTGTCCCTTTGTCCATTGGTCTGTCTCTCTGTCAATTGGTCTGTCTTTCTGTCCATTGGTCTGTCTCTGTGTCCCTTTTTCCATTCCTTCATCTCTGTCCATCTATCTCTCTGTCCCTTTGTCCATTGGTCTGTCTTTCTGTCCATTGGTCTGTCTCTGTTCATTGGTCTGTCTCTCTGTCCCTTTGTCCATTGGTCTGTCTCTTTGTCCCTTTGTCCATTCCTTCATCTCTGTCCATCTATCTCTCTGTCCCTTTGTCCATTGGTCTGTATCTCTGTCCATTGGTCTGTCTCTGTGTCCCTTTTTCCATTCCTTCATCTCTGTCCATCTATCTCTCTGTCCCTTTGTCCATTGGTCTGTCTTTCTGTCCATTGGTCTGTCTCTGTTCATTGGTCTGTCTCTCTGTCCCTTTGTCCATTGGTCTGTCTCTTTGTCCCTTTGTCCATTCCTTCATCTCTGTCCATCTATCTCTCTGTCCCTTTGTCCATTGGTCTGTATCTCTGTCCATTGGTCTGTCTCTCTGTCCATTGGTCTGTCTCTGTTCATTGGTCTGTCTCTCTGTCCCTTTGTCCATTGGTCTGTCTCTTTGTCCCTTTATCTATTCCTTCATCTCTGTCCATCTATCTCTCTGTCCCTTTGTCCATTGGTCTGTATCTCTGTCCATTGGTCTGTCTCTCTGTCCATTGGTCTGTATCTCTGTCCATTGGTCTGTCTCTCTGTCCATTGGTCTGTCTCTGTTCATTGGTCTGTCTCTCTGTCCCTTTGTCCATTGGTCTGTCTCTCTGTCCCTTTGTCCATTCCTTCATCACTGTCCCTCTCTCTGTCTATTGGTCTGTCTCTGTCAATTGGTCTGTCTTTCTGTCCATTGGTCTGTCTCTCTGTCCATTGGTCTGTCTCTCTGTCCATTGGTCTGTCTCTGTTCATTGGTCTCTCTGTCCATCATCTGTCTGTTATTGTGTTTTCCATCCTTCATCACTCTGCTGCGACTTTTTTCAGCTAATAACCTTACCTTTGTCTGATCATATTAGAGGGCCTTACAACTAGTGACATATATATGTAGTCATATATGTAAAAACATCATGATAGCTCAGTCATTGGAATGTTAGTTTGACACTGTGAATTCTCAGGAAGCTGAGGAACGGATTGGTCTGTGCTGATTTGGTTGTGTTCTTGGGCAGGATGTTTTAACCTAAGAGTGACCCTACCTGTTCATAGGACTAAGAGGGCATTTTAACACCACATTGTGTATCCTATCAAAACATAACACCACATTGTGTATCCTATCAGAACATAACACCACATTGTGTATCCTATCAGAACATAACATTACATTGTGTATCCTATGAGAACATAACACCACATTGTGTATCCTATCAGAACATAACACCACATTGTGTATCCTCATAACACCACATTGTGTATCCTATCAGAACATAACACCACATTGTATATCCTATCAAAACATTGTGTATCCTATGATCATATGTTTTTGTATCCTCATAACACCACATTGTGTATCCTATCAGAACATAACACCACATTGTGTATCTATCAGAACATAACAACATTGTGTATCCTATCAGAAATAACACACATTGTGTATCCTTGGAACATAACACCACATTGTGTATCCTATGAACATAACACTACATTGTGTATCCTATGAGAACATAACACCACATTGTGTATCCTATCAGAACATAACACCACATTGTGTATGCTATCAGAACATAACACTACATTGTGTATCCTATCAGAACATAACACTACATTGTGTATCCTATGAGAACATAACACCACATTGTGTATGCTATCAGAACATAACACCACATTGTGTATCCTATCAGAACATAACACTACATTGTGTATCCTATGAGAACATAACACCACATTGTGTATCCTATCAGAACATAACACTACATTGTGTATCCTATGAGAACATAACACCACATTGTGTATCCTATCAGAACATAACACCACATTGTGTATCCTATCAGAACATAACACCACATTGTGTATCCTATCAGAACATAACACCACATTGTGTATCCTATCAGAACATAACACCACATTGTGTATCCTATCAGAACATAACACCACATTGTGTATCCTATCAGAACATAACACCACATTGTGTATCCTATCAGAACATAACACTACATTGTGTATCCTATGAGAACATAACACCACATTGTGTATCCTATGAGAACATAACACCACATTGTGTATCCTATCAGAACATAACACCACATTGTGTATCCTATGAGAACATAACACCACATTGTGTATCCTATCAGAACATAACACTACATTGTGTATCCTATCAGAACATAACACTACATTGTGTATCCTATGAGAACATAACACCACATTGTGTATCCTATCAGAACATAACACCACATTGTGTATCCTCATAACACCACATTGTGTATCCTATCAGAACATAACACCACATTGTTTATGCTATCAGAACATAACACCACATTGTGTATCCTATCAGAACATAACACTACATTGTGTATCCTATCAGAACATAACACTACATTGTGTATCCTATCAGAACATAACACTACATTGTGTATCCTATCAGAACATAACACCACATTGTGTATCCTATGAGAACATAACACCACATTGTGTATCCTATCAGAACATAACACCACATTGTGTATCCTCATAACACCACATTGTGTATCCTATCAGAACATAACACCACATTGTGTATCCTATCAGAACATAACACCACATTGTGTATCCTCATAACACCACATTGTGTATCCTATCAGAACATAACACCACATTGTGTATCCTAGCAGAACATAACACCACATTGTGTATCCTCATAACACCACATTGTGTATCCTATCAGAACATAACACCACATTGTGTATCCTAGCAGAACATAACACCACATTGTGTATCCTCATAACACCACATTGTGTATCCTATCAGAACATAACACCACATTGTATATCCTATCAAAACGCTTACTTGATCATTATGTTTTTTTATGCTGGTCTCATCTTATAGAAGTTGAAAATATAGATACAGAAGGCTCTTTACAATTAAAAATGAGTAAAAATCAATTTTATGTTGGTACAAAATCATTATGAACTGATATTTATGTATGACTTAGTTTACCTACACAGTTGCCTAGGGGGTGTACAACCTATACAGACCAGGTAGTGATAGTGTGTATCTGATGAGCCATGACAGGTACCACTGACCAGGTACATGAGGCATCACTCTAGTTCCTGGTTACTGTGATGTAATGCTCTGACTTCACTGAACATGTAATTAAGTTGTCAGACTGTTTGTTGATCATTGTTGACAATGACACTGGACACTGGTCACAAAATAGTATGCACCTTATACACACTGGTCAGTTAGAACCACGGTTGATGTTTGTTTTGCTGTCATGATGTCATACTGGTCGGAAGCTACACTCAGTACGTCAGATAAGTGATTTCTGTGTGATGTCACTGGGTCATGACTTATTGTGTCCTATTATGGGTTGGTTTCTGCACGAAAAAGACGATAACTTGACAAGTTGTCATGGAAATGTGAATTGGACCTCCACTCCCTTACTTTATTATCAGAGGTAGCGTGATTTCCTTATTTCAAAATCGCTATACCCTATCTCTGGTTTTAATCAGCATTTACTAGCAAACATGCTGTCTAAATGGTTCTTGGATGTTGACTGGCACCAGGGAGCTGTTAGGCTGTCACCATGATCTAACTTCACTGTTGTCTGTACTTATAGGTCTTCTAATCCCACAGCAAAATTCTGGGATTGTAAATTTACAGAAAATGACATTCGATAATCTCTACAAATACCCTATTATAATATCTGACTACAATGCTTGGTACGTAACTTAGTCAGGGTTGTTTTTGTGACCAGTACATGTCACATGCTGGTTTGTAGGGGGTAGATTTACCTGTATATACTACCAGGCTGTGTGATGTTGCCTGGTTTGATGTAGTTTACTGTAATTGTAGAAGCCCCTACAAGGTTTCAGTAGATATACATAACATGGTATATATTTTACATGTCCTTGTGCCAGATATGTCGGGTACTGCATATCTCTAGGTATGACGTGACCAACCATCTATCATCATGATACTTACAGGTCTGTGGTTTAGTCACTCAGATTTCACAGACGAGCTCCACCATGATAAACATTTGTGTCACTGGGTATCAGTGAGTCTTACTTATGTGTTACAGTTATCACCACTTTATATTATAGGATTCCTTCTTTTACTGAAAATGTATTCTATGTTGTTTTTGGAGAATTTTGGAGGGCCTTGCAATAAAATGTTCCTCTGTAAAGTTGGGTTTTTTTTATTTTGATAAGTGTGATATTTTCGTTCCCCATTAATAACAACTCTGATCAAACGTTTTAACATACAGTCTGGTGATTCAGCTGTGAATTTCAGAATGATTCTCTACAGTCTTTGATGAACATAAAAACTGAACCACTCCAGCAAGTTCCAGCATCTTTGAAAATTGAATTGGACAGACAAGCGAGGCAAAAAAGCTAAAAATGTGTAAAAAAAAATATATTTCTGATTTCATTATGTATATGGTGATATTATATTAGCAATAGATAAGTATTTTAAGGTTTTGTCGTTGGTTGTTTGTAATCAGGTAAAGAAGGCTATTGTCACTCTGACACCACTCACCATACTCGGGGGAAGTGGTTTCCGGTAGAAACAGAGATAATATCACTGGATATAGATGTTACCATTATATTTCTGCAGTGACTCCGACTTTTTACAGGTGATCCTGTAATTTTCTGGATCAATAGACCATTCTCTGATGTCCTGCCTATATAACCTGGGAACTCCTCTTTTTTACATTGACTCACCCTCGACTTGATGAAGAAATTCCTTACATTGAATGACCTAAATTCTTCTTACGTAAATAATTACTTTATTTATGTATTTTTTTAAACATGACAAGGAAAACAAAAGATACTTGTGAACACAAACACATATAAAGAAAAAAAGATGAAAGAGGTGTTACTTAGTTATTGTTGAACTTTTTGTGTTTTCATGGCGTACATATGTTTAAAAATGTCTTGTACAAAGGGCGTTTATCATGAAAACAATGAATACAAATAAAATTGACTACATATGAACATAGACACCAGAAATAAGCTGTCATATCAGTAACCTCTCCACAATACATATAGAACACCAAATACTGTCTTTCCTACAGACACCAGAAATAAGCTGTCATATCAGTAACCTCTCCACAATACATACAGAACACCAAATACTGTCTTTCCTACAGACACCAGAAATAAGCTGTCATATCAGTAACCTCTCCACAATACATACAGAACACCAAATACTGTCTTTCCTACAGACACCAGAAATAACCTGTCATATCAGTAACCTCTCCACAATACATACAGAACACCAAATACTGTCTTTCCTACAGACACCAGAAATAAGCTGTCATATCAGTAACCTCTCCACAATACATACAGAACACCAAATACTGTCTTTCCTACAGACACCAGAAATAAGCTGTCATATCAGTAACCTCTCCACAATACATACAGAACACCAAATACTGTCTTTCCTACAGACACCAGAAATAAGCTGTCATATCAGTAACCTCTCCACAATACATACAGAACACCAAATACTGTCTTTCCTACAGACACCAGAAATAAGCTGTCATATCAGTAACCTCTCCACAATACATACAGAACACCAAATACTGTCTTTCCTACAGACACCAGAAATAAGCTGTCATATCAGTAACCTCTCCACAATACATACAGAACACCAAATACTGTCTTTCCTACAGACACCAGAAATAAGCTGTCATATCAGTAACCTCTCCACAATACATACAGAACACCAAATACTGTCTTTCCTACAGACACCAGAAATAAGCTGTCATATCAGTAACCTCTCCACAATACATACAGAACACCAAATACTGTCTTTCCTACAGACACCAGAAATAAGCTGTCATATCAGTAACCTCTCCACAATACATACAGAACACCAAATACTGTCTTTCCTACAGACACCAGAAATAAGCTGTCATATCAGTAACCTCTCCACAATACATACAGAACACCAAATACTGTCTTTCCTACAGACACATACAGAACACCAATACTGTCTTTCCTACAGACACCAGAAATAAGCTGTCATATCAGTAACCTCTCCACAATACATACAGAACACCAAATACTGTCTTTCCTACAGACACCAGAAATAAGCTGTCATATCAGTAACCTCTCCACAATACATACAGAACACCAAATACTGTCTTTCCTACAGACACCAGAAATAAGCTGTCATATCAGTAACCTCTCCACAATACATACAGAACACCAAATACTGTCTTTCCTACAGACACCAGAAATAAGCTGTCATATCAGTAACCTCTCCACAATACATACAGAACACCAAATACTGTCTTTCCTACAGACACCAGAAATAAGCTGTCATATCAGTAACCTCTCCACAATACATACAGAACACCAAATACTGTCTTTCCTACAGAAATCTTGTATATATTTAATGGTGGTTTTCAAGTGCATTTCATTGTGTCGTGATCTATCAGAATCTCCACTAAATTTTCTCATCCGATCAATTTTCCTCTGACCTGGTGTTCTAATTGCCAAACTAATTGTCAGTCGTGCATGATAGACTAGAGAAGGTATACACCTGTGTACCGGTAGGGCTTATGTGTTATAGATTAGATTACAATGTCACGAGTCCATACCATATCTTATACTAATGAAGTGTTATCATTGTCACTACTGCTATACAACGTTATCAATATCGGGGTGGATCTTCACCTACTCTTCATCTCTTCATTCTTGGAAATTTACATTGGAAAACTTTTGGAATTTCACTTCCTTAACCTTAGGAAGGATGGTGCATAGGGAAGACGTTGTTATGGATAACTTTGATGATTTACAATTGTCAGCAATGTAAATTACATAACCTCACACAGCCTGTAAATATTGTCAAGGTCGTGAATGATCCTACCTGATATGTTGTCTGTTTGAAGATGTGATTGAAGGCTGAAGTCTGTTGTAGTAATATTCTGTGATATAGACTCTGTGGAATACTGAGGACAGTAACTTTGTAGACACACCTGGACATACTAGTGTCATAGAATGCTGTCACGAAAGTTTTCTAAGAAAAATATGTAAGTTGTGGTACATAAAATATTGGCGCAACATTGAATAAGTTTTATGATGAGTTTGGGGGGAATATGCTGATGATGTTTAAAATGAGTTGGGAGGGAATATGCTGATGATGTTTAAAATGAGTTGGGAGGGAATATGCTGATGATGTTAAAATGAGTTGGGAGGGAATATGCTGATGATGTTTAAAATGAGTTGGGAGGGAATATGCTGATGATGTTAAAATGAGTTGGGAGGGAATATGCTGATGATGTTTAAAATGAGTTGGGAGGGAATATGCTGATGATGTTTAAAATGAGTTGGGAGGGAATATGCTGATGATGTTAAAATGAGTTGGGAGGGAATATGCTGATGATGTTTAAAATGAGTTGGGAGGGAATATGCTGATGATGTTAAAATGAGTTGGGAGGGAATATGCTGATGATGTTTAAAATGAGTTGGGAGGGAATATGCTGATGATGTTAAAATGAGTTGGGAGGGAATATGCTGATGATGTTTAAAATGAGTTGGGAGGGAATATGCTGATGATGTTAAAATGAGTTGGGAGGGAATATGCTGATGATGTTTAAAATGAGTTGGGAGGGAATATGCTGATGATGTTAAAATGAGTTGGGAGGGAATATGCTGATGATGTTTAAAATGAGTTGGGAGGGAATATGCTGATGATGTTTAAAATGAGTTGGGAGGGAATATGCTGATGATGTTAAAATGAGTTGGGAGGGAATATGCTGATGATGTTTAAAATGAGTTGGGAGGGAATATGCTGATGATGTTAAAATGAGTTGGGAGGGAATATGCTGATGATGTTTAAAATGAGTTGGGAGGGAATATGCTGATGATGTTAAAATGAGTTGGGAGGGAATATGCTGATGATGTTTAAAATGAGTTGGGAGGGAATATGCTGATGATGTTAAAATGAGTTGGGAGGGAATATGCTGATGATGTTTAAAATGAGTTGGGAGGGAATATGCTGATGGTGTTTAAATTGAGTTGGGAGGGAATATGCTGATGGTGTTTAAAATGAGTTGGGGGGGAATATGCTGATGGTGTTTAAAATGAGTTGGGAGGGAATATGCTGATGGTGTTTAAAATGAGTTGGGTGGGAATATGCTGATGGTGTTTAAAATGAGTTGGGTGGTGACTCAAACACCATTATCTATTGATGACTTGTGTGTATTATTTATAGATATGTATGATATGTATATACCATACCTGTGTAGCTAGGTTGGCTGATCAGCCTTTATTCTGGGATATTTTGGTTGCAGGTATTGTTTCCATGTTACTTTTAAGAATGGCAACTTTGTCCGTAGCATATATGTAGTTTAGAGTACAGCACTTATCGCCTGTGACGGTCACTAACCTTTGGGTCATCACTCTAACAGCTTTATTTTAATTCTATTAGGAGTTTGAGTTTTTTGTTCCAGGACTCGAGGGTCAAGGTCACAATAAGTATTTAAAGAAGTTCATCTATCCATCAAGACACTTCAATCTAGCAGCTTTATTTCAGAAAGAATCATGATCAAATTATATGTTAACTTTAAGAAAGTTTATATATAGAACTCTTGTATGAAATTGTATTTCCAGGTTCTAAGTTCAAGGTCACTAATGCTATTTATAGAAAGTTATCAACCAAAGTCATCTCTCTAGTGTTATGAGAAACCTCAAATGAGCTTGTGTTGATGGTTCCAGTTTTTAAGATCACTTTAAACTATATCTAGAACTATATCAAACAGTGGCAGTTATTTGGATGGGAGTGCTTTATAAACATTTTCTATTCTTTTGTGATTAATATTATAACACTATTTGTACAGCTAGGTAGACTAAAAAATTGATATAATAACACTACAGCTATAGATAGACTAAAACATTAAGCTGACATCAATAAAGTGATCCTGATCAATGAAGTCCTTGGTAAGACTTCCAATGGGTGCTGGAGGTCAGCATTGCTACTCTTAAGGTTAATGTCTCTATTGAACGTGTCTGTGGTCCTGGCTGGAAAATCCAGGTATCTCTGAGCATGCAGGTCTATATATAAAGTTATTGTAGATTGATGGAAATATATGTAGATTTGTGTTTCTTTTGTGTGAGAAGATAACACTTGATGTCTCCATCTACCTACAGTATGTATCTGTCACACATCAGGTTTACCTGCTTCAGGTGAGATACACATCAGTTGATCTGCTTCAGGTGGGACAAACATTTTGCTTTACAAAAGAAGATATTTGCATGACTTCATAAATCTTTAAATCTATAAAAATAAAACAACTTAAATATGATAAAGGCTCCAAAACCTTTTTTGTTATCGTTTTGAACTCCATCTGTGTACACTGGTAATGTGTATATTTGATTGTGTCAGGAGTTAACAGGTAACAATTTATAATAACAGTCTGGAGATGAATGAGAACATTTGTCTGCATGGAAAAATAGTCTACATAGAGCAATGATGAATCACATTGTACGTAAAGACACTGCAGAGGTATAGACACAGTAGGGTGTGTTTACCTGTCCCACTACAGGTAGCTCTGCCTTCTGAAGTTGTATTGGAAATCCAATACTCTGACCTTTATATATGTTATGATGTCGTTCAAGACATGAACAACAATTTCTCAGATGCTTCATGGTACATTTGATTTGAAGCAGCTTGAAACTGTTCTGTGATGATGAGATATGTTTTATCTGCAAACTTATACAAGTTAAATTTGTTGACTGAAAGAAAGACTTTTGTAAACATGAACAGAATCATAATTGGTGTGTGAGTGAACCCATAGACATGTATGGTCAAAGAATCAAACCCAAAATGTCATGGTAAAATCTCTATAACCTCTTGGTTTTATTGGTTCCAAGTTGTCTACATCAGTCTTCCTCTAAGTGTTTTGTCATCGACAGTCATCAGTGTTCTTAGGTGTCATGTCCATCCCCAGTCTGTCAGAGACTTAAGATTGTAGTATTTTGATCACAATTTCTAATTTTATGTGAATCGGTCTCAGATTTGTGAATGTTTTAGTAATGTTGATAGATTTTATGAATCGTACAACACAATATATTGATGAATGTTGTAGTAACGTTTGACTGCTTTATTACAGTTCCTATTCGGCACGAACAGTTGTACTGCAGCGTGGACCTGAGGGATATGGCTTTGTTCTACGAGGAGCAAAATGTAAGTAAACCACGGAAAATGTACAGATGTTGAGCCTTACATTACTAGGATAGACTTTAGACATATATACTGGTTATTTCTATAGAGCCATGAACTTTGCTGAATGAAGTTAAGCTGAAGTATACTTGAAGTAGAGAAGTTGTGCTATCAACATTTATGACTGGGTTTGGTCAAACATCCATTCGGTCAAGGACCATGTTGTTACATCTGGGTATTATGGGCGTACGTCATCAAGCCTTGTGTGGTAGGTGGTGTCAGGATGGTTCTTAAAGCTTTGTCAGTAGGAATTACATTCGGTGTTAGGATTTAGGGTATTTTTTGATGGTTCAAAGCATGATTTAATTTCCTATATTTTTGATGGTTTTTTTAGATATAGTCCTGACAGTTTGGGTCTCGTACATCATGGTTTAAACTTTATATATTTCTCTGTGTAAGTTCTGGTGTGGGTCAGTTAGTACCTGAATAGTTGGCCAGGGTATTCGATCGGTTTACATTTGATAGATTTAAACCTGCAACAACAAGAATGTTAAAATAACAGACCAATAGATATTGTTTTTGCAAGGATGACACTGTGACCCTACTTGAGATAGCAGCACATCTCTTTCCCTCCAGTACAGGAGAATCTGATAATAAATGTTTGTACATGGTATGTATCTCTGATTGGACTATAATCTTTATACATTACATCTAAACATTTAACTTTCAAACATAACACATATCATGTGAAAGATTCATTTTCTTCCCGATTTTGAAAATTATCCAACCTCAATATACTGTATAGGTTGTGACTTCAATATCGCATTGAATTTAGAAGAAATTCAGGAGCAGAATGTTAAAATCTGCTGTTGAACTGTGGTGACTGTGAACCACGTACCAGGGTCAATGATGTGATCCACTTTGTCTTATAGATTGTGTAATATTGTACACTCTTTAGCTGTGATTAGGGCCAGATTGTAAATACACTACCTGTGATACATTAGGAAGTAAAAAATTCAAATTTATGACTTTCAGGGCTTTGATATTTGTTTTAAGAAGATCAGTTTTGTTGAATGTGTTTTTGAGTTGGTTGTTATAACTGAAGGGTCACAGGAGAAGTGTGCTTAGACTCAAGTGTTCAAGTCAGGATCAATGAATTTGGCCTAGTGTGGTAAAACATATCAACAAATTTTACACGTCAGTAGGTTGGCCATGAACACCACCAAGTGTTGGAGAAACATGACAGGAATGGCTGTTCAGTCGCCTGAGTTTATTGAAGATCCTAGTTTTGTTGACAGTACACCTGAGGTTTTGGTCGTCCCCTTCCCCCGATATCTACTAGTTAGCTTTCATGTCCAGAGACCTGGAATCACCACCAGATTCAGCTGACTCTGACTGATAAGTCATTTAACAAGATAGAAGGCATGTACAGAACATTGCTTACTTCTGATGATTTAGATACATTATTGAGTAATTTATTGTTTGTTGAAGACATTTTTTTCAGTAAGTTAAGTACACAATATGGAAGCTGTGTTTCTTTGCTGGTCTGTTATTGGGACTAAGTGTTACCCTGTGTCACTGAAGGTGAATAACACAACTGGATCATCTAAATGTAAAACATGGAAGGCACACAAACATTTGATTTATCTGGAATTAAGTGACGAAATCACAAGCCTGAGGGATTTTGTGGGAAAAGCTGACCTGAACATGTACCTATTTCACACTTGTCAGGTGAACATTTTTTACCTGTGCTAAACTTATTAAACTTTTCAGTGTAAAACAAGCAAGAGCTCAGATACAACATTTGGTCCTGACTAAACAATATCATCAGTGTTTACAGACAAAAATGTAGAACATTCTTGAAGTTTTGTACTAAGGAGCAATCAAAGGTTTGCCCCACTAACAAATTCTACGGGATTCTTCACACAGGGGCCTGTAACAATGTTTCTGGGGGATCCTTCACACAGGGGCCTGTAACAATGTTTCAGTGGGATCCTTCACACAGGGCCTGTAACAATGTTTCTGGGGGATCCTTCACACAGGGGCCTGTAACAATGTTTCTACGGGATCCTTCACACAGGGGCCTGTAACAATGTTTCAGTGGGATCCTTCACACAGGGGCCTGTAACAATGTATCAGTGGTATCCTTCACACAGGATATGGGACTATATAGATTTGGGACTATATAGATATATATATGTGATTAATATTTTATGATATACGTAACTACATCAACAATGATTTGTGAAGTGTGTTGTTGTCAAGTAAAAACTTGAAGCATGAAATTGACATGTAACACAGGATTTTATAAGTAATACTAGGATATAAGTGAGACAAGTGTCGTAATGACATCTGGTGAGTGTATGTGTTGTTTAAATATCTAATTAATCACTGGGATCTAAGTCACAGATCTATCAATGTCATATGTAAAGGCTTTTGTTAAGGTTTCTGATTTCTAAGAAAATATTTGGATTTCTTCACCAGCTATGTTAGATACTTCCCTGGGGAAAGACTTCAGCAAAATTGTGACATGAATTGTTATGGTCTAATGTGTGATAATTCTATATAAAAGTTGCCTCCTGTTGGAACAGCTGTATCTATAACAAGGTGACATCCCTAGTCTCCCTCCAGTTTCACTGACTGATCAGTATGAAATCCTTCATTGATTTGTTCACCTTGACCACCCCTCACTACTCTACTACATTATGATCATTAAAATCCAGGTGGGTCCATCACAGAATTTCAGGGGTTTAGTTTGGGTAGGAAGAAGATGCCAAGCTGTTGCCACTGTTTAAAACATATGTTGGCAACGCCTCAATTAAATCAATTCCTCTTTCAGACTTCAGGCTTTGTGAAGTCATGACTAGTGTTAAGATTTACTCATATTTTCTTGAGAAAACCTGTGATTCCTCTAGCTGCTGGGTTGTATCATTGTGACATAGGATGGCCTGTAAGCGGAAAATCATCAAGTGTTTTCGATGGAAAAGATTGAAAAATCGAGGAGACCCTGGTGTTGGAGATTTATGGTTGAATGAACCATGTAGGTAACATCCTTTAGATGTTATTATTTATGGAATCTTATTGAGTTATCTCCCCTGTATATGCATTTTGCCAAGACTATAGTGTGTAAGAAACCATGTAGGTTGATTGAATTTGAGTTTAAGCAGTAAATGATGAATATTCTGTCTTATTTTATAAGTTTTTCTGATGATTGTTGCACTATTATGGCTACAGTATACAAAATTACTGTTCAAGTTTGCACAGAAAAAGGTCAAAAATAGAGCTAGGGGGGGGGGTGGGGGGGTTAGAAATGTGACATTTTTGTAGATCATTCTGGCCGGAATATTTGTGATCAGGGTTGACTTAGCAACTATAAGATGCTTTATTGTTAGATGTTACCTCAGATCAGCGAAATTTAGCAACAGTAATACATTTCTCTGATCTGGGGGTTAACTTGGCAACAGTTTAACTTTTTGATTATCAGGGTTACCTTAACAACAGTTAAACATCTTGGGTTACCTTAACAACAGTTAAACATCTTGGGTTACCTTAACAACAGTTAAACATCTTGGGTTACCTTAACAACAGTTAAACATCTTGGGTTTACCTTAACAACAGTTAAACATCTTGGATTATCTTAACAACAGTTAAACATCTTGGGTTTACCTTAACAACAGTTAAACATCTTGGATTATCTTAACAACAGTTAAACATCTTGGGTTTACCTTAACAACAGTTAAACATCTTGGATTATCTTAACAACAGTTAAACATCTTGGGTTTACCTTAACAACAGTTAAACATCTTGGGTTACCTTAACAACAGTTAAACATCTTGGATTACCTTAACAACAGTTAAACATCTTGGATTATCTTAACAACAGTTAAACATCTTGGGTTACCTTAACAACAGTTAAACATCTTGGGTTTACCTTAACAACAGTTAAACATCTTGGATTATCTTAACAACAGTTAAACATCTTGGGTTTACCTTAACAACAGTTAAACATCTTGGATTATCTTAACAACAGTTAAACATCTTGGGTTTACCTTAACAACAGTTAAACATCTTGGATTATCTTAACAACAGTTAAACATCTTGGGTTTACCTTTTAAACATCCTTAACAACAGTTAAACATCTTGGGTTTACCTTAACAACAGTTAAACATCTTTGGTTTACCTTAACAACAGTTAAACATCTTGGGTTTACCTTAACAACAGTTAAACATCTTGGATTTACCTTAACAACAGTTATACGTCTTGGCAATTAGGGTTAAAGGCCAGGACTGTGAACTTTGACCTGTGTAGAAATGCTGCTGTCCTCTTATCTTGGCTCTGATCGTGAGACAGAGGAGAAATCTTTAGTACATCATAAATGTCAACAGATCTGTATGAATAAGGAATTCTCTTAACAGAATACTCCTTTTTATAACAGCCAGTTTACATCACATTATCAGACAATTTGTTGGCAAAGGAATTTGACATAAAGATGAAGTTGGTCCTGTTTTATGGTGAGATGGACCACACCTTAAGCCCATAGTACAGTGTCCTGTAGTAAATTAGCATGATAATAATGATACTATAGGGATTAGTCTACATATCAGTGGTCTGAGGTAAACAGTATGTTGACCATTATCAACACAAATATAGGGTCAATAAAGGCCAACTGCCTGGACACACTTTTAACCAATGGTATATTAGCAGTCTCTTGACTATTGTACCTAAGGGTTATTGATAGTGTTTTAAAGTTTTGGAGAAATCTTTGCCCTATGCTGGGAAATGGAAAGCCTCAAACAGGCTCTGGTTATAAAAAAGCTTATTTCATTCTGAGTAGATCTACCCGATTCCTGATATCTGTACAGGGATGGTGGTGTAAATGGTGATATAGCTATAATCCAGCAGGTGCTGCATGGTTTAATTAGAGTTCATAATGATTGGAGGGGAAGGTGTTGTTTAGAGATTGGAGGGGATGGTGTTGACTAGAGATTGGAGGGGATGGTGTTGTCTAGAGATTGGAGGGGATGGTGTTGACTAGAGATTGGAGGGGATGGTGTTGTCTAGAGATTGGAGGGGATGGTGTTGTCTAGAGATTGGAGGGGATGGTGTTGTCTAGAGATTGGAGGGGATGGTGTTGACTAGAGATTGGAGGGGATGGTGTTGTCTAGAGATTGGAGGGGATGGTGTTGTCTAGAGATTGGAGGGGATGGTGTTGTCTAGAGATTGGAGGGGATGGTGTTGTCTAGAGATTGGAGGGGATGGTGTTGTCTAGAGATTGGAGGGGATGGTGTTGTCTAGAGATTGGAGGGGATGGTGTTGTCTAGAGATTGGAGATGGTGTTGACTAGAGATTGGAGGGGATGGTGTTGTCTAGAGATTGGAGGGGATGGTGTTGTCTAGAGATTGGAGGGGATGGTGTTGTCTAGAGATTGGAGGGGATGGTGTTGTCTAGAGATTGGAGGGGATGGTGTTGTCTAGAGATTGGAGGGGATGGTGTTGACTAGAGATTGGAGGGGATAGTGTTGTCTAGAGATTGGAGGGGATAGTGTTGTCTAGAGATTGGAGGGGATGGTGTTGACTAGAGATTGGAGGGGATGGTGTTGTCTAGAGATTGGAGGGGATGGTGTTGTCTAGAGATTGGAGGGGATGGTGTTGTCTAGAGATTGGAGGGGATGGTGTTGACTAGAGATTGGTTGAACGTGTATTATTACTGCTACATGATTGAGAAGAGGTTTGGTTGTCTCTAGACACGAATCTGATCAGCATTGTAACATTAGGCATGTATCTTAAAATCAACATAGCATGTTTAATGAAAATATGAGACATTCTTTAACAAAGATTATCAACAAAGAGTTTTCAATAGAAAGCTGTAATAGTTTACCTAGACCTCTATTCTAAGGTCTAGTAGCATCCTATTTTCTTATTTCATCCTACATACCATGGTAGCGTCTGATTATAGTGAATCAAGCGATATTCCAAAATAATTGTTGTTATGTTTCGGAGTTAACAAGAAGTGATATTGTAGATTTTGTAAATCTCTATCAGACAAGAAAGAGGTTGAGGTTTGACACACTTGTCACCATCCCAGTTGAATTGGACAGCTCAAACTTTCTGGATATTGGGGGCAATCAATTGTATTAAAACCAAATTTTGACTTCAGACTATTTTTATGAACTAATCACAGACAGATATAAGTATCATTGTACAGCGACCCACATTGTGGTCAGTCAATAGAAATGTAGGACATTGAAATGTTTTCTGTTATAAGTTATAAATAGAAGGCTACAGTTCTATGTTGTAAGTCCTTGATACAGTTCTATGTTGTAAGTCCCTGATACAGTTCTAGACATAGGACCAATAGTTACAGTATATTGTGTAGATGTATATAACAAATCCCTGTAGTATTGAGATAAAAAATCTATTTAGTGTGTCAAACAGTCAGCTTTATGATTCATTCTGGCCTATTACACTGATGTTTATGGACAAATTGACATATTTAGTAGGAGACCTTGTAGTCACTGTTCAGGTAGAGTGACCATTACTAGATCAAACTGACACCCACAGTCACATCTCCTTGTTTCAATGCTTATATACCAACCTTCCTTCATTTAGGAGACAGATTCCAGATTTTGTCTCAAGATTTTACACAAAAAATATCAGTAAATCTTGCATCAATTGTAGCAAATTTGACAGTAAGTACATGTGTTTTTCATTGAAATTCCATGAAGTTGACATTATTGTGGAAAACGCAACAAAACAAGAATTAGTGTAAAACACTATAGATGTTTACTGAGTTGTATCACTTCTCTGTTAACTGTTCATGGTTTTCACTGGTCACCAAATCTCACAGTTGACTGCCTACTTTTCTAACACGTTTCAAATACCTGCTGTCAATGTTTTCTCAAAAGATAATTAACTTGGGCCAACTCAAAATCTGTTGCAAACAACTGCCTGTTTCAAGACCTGTTCAAGTGAACTGAAAAAGTTGGTCGACTTTAAGAATCTGAGGTTTAAAATGCTTATAAGTTAAGTCAGCTGTAAGGTCCAAGGCTCATCAAGTGAATTTGTTCTTTTGTTACACTCAACAAAAGTACAATGTCACTGTCATAATTAGAGGCATGTTTGTTGCAAAAACTCCACTGTGTTTTGTGTTGTAAGGCTGTAGAAGAGATCTAACAAAGAGTATTGAAGTACACTTTATACACCTGGTATTAATAACCTTTCTAGTGTATTGAACATGACAGCGATTATCAAGAGAGATTGGTCAGGGTTGAATGAAACACACTCCCACAGAAATTCCTCACCCATATCACAATCTGACATATTTATGTACTGGTGCTGGTGGAAAAGATTTCATTTTCTATTGATAATAATGTTTGAGTGTATGGAAAAGTTAAAACGTTAGATATTTCAAGAAATGGAGATGTTGAAAGACTACCATATTTCTCACTGTCATCGCTGTTAATCATCTGCCTAATGATGTGTTTAAGGAGTTGTGGACCAAGTTGATAATGATGTGTTTAAGGAGTTGTGGACCAAGTTGATAATGATGTGTTTAAGGAGTTGTGGACCAAGTCGATAATGATGTGTTTAAGGAGTTGTGGACCAAGTTGATAATGATGTGTTTATGGAGTTGTGGGCCAAGTTGATAATGATGTGTTTAAGGAGTTGTGGACCAAGTCGATAATGATGTGTTTAAGGAGTTGTGGACCAAGTCGATAATGATGTGTTTAAGGAGTTGGATAAGTAACCAGAAATTGAATTTAAATTTGATATGGTTTGATGTAACAACTGAATCAGTACTTGTTTTTTGTTTACCAGACACAATTGGTACTTAAAGGTGAAGGAATTTGGAAATAGAATGCTGTGTATTCATGTTTCTTCAAGTTCAAAAATATTGATCTCCTGTCAGAAATCACCTGTGTTTCTCAAAGAAATGCATTTTGATAATTGAATTGCCTTTTCCATAAAAAATTTATAATGATGGAAAGTGTCTGTCATGGCATTTTATGATAATCAAATTACTGTCGCTCCTAGAGAGGTATTTTGTGATAATCAAATTACTGTCGCTGCTAGAGAGGTATTTTGTGATAATCAAATGACTGTCGCTCCTAGAGAGGTATTTTGTGATAATCAAATGACTGTCGCTCCTAGAGAGGTATTTTGTGATAATCAAATGACTGTCGCTTCTAGAGAGGTATTTTGTGATAATCAAATGACTGTCGCTCCTAGAGAGGTATTTTGTGATAATCAAAATTACTGTCGCTCCTAGAGAGGTATTTCTAAAATAGTGGCTGACGTTGCTCAGGATGGGAAATGTTGTTAAGTCAGGACGAACCGTCAGCTTCTCTGCCAAACATACAAAGTCAGCAGGGGTAGATGTGGAATCAGACACACAGACAGACACAGTGTCTGTCACATCACAAACACCTGACGAAAGTGTTCTTAAAACTTGGAAAAGGAGCCTTAGTAGAGGATTCTTGGCCAAAAAGAGAAAGAAATCTATTGAACCTGGTAATGACTATTGGTTGTTAAATGTAGATCTAAAACTAATCACACCATGAAGATAACATGTTCTAACTTTTCTCCATTTGTTACAGCCCAGACAAATGCAACTGGAGAACTCGACTTTTGTCCCACAGCAGAGTTTCCTGCCCTTCAGTACCTGGACAGTGTTGACCCAGGAAGTCGATCGGACAGAGCAGGACTCAAGTCTGGAGATTTCTTATTGGAAGTAAGTTACCTCCCCTCTAATGCAGTTGTCTCCCCCTTATCTCATAATAAGATGTTAGGAATGTTTTCATTAAATGTTTATCACTGTGGTGCTACAGTAATTTCTCAGCTTCCTTATGTCACTATAAACCATAATAATAAGATGTTAGGAATGTTTTCATTAAATGTTTATTGTTTGATGGCTGCTGTTGTATCCAGACAGCAGTAATGAGCTGTCACACTTAAGGCTATATCCTTCTTTACAACGATATTATTTCAGTATATTTATTATATTAAAGGGAGGTAACTGTAATGTAATACTATAATGTGTAAGTAGCCATTATATTTTATCCTAATATCTTGGATAATATTAGATCTCTCACAGCTTATCATAAAATACTGTTATAGCTTGGAATGACATAATCTAGAATGTGTATACATATACCTGAGTCATGTGACACTTGAACAGATGAGAAATCGACCTGATATTGATAATGTTTGATAAAATAGTTTCTGGAAACAGAAAGAAGATTTCATTCTTTGAATAGGGGATAGGTACCTGACCTACATATTTGTGTTCAGGTGTTGATCCTATGTAGGTATGAGGTTAACATGTAGTTGTCATGTGATCTGACAATCTGTGATAACTGGGGTTATGGGGTCAGCCTTGTCTGGGTAGCCTGGCATGATATAATTTTAAAACATTCAAAGGTCGAAGAAATTCAAATGAATATATGCAATCACCAATAGCTTAAGTAAAGGGAGAGCAAAAATTTAATACAGATCATCATACCAAATACATAGTTTTGTCAAATTATTAATTTTTCGAGTTTTTTAAAGATTTGTTTAAATCATAGATAACTCTGTGTATGTCCTCAAAATGGTACATAAAAGTTGACATGGATTATAGTACATATTCTACTGGATGTTGTGAGCAAGATTAATTAATAAAATCAAGTGCTTACCAAAACAAATATTTTTGAAAAACTACAAATTGAGCCCCATGAAGTAAATAATAGTTTTAGAGATTTCACTTGTGGTAGGAAAATATCTCTAGTCTGGATGTGTTAGTAATCAATCTATATCCTGTATGTATGTCGAGATTAATCGGAAAGGAAATGCAGAAAAAAAGGTAAAAATCACAGTGTTTTGTTTAGATTGGGATGGAGCCAGCTGAACATGAATCACGAGCCATTGATAGTTTTAAATAAGGGCTCATTTGTGTTGACTTTGTAGGCGTTGGCTTCTGTTATCACCAATTGTGATTTGTACCAGCAGATATTTGTTATGAATAATCAAAGACATTATTCTACTTAAATGGAAATGACATTACCTTAAAATCTTTTGATTACATGAATAGTTATAATTGTCAATATGATAAGGTATACATTTTCAAGGGTATATTTTTTCAAAACCAGAATAATTGATGTTAAGGGGCCCAGATCTGTAAATACGATATCATACTTCCTGTGTGATGTTAGGGGCCCAGATCTGTTAATACGATATCATACTTCCTGTGTAATGTTAGGGGCCCAGATCTGTAAATACGATATCATACTTCCTGTGTGATGTTAAGTGGCCCAGATCTGTAAATACAATATCATACTTCCTGTGTGATGTTAAGGGGCCCAGATCTGTAAATACGATATCATACTTCCTCTGTGATGTTAGGGGCCAAGATATGTAAATATGATATTACACTCCTGTGTGATGTTAGGGGCCCAGATCTGTAAATACGATACTACACTCCTGTGTGATGTTAGGGGCCCAGATCTGTAAATATGATATTACACTCCTGTGTGATGTTAGGGCCCAGATATGTTAATATGATATTACACTCCTGTGTGATGTTAGGGCCCAGATATGTTAATATGATACTACACTCCTGTGTGATATTTGGGGCCTAGATCTGTAAATATGATATTACAAAATCTCTGTTTTCTTTATCTTGTCACTTTTACTGTATCTTGATATTACTTATGTATTTTAATCCTTCTTTATTTCAGATCAATGGAGAGAATGTGGTACGAGCTTCACATGATCGTGTGGTGCAGCTGATTCGACAGGCGGGCGACACCCTCGCCATGAAAGTGGTCACAGTACAGCGGCAGGAGACAGCTGACCAGTGGCTTCAGCACCAAGATGGATCGATGACACTCCCTACCCGCGGGGGCAAGAAAGCTGGTGGGTATATAGGAGTATAGAGGTCATAAAGAACACTAAAGTATAAAATAGGGTTAGATATTCAACCTGCCATAGGGAAACAACAGAGACTTAGGTAGGAAACACTACAGGTATGGAGATGGTATAAAACACCACAAGTATGGTGATGGTATAAAACACCACAAGTATGGAGATGGTATAAAACACCACAAGTATGGTGATGGTATAAAACACTACAGATATGGAGATGGTATAAAACACTACAGATATGGAGATGGTATAAAACACTACAGATATGGAGATATAGGGTAGGATTCGTAGTCTCCCACAGGCAAACGAGAGAAATGATTTAGATCAAGAAAGACAGGTGGTCATTCAGGTTATTCCACATTATAAAGCCTGCCTCTGTCTCTGTAGTCTGAAAAATAAAAATCAATAGGGATTGTCATTGTCTGTGACGACGACGACGACGACAAAGACGACGACGATGACATCTAATTAACGGGATAAAAAATTACATAAAATGTTTTGAGGAAAAGAGATAACTTTGTTGTATAGGTGGATATTCTGAGGTGGCGTTTTGTCAGGGGATGACAGTTTTACACTAGAAAGTCTTAGCATGCTGTACTTAATTGTAGAACTCTGACACCTTCTCAACACTCTGTGAATGTTATTAAATTTATCAAGTTAATGTCATCAGTGTATTTTTTTGTCGTACAATTATTACTCAACATGCTGTGTCAATAATTGCATTAAAACTACCCAGTGTTAATATGTGACCCTTAGATTTGGTTTAGTATGGAATAGATGGTGTTGGTATAAATTGATGAAACAATGTTATGTCCTCCTATATACAGAGAATTTTTCTTCACTTTCCATCCATTAGGGATATGTAGTAAGAATTGTTCATTTTACTGAGTCTCTGGTGAGGTGAAATGAAAAATATAAGTCTAGTTTTATAAATCTCACATTAAATGTAAAGGAATGTAAGATTCTATTTATCACATAACTTCGATTTCTATATCAATTTCTTTGGTGACAGCCCTGATGGCATCACAAGGTATCTATGATGTGACAGAGTTACGAGCGTGATCAAATGAAATGTCTGTGATAACAAAATGATAATGTAGTGGATGTTATTAAACTTACAATAGTGAAGAGCCGCAATAGCTCAGTCAGTAGTCTCAGGGTTGGCTTACACATAGTCAAATGATTATAAGAGGTGCCTGGTTTGATGCTCTTTGGTGAAACTTTACCCTAATTATGTCATGTGACAGACTTCCAGTATGTTGTTCAAATGATAGTGAACCGTGCTGTTTATGGGGCGATAAACCCAGAAAATAAAACAACTGATAACGGGGTAGCTATGTGATAAATCCCCTCTAGAGTCTGATGTGATGGTGTAGCTTACCAGTAGACGTCAGTGGCAACATCCTACCTTATGTAAATACATGTGTAGAAAGACCATCAGCTGATTAAAGAAGCAATCTGTTGATTAAGGCTGTGATTGAAGAGACAATTTAAGTCAGGATCGATTTTTGTGCATTGTTTGGATAATTGTAATTAAAAATGACAGAATCTTCCAAGGATAAGGTTACAATGGACTTTAATGGATGTTTAATTATTGAAAGGCAAAATCTTCGAGATGTGTTTACAACCAATCCTAATTAAAATAAAATTAAAGAAAATAGATTAAAGCAGAAAAAGGTTTGATTTATGTTATCTTTGAAATATCTACATCTATATGTGTATAAGGTATGGTTGCCAGTAATAAATGTATATACTCCCTTAGATTGTTTTCTGGGTGTATACAACCAGCATGATAGGTGCATGTATTATAACTAACAATGGATCTGTTTGCAGCGCCCCAGCCTCCCCAGCGTAACCCTCACACATCTATCTCTCTGACCAAGACCCAGGGCAAGCAGATCGCAGAGGGCATGGCAGAACTAGGTAACTAAAATATCCAATCAGAATCAATCTTTCTTTTCAGCCAATCACAACCCAGGACACAGTGTGTATCACTAACTGGTGTAACTAATTAGACCTTCATTTAAATTGCTGATATTTTACTTAAAAATGAAAACTTGTCTGCATTAAGGTTTCAAAACCATCACCACCATATAGGTATAAAGAATTAAAAGTATCCTGGTATATGTAAATAAAGGAGTATACTCAGTAAAGGATTATTACTGTAGGAGTGGTGTTTTAATGTTAACAGTAAAATGTTACCATTCTATCCACACTTGTCAGATGATGTGTCATTGTGTTGAGGACTAAAATTCTGTTTTATCTGATTTAAGAAAAAGACATGGAAAAGGAATCAGCAAAGAAAGTCATTAATCGGGGTAAAATCTTGTTTACAAGTTCTGCACGAAGCCTTCACCACAAACAGATACCCTTCCCATATACCCTTATTTGCAGATGATATTTTGTTTGCTTTTTTAAATTTTTTTTTGCAAGAATATGAAAACAGTAAATGACATATATAACAGTTATCATGGTATTTTTAGATCAACACACACTTTTCAGTAAGACTTGTTCTGTCTTTTTTAGCATATTTTTTTTTTCTTAAAATGTGATAAAGATTATATTTTATAATTCTGTGTGACCAATTTTCGATGTGAGATTTTTGGTTTTGCTGTAACTCTGTTTTTACACATCTATTTTTTATTTGCTCCAACCCACTTGTGTGACACATTTGTTTTATTTGTGGTTTCACAGCTGGAACAAAAAGAAAATCAGTACAAGCTCCACTACCACCTGGTAAAATGTTTCTCCTAGTAGCATATCAGTACACTTCATGCTTGTACCACACCTATTAGCTCTATCTAGTCTGTCCCAAACAAGGCTTGGTCTCTTTAAGTTCTCCAGTGCTTGATCTGTCCCAAATAAGACCAGTGCCTGGTCTGTCCCACACAATTTCTTAAGTGCTTGGTCTGTCCCACACAAGTCCAGTATCTGGTCTGTCCCACACAAGTTCTCCAGTGCTTGGTCTGTCCCACACAAGTCTAGTGTCTGGTCTGTCCCACAAAGGTTCTCCAGTGCCTGGTCTGTCCCACACAAGTTCTCCAGTGCTTGGTCTGTCCCACACAAGTCCAGTGTCTGGTCTGTCCCACACAGGTTCTCCAGTGCCTGGTCTGTCCCACACAATTTCTTAAGTGCTTGGTCTGTCCCACACAAGTCCAGTGTCTGGTCTGTCCCACACAAGTTCTCCAGTGCTTGGTCTGTCCCACACAAGTCCAGTGTCTGGTCTGTCCCACACAAGTCCAGTGTCTGGTCTGTCCCACACAAGTTCTCCAGTGCTTGGTCTGTCCCACACAAGTCCAGTGTCTGGTCTGTCCCACACAAGTTCTCCAGTGCTTGGTCTGTCCCACACAAGTCCAGTGTCTGTTCTGTCCCACAAAGGTTCTCCAGTGCTGGGTCTGTCCCACATAAGACCAGTGTTTGATCTGTCCCACACAAGTCCAGTATCTGGTCTGTCCCACACAAGTCCTCCAGTGCTTGGTATGTCCCACATAAGACCAGTGTTTGATCTGTCCCACAAGACTTGACCTCTATCTGGTCTGACCTCTGAGTTTGATCTAGTCTGTCACTCAAAAGACTCTGCACCAGCTTGTTTTCCTCATTAACCCCCTACTGCTTTGTCTTCTACATTGCTATCCGATAAGTATGATATTAAGCATTGTCATTAGTTTCACCCCAAACAACACCACATCCCTCCCTTCTCAGCATTACCTCAATCCCATCAAATTTTATTCTACATGTCCTTGCCTTGTATACAATATTGAAATTCTATGGATGATCCCACCTCCCCATAACTCTCAAAACATGTCTCCATCCTATACTCAGACAAGGATATGTTACCTCAGACTTATCTCCTCTGACTTTAATTAGCTCCATTCTTACCCCTTGTGTTTGACGGTACTGGGTGTGGATGTATTGGATGAAAGTTTGATACCTGAATGTTTTTGGTGAATGAGTTTATGTCCTATTTGGTTGACTGTTTGATACCTGAATGTTTTTGGTGAATGAGTTATTTTTACCTTGAAGCGGTGATTGGATTGGTTTTTTTTCTTTTTATTATCAAATAATGCATGTCTCCATAGTTACAAGTCAAAATAAAAAATCCATCGTATTGATTACTGAATTTGTACTTAATTGGTTATGTACAGAAATACATGATATCATTTCATGTTTATATCACAGAATGCATTAGAACAATTTTATTTAGTTACAAGGATTATAGGGTAGTTGTGAGAATGGCAGTCAGGACAGTACAGTATAGACAATAGTAGTTTGTGTGATAGTATGTGTTAAACTTCAGAGCAAACAGATGACTTTCAGCACACCTGAGCTTTAACATGAAGGTTTTACATAAAAAGACTTGCAATCACATATAACAGAGATGTTTTTGGTGAAAAAGTTATTTTTACCAGCAAACTGATTGGAAGGCTTTTTTTTCACATTTATTATCAAATAATGCATCCTTCCATAGTTACAAGTCAAAATAAAAAATCCATCGTATTGATTACTGAATTTGTTTAATTGGTTATTACAGAAATACATGATATCATTTCATGTTTATATGACAGAATGCATTAGAACCATTTTATTTAGTTACAAGGATTATATGGTAGTTGTGAGAATGGCAGTCAGGACAGTACAGTATAGACAATAGTAGTTTGTGTGATAGTATGTGTTAAACTTCAGAGCAAACAGATGACTTTCAGCACACCTGAGCTTTAACATGAAGGTTTTACATAAAAAGACTTGCAATCACATATAACAGAGACTTTTTTTAGTTGAGAAAAAAGTTAATATCCCTACCAGCAAACTACTAAGGCTTCCTATGCACATTCAGTCCCACAGCACCTTCCTTTCTCAGACACCATCAGTCCCACTGACAATGTTTACACGGCCATCCTCCCTCAGACACCATCAGTCCTACTGACAATGTTTACAGGGCCATCCTTCTCAGACACCATCAGTCCCACTGACAATGTTTACACGGCCATCCTCCCTCAGACACCATCAGTCCTACTGACAATGTTTACAGGGCCATCCTTCCTCAGACACCATCAGTCCTACTGACAATGTTTACAGGGCCATCCTTCCTCAGACACCATCAGCCCTACTGACAATGTTTACAGGGCCATCCTCCCTCAGTCCCACTGACAATGTTTACAGGGTCATCCTTCCTCAGACACCATCAGTCCCACTGACAATGTTTACAGGGCTATCCTTCCTCAGACACCATCAGCCCTACTGACAATGTTTACAGGGCCATCCTTCCTCAGACACCATCAGCCCCACTGACTGTTTACAGGGCCATCCTTCCTCAGACACCATCAGCCCTACTGACAATGTTTACAGGGCCATCCTTCCTCAGACACCATCAGCCCTACTGACAATGTTTACAGGGCCATCCTTCCTCAGACACCATCAGCCCCACTGACAATGTTTACAGGGCCATCCTTCCTCAGA
Organism: Ylistrum balloti; assembly: GCF_031769215.1. Taxonomy (NCBI): domain Eukaryota; kingdom Metazoa; phylum Mollusca; class Bivalvia; order Pectinida; family Pectinidae; genus Ylistrum; species Ylistrum balloti. The sequence goes on from NW_026781961.1 coordinate 1,004,362, forward strand.
CACCATCAGTCCCACTGACAATGTTTACAGGGCTATCCTTCCTCAGACACCATCAGTCCCACTGACAATGTTTACAGGGCCATCCTTCCTCAGACACCATCAGTCCCACTGACAATGTTTACAGGGCCATCCTTCCTCAGACACCATCAGTCCCACTGACAATGTTTACAGGGCCATCCTTCCTCAGACACCATCAGCCCCACTGACTGTTTACAGGGCCATCCTCCCTCAGACACCATCAGCCCTACTGACAATGTTTACAGGGCCATCCTTCCTCAGACACCATCAGCATTATAACCACTTATATCCACAGGAATCTGGCCAATATTACACAGTTATCATTGTGGATCAATGCTTTATAATTTTTATCTAGTTTATTTTCTTGTTTATAATGTTTCAGGTATTTTCTCTTGAATAACCACATGCATCATATTGTACCATGTACTAGTGAAGTAGATTACTAACAAAAATGTAAAAAGTGATATCACGATCTACACCGTTTTCAGCTACAACTGAACAAACAGTCTTTGCGATTCTAGCTGCTTTACAAATTAAGATACCATCACTGGCTATAAATGATGTACAGAGCTTACATGTTTCCACTCAATATTATTTTTGGCTTTTTAATGCATTTTTCTTAACATTATATTATATATAACATTATACTTAGCACATCACATGTTTGGTACCATTAGAATTCTTTATGAATTTGGTAGAAATGTAGCAATATGAAAAAAAAGAGAGACAACAAACGTAAAATTGGTGACAAAGCTTTCATAGTTTTCAAAGGGAGTTAACTCTTCACAAAATTGCTATTCAATAGCTTCTGTTCAGTTCAGTTATTTTATTTGTTTTGTTCTTTGAATCCGACATGTTTTAACAAGAGGTTTTTATCCTTCACAGATCAACTAGACAAGGTGTTGGCTGAAAATGACAAACAGGAAGTGATGTCACAGGAGCAGAAGACGGCATCAATACGATCCAGTCACTCTGCCAAACGCGTCTCGTGTGTGGAGCTTGGAGGCTTGGAAAATGGAGGTGCACATTCATCTGAAAAATACATGAGTCCATCGGAAATGAGGATTAAAAAATATCACCAAAAGAAAACTTCAGGTGGGTCCATTATCAGTATGGAAAGGTCACGAAGTACATCTGACCTTCTGGAAGGAAAACGGAATGAGCCAGTGTATGCCACTCCAGTAGCAGTGCCAAGTGTGGCTTCCAAACACAAACGCACTGCAAGTGGTTCTGGGGATGTAGTAGACAAATATGACTATGATGGTGCTGACAGTGTGTCATTAAAGAGTGCTTCTTCTTATGGCGGATCTACAGGCAACCTAAAAACAGCCACAAGTGAGCGACCTAAAGCACCACCTCCACCTCCCCCAGGTAGCAACAACGTACCAAAACGACAGGCACCAGCGCCACCCAAAAATGTTGAACCTGTGCGACCAGCAAAGACAGAACTAGTGACAATCAGTACAAATAAAAAAGTGTATGCCACAACAACTGAAATAAAATCTAGTCAAGTTGTTGACCAATCAGATCAATCCAGTTTCAAACCAACCAATCAGGTCAAAGTGACAGATGAGCCCAAAATCAAAATCAAATCTACAGTGGATGTTACAACATCACATCAGAGGAATGTTAGTAGTGCCTCCAAACGGTCTGATAGTAGTCATGATGATGCCTCAGAGAAACACTCTGTATCATTTGCTGAAGACAGGGTGAATGACAATGCACAGAAGTTTTTACAGAAACATCCCAATGCTCAGCTTCTTGTCACAGCAGATGTCCACATGCGAAAGAAAAAGGTGTCTGAGCCAGAGCCAGACTATGATGTGGAGAGCGATGAGGAGAATGACAAGGCCCGTAACTCTGTAACTGTCATATCAGTCGGAGACAGGAAGTCAAAGTCAGAATCAGCAAAACAGTTAACGATCAAACGTTCAGATATCCCATCCTCCCCAGTCTCAAAGAAACAAAAAGATGTGCAGATCCCTCCCCCTCCTAGGGAGCCTGCCCCTAAGCCCCCAACAAAGACACAGCCTCCTCATTCACCGAAGGCATCCTCACCTCCATCACCAAAGGCAAATGCCACACCTTCATCATCTAGGCAAGCCTCCCCTGCCCGCCAAGCATCGCCAAGTGCACCTACAGCCAGACAAGCCTCACCTGCACGTCAACCATCACCAGTTAGACAAGAAACTCCAAAAGAGAAACAGGTAGAGGAAATTGTAAAGGAGGAAGTGGAGGAGTTGCCAGTGTTTGCTCCTCCCCCTCCTGCCCCACCGGCACCCCCACCTCCTCCTCCTCCTCCTCCTCCAGCCCAGGAACAGTCATCCTCTCCCAAGGTAGGCATGCGACAGACAGGTGATGGTCCTACAACTTCACTACTGCCGACTGGGGACATCTTGGCTGCAGTAGAGAAACGACGTAACAGGATGGAGAATGAAGGACCTAAAGTAACACCTGTTACTCAGAGAAAACCAGATCCGAATGATAATCAGGCAGCCATTATAGCAGCTGTAGCAAGACGACGACAACACCTGGAGCAGAAGTCAGATACAGATATTCTTGACCAGATTGAGTCCAAGTTACACAAAACCAAGAAACTTCAGTCGGCCAAACTTTCCTTTTCAAGTGAAAGTATAGGCAAAAAAACAGAAGCAAAGACACAAGAAACACAGAAATCGAAAACAACCCCAATTGTCATCTCTAAAGCCAAACAAAGCACAGTGGGACCGTCAAAGGTGTCTACAAATGTCTCACCCAAGGCTGAGACAAAGGTCATACCAAAGGTCGAGACAAAGGTCACACCAAAGGTTGAGACAAAGATTACACCCAAAGTTGAGATGAAAGTGGAAACTAAGACAGAAATTGTCAACAAGAAAACTACAGCCTCTGCTCCAATGATACCATTGTTTGATAGTAACGCTGTGGGTAAATCCACTGAGAATAAAAAGGTTGTGACCAAGCAGAAGTCAGTAGAATCTGACAAGAATGAAAAGAAAACTACTACAGATTTCCTAGCAATGGCAGAGAAAGCCCGACAAGACTGGCTACAGAAAAAAGCAAGTAGCTCATCACTCTCCACAGGAAGTCCAACTCACACTACTATCACTGCAACTACAGCACGAGCCAAGTCTGAACCACCTAAACCAGTTGTGAAGGAGGCAAACTCCATCCAGTACTCAGGCAAACCCACATCACCTACACCTCTCACCACTAGTACCCAGCTCTTCAACACCAAACACAAACCTAAAGTCAATGGGGTTGCAGGTAAAAGCTTGGCCCCTACCCCTCTAAAAGCATCCAGGGACACCGACCTGATATCTCGCACCACCTCTATACGTGACAGGATTGCAAGCTTTGAGAAAAATAAAAAAGTTGAAGTAACAAACGGAAAAGTGCATGCAACTTCCCCCAAATCTCCACACTACAAAGTTCAGGGGGTGACAACAGACAGTTCGCCCACAGATACAGGCAAGTCTAGTGCTCTACCACCACCTCCTGAGTTTGGGGACATGATACATGTGGATATCATTCCACCTCCTTCAGGTTACAAACATGAGGACACAGACAGTGTGGTATCGTCTGTCTCTACTCTGTCTACACTGTCAGATGAACATGCTGACTCCGGCTACAGTTTATCTAAGAAAAATTCCTACGAGGACCTCATCCCTCCACCTCCCCCAGGCTTTGATGATAACACAGACCAGGGGTATGATGAAATGCCCGCTGTGATCCCTCCACCTCCAGACTTTGAGAGTAACAAAAACAATAATGTAATAGTAAAGCCAGTGAGAACAAACAAGCCATTTTCCTCTAAGGCTGTTGACACATGGCAATGTCTCGATGTTCTTGATTGGTTAGATAGTCTAAACATGGCATCATACAAACCTAGTTTCCAGGAACACTGTATTGATGGGAAAAAACTGGCAGGGCTCACACGCAATGATTATATAGAGTTGGGTGTCACACAGGTAGGGCACCGCATGAACCTTGAACGCTCCATAAAGAAAGCTGCGATGCGTAGCAGTAGTTTGTCTTGAGGTCACCAGTCTAGTTTTACACTGCAGGTACAGTGTATACGTTATTGCAAACTCTAATGGATTAAAGCTGTGGTGGTATTGATCTCGTGATCAGCATTAATCAGTGAACAGAACACAGAGTTTGTATACAGGAACATAAGATTTTATCATTCATAGGAATGTACCAGAGTGTCGTAATGGTCACACACATTTATATAGAAGTGAAGTAGAACCTGTGTTGTGATGAATATACATTGTGAAAGGTGAACTATTCTATATAGATAATGGGATACATTCCAGGAGAATCGGGTATATACTCAGAGTTCAGTGAAGTTAGTGACTTGATGATGGTGGCCAGTAACATTTACCCAACAATGTATCTGTGTGAAGTCTTGTGGGTCACAGTGACGGGAGATGTGCACTCCCCATGTTGTCAAACAATGGTGTAAGGACACATAGCTTTCTTATTGGTGAGATTTCTTGTAGCAGCATTATTATTCAACAGACTGCATGGATTATCTGTGGTGTGGATTGATATCCGGGGGATTGTTGTTAAAATTGTTGTAGTGATGATGTGGGAAGTGTACATTTGTCTTCCAAACTGGAAAAGTCATGCAATCGTGCTATATGTGTGTTCATTTTATTGGCTCTTTTTTTCTTATGCTTAGAGATCTACAGAGTTGTTTCCCTTGCCAGACTTGACATTGCAGTGTTGAGTCTTAAAAGAACAAATGTGATATTACAACATTGATACAGTAGATATAGGTATATTTATACAGATTCTGCACTATACAGGTACCTATAATATTGGGTCAGTTATTCCCTTAGTACTCAGTGATGGTTGTGTTTGTACATACAGTATACATATAACTACAGCGATTTGTTTTCTCCTTTCATTTGATATATCAGAGGATAGCAAGGTAGAGTGATATCATTTAATCATACCCAATATTCAGTTTATAAGAGAAAATATTTGGCTATCCAAACATGATCCTGCAAATCAGAGTTAGACAGTACTTAGGTAGTAAGCTGGGACATCATCTTGTATAAAATCATAAGATATGAATTTCTATTCAGTTGAATATAACATACACCCATGAATTGAAAATTAAAAACATTTTTTACTTGTAATGAAGATCGATCTGTAGAGAAAGCAACATTTAAATCCTTGTTTATTTTTACCTGCCATTTAGTGTAAACGTAGTTCACATCACCAGTGTGTGTTAACATGTACCATGTAATGTTTATGTTTTGTGTAATTCACATTTCATAAAGGTCAAAATGACCTACTTAATATTTCATCAGTATACAGTGACATTTATCCGTTAAGGTCACATGACCTAAATATATAGAAATTGAGTTCTATATCAGACATATGTAATCAATTATAGTGATGCATTAAACAGAAATTAACTACTTTATACTCATTTTATTTGTATAAGAATAATTAATGGAAAAAGAAAATTTCCTTGTTGTTTAATATACAACCTCCTTCAAAAACCTAATTGTCTCAAAGTAAAAGTTCTGTCTCTTCCCTATAATACAAAGAAGAGTCTAATCCATTGATCTGTCACTCAGTTTTCTCATTTTAATATGAAAGTTCCTCCAGATTAGGAGACATTTCTTCATCAGCTCCAAACTGATTCATGTTTACCAGAAGAAAATGATTATGATGTCCATGGTTTCCTTATTTTAACAGACTCAGATTACAGGTACTTGTTTTCCTATAGAAATGTCTTTAGGTTTATCCTTACCCATATAGAGGGTGTAAGGTTACCCAGACTGGCAGACTTATTATTGGTTCATGGTTACCCTCTGAATCTAAATATTAGGGCTATAGTTGGCCATAGAAACTGTTAGCAGGTTCATGGTTACCCACTGAATCTAAATATTAGGGCTATAGTTGGCCATAGAAACTGTTAGCAGGTTCATGGTTACCCATAAAAGCAGCCATTTGATCAAAGTTTACCTGTTGTGGAGTGGAGTATGAGGTTATGCTAGGTAGCTGGGTTAATTAATGACAAGTAACGGGAAGGCTAGATAGCTGAGTTAATGACAAGTAACTGGAAGGCTAGATAGCTGGGTTAATTAATGACAAGTAACTGGAAGGCTAGATAGCTGGGTTAATTAATGACAAGTAACTGGAAGGCTAGATAGCTGGGTTAATTAACGACAAGTAACGGGAAGGCTAGATAGCTGAGTTAATGACAAGTAACTGGAAGGCTAGATAGCTGGGTTAATGACAAGTAACTGGAAGGCTAGATAGCTGGGTTAATGACAAGTAACTGGAAGGCTAGATAGCTGGGTTAATGACAAGTAACTGGAAGGCTAGATAGCTGGGTTAATGACAAGTAACTGGAAGGCTAGATAGCTGGGTTAATGACAAGTAACGGGAAGGCTAGATAGCTGAGTTAATGACAAGTAACTGGAAGGCTAGATAGCTGAGTTAATGACAAGTAACTGGAAGGCTAGATAGCTGGGTTAATTAATGACAAGTAACTGGAAGGCTAGATAGCTGGGTTAATTAATGACAAGTAACTGGAAGGCTAGATAGCTGGGTTAATTAATGACAAGTAACTGGAAGGCTAGATAGCTGGGTTAATTAATGACAAGTAACTGGAAGGCTAGATAGCTGGGTTAATGACAAGTAACTGGAAGGCTAGATAGCTGAGTTAATGACAAGTAACTGGAAGGCTAGATAGCTGAGTTAATTAATGACAAGTAACGGGAAGGCTAGATAGCTGGGTTAATGACAAGTAACGGGAAGGCTAGATAGCTGAGTTAATGACAAGTAACGGGAAGGCTAGATAGCTGGGTTAATTAATGACAAGTAACTGGAAGGTTAATAAGTATGACGTTAATAGTCGTTATTAACACTGTAGTGTGGATCGGTCGGGACAAGAAACAAATAAACGCTGCAGTATCGACTGGGCAGGATAGGAAATTGTGTGCCATGTGACTTGTGCAATAGTTTATATTAATACTGATACTTGGATTCAGTTTGACGGGAAATATGTGAACAAATGTCACTTTGTTTTTATTTACAGGGCTGGCATCACTTGTAGGTTTTCATTTTACACTACATTTACTTAATTTGTGGAAATTTAGTTATATTACTGGTAGATCAAATAACTTGATTGAAATTTAAATGATAAAAAAAGTGTTTATGTGAATGTTTCTCTTGTCACTTTATCAGGTTTGTGGGTATAAATTCTCAGGTGTTGTAACATATAAGCCAAAATCTGATATAGCTAATTTATCAGAAACATTTGTACATGTAGCTGTATACAATAAATGAGTTTTTCAATTCAGTTTCATCTTTATGCATCAATAGGATTTTCTGTCCGATTCTTTGTGCATCAGTAGGATTTTCTGTCCAATTCTTTGTGCATCAGTAGGATTTTCTGTCCGATTCTTTGTGCATCAGTAGGATTTTCTGTCCGATTCTTTGTGCATCAGTAGGATTTTCTGTCCAATTCTTTATGCATCAGTAGGATTTTCTGTCCGATTCTTTATGCATCAGTAGGATTTTCTGTCCAATTCTTTGTGCATCAGTAGGATTTTCTGTCCGATTCTTTGTGCATCAGTAGGATTTTCTGTCCAATTCTTTGTGCAACAGTAGGATTTTCTGTCCGATTCTTTGTGCGTCAGTAGGATTTTCTGTCCAATTCTTTGTGCATCAGTAGGATTTTCTGTCCGATTCTTTGTGCATCAGTAGGATTTTCTGCCCGATTCTTTATGCATCAGTAGGATTTTCTGCCCGATTCTTTATGCATCAGTAGGATTTTCTGCCCGATTCTTTATGCATCAGGAGGATTGCCTGCCTAAATCTTTGTGTCATTGACTTTAAATACAGAACTGTCTTACACATTCCTCACACGTTGGGATCCTACTGGATCTGTGATTATGATGTATTAACTCAGTATCACTGTCACTATAATATTCCTCCTTTATTAGTGAAATAAAATGAAATCTAGCCTGTGCTCCTCTGTAAGTATTTTGCCTGTCATTGTTACAGATACTGGAGAGAGAACCACTGTGGAGGATTAACAATGTTCTGTTCAATATTATAAAGCCATACCAAACTCCCTCGGTTGTTGTGCAATATCATTAAGTTGTACACTCCAGATGGAGGATGTTAAAGAATGTATCAAGCCTGGTATTTACAGTGTAGATGATGACCTTTTTCAATTCTTATAAAGCATCGTTACAATGTACATTTATAATATGCAAGACTGGTTACTTATATCATATTTACATCATATTTTATACATTCCAAGGGGTATTAGTTTTGTCATCTCCTTAAACATTTCCTTCCTCCTCTCCTGTATCACAGATCAAATGATCTGTTTGTTGTCTTACGGAATGGTGGAAAAACTGATTTCTGTTTTCTCCATGCTACACAGCAAAAGGCCAAATCTTCTTCTGTGCTGTGGTATTCAGTTTACATTGTTTGCTTATTTCATTGAAATCAAAGAATCTTTATGTAATATATATTGTTTGATGTACTTACGGACTAGATTAGTTACGGGTGTGATGAGAAAGTGTAAAGTAAGGGTGTTTGAACGCTGCTTGATGCCATAGTTATTTTATAAATTGTTTATACTGGTGTACTTCATAGTAAAGGATATATACACAATATCATTGACGAAGGTATACACTGAAAATAATTTATTAATTTTCAAGTATGATGAATAATTTGAATATTAAATATATCACATGTATTTAACAGATTCTGGCTATTTTGCAAGAAAAGTTATTTTCGTATCATCCAATGATTCCTCATGGATCACAATAATATGATGAAATAAAATTTGAACAGTGCAAAAATGACTTGTGATTATATTGACAAATATTGTACTCATTAGGTTTTATGTCTTGTGTCTGTAACTACATGTATGTCCATCATCGTTCTTCAATAACCCACCTGTGTCTGTAACTACATGTATGTCCATCATCCTTCTTCAATAACCCACCTGTGTCTGTAACTACATGTATGTCCATCATCGTTCTTCAATAACCCACCTGTGTCTGTAACTACATGTATGTCCATCATCATTCTTCAATAACCCACCTGTCTGTAACTACATGTATGTCTATCATCGTTCTTCAATAACCCACCTGTGTCTGTAACTACATGTATGTCTATCATCGTTCTTCAATAACCCACCTGTGTCTGTAACTACATGTATGTCTATCATCCTTCTTCAATAACCCACCTGTCTGTAACTACATGTATGTCCATCATCGTTCTTCAATAACCCACCTGTCTGTAACTACATGTATGTCTATCATCCTTCTTCAATAACCCACCTGTCTGTAACTACATGTATGTCCATCATCGTTCTTCAATAACCCACCTGTCTGTAACTACATGTATGTCTATCATTGTTCTTCAATAACCCACCTGTCTGTAACTACATGTATGTCTATCATTGTTCTTCAATAACCCACCTGTGTCTGTAACTACATGTATGTCCATCATCGTTCTTCAATAACCCACCTGTGTCTGTAACTACATGTATGTCCATCATCGTTCTTCAATAACCCACCTGTGTCTGTAACTACATGTATGTCCATCATCGTTCTTCAATAACCCACCTGTGTCTGTAACTACATGAATGTCTATCATTGTTCTTAAATAACCCACCTGTGTCTGTAACTACATGTATGTCCATCATCCTTCTTCAATAACCCACCTGTGTCTGTAACTAAATGTATGTCCATCATTGTTCTTCAATAACCCACCTGTCTGTAACTACATGAATGTATATCATTGTTCTTAAATAACCAACCTGTGTCTGTAACTACATGAATGTCTATCATTGTTCTTAAATAACCCACCTGTGTCTGTAACTACATGAATGTCTATCATTGTTCTTAAATAACCCACCTGTGTCTGTAACTACCTGTATGTCCATCATTGTTCTTCAATAACCCACCTGTGTCTGTAACTACATGTATGTCCATCATCGTTCTTCAATAACCCACCTGTGTCTGTAACTACATGAATGTCTATCATTGTTCTTAAATAACCCACCTGTGTCTGTAACTACATGTATGTCCATCATCCTTCTTCAATAACCCACCTGTGTCTGTAACTAAATGTATGTCCATCATTGTTCTTCAATAACCCACCTGTCTGTAACTACATGAATGTATATCATTGTTCTTAAATAACCAACCTGTGTCTGTAACTACATGAATGTCTATCATTGTTCTTAAATAACCCACCTGTGTCTGTAACTACATGAATGTCTATCATTGTTCTTAAATAACCCACCTGTGTCTGTAACTACCTGTATGTCCATCATTGTTCTTCAATAACCCACCTGTGTCTGTAACTACATGAATGTCCATCATTGTTCTTAAATAACCCACCTGTGTCTGTAATTACATGTATGTCCATCATTGTTCTTAAATAACCCACCTGTGTCTGTAACTACATGTATGTCCATCATTGTTCTTAAATAACCCACCTGTGTCTGTAACTACATGTATGTCCATCATTGTTCTTAAACAACCCACCTGTGTCTGTAACTACATGTATGTCCATCATTGTTCTTAAATAACCCACCTGTGTCTGTAACTACCTGTATGTCTATCGTTGTTCTTCAATAACCCACCTGTGTCTGTAACTACATGTATGTATATCGTTGTTCTTCAATAACCCACCTGTGTCTGTAACTACATGTATGTCTATCGTTGTTCTTCAATAACCCACCTGTGTCTGTAACTACATGTATGTCCATCATTGTTCTTCAATAACCCACCTGTGTCTGTAACTAAGTGAATGATATACTTGTGACAGTGAAGGTTACTACCATACACTACCTACTGAATGTTTAACACAACTATACATGTAGTAGACCTTACCAACCAAGAGTGGACGTTAGATTTGTGATTTCTTGTTTGAAATATGAAGGAACGAAAACAAACAACCACATTGTCTACACATATAAATTTTAATGGTCTAAAACAACCTTCCACTTCACTTTTGTAAAAAAAAAATGGACAATTGACAGATATCAGAGTGCTCCATCAAAGTACTGCAAAGTCCAATGTTTAATTTGTATTTCAATTTCAATAAAGATATGTGTGTACAAAATTAACCTAAGCATCAATATTTGTTCACAAGTTTACCAAAGTTCAAAGTTTCAATCAGAACAGGTATCACAGATATGTGTTCATATAAGTATACACTAACACACCTTCACTGAGGATAATGGTGCCACTCACTGAAGTTTGTTTGAATTGAGCACATCTAGTCAACATTCATTGAGAAAAGCTGTAGTCTTCAAGCATTCAAGGTTCACATGTGTACAAATGTCTACAAAACTGACATGACAGTGTAAAAAGCTGGCAACCACCTTTGTCAGATTTACAACTAACTAACCTCTCTTCCAGTGCTGAGGTAGGAAAACAACTAAGAAACATCAGTTCCATAGTGTCTTGTAAATATCAGCACTGTAACACAGGACAAGACAAACATAAACCTCACATCAAACTGTAGAGTGGGTAGAAAATTCCACATGGATACTGATATACTGACCACATGGAAACTGATAGACTGACCACATGGATACTGGTAGACTGACCACATGGAAACTGACAGACTGACCACATGGATACTGGTAGACTGACCACATGGATACTGGTAGACTGACCACATGGAAACTGACAGACTGACCACATGGATACTGGTAGACTGACCACATGGAAACTGACAGACTGACCACATGGAAACTGACAGACTGACCACATGGATACTGATATACTGACCACATGGAAACTGACAGATTGACCACATGGATACAGATATACTGACCACACGGAGAGAGGTTTTGGAAATCACAGACAGAGGTGTAAACTGTCTAATCAGATCTTATAAATGATAAAATTAGAAACACTTGTGATTAGTAAAGCATAAGTACTTTCACATTTAATCTTGGACATTTTACTTTATATTTGTTTTGCTACATCAGTAGGTCTACATGGTATAACAATAAGATGTCATCAGTAACAGCTTGATTGTCCATTATGACATCATAGGAAAGGGAGATAATTATGTATGTTTATAATAGTCTATAATGCTTTACTGATCAGTGTTTTAATTTCATTATTCTTTTGTGTACGTATCAGACACTGAATTTTAACTTATATTACACATAATGAAATGACCATATCTTAATAATGAACAGGAATTAATGAAATTTTAATTTCTATCAACGTATACCTTACACACGACTTATCAAGTACTTCTGCTTTAATCACAATATATCTGAAATAACCTTTTCTAATTGTCACGTCTCTTAATTATAATCAGAATTATAACTCTGCTAGTCACCTGGTTCCTTTCATGCCACACAGAATTCTGGCTCTACCAATCACCTGGTTCCTTTCATGCCACACAGAATTCTGGCTCTACCAATCACCTGGTTCCTTTCATGCCACACAGAATTCTGGCTCTACCAATCACCTGGTTCCTTTCATGCCACACAGAATTCTGGCTCTACCAATCACCTGGTTCCTTTCATGCCACACAGAATTCTGGCTCTACCAATCACCTGGTTCCTTTCATTCCCATTTACAATCTTGGCTCTGCGGATCACATGATATCACACAACATTCTAAGCCTAATAGGTACATTTATACATACAATTGTGTGGTCTACACTTGTTACTGCTTAGACACCATCTAGAAACTCTACTATAAAACAAACACATTTGGTAATATCAGCATACTTATAACTATTTATTTACTGAAATGATATGGTGCATCAGCTTTGGTATTCTAGGAATTTTGATTAAATCAACCCGACACTAAAGATACAAAACTCTCACATATAAAACAGAATTATTGCATACTCATGTTTTCTATTGTTTTGTTTTTTTTATAATAACAGCCACCATCAAATTTTTAGCACTTTTCACTAAATCAGGACAATTCATTGCAAAAATATTAAGAACAAAATGAATGTGCTGGTGTGATATGAATGCTGAGGTCAGCAACCAATGAGAAGTTTGTTTTTAGCTTAACTGGCTTTTTGAGTGTTGCTTTCTAACCTTTCAGCAGATGTTGGTTGACTAAGCTGACACGGTGCAAATAATACAACTACAGATTTCAGGTCAGTATCCCCATCTAGTACAAAGATAATGAGTGTAAAGTAATTGAGAGTTCCTTTAAAATTTCAGCTCAATACTTCCATCCAGCTCAGTGAAAAACTGAATTTCCTGAAGTTTTCTATGTTTAACAGCCTTAACTCCTGTCACAGTGTACATCAGCAGAAATCCTATTGTTACAGAATGATGGCCAGGAGAGGCACTCAGCCACGTCATGAGAGGGAGATATGTCTTTGAGTATATGACAAATACCTTATATGTAAACCTCTCTGAATGATTGAGCCGGCTACAATAAGATTCAAAACTACATAATGGCAGCTATTTTGTCTTCATTCTCGCCATCCTTTACATCACTAATATTTATGGAATTCTACCTACACATTTATAATGCTACTCTTTATTGCTTCACAATCTTATAAAATCTGACCGCGACAAGTTTTAGAACTTAAGAAGTTGCTGTGATAATAAAAAGCTTCACAACCATTACACACTAAGATCACCCCTTACCAGGGCAGGAACTCCAGTACTCACACTTTTTAACACTTCTCAAATGTGAGAATAAAGCCATGTATTACGAGCCTACAAACAATAGTTATCTCCCCTTATCTATCATTGACATGAGAAGTAATCATATGTGGTCCATCTCTATTGCTCCACAAAACCATGCAGTCATTAAAGTAATGCCAACCTCTGCCATCTTTTGGTGAGTGTCGATAGGCATGGCAGAGAACAGGCAAGACCTAGGCAACACAAGAGTTGTCTACTCTTCCATATAACTTCATCATGTTCACATGTCTTTAAGAAATGTCAATAAATAGATGAAAACTTTAACTATAAGATGAGAAGGTCAATGACCTTCACCTTGACCTCAGCTCTCTGTCTGCTGTATTCCTTTATCTTCAGAATTACCCCCAGAATCTGGTTCACTGTCCTTCTGCTCTTCCTCCAATTCAAAATTCTAAAACAATATACAAAAAATATATTCATCTAAACAAAAATGAGTTTTCCATTTTAAATTCTTGATAAAAGGAATTTTTGTGCGATGGTGAAGTTACAAGATTTTGCCTCCTAATCTAATATCATTTTTGTGACACCTTTAATTTTGTGATTCTCTGATAGATGACAACAAATCATTTCATTACTGTATGTTACAAATGTAAAACAAAAAGAGACACTGTGTTTATCCTAATTTAAGTGACACCTTTTGAATGGAAATTTTTGTCTACAACCATCAAAATATATCTCGATAGAAGTATTGAGCAACATTAACCACTGACTATCTTCGGTTGAATCATCTTTAGAATTCTGCATGGTCACTGATAACAATATAATCAGTTGAGAAGTGTATACAATGATCTCCAATAAGATTGAGTGGACCATCAAATTTCTATTGTTTTTGTTCTTGTTACAGATGATATAACCATTAAAGTGGATTTCAATCTTAATCCCTTTTCAACTTCCATTAATTAATTTAAACTTGGTCACAATTGCAAGAGCCTTCCTATCTCATGGAGGCAATGATTAATATTCAGTTTTGGTGTTATTTACACACTCTCTCGTACACTAGAATTTCACACATGGCTGCACATTTACAATAACATATAGCTATGAGTATTAACATGTATGTATGTGGATTTAACACTTGTCACAGCATTGTTTCAAGTAACTCTATGTGGTTATCTTCCTCGAAAAACATCTCATTCTACCTGGGTAAAACTGACTGGATAACAAGCCCAAAGACTTGAAAATCACTTTGTAAAACATGATATCCTGTTATAGGCAATCTTGTTATTTCAGGGACAAAAATACGAAGACAAAGGGGGTTTGCCAGGAATTTATTTTCCACCATTATTATATTATAATCATACACCAGATGTTTCGTACTAGACAATTCTGTTAACTGTGGAGTTTACTATATATACATGTGTAAAGGGTGCATATTGTTCTTCCAAAAACCTACTACAGTGTTCACCAATTAACCGTACTTCCATACCAGCCAAAATAAACATTTGGTAAATTACATTCTCTCACAGAATATGTAATTGTGTGCAAATTTTTCCTTTGATGTAGGTCAAAATGTAGGTCAGGTTGATCACATGACACATTGCCTTACATCAAGATCATACCAGAAGTATGAAGTTCCAGTAAGAAGAGGTGAAGGACAAAGAGCCCGCACAACCTTTTAATCTAATATTTATGGGTAAAACTCACTATTGATATGAAATTGAGTGCACTGTTGTGATATTTGATTTTAATTCATAACAATAATTTTTTATTCTGAAAATTCTCATACAGATGTACATTTATTTACAAAAATATACTTAGACGAGACAAAGAAATTTATCTGTAATTACAGTAAATACTACAGATTTCTCAAAACCTTCAGCAGCATCACACACAACTGAATGAAATAACACTGCTTACATTGGTCAGTAACCTGAACTTGATAGTGCAGGAGACTTTAATATGTACAATTCTGGCTGAGAATGAGGATGTCTGGATCATCCATTGTCTATCAGTATGTAATAATAGATGAAAATTCCAGTTACACAAATGATTTGACAGAAAATAAGTGTGTCTGTATTATACAGAGTTCACTGTTGACACAAACCAGGTGATACTTGAATTCTTATTGTCTACTTAATTACATCAATTTATGTCAGCAAAACAGATAAAATTCATACCTCAAGTTCCTTCATGATCTCATCCATAAAGTCAGTGGAATTGGACTTGTAGTCTACAGCTGCTCGTATCGCATCCTTAAACATCTGTATGATCATAATACATTACAATATCATATCTGTGACAAACATCTATAACATTATAATAAATTATAATATCTGTGACAAACATCTATCACATTATCTATTACAAACATCTATCACACTATCTATTACAAACATCTATCACACTATCTATTACAAACATCTATAACAATATCTATCACATTATCTATTACAAACATCTATCACACTATCTATTACAAACATCTATCACATTATCTATTACAAACATCTATCACACTATCTATTACAAACATCTATAACATTATCTATTACAAAACATCTATAACAATATCTATTACAAACATCTATAACATTATCTATTACAAAACACTATCTATCTATTACAAACATCTATCACACTATCTATTACAAACATCTATTACAAACATCTATAACAATATCTATTACAAACATCTATAACATTATCTATTACAAACATCTAACATCTATTACAAACATCTATCACACTATCTATTACAAACATCTATAACATTATCTATTACAAAACATCTATAACAATATCTATTACAAACATCTATAACATTATCTATTACAAAACATCTATAACATTATCTATTACAAACATCTATCACACTATCTATTACAAACATCTATCACATTATCTATTACAAAACATCTATAACATTATCTATTACAAACATCTATCACATTATCTATTACAAACATCTATCACATTATCTATTACAAAACATCTATAACATTATCTATTACAAACATCTATAACATTATAGCATTATCTATTACAAACTGAAAATATACTATACTGAAAACATCCCATACTGAAAACATCCCATACTGAAAATGTACTATACTGAAACATCCTATACTGAAAACATTCCATACTGAAACATCCTATACTGAAAACATTCCATACTGAAAATGTACTATACTGAAAACATTCCATAATGAAACATCCTATACTGAAAACATTCCATACTGAAACATCCTATACTGAAAACATTCCATACTGAAACATCCTATACTGAAAACATTCCATACTGAAAATGTACTATACTGAAAACATTCCATACTGAAACATCCTATACTGAAAACATTCCATACTGAAACATCCTATACTGAAAACATTCCATACTGAAACATCCTATACTGAAAACATTCCATACTGAAAATGTACTATACTGAAAACATTCCATACTGAAACATCCTATACTGAAAACATTCCATACTGAAACATCCTATACTGAAAACATTCCATACTGAAAATGTACTATACTGAAAACATTCCATACTGAAACATCCTATACTGAAAATATTCCATACTGAAACATCCTATACTGAAAACATTCCATACTGAAACATCCTATACTGAAAACATTCCATACTGAAAATGTACTATACTGAAAACATTCCATACTGAAACATCCTATACTGAAAACATTCCATACTGAAACATCCTATACTGAAAACATTCCATACTGAAACATCCTATACTGAAAAAAAGGTAAAGCTGCCAGAATATCATAGAAAAAACACTTACCCGTACAACATTGGTGCCATCCGAGGCAGATACAAAGTAAAATGGCATTCTATATTTCTTTGCGAAATTAAAATTTTTCTTTGTTACACTAATGTCAACTGAAACAGAAAAGAAATCAATCATTTGTGAAATGTTTGAATCTTCAGTGATATACCATATTAAGAGTTACTTGAAAATGTCATATTGTGGCTATTTTTGTAAATATTCATTTCTATATAGTAAAATGTCATATGACTGATTGATTCTGAATTGATAATGACATATAAATACTTGTATTAGAGAATGTTGTAAGTTTTTATTAGAACTAAGAGCAGTTCTTGGTCTTATAAGAAGGAATAAATGAGAGTTGGTGCTTATAACCAAGTGTCCCTCTCAATATCTTAGTAACTGAAAGCATGTGTATGAAAGAATAGTTTCCAAAATTTTTCTTCTCTATCAAACTTCATTTGATCATCAAAGGGAGGTAATTCCTATATTTCAGCATTACTTACCATCTATTTTGTTACCCGCTACTAAACAAGGTATTTCAGGACGATACTCTCTTAATTCTTTCAACCAATTTGGTAAATTTTTATATGTTACTTTTCTTGTTGTGTCAAAAACCTGAAACGGAAGTTGAAATAATATGATGATGAAATAACATCAAATTTTGAAAACCTAATATAAAGTGGAATATGACAAAATTTTAGATTGTTTATATTTAAAATTAATTCGTTTTACACAATTACATGTACTGTACATACAGTTAGCTGTGCATGTGAACTCCTGCACAATACACTGTTCTTAAAAGTGTTAAAGCCATTTAAATCTGAATGTCCAAATAGATTTGGTAACAAAAGTGCCTTTGAAAAAGCTTACTGCCCAGTAAAAAGACAGCTGATGTAACACACTTAAATGCTTACTGCCCAGTAAAAAGACAGCTGATGTAACACACTTAAATGCTCATGGCCCACTAAAGACAGCTGATGTAACACACTTAAATGCTCATGGCCCACTAAAGACAGCTGATGTAACACACTTAAATGCTTACTGCCCACTAAAAAGACAGCTGATGTAACACACTTAAATGTTTACTGCCCAGTAAAAAGACAGCTGATGTAACACACTTAAATGCTTACTGCCCAGTAAAAAGACAGCTGATGTAACACACTTAAATGCTTACTGCCCAGTAAAAAGACAGCTGATGTAACACACTTAAATGCTTACTGCCCAGTAAAAAGACAGCTGATGTAACACACTTAAATGCTCATGGCCCACTAAAGACAGCACTAAAAAGACAGCTGATGTAACACACTTAAATGCTTACTGCCCACTAAAAAGACAGCTGATGTAACACACTTAAATGTTTACTACCCACTAAAAAGACAGCTGATGTAACACATTTAAATGCTTACTGCCCACTAAAAAGACAGCTGATGTAACACACTTAAATGCTTACTGCCCACTAAAAAGACAGCTGATGTAACACACTTAAATGCTTACTGCCCACTAAAAAGACAGCTGATGTAACACACTTAAATGCTTACTGCCCACTAAAAAGACAGCTGATGTAAAAAGACACACTTAAATGCTCACTGCCCACTAAAAAGACAGCTGATGTAACACACTTAAATGCTTACTGCCCACTAAAAAGACAGCTGATGTAACACACTTAAAAAGAAATGTAACACTTACTGCCCACTAAAAAGACAGCTGATGTAACACACTTAAATGCTTACTGCCCACTAAAAAGACAGCTGATGTAACACACTTAAATGTTTACTGCCCACTAAAAAGACAGCTGATGTAACACACTTAAATGCTTACTGCCCACTAAAAAGACGGCTGATGTAACACACTTAAATGCTTACTGCCCACTAAAAAGACAGCTGATGTAACACATTTAAATGTTTACTGCCCACTAAAAAGACGGCTGATCTAACACATTTAAATGTTTACTATCCACTAAAAAGACACCTGATCTAACACATTTAAATGCTTACTGCCCACTAAAACGACAGCTGATGTAACACACTTAAATGCTCATGGCCCACTAAAGACAGCTGATGTAACACACTTAAATGTTTACTGCCCACTAAAACGACGGCTGATGTAACACATTTAAATGTTTACTACCCACTAAAAAGACAGCTGATGTAACACACTTAAATGCTCATGGCCCACTAAAGACAGCTGATGTAACACACTTAAATGTTTACTGCCCACTAAAAAGACAGCTGATGTAACACACTTAAATGCTCATGGCCCACTAAAGACAGCTGATGTAACACACTTAAATGTTTACTGCCCACTAAAAAGACAGCTGATGTAACACACTTAAATGTTTACTGCCCACTAAAAAGACAGCTGATGTAACACATTTAAATGTTTACTGCCCACTTAAAAGACAGCTGATGTAACACATTTAAATGTTTACTGCCCACTAAAAAGACAGCTGATCTAACACATTTAAATGTTTACTGCCCACTAAAAAGACAGCTGATGTAACACACTTAAATGTTTACTGCCCACTAAAAAGACGGCTGATGTAACACACTTAAATGTTTACTGCCCACTAAAAAGACAGCTGATGTAACACACTTAAATGTTTACTGCCCACTAAAAAGACGGCTGATGTAACACACTTAAATGTTTACTGCCCACTAAAAAGACGGCTGATGTAACACACTTAAATGCTTACTGCCCACTAAAAAGACAGCTGATGTAACACACTTAAATGTTTACTGCCCACTAAAAAGACAGCTGATGTAACACACTTAAATGCTTACTGCCCACTAAAAAGACAGCTGATGTAACACACTTAAATGTTTACTGCCCACTAAAAAGACAGCTGATGTAACACACTTAAATGCTTACTGCCCACTAAAAAGACAGCTGATGTAACACACTTAAATGTTTACTGCCCACTAAAAAGACAGCTGATGTAACACACTTAAATGCTTACTGCCCACTAAAACGACGGCTGATGTAACACATTTAAATGTTTACTGCCCACTAAAAAGACAGCTGATGTAACACACTTAAATGCTTACTGCCCACTAAAAAGACAGCTGATGTAACACACTTAAATGCTTACTGCCCACTAAAAAGACAGCTGATGTAACACATTTAAATGTTTACTACCCACTAAAAAGACAGCTGATGTAACACACTTAAATGCTTACTGCCCACTAAAAAGACAGCTGATGTAACACACTTAAATGCTTACTGCCCACTAAAAAGACAGCTGATGTAACACACTTAAATGCTTACTGCCCACTAAAAAGACAGCTGATGTAACACACTTAAATGTTTACTGCCCACTAAAAAGACAGCTGATGTAACACACTTAAATGTTTACTGCCCACTAAAAAGACAGCTGATGTAACACACTTAAATGCTTACTGCCCACTAAAAAGACAGCTGATCTAACACATTTAAATGTTTACTGCCCACTAAAAAGACAGCTGATGTAACACACTTAAATGCTTACTGCCCACTAAAACGACAGCTGATGTAACACACTTAAATGTTTACTGCCCACTAAAAAGACAGCTGATGTAACACATTTAAATGTTTACTGCCCACTAAAACGACGGCTGATGTAACACACTTAAATGCTTACTGCCCACTAAAATGACAGCTGATGTAACACACTTAAATGCTTACTGCCCACTAAAAAGACAGCTGATGTAACACACTTAAATGTTTACTGCCCACTAAAAAGACGGCTGATGTAACACACTTAAATGCTTACTGCCCACTAAAAAGACAGCTGATGTAACACACTTAAATGTTACTGCCCACTAAAAAGACAGCTGATGTAACACACTTAAATGCTTACACTGATGTAACACACTTAAATGTTTACTGCCCACTAAAAAGACAGCTGATGTAACACACTTAAATGCTTACTGCCCACTAAAAAGACAGCTGATGTAACACACTTAAATGCTTACTGCCCACTAAAATGACAGCTGATGTAACACACTTAAATGCTTACTGCCCACTAAAGACAGCTGATGTAACACACTTAAATGCTTACTGCCCACTAAAACGATGGCTGATGTAACACACTTAAATGTTTACTGCCCACTAAAAAGACAGCTGATGTAACACACTTAAATGTTTACTGCCAACTAAAAAGACAGCTGATGTAACACTGAACTGATATGAACATTTCAGAACTGGTTTATTCCTGTCCATCTTCATTCTACCAACTACAATTTGCATTGCTTTAATCATGATAAATCTGGGGTTTTAAAACACCCTTACATATCTATGCTGGGAAGCATGTCAGTGATATACTTAGCTTACAATTAATCATACCTACCAGTATACAGGCATGTGCTTGGTGGTAGTAAGAAGGATGCATGTTGTTAAATCTCTCCTGACCTGCTGTGTCCCAGAAATCTGAAACATCACACCAAATGTCACATTATCTAATTATCTCAACAAACTAGTGTAAAAATTGATACCATGTAATTAAATGTGCACAATATTTCCCAAGATCTTAATCACTTACTTGGTAATGCAGTGATCACTGAAACATTCTGGTACATACCAACACACACTTACTGGTACATACCAACACACACTTACTGGTACATACCAACAGTCACTTACTGGTACATACCAACAGACACTTACTGGTACATACCAACAGACACTTACTGGTACATACCAACAGACACTTACTGGTACATACCAACAGACACTTACTGGTACATACCAACAGACACTTACTGGTACATACCAACAGACACTTACTGGTACATACCAACAGACACTTACTGGTACATACCAACAGACACTTACTGGTACATACCAACAGACACTTACTGGTACATACCAACAGACATTTACTGGTACATACCAACAGACACTTACTGGTACATACCAACAGACACTTACTGGTACATACCAACAGACACTTACTGGTACATACCAACAGACATTTACTGGTACATACCAACAGACACTTACTAGTACATACCAACAGACACTTACTGGTACATACCAACAGACATTTACTGGTACATACCAACAGACACTTACTGGTACATACCAACAGACACTTACTGGTACATACCAACAGACACTTACTGGTACATACCAACAGACACTTACTGGTACATACCAACAGTCACTTACTGGTACATACCAACAGACACTTACTGGTACATACCAACAGACACTTACTGGTACATACCAAACACTTACTGGTACATACCAACAGACACTTACTGGTACATACCAACAGACACTTACTGGTACATACCAACAGACACTTACTGGTACATACCAACAGACACTTACTGGTACATACCAACAGACACTTACTGGTACATACCAACAGACACTTACTGGTACATACCAACAGACACTTACTGGTACATACCAACAGACACTTACTGGTACATACCAACAGACACTTACTGGTACATACCAACAGACACTTACTGGTACATACCAACAGACACTTACTGGTACATACCAACAGACACTTACTGGTACATACCAACAGACACTTACTGGTACATACCAACAGACACTTACTGGTACATACCAACAGACACTTACTGGTACATACCAACAGACACTTACTGGTACATACCAACAGACACTTACTGGTACATACCAACAGACACTTACTGGTACATACCAACAGACACTTACTGGTACATACCAACAGACACTTACTGGTACATACCAACAGACACTTACTGGTACATACCAACAGACACTTACTGGTACATACCAACAGACATTTACTGGTACATACCAACAGACACTTACTGGTACATACCAACAGACACTTACTGGTACATACCAACAGACACTTACTGGTACATACCAACAGACACTTACTGGTACATACCAACAGTCACTTACTGGTACATACCAACAGACACTTACTGGTACATACCAACAGACACTTACTGGTACATACCAACAGACACTTACTGGTACATACCAACAGTCACTTACTGGTACATACCAACAGTCACTTACTGGTACATACCAACAGACACTTACTGGTACATACCAACAGACACTTACTGGTACATACCAACAGACACTTACTGGTACATACCAACAGACACTTACTGGTACATACCAACAGACACTTACTGGTACATACCAACAGACACTTACTGGTACATACCAACAGACACTTACTGGTACATACCAACAGACACTTACTGGTACATACCAACAGACACTTACTGGTACATACCAACAGACACTTACTGGTACATACCAACAGACACTTACTGGTACATACCAACAGACACTTACTGGTACATACCAACAGACACTTACTGGTACATACCAACAGTGGTACATACCAACAGACACTTACTGGTACATACCAACAGTCACTTACTGGTACATACCAACAGACACTTACTGGTACATACCAACAGACACTTACTGGTACATACCAACAGACACTTACTGGTACATACCAACAGACACTTACTGGTACATACCAACAGAC
The DNA here is from genome assembly GCF_031769215.1 of Ylistrum balloti. Lineage (NCBI taxonomy): Eukaryota > Metazoa > Mollusca > Bivalvia > Pectinida > Pectinidae > Ylistrum > Ylistrum balloti. The sequence goes on from NW_026781961.1 coordinate 1,028,307, forward strand.
ACTTACTGGTACATACCAACAGACACTTACTGGTACATACCAACAGACACTTACTGGTACATACCAACAGACACTTACTGGTACATACCAACAGACACTTACTGGTACATACCAACAGACACTTACTGGTACATACCAACAGACACTTACTGGTACATACCTTACACTTACTGGTACATACCAACAGACACTTACTGGTACATACCAACAGTCACTTACTGGTACATACCAACAGACACTTACTGGTACATACCAACAGTCACTTACTGGTACATACCAACAGACACTTACTGGTACATACCAACAGACACTTACTGGTACATACCAACACACACTTACTGGTACATACCAACAGTCACTTACTGGTACATACCAACAGACACTTACTGGTACATACCAACAGACACTTACTGGTACATACCAACAGACACTTACTGGTACATACCAACAGACACTTACTGGTACATACCAACAGACCCGGTACGCTACCAACAGTTCACTAACTGTTCACATACCAACAGACACTTACTGGTACATACCAACAGTCACTTACTGGTACATACCAACAGACACTTACTGGTACATACCAACAGTGGTACATACCAACAGACACTTACTGGTACATACCAACAGTCACTTACTGGTACATACCAACAGTCACTTACTGGTACATACCAACAGACACTTACTGGTACATACCAACAGTCACTTACTGGTACATACCAACAGACACTTACTGGTACATACCAACAGTCACTTACTGGTACATACCAACAGTCACTTACTGGTACATACCAACAGTCACTTACTGGTACATACCAACAGTCACTTACTGGTACATACCAACAGTCACTTACTGGTACATACCAACAGTCACTTACTGGTACATACCAACAGTCACTTACTGGTACATACCAACAGACACTTACTGGTACATACCAACAGACACTTACTGGTACATACCAACAGACACTTACTGGTACATACCAACAGTCACTTACTGGTACATACCAACAGTCACTTACTGGTACATACCAACAGTCACTTACTGGTACATACCAACAGTCACTTACTGGTACATACCAACAGTCACTTACTGGTACATACCAACAGTCACTTACTGGTACATACCAACAGTCACTTACTGGTACATACCAACAGTCACTTACTGGTACATACCAACAGTCACTTACTGGTACATACCAACAGACACTTACTGGTACATACCAACAGTCACTTACTGGTACATACCAACAGTCACTTACTGGTACATACCAACAGTCACTTACTGGTACATACCAACAGACACTTACTGGTACATACCAACAGACACTTACTGGTACATACCAACAGACACTTACTGGTACATACCAACAGTCACTTACTGGTACATACCAACAGTCACTTACTGGTACATACCAACAGACACTTACTGGTACAGACCATCACTGGTACATACCAACAGTCACTTACTGGTACATACCAACAGACACTTACTGGTACATACCAACAGTCACTTACTGGTACATACCAACAGACACTTACTGGTACATACCAACAGACACTTACTGGTACATACCAACAGTCACTTACTGGTACATACCAACAGACACTTACTGGTACATACCAACAGACACTTACTGGTACATACCAACAGACACTTACTGGTACATACCAACCACTTACAGTACATACCAACTGGTACATACCAACAGACACTTACTGGTACATACCAACAGACACTTACTGGTACATACCAACAGTCACTTACTGGTACATACCAACAGACACTTACTGGTACATACCAACAGACACTTACTGGTACATACCAACAGACACTTACTGGTACATACCAACAGACACTTACTGGTACATACCAACAGACACTTACTGGTACATACCAACAGACACTTACTGGTACATACCAACAGACACTTACTGGTACATACCAACAGACACTTACTGGTACATACCAACAGACACTTACTGGTACATACCAACAGTCACTTACTGGTACATACCAACAGACACTTACTGGTACATACCAACAGACACTTACTGGTACATACCAACAGACACTTACTGGTACATACCAACAGTCACTTACTGGTACATACCAACAGACACTTACTGGTACATACCAACAGTCACTTACTGGTACATACCAACAGACACTTACTGGTACATACCAACAGTCACTTACTGGTACATACCAACAGACACTTACTGGTACATACCAACAGACACTTACTGGTACATGGTACATACCAACAGACACTTACTGGTACATACCAACAGACACTTACTGGTACATACCAACAGACACTTACTGGTACATACCAACACACTTACTGGTACATACCAACAGACAGTCACTTACTGGTACATACCAACAGACACTTACTGGTACATACCAACAGTGGTACATACCAACAGACACTTACTGGTACATACCAACAGACACTTACTGGTACATACCAACAGTCACTTACTGGTACATACCAACAGTCACTTACTGGTACATACAAACAGTGAGACAAAAAAACAGACACTTACTGGTACTGGTACATACCAACAGACACTTACTGGTACGTACCAATAAACACTTACTGGTACATACCAACAGACACTTACTGGTACATACCAACAGTGTTACATACCAACAGACACTTACTGGTACATACCAACAGACACTTACTGGTACATACCAACAGATACTTACTGGTACATACCAACAGTGATACATACCAACAGACACTTACTGGTACATACCAACACACACTTACTGGTACATACCAACAGTGATACATACCAACAGACATTTACTGGTACATACCAACAGACACTTACTGGTACATACCAATAGTGGTACATACCAACAGACACTTACTGGTACATACCAACAGACACTTTCAGGTACTTACCAACAGACACTTTCAGGTACTTACCAACAGACACTTTCTGGTCGTTGACCTCTGTTCTATAGTTAAAAAGTGTAAGAGCAAATGTTGAAAGTTGTTGGGGTTTGCTGGGCTACATCAAGGAAAGAATAATGAAAGTTTTCAATGCTGCTGAAAAATAGGAAAATCATAAAGGGAATCAAACTGTAATTCAGGGACTTTAATATGTTTGAGAAACTATCTTGAGTTGTACCTTTGACAAATATACCCACTAACAATATATATTTTTACCTTACTCTCTTCATAACTGTAAAAGAAGTATTTTCAACTATTTCAAATTGCTAAAAAATGTAACAAGCCAGTCATCAATCCAGTCTGTAGTTTTCATTGCTCACCAGCACGGACCGTCCAAACCGACCAGCACGGACCGGGACTTTAATATACCAGCTTCCAAACCTACCAGCAATATATGGACCATCAAAATCCAAAGACCAGCATGGACTATCCAAAAATGTAACAAGCCAGTCATCCATCGAAACCGACCAGAATGGACCATCCAAACCGACCAGCACGGACCATCGAAACTGACCAGCACGGAGTATCCAAACCGACCAGCACGGACCATCCAAACCGACCAGCACGGACCATCCAAACCGACCAGCACGGAGTATCCAAACCGACCAGCACGGACCATCCAAACCGACCAGCACGGTGTATCCAAACCGACCAGCACGGACCATCCAAACCGACCAGCACGGAGTATCCAAACCGACCAGCATGGACCATCCAAACCGACCAGCACGAAGTATCCAAACGTATCCAAACCGACCAGCACGGACCATCCAAACCGACCAGTATGGACCATCCATACCAGCTTGCACGGAGTATCCAAACCGACCAGCATGGACCATCCAAACCGACCAGTATGGAACATCCATACCCGACCAGCATGGACCATCCAAACCGACCAGCATGGAGTATTCATACCTACTAGCACGGAGCATTCATACCGACCAGCACGGACCATCCATACCGACCAGCATGGACCATCCAAACTGACCAGCATGGAGTATCCAAACCAGCCAGCAAGGAGTATCAAAACTGACCAACATGGAGTATCCAAATCGACCAGCATGGAGTATCCAAACCGGCCAGCACGGAGTATCCATACCGACCAACATGGAGTATCCATACCGACCAATATAAAGCATCTAAACCAACCAGCATGAACCATCCAAACCGACCAGCATGGACCATCCAAACCAAACAGCACTGGGCATCCAAACCGACCAGCACTGACCATCCAAACCGACCAGCATGGAGTATCCAAACCAGCTAGCATGTAGTATTCATACTGACCAGCTTTGACCATCCAAACCGACTAGCATGGATCCTCCAAACCGACCAGCATGGAGTATCCAAACCAGCCAGCATGGAGTATCAAAACTGACCAACATGGAGTATCCAAACCAACCAGCATGGAGCATCCATACCGACTAGCATGGACCATCCAAACCGACCAGCATGGACCATCCAAACCGACCAGCATGGACCATCCATACCGACCAGCATGGAGTATCCATACCGACGAACATGGAGTATCCATACCGACCAACATGGAGTATCCAAACCGACCAGCATGGACCATCCAAACCGACCAGCACGAAGTATCCATACCGACCAACATGGAGATCCATACCGACCAACATGACCGACCATCCAAACCGACCAGCATGGACCATCCAAACCAACCAGCATGGACCATCCATACCGACCAGCATGGAGCATCCATACCGACCAACATGGAGTATCCATACCGACCAACATGGAGCATCTAAACCAACCAGCATGGACCATCCATACCGACCATCATGGAGTATCCATACCGACCAGTATGGACCATCCAAACCGACCAGCATGGAGTATCCAAACCAGCCAGCATGGAGTATCAAAACTGACCAACATGGAGTATCCAAACCGACCAGCATGGAGTATCCAAACCAGCCAGCATGGAGTATCCATACTAACCAACATGGAGTATCCATACCGACCAACATAAAGCATCTAAACCAACCAGCATTGACCATCCAAACCGACCAGCATGGACCATCCAAACCAACCAGCAATGGGCATCCAAACCGACCAGCATGGACCGTCCAAACCGACCAGCATGGACCATCCAAACCAACCAGCATGGAGTATCCAAATCGACCAGCATGGACCATCCAAACCGACCAGCATGGATCCTCCAAACCGACCAGCATGGAGTATTCAAACCGACCAGCATGGAGTATCCAAACCAGCCAGCATGGAGTATCAAAACTGACCAACATGGAGTATCCAAACCGACCATCAAAACCGACCAGCATGGACCATCAAAACCGACCAGCATGGACCATCCATACCGACCAGCATGGAGTATCCATACCGACCAACATGGAGCATCTAAACCAACAAGCATGGACCATCCAAACCGACCAGCATTGGGCATCCAAACCGACCAGCAAGGAGTATCCAAACCGACCAGCAGGGAGTATCCAAACCAGCCAGCATGGAGTATAAAACTGACCAACATGGAGTATCCAAACCAACCAGCATGGAGTATCCAAACCAGCCAGCACGGAGTATCCAAACCAGCTAGCATGGAGCATCCATACCGACCAGCATGGACCATCCAAACTGACCATCAAAACTGACCAGCATGGACCATCCAAACCGACCAGCATGGACCATCCATACCGACCAGCATGGAGTATCCATACCGACCAACATGGAGCATCTAAACCTACCAGCATGGACCATCCAAACCGACCAGCATTGGGCATCCAAACCGACCAGCATGGACCATCCAAACCGACCAGCATGGACCATCCAAACCAACCAGCATTGGGCATCCAAACCCACCAGCATTGACCATCCAAACCGACCAGCATGGACCATCCAAACCAACCAGCATTGGGCATCCAAACCGACCAGCATGAACCATCTGAACCGACCAGCATCGACCATCCAAACCGACCAGCATGGAGTATCCAAACCAGCTAGCATGGAGTATTCATACTGACCAGCTTTGACCATCCAAACCGACCAGCATGGAGTATCCATACCGACCAGTATGGACCATTCAAACCGACCAGAATGGACCATCAAAACCGACAAGCATGGAGTATCCAAACCGACCAGCATGGACTATCCAAACCGACCAGCATGGAGTATCCATACCGACCAGTATGGACCATCCAAACCGACCAGCATGGACCATCCAAACTGACCATCATGGAGTATTCATACCGACCAGCATGGATCATCCAAACCGACAAGCATGGAGTATCCAAACCGACCAGCATGGACCATCCAAACTGACCAGCATGGAGTATTCATACCGACCAGCATGGATCATCCAAACCGACAAGCATGGAGTATCCAAACCGACCAGCATGGACCATCCAAACCAACGAGCACGGACCATCAAAACCAACCAGCACGGACCATCCAAACTGACCAGTATGGACCATCCAAACCGACCAGCACGGAGTGTCCAAACCGACCAGCATGGACCATCCATACCAGCTAGCATGGAGCATCCAAATATCAATTTCACATATTTGACAAACATTTGTTGAATGTTTATTTGTGTAAATAGATACAATGGAGTAGTAAGACTGTATGGTAAAAACCTCAAAATCACAGAGGAACCTTCATAACTGATTATACAGGTGTACTCATGACCAGAACATGAGTCGCTGTGAAGAAAACAAGGCAGATTCAAAATGTCAATCATCTAGAGATATTTCATGAATGTATTTCTAATCAACTGCAGGCTTATCACAGCAGGTTTTAAAGTATACTACAAAGGATACTATCCATCCATTAGGAATCTCTCCACCAACCTACAACAGAATGACAGAATTGAGATCGAGATATAAATGATAAATTTTGGCAGGTATATATCAGAACAAGTAACTCCACATAGAGACTCAATCACTTCACATACTCAGAGTAAGTCGGACATTTAGTATACATAGAAAGAAACAATAGACAAGTAATTTGTGTCATGTAAGATTATAATTCATATTAAATATGAAATAATCGGATTTGAGGGGATGCAGTGGAACTCAAGTGCTCAAAACAATCCTAACCACAAACTCGGCCTTTACAAAACCAATGGACTATTAAATATAGCTAAGTTCAGAAGCAACTTGACAGAATCATTGCATGTACAGAGGCATGATGCATTTGAAATTGCAAATAAACTTCTATTTACTTTGATTTCCCGACCGCACTGTCTCCTAAACATATCACTTTCACTCTGACGGAATCATCGTCCCCAGCTTGGTCGTAGTCAGGTTCAACATTCGCCATTTTCGCCTAAGAATGTCAACTGAGGATTGTGGGATTGATTGATCTAAGCGTCGTCAATGAACGACGGTTCACAACCTAAATAATACAGTCGTTGTCAAACGAAAACTACTTTAGCATATTTTAAAGAGTGTCGCAAATTTTGATTGGGTTAAATTATTACTTATTCCACTCTAGAACTTCCATGGCTTCATTTCCGTCACTACCATCTCTCTCTTTGTGCAAAAAAAAATCTGCTGATCGCAGTTATCGATTGCACACTTAAAAATCTTTCTTATTCAGAACGCCTAGAAAGATGAAATCTTCCTACTCTTCATTATAGAAGGAAAAGAGGGGACATTATAAATGTTTACAAATTAGTTAACGATATATATGACTGCAGAGTTACTGGAAACTTCTTTCAAATTAGAACACTAGTCTCGACATTAGAAAACACTTTTTTAGCCATAGAGTGGTAGATTTAGGGAACACTTTACCTCTAGGTGCCGTTAATGCAAAAACCGTATTTGGGTCTGAAGTCATGTTAGACAAACACTAGTAGTTTAATGTATGTACATTGTAATTATCAAACCATGGATATCGAACTGATTATAATTGATTATAAATGTTTATGTACGATATGGACATAGAGGGTCTAAGCATGCGTCCATTATTAATACTATTAATATTCGCTTTTAATTCCTGGCCGTTAGCTTTGGGCGTGATGGTATATTTGAATATTTTTGTTAAAAATAATTTCATTGCCACTTGTTTTGTGTGTACTGTCGTGCACAGTAACAGATATACACCGATCGATGTTACGTCACACAATGTTCACGGCATGTAAGTGTAAATGTACACCTGTACTGCGAATGCGGCATTAACATGGTCTGTGTCATTTGAAAGTCCGTCAAAATAAAACTCAAAGCAACTTAAAAGCATTTATCAGTAGTTTTTTTTATATCCGATCGTCGAAAGCTAACTTGCTCATTAGTAAATCATAGATATGTTGAAAGTATCAATTTGTCGGTCTCAGATATGTAGGCTGAGTGACCAGAAAGGGATGTTATGTAAAGATTCTCTATACACAACCAGGAATTTTAATATGTGACGTTTCGGTGACCAGTACGATCCGTACGCTGTCACCTTCCTCAGACAAATGACCAGTAAAGCATGTACACAAAGGTGTGATATGTGTACGAGTTGTCGTGGAATAGCGTCGATTTCGGACGTGCTGACAAGTTCCGAAATGACTGTTAGCGAATAGTAAAACCATTCGGCTACGGTTATTTTATTACTTGGTCATAGATGTGCGAGAGTCTATGAGCCCCCTCATCTCGGTTCAGAACTGCCCCGCTGCGGCGTATCCAGATGGCTTCTTTGATCTGTCGCTTCAGAAGATGGTTCTCCCTATCGAGCACCTTTGAGTTTTCCCAGTCAATCACATGGTTTTCCTGCATGGCATGGTCAGTGATTGCCGATTTGTTTAACTGGGACTCTGACTGCTTCCTCTCTGATCGGGTGAACTTCTTTTCCTCTTGTCTTTCGGTGTCTTTCCGGTGCTCCCCAAGGCGAACCCCGAATCGCCTTCCAGTCTCTCCAATATATGACGCGTCACAGTTTTTGCACCCGATCTTGTATATGCATTCTGCGACATTCTCTTTGGTTATCTTATCCTTAGGGTGGACTAGGATATTTCGAAGCGTCTTGTGGGGCTTCATGGCTGTTGCTATGCCATGGTTGCGGCATATCCTTTGGATGGTTTCAGATATACCCTTTATATATGGGATGACCACCTGGATTTTTGTTTTGTTTTGATCTTTTTCTGTTTTTTCCTTTATTTTGACACTGTTTTTGTACCCGTTTAAGGGCCCATTCCGGATATTCACGATTTTTCATTGCTTTCATGATGTGGCTCTGCTCTTGAATTTTGTCCTGTTGTTCTGTGACTATGGTCTCACATCGATTGAGCAACGTGCGTACGACCCCTAACTTCTGATGTAAAGGGTGGTGGGATTTAAAGTTGAGGTATTGGTCTGTGTGGGTCTTTTTCCTGTAGACCAATAACTTCACTGTTCCGTCTTCTCTTCTGGCTATACGTGTGTCTAGGAAGGGCATTCCGCAATTGGTTTCTTCCTCACATGTAAACTTGATGTTGTTAGTGGTGTCAATAGTGTTTATGTGGTTAGTTAGATCTTTCTGTGATCCCTTCTTGATTATTTCTAAAATGTCATCGACATATCGTTTCCATAGGCCTGGCTTGCAATCTATGGGGGCAGTGGCTATTGCTTGTTGTTCTAGATGTTCCATGAACAGATTGGCGACAATAGGCGACACTGGACTCCCCATAGCAGTTCCAAAGCGTTGCTGGTAGATGTTGCCTCGGAATGTGAAATATGTTGTGGTTAGTACAAATTCTAGCAGATCCATGATGTCCTTGATCTGGAGGTTTGTGTAGTCGAATGGTTTTACTATTCGCTAACAGTCATTTCGGCACTTGTCAGCATGTCCGAAATCGACGCTATTCCACGACAACTCGTACACATATCACACCTTTGTGTACATGCTTTACTGGTCATTTGTCTGAGGAAGGTGACAGCGTACGGATCGTACTGGTCATCGAAACGTCACATATTAAAATTCCTGGTTGTGTATAAAGAATCTTTACATAATCCTTACTTTCCAACCTGACGAAAATGTTCAGTATTATCCGAACAAAGAAAGTGATGTTGTACCTCTCCACCAACGCAACTAGAAACTGATATTGTACCTCTACACCAAAGTAACCGGAAACTGATGTTGTACCTCTACAGCAGAGTAACTGGAAACTGATGTTATACCTCTACACCAAAGTAACCGGAAACTGATGTTGTACCTCTACAGCAGAGTAACTGGAAACTGATGTTATACCTCTACACCAAAGTAACCGAAAACTGATGTTGGAGGTACACCAAAGTAACCGGAATCTGATGTTGTACCTCTACACCAAAGTAACCGGAAAGTGATGTTGTACCTCTACACCAAAGTAACCAGAAACTAGTGTTGTACCTCTACACCAAAGTAACCAGAAACTGATGTTGTACCTCTACACCAAAGTAACCAGAAACTAGTGTTGTACCTCTACACCACGATTTCTTTTGTATGTATTCTATAATTTTATTGATTTTGATATATTTTAAGGTACATGGATATCAATATGTCAATCTCATAGAACTAGGCATAGTTTGTACCAGATATTTTATCCTAAATTGGCATATACAATTATATTCTAATGATCAAATTCATAATACACCTGTACTTTAATAGGTATAAAAGTAAAGATATGATATTTTTTTTATATAGAGATAGAGTACCTGCCATATATTATGTATTCTATTACCTGGTACATTACTTACTTGGATTGACCAAGGTTTACATGGCAGGTATCGTGAAGCAGAAAACACTTACACTTCCGGAACACGTGATCTTATTCTTCTTTTTACTTTTCAGGAGTCTCCATGTAAAACTTTCTATAGTTCATATTTTCCCCTAGTTTTAAAGAATTTGAGTTTGAATTATGATTCTGTTGCCATGGTTATATTTTCACGATGTTTTCTCTAATAATGCAGATACCCAGTGTTAAAGAAACATAAACAGTCTGTTGCAAGTAGGTTGAAGTACGGGATTTTGTCTTCATAATTAACTAGGATGTAATTCAGTTACAACAGGAGATATAAATGGAAGTACAAGTTGTAAAGTCCTGCTGGATAAGTTGATGGGGAAAAGGGTTGACGGTCAGGTTGTCTAAGTCGATCACATGTTACTATTGGAGGTTGTCTTTGTTGACTAGGGCAGTAAGTAGCCCGAATTCAATGTGGGTTGCTTTTGAAAGCTGTCTGGATTGACTGTAGGGAAAATGGCCTGCACGGAGGGAAATTCATTATCGTATAATTATGTCACGATGAAAATATATCACTGTCTCCGTCTTTGCTTAAAAATCACCCACTTAGGGTTTCCGGAAAAATGTTCTATACACTTGGAAAGGTGGATTGATTGATTCATAGCAATAAAGCATGGGCTTAAAATGTCAGATTTATATCATCTTTAGAAATCCTGAAAGAGTCAAGAGTCCCTTTACTATCCGAGCACAACACTCAAAGCATCGTCAATAACTCGAGACATTTTACCAATAAAGGATTAAAAACAAAACAAAACAAAAACAAAAAAGAACTTTGTTAAAACTGCAAGAAAGCAAAGACAATTTGGAATAGACCATGCTTTCCAGAGCAAACGCTAACTAACACTTACATTTTCAAGCTACTTTCTTCAGCTCGGGCGTGTCAAGTCGTTTCTGCAACTACAACATTCTCCATTTAACTATAAAAGATAATGTTTTTAACTGTGAGTGACTGGTTTCAAGCTATACAACATGATTGGTCTTTCAATAAAAATGAGGCATTACAGACAAAACAATGAATGCCATCATACATTCATATTTCATCAATGATTGTATGTTCAAACACGTTCTAAAATATTGAAAGCGGGGAAACAAATATGAAGAAAAGTGGGTTCTACAGTTGTACCGAGATGCTGTTCACTTTCAACGCCAATTCTTTGAGATTGAAGGTGAAAGATTGTCTTGGTGGACTTTGTTTCCGTACTTGAATTTCTTTTCAAATCATTCTTGACGAAAACTTATGAAATTTGTTGAATAATGACGTCATAGGACCTCCCGATCTACTTTTTTTAGATTTCATTGAGTCCAACTTGAGTGGAAATTGAAATATCGGGCGAAACAAATAAAACGAGGACGAACTTGAGCAACAGAAGCTATCCTACATTTGTGTCCAGGTGTTGCGGAAAGATAAACGTCTTCTGCTTTGTCGATGTCATCCGCTGTATAAATATGGGCAAATACTCGTTAGTAATGTAACGATACTATTAAGAGGACCTAGGACGTCTTATTTAGTATAACACCAGGAAATAATATTACCATGCACGTTTCCAGCAGTCTATATCTCGATCAAAGGAATCTTGATATCTGGACCAACCACTGTGTACAGACTAAATACAATGCCAACATCACTGGAGTAAAGGTTTGCAGAAAAAACGCCCGCCAGTTTATGGTCTGCATTGGTTGTTGACGAGTCTATAACAAGTGCTTTATACACCCATTACACAAAATCCTGTTCATACATTGGCCGATATAAATAACATCTGGTAAATCCTATTTAAAGACGGCAGTGTTTGTTAAACAGAGGACACGGGAGCCATTCTCGTATTTTCAGTAATCGTAGATTTGTGCACACAAGAGTAAGTCATACACGAAAGTTGTGGTCAGTGGCGTTTCTATATATATATTGGATTATTGTTAAATAGGAACATGCCGATCAATCAGCTAAATGTGTACACACTGACTAGTCCGTGAAGGGATAGTGAAGTGTTTATAATATTAATCCATTTTGAATGTCAATCCAGTGACGTTCGGAAGTGGAACCAGGTAAGGAACACATATTGAAAGTGGAACCAGGTAAGGAACACATATCGAAAGTGGAACCAGGTAAGGAACACGTATCGAATGTGGAACCAGGTAAGGAACACGTATCGAAAGTGGAACCAGGTAAGGAACACGTATCGAAAGTGGAACCAGGTAAGGAACACGTATCGAAAGTGGAACCAGGTAAGGAACACGTATCGAAAGTGGAACAAGGTAAGGAACACATATCGAAGGTGGAACAAGGTAAGGAACACGTATCGAAGGTGGAACAAGGTAAGGAACACGTATCGAAGGTGGAACAAGGTAAGGAACACGTATCGAAGGTGGAACAAGGAAAGGAACACGTATCGAAAATGGAACCAGGTAAGGAACACGTATCGAAAGTGGAACCAGGTAAGGAACACGTATCGAAAATGGAACCAGGTAAGGAACACGTATCGAAAGTGGAACCAGGTAAGGAACACGTATCGAAAGTGGAACCAGGTAAGGAACACGTATCGAAAGTGGAACCAGGTAAGGAACACGTATCGAAAGTGGAACCAGGTAAGGAACACATATCGAAAGTGGAACAAGGTAAGGAACACGTATCGAAAATGGAACAAGGTAAGGAACACATATCGAAAGTGGAACCAGGTAAGGAACACATATCGAAAGTGGAACCAGGTAAGGAACCGGTTCTCGAAAACTCAATACAATAGATCATGATTCATAGATTACTCAAGACACCATTTAATCTTTTTGTACATAAAACCATTCAGAAGATAAGCGGTGTGGTAGTTGATGATAGTCAGCAAAGTGTTCTTGATCACATTTGGTCGTTATTGATAACTATCGTGGATTGCGTTCCGTCTGTTATCGCATTTCTATAAAAACAACTTTTTACAATGTGCTGTATGTTTTATTAATAACTGTTCCTATTATCACAGTAAGTCATGCCTGTAATGACGATACAGAGATATGACTGGATCGAATCTGAACGCAGTCGATACCCAGTGTTGTGGTCAGCCTACACCGGGGACCTTGCCGGACTCCAGCAACAGTTGACACAGGTAAAGGACATTACAGAAGTCAAGGACACTAAAGCCGAAGCTTCCGTTCTGTGTTGGGCGGTAGTTGGTGACCAGGTGACCATTATCAAATACCTGGTTGACCGATACCCAGAATTGTTGAAATTAAGTAACAAGTATGATGCCTCTCCACTCTTTTTATGTTCTGTATCGGGAAACGTGGATATGTTTAAATTCCTGGTCGGGAAAGGTTTGTCTCCGTACAAGAGAATCACTCATCTAGATACCGTTCTTATGATGGCGGCAGCCAGAGGCCATATTGAACTCACACGCTATATCGTGGAATCATATCCGGATATGTTGAGGAAAACTTCAAGGCATAAAATGGACGTGTTTCTGTATTCATGCTACTCCGGAAGTATCCAAATGTTTAAATACATGTTACAACTCAACTTTGACCCCAGGGTGTCGGACGTCGACGGTATCAACTGTATTATGATCGCCGCATGGTGTGGCCACAAACAGCTCACGAGGTACATTCTTGATAATAGTGAGAGATTTGAAATCGACGTCCACGCAACTGACGCGAGCGGTAGCTCAGCAACATCGATGTCTTTGTACAGAAACCATCCCGACGTCACGGAGATGCTGGAACAATATGGTGTAAAATCACATCTCTTTAAAATGTTGATATATTTGGAACTAGCCGTTCCGTCGAATGTATCGAAAGTGGAACAAGGTAGGAACAATTAGATTTGCATTATCTTATCTAAATCTAATGTTTAATTGAAATGTAACGTATTAAATGTAGTTACGATAATCTGACTACTAACACCAGCAACAACAAAAAAGGAACAGTATCGTTGAAGTGGAACAGGTAAGGCTTACAACACATAGTTTCATTTGATCCATATACTAAAATATTTTTACTCAGTTTCAGAAGAATCGACAGATATGGAAAGATGAAATATTTGAAAGTTATTTTCCGGACATTCAGAAAAATATAGACACATTCGAAAGTGGTGTTTGTTGGAACCAGAAAATGTTGGCAAGACAACTCTCATGTCTTCATAGACTTCAAGGCAAATCCGTGGACATTCAGAAGATAAGCGGTGTGGTAGTTGATGATTCGAAGAGTGTTCCAACGTTGGGGGTCGTTATTGATAATATCGTCTTCCTTCATTTCTATATACGAAATAGTGCTGACTATGTTTTATTAATAACTGGTTACCTATGGATACACCATGCCTGTAATGTGGTTATCCACAAACGACTGGAGGAATGCTCAAAATACCCAACAGAAACTGCTCACAACACCAGAACCAACAATGATGGTAAGCTAAAAGAGATTCGTGGACGTTTCATAGAGAGAGAGAGAGAGAGAGAGAGAGAGAGAGAGAGAGAGAGAGAGAGAGGGGAACAAGTCAGGAAGGAAAGTATAAATCTCTCACACTCTTTTTATGTTCATCGGGAAACGTGGAGATCCAGGAAAGTCATAAATCCACAATGTCACTCATTCTAGATACCGTTCTATATGATGGCGGGAGGCCATATTGAACTCACACGCTATATCGTGGAATTCCTTCCGGATATGTTGAGGAAAACTTCAAGGCATAAAAACGTGTTTCTGTATTATGCTACTCCGGAAGTCATCCAAATGTTTAAATACATGTTACACCATTGAAGGGTGTCGGACTGTCGATGTTATCAACTGTATTATGATCGCCGCATGGTGTGGCCACAAACAGCTCACGAGGTACATTTGATAATAGTGAGAGATTTGAAATCGACGTCCACGCAACTGACGCGAGCGGTAGCTCAGCAACATCGATGTCTTTGTACAGAAACCATCCCGACGTCACGGAGATGCTGGAACAATATGGTGTAAAATCACATCTCTTTAAAATGTTGATATATTTACTCCTTAGGCCGTTCCGTCGAATGCGAACTGAAGGTATAATTAGATTTGCATTATCTTATCTAATTATCTAATGTTTAATTGCAATGTAAGATTAAATGTAGTTAGATAATCTGATACTAACACCAGCAACAACAAAAAAGGTCAGTATCGTTGAAGAACACTTAAGCTTACAACCTCATAGTTTCATTTGATCCATATACTAAAATATTTTTATACTCAGTTTCAGAAGAATCGACAGATATGGTTGATGAATATTTGAAGTTATTTTCCGGATCTTCAGAAAAATATAGACACATTCGAGTGGTGTTTGTTGGCCCAGAAAATGTTGGCAAGACAACTCTTTGTCTTCGACTTCAAGGCAAAGCCGTGGACATCAGCATTCGAAGACCAACGTTGGGGGCCGAAGTCTTCCTTCAACTATACGAAATAGGCTGGACTAGCAAGCGCTGGATACGCCTGGATACGACCAGACCGGAAGTGGTTATCCACAAACGTCTAGGAGGAATGCTCAAAAACCCAACAGAAACTGCTCACAACACCAGAACCAACAATGATGGTAAGCTAAAAGAGATTCGTGGACGTTTCATAGAGAGAGAGAGAGAGAGAGAGAGAGAGAGAGAGAGAGAGGACCAACAAGTCAGGACAGGAAAGTCATAAATCCACAATGTCTCATTCCCAGGGAGATCCAGGAAAGTCAGAATCTGGAAGTTCCTTGTTATTTGGAAATATTCCAAACAGTTGTTTTTTTATGTTTAAGATATCACGAGACACCATAAGCTGTCGTGTTTCCCATTAGCAGTGGATAACGTGCCATCGTCAATTTATAAAGAGTTATCGCTGCAACCCTTCAGGTGTCAGATTTTGTTATACCGTCGTTGTCTCACCGGCGTCTGTCAGTGTTCTAACGTTTCAGAAAGGTTGCTAGCTTTTATATACATCATCATGGTTACCTATGGTGACAACGTTATGAAAACATGCTGTTTGTAATTATTGCTTACCAATATGACAGATTATAATATGTAATTAGTGTTTGATGGTTTGAATTTTCTTTTTGCAGAAACTCAAACTCTGCCTTCAATTCTCGAACCGGCCTCTATTCAGCCTGAACATGAAAAGGGTGATCATTGTTTGGTGAAATTGCCTTTATTTGATATTTACATTTTGACATGTATAGTGTTAATATCTATTGATCATAGATCTATTGCCGTTCTACCTGATATATAGTTACACGTGGAACATAGATCTATTGTCGTTATACCTGATATATAGTTACACATGCGTCATTATATTGTCGTTATACCTGATATATAGTTACACAAGGAACATAGATCTATTGTCGTTACACCTGATATATAGTTACACGTGGATCATTATATTGTCGTTATACCTGATATATGGTTACACGAGGAACATAGATCTATTGTCGTTATACCTGATATATAGTTACACGTGGAACCTAGATCTATTGGCGTTCTACCTGATATATGGTTACACGTGGATCATAGATCTATATATATAGATACACATGAGTAACTTTTTTTTGTGTTACACGTGGATCATAGATCTATATATATAGATACACATGAGTAACTTTTTTTTGTGTTTGGTGAATGCAGTTTTTTTTTTCATTATCTTCAGTAATATGACGTTTCAAATATCGAATACGTAACATGATTTGATCACTGATCGAATTGATTACTTAATGTACCATATGTAGATCTAAATTGTGATATATTGTAACTGTTTCTTTCCTAATAATGATATTAATATTATATTAATATTTATAATGAACAATACCTTCAGGAGATCAAACGCCGCCTTCTGAAATTGATGCGACAAGGATTCCACTGGAAACTGAGATCGGTAAGTTATTTTGTCATTCTTAATCCCCTTGGTTTACAGTTACCTTCGTGGTATGTGTACTGTAGGAACTTACTGACAGTACTCCGACTGTGTGCGTGTACTGTAAGAACTTACTGACGGTACTCCGACCGTCCGCGTGTACTGTAGGAACTTACTGACGGTACTCCGACTGTCCGCGTGTACTGTAAGAACTTACTGACGGTACTCCGACTGTCCGCGTGTACTGTAGGAACTTACTGACGGTACTCCGACTGTCCACGTGTACTGTACGAACTTACTGACGGTACTCTGACTGTCCGCGTGTACTGTAGGAACTTACTGACGGTACTCCGACTGTCTACCTTACAGAATTTCTTACGCCTTTTGTTAACCACCAGCTTTATTTCTTCATTAAGGGAAACAACCAAAGACATGTCCACTTTCCGTAGGAATATCTGTGTTGATCATAGTGATGGTGATTGTGATAGCTGTTTTGATGGCCAGGTTTGATATTACTTGTGAGTATCATTATGTATGTAGGTAATAGAATTAAAGAAAAAAATCGTTATGAATTTCAGTAAATAGAGGATGTATCCGTTGCCTAGGATGAATATAATTTTCATCAAGTAACATGTTTTTTATGATTATGTGAAAAGATATCTTAGTATTCGTATTTACACTTTATTCAATTCCTTGATATATATTAACACACTTAAATATAACGTATGTAATTTAAAAGTAAACTTTATCTCTCTTATTTTCCCCACTAGACATAACAAGAGGAAATGCGGGCAGCTTTGTTTCCACCAAACGTCATTTAGCGTTGCATATTGAAATCTACTATAGCATTCGTGAAAAGGAACAAGTATACCAAACCTTAGTTACAATATCTGCTGTATTTTTCAGCCTCTTCCAAAGCATTGACGGCTATTAACTCAGCATATGAATCATTGGCCCAGATCTGCTGTCCACTACAGAGAGCTATTTCACAGCATGTATTCATCATTGATATAGGTACGCTGAGTGACAAAGGGTCATATTTAATCACTGCTTCTTCGCCGGTAACTTTGTCGTTGTGATAGACAAATTGTCGTTAATGGCTTCCATGTCATATTGTGTCACTTCTTCACCGGTAACTTTGTCTCTGTGATAGACAAATTGTCGTTGATGTCTACCCTGTCATATTGTGTCACTTCTTCACCGGTAACTTTGTCATTGTGAAAGACAAATTGTCGTTGATGACAACACTGTCATATTGTGTCACTTGTTCTTCGGCAAATTTGTCGCTGTGATAGACAAATTGTCGTTGATGTCTACCCTGTCATATTGTGTCACTCCTTCACCGGTAACTTTGTCTCTGTGATAGACAAATTGTCGTTGATGTCTACCCTGTCATATTGTGTCACTTCTTCACCGGTAACTTTGTCATTGTGAAAGACAAATTGTCGTTGATGACAACACTGTCATATTGTGTCACTTGTTCTTCGGCAAATTTGTCGCTGTGATAGACAAATTGTCGTTGATGACAACCCTGTCATATTGTGTCAATTTTTCACCGGTAACTTTGTCGCTGTGATAGACAAATTGTCGTTGATGACAACACTGTCATATTGTGTCACTTGTTCTTCGGCAACTTTGTCGCTGTGATAGACAAATTGTCGTTGATGACAACCCTGTCATATTGTGTCACTTCTTCACCGGTAACTTTGTCGATGTGATAGACAAATTGTCGTTGATGACAACCCTGTCATATTTTGTCACTTCTTCACCGGTAACTTTGTCGTTGTGATAGACAAACTGACGTTGATGGCTACTCTGTTATTTTGTGTCCACCTGATCCATTCTCTCCCTCCTTTGATATCTAATAGTTAAACAATAGACCATATTCCATATGCGGCGTATTATATTGGTGATTAAAACAAGGACGAACCGATAGTGTTATCAAGGAATTACCGTCATATGCTGTAATATAAGATTATTACGACAATATCCACCAAAATAAAATAGTCATCGTTAATACTTGACTTCAACTAACAAAGAGAGTACTTTAAAAGTAGCACAGGAAGACCGGTAAATAAGATACACCTAGGAGATATATCATGTACATGTTCAGGAGTGCACGGGAAGTTCCCGAGAAGTGACCCTTGCACGTAAATTGACGCGACTGATCTTTTTTCACGATAAACACCTATATTTCCAAATCTATAGTTGGTAGAATGACTCAAATAATAAATAATAGACAAATGATGTAATATATTGACTTTGGGCAACCTCTTCATCTTTGACATATATTCCGATTGCTGACTGGTTTCAGATAATATGATAACTTAATGAGGACTTTAGCCAGTCTGCTGTTCTATTCACTTGAGTGTCTTGTGCACAAGATACATGTCCAAAAGCAGAAGATGTTTGATGTTAACGTCATTGATCTCGTTCTTTGTTAGTGTTGGCATGAGTATGTTTTTGTTCTGTGAGTGATGAACACTTTATTGTTTCAGTGTTACTCTCTCTTCTCTTCCTTGTCAGTAAAAGGATGTTCTCTGCTATGGTTGCTGTAATTGCTGTTGATTACGGAGGTATGTATTCAAATGTATTCAACATCGTAAAGATAATATTGATGATTGTATAAACATAATGCATATATATAAATAGATAAACAGGAAGACATTTCCTGTATACAAAAATAACTTGGCTTGCTTGATAACAAAGGGTACCTCGCCTATACATTATGCAATCTTTGTAAAGAAGAAATACTGACTAATCATGCTTCGGTATTACAATAATTACTAATTATTATTATGACAAGGATAGGGACATCCCCTGTTTATATTTTATTCCTGAACTTCATAAGAATCCATAAAAAACAAAGTTTTATTGCTAGCACGTTTAACTGTTCAACCAAGCCCTTGTCAAAACTACTTACCATCATACCAAGTGCTACCAGATCTGAGTTACAGTCTTATTCTAACACTATTAACTCAAGAAGTAGGGCTATTAATACATTTAAAGAATCCTAAAGAACTTTTGACCAAAACATTTGATTTTTCCACCCTGTATACCACTATAACCCATTCTAAACTGAAAGGACGTCTTCGTTCTCTTGTTATGAGAGCTGTCTTTTCCAAGAAAGATGAACGATGGTGTGAATAAATGGTTGTAAGTTATGTTAAGGGTATTTAGTAAAATTTAGTAAAACAAAAACACGTACAATGTACGGAATCGTAAAAAACGAGTTCTGTCTGACATCGTCATCGAGTTTGGTGGCAAGATCTGTTCGCACACCAGACCACACAGACCTTGTTGTTAGTTAATTTCACTTTCACTTGTGATGACGTCTTGTCTTTAAATAACAAGAAATTTATCGACCCATGGTATGTATCAACCAGGATTTGAAGTCAAAGACACGACAGACTCTCCTATATCGTTCGATCTCTATATACAACAAAACCAAACAAACCCCATACATTCCTAACCAATGGTGTTTGCATAGTCGCAATTGATTCGATAGAAGGGCATTTTCCCATTTTCACGCTTTTCGTGCAAGAAGTCGTCAACTGACAGGAAAACTAGTATCAATACGGTTTCAACAGATGCAGGACAATGAAAATTATGGAGAAGATTAACGGTCGTCATATTGATCTCATTAAGAAAATTCTTTGTTCGATTTAAAGCTGGACGTGTTTGATGTACGTTAGTTTGCCTGTTGGTTCCGTTGTATGATATGAAGCTGGACGTGTTTGATCCTCGTTAGTTTACAGGTTGGTTCCGTTGTACGATATGAAGCTGGACGTGTTTGATGTACGTTAGTTTGCCTGTTGGTTCCGTTGTACGATATGATGCTGGACGTGTTTGATGCTCGTTAGGTTACATGTTGGTTCCGTTGTACAATATGAAGCTGGACGTGTTTGATGTTCGTTAGTTTACCTGTTGGTTCCATTGTACGATATGAAGATGGACGTATTTGATGCTCGTTAGTTTGCCTGTTGGTTCCGTTGTTGTATTCCTTTTTTCATTTGAGAACAGGATATTACTTATTTGGATTAATCAAGTTTTTGGATTAATCAAGTTTACATGGCGGTTGTCGTCGATAAAACAGGAGAAGCCTGCTCCTCCGGAACATTCAGGAGTCTTAGTTTTATCTAATTAGAGTTTGGATTATGTTGATATGTAGGTATTTTCCTCGTTGTTTTATGTTACTGAAGAATCAAGACTTTCTTCCACATGTGTTTGAAATGTTTGATATGTGAGAACTTAGATTTTTTTACTGACTATTAAAATCATACCACGTGTGTGTTGTAGCGAGAGTTTTCCTTGACATATACATGGTGATAATCACATGTGTATGCTAGTTCTATTTGTATTTTTTTATATTAATATTCCTGTTGTTATATCACTTCCGGTGAGAATCTGATAAGATTGTGATATTGCAGTACTGATCATTTATAGCCGATCAGATAAGATGATTTTTTGTCTGAATTTAATAAGGCTTTATATTTTAGGGTGTGTTGTGCAACAGTTCCAACCTTACCTCTGGTTTTTTCATTCACTTTCCAACAGTGGAATTATAAAAAAAACAAATGGATAAAGTGAATACTTGTCAGGAGCAGATAAAATAATTCTTGGCTTTTTCCCTCTCTTTATTGTTCTCTTCTGTGATATTTTTCAGTTATAAACAGCAATTTCGTCATCCTTTACCGTGTCATTCTGTCGGTAATTATATCCGTGAATTTTTTCCGAAGGATACGGAAGTGGCTTTCCAAAGGTAATAGGGAGTGCTATTCCTCCTCCACTGTTTACATGGTATCATTGACAAAACAATTTGATGAAATTTCTATTAAATTTAAATAAAGTTTAAAATAATTATTAATATGAAACATATTTTTATGACATCAGAACATATGACACACAAAGAGATATCTGAAAACTTTTTTATTCTGATGAGTCTTTTACTGAAGATAAAACTGTTTGTTGAGAAAAGTCGTATACTACTCGTTCACAGTCTAACACACCTTGTTGAATGCCAATTTTGAACTCGTTCCAACATAGTTTACATGAACCAAAGTCATGTTTTATTTACAAAATTACTTATTTTCATGATGCAGAGCTGCGTTGATCTTTTCATATATGAATACAATTTTGAACAAATATTATCATAGGAAAATATAAAAAAGAGAATTAAATTTGTAGACAGCCTCGAATTTATGTAAAAATGTCGTTTCTTCAATTGGATATCCTAAACATTAAACTATATTTCAACACGGGAAATATCTCCTATGTAGCATTATCTGATATGCCAAGCATGAAATGAATGCAGAAACTGAAACGGGCTTTATTTGACTATTGAAATAAGAATACAATACTATTTGAATATGAAGGCCAAACAACTTTTGATCACCTTAGAAATGTACAAATGTCTCAGATTAATTAGTGTTTATTAACTTAATTATTTAAATTATATTAATTATTTTATTTTTGTTATTTTTAGTTGGTATTTTAAAGAGATTGAATAATGAGATTTATAACGGTAGAAAATTTATGTTCCCAGGTAAAGACAAGGTAGGTAAATGGAGAGTATCAGAGGTAACTCGACAAGATGAATCCGAGGAAGTGTATCACCAGTCTCGACAGCAACACGAGAGCGTGGCCTTCATGTCAATGTGGGACATGGGTGGAGACCTTGCCTTTCAAGCTACAAACTCTGTGTTCATAAGCGCTCATGGTGTCTACATAGTTACGTTTAGGGCTATAGACTACTTCACAGACAATTTACAGATGGGTAGGTAGCAAGTTTTAAATAGGGCAAACTTTAATCATTTGACAAATACTAATTGATGTGAAGAAAATAGTACCACATGTAATGAAATTGCACAATAAATACACAAGAAATACACTTTTCAATAAAACTAGATAATATTTATTTGTGATATAGAGAATCAGCTCCATCGTTCCTGTTGTCGTTAGTGATGCTGGTGGCAGAAAATATCAACATCTAGAAGGCGAATGGGAACATAGAGAATTTAACCGGCGTTTGTATATATATCAGATAAACCAATTTCAAGCTTAGAAAAACAGACACGAGTTGAGTCTGTTTCGTCTTAGAATAAAGCAATATATCATGTTATGATTATATACTATCATACGTGTAAAAATTATAGAAATGAATATGTTCTAGAAGCAAAATAAAACCGTATTTTATGATAATATTGATGTGTAGTCCTACTGAAGAGCAACACTCGTACAGACATTTACATCACTTGCATCACTAATGACACCTAGAACAACGAATCAGATGTAGGACGCAGTGTAATTCATTATATTGCTTTGCTGTATTCTATGGTCATGTTGTTATTTACCTTGTGTGTCTTACGTTTTTATTTAACATATTAAAACAGTAAGACTGAAAAACTGGGTTCGAAACATCGGAGCCTACTCCTCTCGAGCGTACAACCCGAACAAACTACATCCCCATCACCCGCCGATCATTGTGGTGGGTACTCACATGGACCAGGTTAACGCCAAGTTTAAGGTAAAAAAAATTATAACTCCATGCGCTACGGCGAGTAAAATTTCCCAATTTGGTATGCAGTCAAAAATAGAAATTCAAGCTAAAGTGTAAATTTCTTTTTTAACGTTTTATAAATCACTTATTTACATATTGTTATGTGAATGAGCACAAATGTGATTTCCTGCCGATATCATTGTAGGATGAGACAACAGAGGAAAAAGATAAACGACTACAGAACATGCGGATCAAAATATCTAGTATCACAGAATTGACAAAGGAAAGGAAAGGCGAAGGATTTGTCTTCCTCAGATTCTGTACAGTGGATAATTCCATAAGCGACGACCCGGCGTTCGAGAAGATAAAAGGGTACATCCTTGAGGCGGCAGAGTATCAGGACCAGTGGGAAAGAAAATTGCCATGCTCATGGCTAGCCCTGGAGAGAGAAATTCTAAAACAAAGACAATGGAGACACGTTTTGACACTTCAAGATATCAAAGACATGGATTCCAAATGTGAATCTCCTATTGGTGACGAGGAAAAAATCCAGCTGTTTTTAGAGTATGATTATATTTTACTATCAATATTTGACATGTTGATCATGATTTACTTGTTTTTAATTTTGCCCGTAAAATTTAAGGGAATCACTGCAAATAATACAAAAGTCGTTGGTATCATAGGTATAAATATTCACATTTCGATACAATGAAAAGTTAATGAAATATTTACACGTTTTTGTAGATACCTTCATTCCACAAGATCTGTTCTGTACTTCCGAAAATACCGGAAAGTGATCATCAACCCTCAGTGGGTCATCAACGCCTTCAGAGAAATCCTAACGGACGAAAAGTTTCTGCCATCCGATGATCTCCTCCATACGGCTGACATTACCAAATATTTGCAAAATGCTGTCCTGACAGTTGATCTTGCAAAAGAACTATGGAAGTTAAAAGAAGACAATTCGTACATTCAACATATCGACATTCTTTTCGCCTTCCTTGAAGAATTTGGTCTCCTGGTAAAAGGATATCAAGGTCAGGACCAATATGGAAATCCTGTATATGACCACGACTACACTGTTCCAAGCAAACTCCAAACTGCACCGGACATTAATCAAATATCAAGTCTTCTGAAAGCAAAAGGAACAGTTTGTTCTCGAACACTTTGCTTCGTATTCGAGGAAGTCTTTACTCCTCAGGAACTGTTCCACCGAATATACGCAGGCGTCATCAAGAAATTCAGACCAGCTAAGGTAGCATCAGAAACAGGACCAATCACAACGTATGAAGAAAAACAGATCTACAAAGAACTTGGCTTCTTCAAGGTAGACGATCTATGTAACATGGTCGTCAGTACTCAGTGGGAGCAGTCTGTGATAGCAGTCACGCTCTACACGACTTCGGAGCCTCGGATTCTCGGAGACACCTGTTTGAAAGTGAGACAGACAATGGAGACCATCATACAATACACTCTTGAGTTGAGCCGTCAACAACACTTGAAATACTCATTCAAACTTCACTGTAGGTTTTACCTGCAACCGAACGACATTCCGCGAGACGGAGACGGAATACGGAAAACAACTAGAGGTCTTCCCTGTCAAGGAGATGATTGTGCCGGGAAACACATCCTTATAAATCATGATTGGTTCCTATGGTTTCCTGCTCCAGTTACGAGGACGGTCTGTGTAAGTAAAATCTTTTTGATGACCTCGTTTTAAACACTGAAATTTTGAACTAAAGTCGATAGTTTTTTTCTTGATTCCATAGATACGTATCTGTCTGGATCACCTAACATAAAGACACTTTTCCCGTTTTTATTATTAAATAGTGTATGTTTAGCAACTCTTCAATGTTTTCTTTTAAATTTAGAATGCTCTGAGCGGAAACACACCAAGAACATGTGGTATGTATTTACTCTAAAACGTTCCTGTTTTATTTGCCCATTCACTGTACTATCATTAAGAAACTGAAGTGAATTTAGTTTATTCGTTCATACCTGTATTTGCATCAACACAACAAGCTCTAGAAAATACTATAAAACGGTGTCTAAACATGGCTTTACATCTTCCTTCTTCGACATTTCGGTCGTAGCTCTGTTCTTTGTTACATTACCAATTTGATTGGAGGCTTAGTAAAACGATGTAAGATCCTCAGCATCACTGGTGAGTCCTAGGAGGACGAAACAGCTGTATGATGTAGCATCACTGGTGAGTCCTAGGAGGACGAAACAGCTGTATGATGTAGCATCACTGATGAGTCCTAGGAGGACGAAACAGCTGTATGATGTAGCATCACTGGTGAGTCCTAGGAGGACGAAACAGCTGTATGATGTAGCATCACTGGTGAGTCCTAGGAGGACGAAACAGTTGTATGATGTATCATTACTGATGAGTCCTAGAAGGACGAAACAGCTGTATGATGTAGCATCACTGGTGAGTCCTAGGAGGACGAAACAGCTGTATGATGTAACATCACTGATGAGTCCTAGGAGGACGAAACAGTTGTATGATGTAACATCACTGATGAGTCCTAGGAGGACGAAACAGCTGTATGATGTAGCATCACTGGTGAGTCCTAGGAGGACGAAACAGTTGTATGATGTAACATCACTTATGAGTCCTAGAAGGACGAAACAGCTGTATGATGTAGTATCACTGGTGAGTCCTAGGAGGACGAAACAGCTGTATGATGTAACATCACTGATGAGTCCTAGGAGGACGAAACAGTTGTATGATGTAACATCACTGTAGAGTCCTAGGAGGACGAAACAGCTGTATGATGTAGCATCACTGATGAGTCCTAGGAGGACGAAACAGCTGTATGATGTAACATCACTGACGAGTCCTAGAAGGACGAAACAGCTGTATGATGTAACATCACCGACAAGTCCTAGACGGACGAAACAGCTGTATGATGTAGTATCACTAACGAGTCATAGAAAGACGAAAAAGCTGTATGATGTAACATCACTGATGAGTCCTAGAAGGACGATACAGCTGTATGATGTAACATCACTGTAGAGTCCTAGGAGGACGAAACATCTGTATGATGTAGCATCAATGATGAGTCCTAGGAGGACGAAACAGCTGTATGATGTAACATCACTGATGAGTCCTAGGAGGACGAAACAGCTGTATGATGTAGCATCACAGATGAGTCCTAGGAGGACGAAACAGCTGTATTATGTAGCATCACTGGTGAGTCCTAGGAGGACGAAACAGTTGTATGATGCAGCATCACTGATGAGTCCTAGGAGGACGAAACAGCTGTATGATGTAGCATCAATGATGAGTCCTAGGAGGACGAAACAGCTGTATGATGTAACATCACTGATGAGTCCTAGGAGGACGAAACAGCTGTATGATGTAACATCACTGATGAGTCCTAGGAGGACGAAACAGCTGTATGATGTAACATCACTGTAGAGTCCTAGGAGGACGAAACATCTGTATGATGTAGCATCAATGATGAGTCTTAGGAGGACGAAACAGCTGTTTGATGTAACATCACTGATGAGTCCTAGGAGGACGAAACAGCTGTATGATGTAGCATCACAGATGAGTCCTAGGAGGACGAAACAGCTGTATGATGTAGCATCACTGGTGAGTCCTAGGAGGACGAAACAGCTGTATGATGTAGCATCACTGGTGAGTCCTAGGAGGACGAAATAGCTGTATGATGTAGCATCACTGATGAGTCCTAGGAGGACGAAACAGCTGTATGATGTAGCATCACTGATGAGTCCTAGGAGGACGAAACAGCTGTATGATGTAGCATCACTGATGAGTCCTAGGAGGACGAAACAGCTGTATGATGTAACATCACTGATGAGTCCTAGGAGGACGAAACAGCTGTATGATGTGGTATCACTGATGAGACCTAGGAGGACGAAACAGCTGTATAATAAATTTTCAAGTATTATTTGGCTTACTGTATCTATTGATTTGTATTTAAAGGTGTTATTACTTTGTGTGTCTTTTGTGCAATCTTGAAATTTCATCTTCTTTTGTAAATATCGAAATAGATGAAAATTTGTGTTCCTCTTCAAATTCTAAATTCCTTTTTCCAAGACTCCGAATTGCTGACGGACAAAGGTTTACAGGAAAAGGTCGCCGCCAGGCTTGGCATAAACTGGGAATCTGTGATGACCTCTCTGGGTGTTCAGAGCTATCAACTTGACCGGATAAAGCTGGCTCACCAATACGCTCCTCTTACACAGATAACCAGCGCGCTAATCCATTGGCGTGACACCTATCTCACTGACAGTCCAGAAGAGGAAATGTTGAAGGACTTGTCTAAGGCTTTCCGACAGTTTGGGGTAGACAGTGACGTGATAGATCAGGAACTGGAGATATTTACTAGGTAAGACAAGTCATCGTACACTATATGTACCATTGTATGTGTCACGTGCATTCCATAGGTCGTATTTGTGTATTTGTATGTTGTGTAACGTTCTGTTTCGTATCGTGTTGTGGCGCGACGGCAGTTCCGTAGATGGTAAGTGAGACGCACGAGCAGGAGCTATGACAGGTGTTCTATCGGGCCGTGTCGTCCCTTCAATTATATCATAATTAATACGGGACGGATATCATACAGACCATGGTAAGTATTGTTTATTGTTGATTTCTTCTAGTAAGATAATTGAATAAGGGTTTATTTGGTTCAGGTGTCATTGGAATGTTAGTCATGCATTATTTCATGTGCAGTCCAATCATGCGTATCATTAAATGTTTTGTTATTGTTTGCAATAGTCTTACGCTTGTTATTCAAACTGTACTTCCAAATACAAACATGTACACTAAGTCAGGATAGGTATTTTGAATGAATTTAGGGGTTATATGTATATTTATTAAACTTCAATGCTAATGTAATTTTATTGTGTGGAAGCCCATAGGGATCGTATGATAATTATGTTTACAATTCTGTTAGGGCAAGGACCCGCACCTGTAACTAGGCAGTCATTAATGTGGTCAATTACATTAACTGTATTCATTATCTTAATTATATGTACTGTTTTAACGGATGAATACTTAGATATTATTTGTATAACTTACATATTTAAATAGGAGTTTGTATGGTTTTGATTGAATGTGCGAATGTGACTATTAAAAGTGTTTGTTTCTACAGCAATTAATGCATGCCAGACGATAGTTGGAGCTGACGTGGTTGACCTACGGGACCAGTAGCTGACGCACTAAATTTGTATCTGGTGGTTGTCGCATGACCGACTGACGATTCATGGAGCAGAGTTACGTCATGTTCGTTACTACATGTACGAGGAACAAAGTGGTATACTCATGTCTTGCTAAGGTGACGCCGATTTGCTGCTTGTGAGTTAACTTGAATTCAGCCGCCACGTGAGGCTGTGCAGACAGATTAGTATGCTAGCATTTGTCTCCATACCTTTTGGAGAGCATTGTGAGACAGATAGCTTCTGCGGAAGTCACTCTGCTCTGTCCACCCTGATTTAACCAGCGCTGTGGTTAGTCGTTAGAACTGATTCTTGTGAGATTCGTTGGAGGCCCTGACAATTGACTTTATGGTAAGAGAAAGTGTGTGTTGAGTGAGTGTGGGGCATTAAGATATGTTGTATAGATATTGTTTTGTAGTGATTTGGTTGTATATAAACTCTTCAATCTTGTAACTTATTGCCATTGTGCTTTCTTTTCCCTTGACCTTAACAACCTCGTGTTCCCACGTTACAGTATGTATCTACTATGTCGTACTTATTATTTTCTAGGACGTGCTTATACTGAGTCATGCTTACGTATCCAGTGTGTTCTATTTTGTTGAAGTAGGTCATGCTTACTTAGGAGTTTGGTCATGAGTACGTCTAACTACATCTAGGTCATTCTTAGGAATCTATTTTATCATGCTGATATATTTTTTCAATGTCATGTTTATCTCTTTACTAGGTAATGTTTATGACTTGACTGGGTCATCTTATGCCTTGACTAGCTCATGTTTATGTCTTGACTAGGTCATGTTAATGAATTGACCTCGTCATCTGATGCCTTGACTAGGTCATGTTTATGTCTTGACTAGGTCATGTTTATCTCTTTACTATGTCATGATTATGCCTAAGCTAGGTCATATTTATCTCTTTACTAGGTAAAATGACTAGGATTGATGTTATATATAAGATCTGCTATAGAAATCATGTAACGAATGAAAGATGGCATGATGAAATATTCTAATGTTTTAGACACGAAGATCAGGAAGGATGCTAATCCCAGAAAAAGACAGATCTCTTGTGTGATGCTGTTTGTAGTGATAATACCATTTAGTGTGTGAGGGATCGGTGTCAACTGCCCATTGTTTCACGTTTAAAGTATTTAAAGTGATAAATAGGATAATTATCACACTATTAAAATAGAAACCCTCTTCTTGTTTTCTCCAATCTTTTTATTCGTTCAAACAGAATAAGAATTGCCTGAGAGCAGTGTGGATTGATATTAAACGGAAATTCGTTACATGTTACTGCGCACCGTGTATAACGTTTTCTACTCAGAATTTCAGATTGGTATGTAGATCTACACTGAAAGTGTAGACTATATTTAAGTCAATGTTGAAACTGGTGTTACGATTCCTTTTTAACAATTTTATTCAGTAAAACTGCATCGGTACTTCTATCACTGGCAAGTGAGGAAAAATATCAAATCAGTTGTCTACATCCAGTTCAATGAGGAAATAACACTTCTGTAAAACTTAAAATACAGTGAAACCTCGCTATGAAGACCACTTTGGGACTGGACAAGAGAGGTCTTAATAGTGAGGTGGATCAGGATGACTGCAAATAACGGTAACTGTTTAAAAAGAAAGACTTTATATATAGTTAAGTAATGTACATGTATATTGTTAAACAATAATAACTAAACTGTATATGAATTGTTGAATTTTATGAAATGCATATAAAAAAGATAAAATTGGTGAATTGATAATATAATATATATGTATATATTCCTTAGTTTTGGTCTTGTTGATGTTGAATCCTCATCAGTGGATGGTCTTGTTGATGGTGAATCCTCATCAGTGGATGGTCTTGTTGATGGTGAATCCTCATCAGCGGATGGTTTTGGTGTATTGAATCCTCATCAGTGGATGGTCTTGTTGGTGGTGAATCCTCATCAGTGGATGGTCTTGTTGATGGTGAATCCTCATCAGTGGATGGTCTTGTTGATGGTGACTCCTCATCAGTGGATGGTCTTGTTGATGGTGAATCCTCATCAGTGGATGGTCTTGTTGATGGTGAATCCTCATCAGTGGATGGTCTTGTTGATGGTGAATCCTCATCAGTGGATGGTCTTGTTGATGGTGAATCCTCATCAGTGGATGGTCTTGTTGATGGTGAATCCTCATCAGTGGATGGTCTTGTTGATGGTGAATCCTCATCAGTGGATGCTGATGGTGAATCCTCATCAGTGGATGGTCTTGTTGATGGTGAATCCTCATCAGTGGATGGTCTTGTTGATGGTGACTCCTCATCAGTGGATGGTCTTGTTGATGGTGAATCCTCATCAGTGGATGGTCTTGTTGATGGTGACTCCTCATCAGTGGATGGTCTTGTTGATGGTGAATCCTCATCAGTGGATGGTCTTGTTGATGGTGAATCCTCATCAGTGGATGGTCTTGTTGATGGTTAATCCTCATCAGTGGATGGTCTTGTTGATGGTGAATCCTCATCAGTGGATGGTCTTGTTGATGGTGACTCCTCATCAGTGGATGGTCTTGTTGATGGTGACTCCTCATCAGTGGATGGTCTTGTTGATGGTGACTCCTCATCAGTGGATGGTCTTGTTGATGGTGACTCCTCATCAGTGGATGGTCTTGTTAATGGTGAATCATCATCAGATAGGATCCGCCTGTTTTCCAATCCCTTTTTCATATATGTATATGAAACGGGGATGGGATTTGGGGCAGAGGACGCTACGACACCAACTCAGCCAGGTTCAGTTCATACATATTTATTCAGAAATAGATGAAAACCTGAAACAATACAACACTATATTAGACGGACAGTACATTACGGATTACCATAGGACACAATTTCAACAATACTATAAGATAACAATACCATCACAGATTGGACTTTACATTACATTACAATGCATTACATTACATTATCTTAAAATACTTGAAACTTGAGATTACTGATGACTTTACAGACAATAGTTTAATCATAATATTACATGTGTACTATATTAATTACTATGACATGTTACTTTCAACAAACTATATAGATATACCTAATTTGAACTGAACATGAACACTTACTCCGTCATTGTGACAGTGTTCTTGAATACAATGTATATGATAAGATGGCTATGATGAACAATGGCTTGGCCTAAACAACAAATATAAAAAAGGTTCTCAAAATACAAAGACTACTACAATTACTTCCATAAGATGTACAATACATACATGACTAAATTAGGATTATTTTAAATTCCCAAATTCCTAGAATAAATTAATTACTTTTAAACATTATGGATATTTCAAAATGGCCACAAGCCTGAACACTTTTCACCTGACACACTAGCACAGTGAATCAATTAAAATAAGATATTACAGATATATAAAGTGCACTAGTATAGCACATCATAATTGACTATGTAAATCAGTTACTATTACATTATTAGCATTGAATAAAATTAGACATTAATACATTTAAACAAGTTAAAAGTTCCTACCTCCTGCCTGGTGTCTGTTATCCAGTCAGCACTGAGATACCCCTGTCCAATGCTCATGCCCAGCATGTGCAGTGGGACAGGTAGGGAAAAAGTCACATGACCAGCAGTGGGACAGGTAAGGGAAGGGTCACATGACTAGCACACAGGTAAAGGTCACAGAACACAAACATAAAACATGACACTACACAGCTGACAGCTGGACAATAACACAGGACAGTACTAGACACCACGATACTACACAATCATCATTATTATCATGTTATTACAATTTAATTACAATGCAGAATATACTGTTTATTAATAATATATATATATACATCATCATCATCTGAAAAACCCGGACAGGCTGTCTCTGCTACATATATGAATGTCAATAGAATTGTGAGAATTTCTAAATTCAGTTAGTCGCCTCACTGTGGTGTATAATATGTTTACAGGTTTTCTAATAATCTTAACAATATTCTTACTCTTTTATTTGCATTTTTTTAAAAAGAATGTTTGCTTGTTTGAAATATTAATAAATATCATATAATTTTAATCCAAATGACATTTCTATTTATTTACACAGCAATAATTTGAAGACAAAGAACATAATTGAACTACATTGCATTCCACTTTTATTATAAGAGGTAAACACTCCAACGAAACGAAAGTCTTTGGAAACTGCCTGTTATAGTTATAAAGCCATAGATATGTGAACTGTGATGTCCGTATCTGGACAGGTGTAACTGCTTGTCAACGGATATAAACAGGACATACTCTGTATCAAACATATATTCAACAGGACAGACTTTAATGTAAGAGTTATCTCTCTTTGGTCATACTCGATCATAATAGTTATATGGTCAATACACATATACACTACATGAACGAATTCGTTTTAAATATATCCCACATATTCTTTCAACGCCATCAAGTCTCTATTTCATAAGTAATATCATGTAATTCATCGGGTTTAACAATCACCTGAGATAACCGGTCGGGTTTTGGTCTATGATCACTGCAGTGTGTTTGAATAGGAATAATTACATCGAACGGCACTCCCTACTAGAATTACTTCGTCAAAAAGTTGTATTGAAAAAAATAGCGGAAAAAATGATATCATGATGTCTTTAGCTGAGATCGAACATGAAAATACGACTAACGTGCGAGTGCCGTTTTACCGTCTGTACTATATACAGATATAGAAATTGCCAACATGTTTTGTTTTTAAAAAAACGAAGATGGATGCACATGCACATTTTTGGTCCAATTTGATTTTTTTTCTTCAAATTTTCGAGGATAGGATTTAAGTCACATTTGTTCACCGCTGGATAAGGTTTACCTGCCTAAAACGCTGTGCGACAAAATTGCATGAGAAACAGGTGAAGACCTCTGTTCTAGTGCAACTTGATTAAGGTAGAAAATTTGACGACCTGACTCGAGGTATTCTAACGTCACCTTTCCAAACTTCCTTATAAATTGTCCAAACATTCTTTCCAGCATTGTCATACACAAAAAAGAAGATTTTGATATTTTATCCATTCTTGATAAAGGAAAGGTTGTTGGACCTGACAAGATTAGCCTTTGTATGCTGAAAGCAACAGCCAGAACAATTCTTCAGCCTCTTACTATGTTGTTTAACCGATCCATTAGTGATACTGTTTTCCCATTGAAACAGAAAAAGTTCCTGTTTTACCATTATTCAAGAAGGGAGATGCTCATATTCCTTCTAAATATAGACCAATTTCTTTCTTGAGTTGTCTGTCTAAAATTATGGAAAGTTGCGTGTTTAAACATATTTCAAACTTTGCTAGAGACGATGATATTTTTAAAAGTATCAATCTGGATTCCTTCCAGGTCACTCCACAGTCTACCAGTTAACAAAACTGTATTATAATATTGTCTCTGCTGTTGATTATGATGAATACTCTTGTGCTGTTTTTCGTGACTTGTCAAAACCTTTTGACACAGTCTGGCATAAAGGTCTTTTGTTCAAACTTCGTCAGTTTGGAATTGAAGGAAAGTTACTATCCTGGCTAGAAAACTACTTAAGCAAAAGACAACAATCTGTTGTGTATGGAAATCACGTTTCTTCTTTCAAGCATGTCACATCAGGGGTTCCCCAGGGTCCTGTACTTGGGCCTCTGCTATTCCTGTTTTATATCAATGACTTACTGACCCAATGCAAACTTTTGTCAAGCTATTGGCTGATGATTCCTCTCTTCAAAAATCGTCTGCCAATTTTAATGAAATCGAGCAAACATTGGTCTGGTCAATGGCTTATGCAGTTCAATCCTGTAAAGACTTAGGCAGTTAGTTATCTTTTCTTCTAAACATATCCCAGTTAAGCCAAATTTGGTATGCAACGGTAAGCCGATTGAGTTCAACGACTCAAATCGTCATTTAGGAGTAACTCTCAGTAATAATTGCAAATGGGGAGACCACATAAACCAATTGAACCAATCTTCTTCTCAAAAAGTAATTACTTTGAAAAAAACTGAATTATAAAGTAGATAAGTCTACTCTCAATCCTATATATGTATCATTTATACGACCTGTGTTTGAATATGCCTCATGTGTTTGGGATGGATGTTCGGAACACTTGTCCGACTCCCTAGAAAAAGTTCAGTTAGAAGCAGCTAGAATCGTCTCTGGTCTCACATTCATGGCTTCTCGTGACTCTTTATATACTGAAACAGGCTGAAATCCACTCAAACATAGAAGAGTCAAAGCCTACCACATTGTACAAAATACATAACAAAAACGTCCCTCTATACTTAGAGAGCTTGATACCACCTAATAGGCGTGACATAAACATGGAGTTAAGAAATCCAGACAACTATCAAGTCTCCCTAAGTCGTCTGGATATATGAAAAATTGTGAAATAATTTAGACAATCCTACTGTATCACTGAAAACATTTAGAACCAAACAATCCCGCATACACTCTTCAGTTCCTGACTATTTACATTCTAATAATCGATACCTCACTGTTATACATGGCCGCATTAGACATTAGCGTAGTGGCTTGCGTTCAGATTTATATAGGGCAGGTATTTGTCTATCCCCGAATTGTCCGTGTGGTGATGGAAATGAAGACGTAAGTCATTATTTCCTTATATGTTCATTATTTTCTAATTGCAGACGTAAATTGTTTGATACTTTGTATGATTTAGACGTACATTTTAATACAGAAACTATCTTCTGGGGCGACAGTGGTGTTTTCTCGTATGAAACTAGTTGTAATATTGTTAAATCTGTCCTAAAGTTGATAAAACTAAGCGTTTTAACACTACCTAATTATGACCTGTTTGTAGTCGGCACTGAATTGATATAGAATTGATATAAAATCTGTACTTTCTCTTTTTCTCTTCTTTTTTTCCATCCTATCATCTCATCTTTTCCTCCTTTTGACAAAATGATTTAAACTTACAATTGTACGTATTGTGATAACATTATTTTTTATAATATATGTGTTTGTTTACATATACCCAATTGTCTGTATATAGCACTGGGGTTACCTGTGATTATGTGCTCAGGTGTAGGACACCTGGCTGTCTTAGGCCATGCATGGGCACACATGACCTATAACCCCAATGAGGGTATACACTGACCGTTGGTATCTCCTTCTAGGGAGAGCTGAAGAAGGAGAGGAGAGAAGCACATCTTGCTATGACACAAGCTCAAATCATGGTACGTTTATTGGTACAGATCCTCATTATTCTGTGACCAAGTCCCCTGTATGGTAACTTGTTGGTGTCACAGAACCAAGATGTCTGGTTGGTGTGACATTATTTTACCACCTGTCACGTTGTAATCTAAACTACAGCAATAAATGTAAATGTAATGAGTTGTTTTCTTGTACTTTCGCAGACCATCACGGACCCTTAGAAATATTTGTGACAAGGGAAAACGTTACAGTATTTCATATTTATAGTATAAACATGTGTCACGTGCAGTATGTTAACTATTTGTAATTTCATTTATGGAGAAGAGTTCATAAGTTACTAGAAATTGTCTCTGATCCATTTATCTAATACAGATAATAAGATATGTTTAAATCATTCAGGGTATTTTTCTAATTATTTGTATTTGGATATAACTCAATGAGATCACTTATCCAAATTCACAAATGGAGCTTTTTCTGTTTTATTGTTGGTCATATTTATTTCGAATCAAGCGGTTTCACCCCATACCTCTTTCGTAATTTCAATGTTTCTGATAATTTCGAAATAATGTCAAATACGTGTTTATTATGAACTGTGCCAGAATGGATTGAAGTCGCGGACTAATTGTCCCCCAGCATTATCTACCGCCGACAACCGTGAAGATAAAACCAAACACACACAAACGAAACTCAAGATATAGCCGCACGTTTATGGAGCTTAACACTTTTCGTCGCGAAAACACGAGAATCGAAAATCTAAATTGTCGTTTTTTTCGTCTTTTCTCTGTGAATTGATTATGGACGTCTAGACTTTACCACTGCGCCATCCGACCCCTCTGTTTTTACTTAATCGTGTTTCGAAATCTGTACACGAGTTACGATAAAGGCCTGGAAAGGTACAAGGACAGTTAGACACATTTGTTCCTAACAAATACTTTTATGATGCTGTGTCGTTTGTTTTCATCCGAATACTTTAAATTTGAGTTGTACCAAGAGTTGCCTCCCTTCGGTTACACTATGTTGATTTTGTGTTCAATTTCTAAACTGTGGAATGGTTATTTTCATAGTAGCCAACCAGTTAGAGATGGCAGTATCAGAGGTCTCCTCCATAGTAACCAACCAGTTAGAGATGGCAGTGTGAGAGATCTCCTTCATGGTAACCAACCAGATAGAGATGGCAGTGTGAGAGATCTCCTTCATGGTAACCAACCAGTTAGAGATGACAGTGTGAGAGATCTCCTTCATGGTAACCAAGCAGTTAGAGATGGCAGTGTGAGAGATCTCCTTCATGGTAACCAACCAGTTAGAGATGGCAGTGTGAGAGATCTCCTTCATGGTAGCCAACCAGTTAGAGATGGCAGTGTGAGAGATCTCCTTCATGGTAGCTAACCAGCAAGAGATGGCAGTGTGAGAGATCTCTTTCATGGTAACCAATCAGTTAGAGATGACAGTGTGAGAGATCTCCTTCATGGTAACCAACCAGTTAGAGATGGCAGTGTGAGAGATCTCCTTCATGGTAACCAACCAGTTAGAGATGACAGTGTGAGAGATCTCCTTCATGGTAACCAACCAGTTAGAGATGGCAGTGTGAGAGATCTCCTTCATGGTAACCAACCAGTTAGAGATGACAGTGTGAGAGATCTCCTTCATGGTAACCAACCAGTTAGAGATGACATAGTGAGAGATCTCCTTCATGGTAACCAACCAGTTAGAGATGGCAGTGTGAGAGATCTCCTTCATGGTAACCAACCAGTTAGAGATGACAGTGTGAGAGATCTCCTTCATGGTAACCAACCAGTTAGAGATGACAGTGTGAGAGATCTCCTTCATGGTAACCAACCAGTTAGAGATGGCAGTGTGAGAGATCTCCTTCATGGTAACCAACCAGTTAGAGATGACAGTGTGAGAGATCTCCTTCATGGTAACCAACCAGTTAGAGATGGCAGTGTAAGAGATCTCCTTCATGGTAGCTAACTAGCAAGAGATGGCAGTGTGAGAGATCTCCTTCATGGTAACCAACCAGTTAGAGAAAGGCGGTTTGACAGTGATAACGAAAGGCAGGATGACAAGGATAAAGAAAGGCAGGATGACAGGGATGAAGAAAGGCAGGATTACAGGGATAAAGGAATGCAGGAAGAAAGGGATAAAGATAGGCAGGGTGACAGGGATAAAGAAATGCAGGATGACAGCGGTAAAGAAAGGAAGGATGACAGGGATTAAGAAAGGCAGGGTGACAGGAATAAGGAAAGATAAAGAAAGGCAGGTTGACAGGGATTAAGAAAGGCAGGATGACAGGAATAAAGAAAGGCTGAATGACAGTGATTACGAAAGACAGGTTGACAGGAGTAAGGAAAGATAAAGAAAGGCAGGTTGACAGGGATAAAGAAAGACAGGATGACAGGGATAAAGAAAGGCAGGTTGACAGGGATAAAGAAAGGCAGGATGACAGGGATAAAGAAAGGCATTATGACATGAATAAAAAAGGCAGGGTGACAGGGATAAAGAAATGCAGGATGACAGCGGTAAAGAAAGGAAGGATGACAGGGATTAAGAAAGGTAAAGAGAGGCAGGATGACAGAAATAAAGAAAGGCAGGATGACAGGAATAATGAAAGATAAAGAAAGGCAGGTTGACAGGGATAACGAAAGGCAGTTTGATAGGGATAAAGTAAGGCAAAATGACAGGGATAAAGAAAGGCAGGATGACAAACATAAAAAAAGCAGGTTGTAAGATAGGCATTATGACATGAATAAAAAAAGGCAGGATGACAGGGATAAAGAATGGCAAATGGACAGGGATAAAGAAAGGCAGGTTGGAAAGATAAAGAAAGGCAGGTTGACAGGGATAAAGAAAGGCAGGTTGACAGAGATCAAGAAAGGCAGGTTGTCAGGGATAGAGAAAGGCAGGTTGTCAGGAATAAAGAAAGGCAGGATGTCACGAATAAAGAAAGGCAGGTTGTCAGCGATAAAGAAAGGCAGGTTGACAGGGATAAAGAAAGGCAGGATGACAGTGTTAGAGAAAGGCGGTTTGACAGTGATAACGAAAGGCAGGATGACAAGGAT
Organism: Ylistrum balloti; assembly: GCF_031769215.1. Taxonomy (NCBI): domain Eukaryota; kingdom Metazoa; phylum Mollusca; class Bivalvia; order Pectinida; family Pectinidae; genus Ylistrum; species Ylistrum balloti. Next base: position 1,067,692 of record NW_026781961.1, read on the forward strand.
AAAGAAAGGCATGATGACAGGGATGAAGAAAGGCAGGATTAAAGGGATAAAGGAAGGCAGGAAGAAAGGGATAAAGATAGGCAGGGTGACAGGGATAAAGAAATGCAGGATGACAGCGGTAAAGAAAGGAAGGATGACAGGGATTAAGAAAGGCAGCTCCTTCATGGTAACCAACCAGTTAGAGATGGCAGTGTGAGAGATCTCCTTCATGGTAACCAACCAGTTAGAGATGGCAGTGTGAGAGATCTCCTTCATGGTAACCAACCAGTTAGAGATGGCAGTGTGAGAGATCTCCTTCATGGTAACCAACCAGTTAGAGATGACAGTGTGAGAGATCTCCTTCATGGTAACCAACCAGTTAGAGATGGCAGTTTGAGAGATCTCCTTCATGGTAACCAACCAGTTAGAGATGACAGTGTGAGAGATCTCCTTCATGGTAACCAACCAGTTAGAGATGGCAGTGTGAGAGATCTCCTTCATGGTAACCAACCAGTTAGAGATGGCAGTGTGAGAGATCTCCTTCATGGTAACCAACCAGTTAGAGATGGCAGTGTGAGAGATGGTAACCAACCAGTTAGAGATGGCAGTGTGAGAGATCTCCTTCATGGTAACCAACCAGTTAGAGATGGCAGTGTGAGAGATCTCCTTCATGGTAGCCAACCAGTTAGAGATGACAGTGTGAGAGATCTCCTTCATGGTAACCAACCAGTTAGAGATGGCAGTGTGAGAGATCTCCTTCATGGTAGCCAACCAGTTAGAGATGGCAGTGTGAGAGATCTCCTTCATGGTAACCAACCAGTTAGAGATGGCAGTGTGAGAGATCTCCTTCATGGTAACCAACCAGTTAGAGATGGCAGTGTGAGAGATCTCCTTCATGGTAACCAACCAGTTAGAGATGGCAGTGTGAGAGATCTCCTTCATGGTAACCAACCAGATGGCAGTGTAGAGATGGTAACCAACCAGTTAGAGTGACAGTGTGAGAGATCTCCTTCATGGTAACCAACCAGTTAGAGATGGCAGTGTGAGAGATCTCCTTCATGGTAACCAACCAGTTAGAGATGACAGTGTAAGAGATCTCCTTCATGGTAACCAACCAGTTAGAGATGGCAGTGTGAGAGATCTCCTTCATGGTAACCAACCAGTTAGAGATGGCAGTGTGAGAGATCTCCTTCATGGTAACCAACCGGTTAGAGATGACAGTGTGAGAGATCTCCTTCATGGTAACCAACCGGTTAGAGATGACAGTGTGAGAGATCTCCTTCATGGTAACCAACCAGTTAGAGATGTCAGTTTAAGAGATCTCCTTCATGGTAGCCAACCAGTTAGAGATGGCAGTGTGAGAGATCTCCTTCATGGTAACCAACCAGTTAGAGATGGCAGTGTGAGAGATCTCCTTCATGGTAACCAACCAGTTAGAGATGGCAGTGTGAGAGATCTCCTTCATGGTAACCAACCAGTTAGAGATGGCAGTGTGAGAGATCTCCTTCATGGTAACCAACCAGTTAGAGATGGCAGTGTTAGAGATCTCCTTCATGGTAGCCAACCAGTTAGAGATGGCAGTGTAAGAGATCTCCTTCCTGGTAGCCAACCCAGTGTAGAGATGGCAGTGTGAGAGATCTCCTTCATGGTAACCAACCAGTTAGAGATGGCAGTGTGAGAGATCTCCTTCATGGTAGCCAACCAGTTAGAGATGACAGTGTGAGAGATCTCCTTCATGGTAACCAACCAGTTAGAGATGGCAGTGTGAGAGATCTCCTTCATGGTAGCCAACCAGTTAGAGATGGCAGTGTGAGAGATCTCCTTCATGGTAACCAACCAGTTAGAGATGGCAGTGTGAGAGATGGTAACCAACCAGTTAGAGATGCAGTGTGAGAGATCTCCATTAACCAACCAGTTAGAGATGGTAGATCTCCTTCCAACCAGTTAGAGATGGCAGTGTGAGAGATCTCCTTCATGGTAGCCAACCAGTTAGAGATGACAGTGTGAGAGATCTCCTTCATGGTAACCAACCAGTTAGAGATGGCAGTGTGAGAGATCTCCTTCATGGTAACCAACCAGTTAGAGATGGCAGTGTGAGAGATCTCCTTCATGGTAACCAACCAGTTAGAGATGGCAGTGTGAGAGATCTCCTTCATGGTAGCCAACCAGTTAGAGATGGCAGTGTGAGAGATCTCCTTCATGGTAACCAACCAGTTAGAGATGGCAGTGTAAGAGATCTCCTTCCTGGTAGCCAACCAGTTAGAGATGACAGTGTGAGAGATCTCCTTCATGGTAACCAACCAGTTAGAGATGGCAGTGTGAGAGATCTCCTTCATGGTAACCAACCAGTTAGAGATGACAGTGTGAGAGATCTCCTTCATGGTAACCAACCAGTTAGAGATGGCAGTGTGAGAGATCTCCAGTTAGAGATGGCAGTGTGAGAGACCAACCAGTTAGAGATGGCAGTGTGAGAGATCTCCTTCATGGTAACCAACCAGTTAGAGATGGCAGTGTGAGAGATCTCCTTCATGGTAGCCAACCAGTTAGAGATGGCAGTGTGAGAGATCTCCTTCATGGTAACCAACCAGTTAGAGAGAGAGATGAGAGATCTCCTTCAGTAACCAACCAGTTAGAGATGGCAGTGTGAGAGATCTCCTTCATGGTAACCAACCAGTTAGAGAGAGTAACCAACCAGTTGCAGTGTGAGAGATCTCCTTCATGGTAACCAACCAGTTAGAGATGGCAGTGTGAGAGATCTCCTTCATGGTAACCAACCAGTTAGAGATGGCAGTGTGAGAGATCTCCTTCATGGTAACCAACCAGTTAGAGATGACAGTGTGAGAGATCTCCTTCATGGTAACCAACCAGTTAGAGATGGCAGTGTGAGAGATCTCCTTCATGGTAACCAACCAGTTAGAGATGGCAGTGTGAGAGATCTCCTTCATGGTAACCAACCAGTTAGAGATGGCAGTGTGAGAGATCTCCTTCATGGTAACCAACCAGTTAGAGATGGCAGTGTGAGAGATCTCCTTCATGGTAACCAACCAGTTAGAGATGGCAGTGTGAGAGATCTCCTTCATGGTAGCCAACCAGTTAGAGATGGCAGTGTGAGAGATCTCCTTCATGGTAACCAACCAGTTAGAGATGGCAGTGTGAGAGATCTCCTTCATGGTAGCCAACCAGTTAGAGATGGCAGTGTGAGAGATCTCCTTCATGGTAACCAACCTTTTTGGTAACCAACCAGTTAGAGATGGCTGTTTGAGAGATCTCCTTTATGGTAACCAACCAGTTAGAGATGACAGTGTGAGAGATCTCCTTCATGGTAACCAACCAGTTAGAGATGGCAGTGTGAGAGATCTCCTTCATGGTAACCAACCAGTTAGAGATGGCAGTGTGAGAGATCTCCTTCATGGTAACCAACCAGTTAGAGATGGCAGTGTGAGAGATCTCCTTCATGGTAACCAACCAGTTAGAGATGGCAGTGTGAGAGATCTCCTTCATGGTAACCAACCAGTTAGAGATGACAGTGTGAGAGATCTCCTTCATGGTAACCAACCAGTTAGAGATGGCAGTGTGAGAGATCTCCTTCATGGTAACCAACCAGTTAGAGATGGCAGTGTGAGAGATCTCCTTCATGGTAACCAACCAGTTAGAGATGGCAGTGTGAGAGATCTCCTTCATGGTAACCAACCAGTTAGAGATGGCAGTGTGAGAGATCTCCTTCATGGTAACCAACCAGTTAGAGATGGCAGTGTGAGAGATCTCCTTCATGGTAACCAACCAGTTAGAGATGGCAGTGTGAGAGATCTCCTTCATGGTAAACAACCAGTTAGAGATGGCAGTGTGAGAGATCTCCTTCATGGTAACCAACCAGTTAGAGATGGCAGTGTTAGAGATCTCCTTCATGGTAACCAACCAGTTAGAGATGGCAGTGTAAGAGATCTCCTTCATGGTAGCCAACCAGTTAGAGATGACAGTGTGAGAGATCTCCTTCATGGTAACCAAGCAGTTAGAGATGACAGTGTGAGAGATCTCCTTCATGGTAACCAACCAGTTAGAGATGGCAGTGTGAGAGATCTCCTTCATGGTAACCGACCATGGTAGCCAACCAGTTAGAGATGGCAGTGTGAGAGATCTCCTTCATGGTAAACAACCAGTTAGAGATGACAGTGTGAGAGATATCCTTCATGGTAACCAACCAGTTAGAGATGGCAGTGTTAGAGATATCCTTCATGGTAACCAACCAGTTAGAGATGACAGTGTTAGAGATCTCCTTCATGGTAGCCAACCAGTTAGAGATGACAGTGTGAGAGATCTCCTTCATGGTAACCAACCAGTTAGAGATGGCAGTGTGAGAGATCTCCTTCATGGTAACCGACCAGTTAGAGATGACAGTGTGAGAGATCTCCTTCATGGTAATCAACCAGTTAGAGATGGCAGTGTGAGAGATCACCTTCATGGTAACCAACCAGTTAGAGATGGCAGTGTGAGAGATCTCCTTCATGGTAACCAACCAGTTAGAGATGGCAGTGTGAGAGATCTCCTTCATGGTAACCAACCAGTTAGAGATGGCAGTGTGAGAGATCTCCTTTATGGTAACCAACCAGTTAGAGATGGCAGTGTGAGAGATCTCCTTTATGGTAACCAACCAGTTAGAGATGACAGTGTGAGAGATCTCCTTTATGGTAACCAACCAGTTAGAGATGACAGTGTGAGAGATCTCCTTTATGGTAACCAACCAGTTAGAGATGACAGTGTGAGAACGACATGACACCATTTAACGCAGCACTCGATTATTTACATACACAGTGGTTAGATTTTGACCTCCCGTGCCTTTTATTAATTGTTTTTAATCATTTTTAGCTCAGCACTCGGTTAAATTGAAAATCAGATTATATCTTAAACTTCAAACACAATACTATTCTAGGCGTATCGGAATTGAGATTTATTTTTTTATGAATAGTCTGGATTTGTCGATATCGATTCTGAAATATCAGTACGTATCACGGATGACGGTTTCCTCCATGTTTATTAACCAGGATATAGATAGCCTAGAGACGCCGTAGCGTGTCTGTGTATATTAGTTATACAATATTAATTAGTATGACCAGGTACCCTACCCCAGAGCCACCTATCGTCTCCGGAGTTTATCGTAATTAAGTAGAACACTGAGGTAGTCTGGCAGTACAGGTAGGCTGTCGTATGTTACATAGATATAAAATTAACAATTAAAAACCGCATTGTAACATATTTTATACCAATCGCTGTTGTATCAGTGGAAGGACAGATGTTGTTTTTTTAGACTTGGGGTATTGTAACGGAAACCTCAGTATAGAAAATGTCTCGTTATGATAACGGTAGGGCCATCCCTAACCCTAGATAGGACTGATGTAGTACCTAGTCACCAAAACGTCATCTTACTCCTTCACTCTCATTATCTTAGGTCCACCGAAGAATTAAAGGACAGTCCTTGATGACACTGAACAAAAGGATCGTTTTCTTCTGATGAATAGTAATTTGTCTTTAAAAGGCTTTTATCTCTGATAACATGGCGCCCATATATTAATGAAAACTACTGACATTGTCCTGCGTGAATGCGCAAAAAAAAAAAAAAAATATCGCACGGATATTCGCGAAATCATTTTAATCGGTCTGGTAGATCACGTTTGTGCATGGTGTGGTTATCTGAAATGCCTCAATCTCGGTTTCGCATAGATTAGTAATTAGTTATATTATTGTGTATGCAGGTGAGACTTATCATGTTCATATGGGTTACCTATTTATAATAATGATACGGACTTCCCTCGTTCTTATTGGATTACTAAACTTAACAATAATCCATATCAACCGCATTTTATTGATGACTCGACTGCAGTTCTGCTAATTAATTACTATTATTTTTTCCTTGTAAATCTTTGGACGATTGACATGTCTCTGTATGTAACATACACTTTTTTAAGCGTTTAAAGCATATCATTAATCGACCATTTCGTTTTTGCTATCTGTTATTTTGGTGAAGATGCTCTACAAAGACGAAATTAGGACGTTCATGTCATTTTACTACGTATTCCGTTTTGTTTACCCCTAAAATCACCATATGTCGCGTATTTACATTTAGTGGGGTAGATTTTAACGCAGACATTCCTGTCCGAATACCTCTGAAAAAAGCAATTATATTGCTATATTATTCTTTCCCTGAATCATCACAAGAAAAATTAACGTATGATACGATCACAACATGGCGTCTGATGGATATGGTGGCTTATACCCGGCATTTCGTCTGTTTGTGAAAAAGACGCCTCGCATAAAAGTGAAACAACGAAAAAACGAAAACCCGCCAAAGCGAAAGTGCGGGGAAAAGTCCGCGCTATATATCAATGATAATGATCTCGGAACACGTGCGAGAAATCCTGAATGTTTATAAAGTTATCATGATGTCATCGTGCACAGCAACAACATCGTCCCTTCAATAAAAAACGATTTATGGCTTGTCGTAGTCCCGTAGACATGTTTATCATCCCGGAAACAATAAAACTTGGCCAGGTTTCTTCTGTGTTCTAAAGAATGTAAGATTTGTTTGAGAGTAAAGTACAAACTTCTGTGACGTTGCTGTGTGTATTGGTAGGACGAAGGACGAGTAAAGATACTTACCTGGAGAGTACCCAATTGTGTTGATTTTCGAACTGTTTTCTTTGACCACAGGAATATAAATGGAGCCATTTTGATATGACCAGCATTTATACTTCACAAGCATTGATCTCAGATTTACCGTTATTTCAATGTTTCATACCCTCGATCATTGTTTCCACTCTGTGTTGGCAAGCTTTCTATTTGAAGGCCCAAAGTGTTTCGTAATTTATCTTACCACTGAAACCAAAGGGGAATTCTCAGCAGTCTACCAAGGCGATATGTACCCCCTCTAAACTCCCTTACTTCACACTTCTACTGTCCGAAGCAGGTCCTTCATTCCTGTACATACTTTTACCGAACACAATGACTATCGACATTATTCCAGAGTGACCTATACCCCACCCTATGTGTAGTTGTGATCATAAATATCTTTAAACCAGATATTGATCAACTGTACATGAAAACGTTTAGATTTTTATTTAAAGTGTCAGCGCTCGACCTAGAACGAATTTATTAAAGAGTATACTTAAAATGTTTTTAGATTTACAGGCCACTTAATGATAAGTGTTTGAGAGACTTTAAGTAAAAGTCCAGACTTTGTTGACAGAAGGCGTGAATAATCTTACCATAATTACAGCCGCCGGTGGCCATGTTCTTACAAAGAATTATTCGTCATGTAGTGGACGATGTCGTAGACCTGTGCTACTCCACAGTACACGTGCTACTCCACATGATGAGGTGGTGTTAGTCTGTACAGTACACGTGTTACTCCACATGATGAGGTGGTGTTAATCCGGACAGTACACGTGCTACTCCACATGATGAGGTGGTGTTAGTCCGGACAGTACACGTGCTACTCCACATGATGAGGTGGTGTTAGTCCGGACAGTACACGTGCTACTCCACATGATGAGGTGGTGTTAGTCCGGAGAGTAGACTTGTGTTACTCCACCTGATGTCGCGGTATTCCGGATGGTAATCTTTCATCACGCGACACTTTTCGCTCTCCCGGGGAGCGGGCCTCTTCGTTGTCTAGACGGTGTCCTGGGGAACGGGGCTCTACATTGTGTAGACGGGGTCCTTGGGATTAGGTCTTCTACATTGTCTACATATGTAAGAAGTCGTACGGGGGGGACACTGTGGTGGAAGGGGGACACTTGTTACTGACAACTAAGTAGTCGTACGGAGGGGGGGACACTGGGGTGGAGGGGGACACTTGTTACTAACAACTAAGTTGTCGTACGGGGGGACACTCTGGTGGAGGGGGACACTTGTTACTGACCACTAAGTTGTCGTACGGGGGGGACACTGTGGTGGAGGGGGACTCTTGTTACTAACCACTAAGTTGTCGTACGGGAGAACACTGTGGTGGAGGGGGACACTTGTTACTAACCACTAAGTAGTCGGACGGAGAGGGAACACTGTGGTGGAGGGGGACTCTTGTTACTGACCACTAAGTTGTCTTACGGGGGGGGGACACTGTGGTGGAGGGGGACACTTGTTACTGACCACTAAAAAGTCGTTCGGAGAGGGAACACATCACGACATCATCCCTTCTAGTATAAATCTTCGTGTGTTTTTAGATCCTCTTAGAAGTGACCTGTATTGAAGAGTGGGTGTGTTGTTGATTTTGTAGAGTATATGTAGTTAAGGAGACATGAAACTTTGTTTTTCTACCTGGAATATAAGACAACAAACTGATACAGGTGAATACCTGGTACATGCAAGTCAAGTGTAACAGAAATACGTTATTTATCTTCTCCATCAGTATCAAATCATAAACGTTTCCGTCTTATCCCAGTTACAGGTGATTTACTATTTCTTAGTCTTTGGTTTAGTATAACATTGCGTTTTTGTGATCTTTTAGCTGGTGAACATCCATCTCCCTAGAAGGGACGACCTAAACCAATTAGAAAAACTTAATTACAGTTTAACAGTTTACAAAGAAAAATTACTGAATACGTTAAATCTAACATAAGATTGTACTTATCACGTATTGTCTGGCCTGTAGCACGTGATTTCTGTACACGTGAAAACCTCTCTTAACCTATGTGCTATATAAGAATATATCTTACCTGAGGGTGGTCGGGTGGCGCAGTAGTAACACATGCGCTCTCGCTTTTCACCTGGACGTTCGGTGTTAGATTTCCGGACAGGACGTGAAAAGGTATGGGATCTCCTATCCCACTACGTGGGTTTTCCTCGGGTGTTCCGGTTTCCTCCCAATTTGAGAGTCTATAAAACACTTCAAATTATCAATTGCAAAAATTCCTCCAGGACCGGTTAGTGTATAAAGTATAAAAACTAGTTTGATACTTTGGTTGTTAGGGTTCAGAGTCTTTTTTTTTGTATATCAATTTATCCTTCCCTCTGGGCAGGTTACTGTATAGTGTATGTCAGCTAAGTAACTCTAACCCTTCCTTCTGGACAGGTTACTGTATAGTGTACGTCAGCTAAGTAACCCTAACCCTTCCTTCTGGACAGGTTACTGTATAGTGTACGTCAGCTTAGTAACCCTAACCCTTCCCTCTGGACAGGTTACTGTATAGTGTACGTCAGCTTAGTAACCCTAACCCTTCCTTCTGGACAGATTACTGTGTAGTGTACGTCAGCTAAGTAACCCTAACCCTTCCTTCTGGACAGGTTACTGTATAGTGTACGTCAGCTAAGTAACCCTAACCCTTCCTTCTGGACAGGTTACTGTATAGTGTATGTCAGCTTAGTAACCCTAACCCTTCCCTCTGGACAGGTTACTGTATAGTGTATGTCAGCTTAGTAACCCTAACCCTTCCCTCTGGACAGGTTACTGTATAGTGTATGTCAGCTTAGTAACCCTAACCCTTCTTTCTGGACAGGTTACTGTGTAGTGTATAGTGGACAGGTTACTGTGTAGTGTACGTCAGCTAAGTAACCCTAACCGTTCCTTCTGGGCAGGTTACTGTATAGTGTACGTCAGCTTAGTAACCCTAACCCTTCCTTCTGGACAGGTTACTGTGTGGTGTACGTAAGCTAAGTAACCCTAACCCTTCCTTCTGGACAGGTTACTGTATAGTGTATGTCAGCTTAGTAACCCTAACCCTTCCCTCTGGGCAGGTTACTGTATAGTGTATGTCAGCTAAGTAACTCTAACCCTTCCCTCTGGGCAGGTTACTGTATAGTGTATGTCAGCTTAGTAACCCTAACCCTTCCTTCTGGACAGGTTACTGTATAGTGTACGTCAGCTAAGTAACCCTAACCCTTCCTTCTGGACAGGTTACTGTATAGTGTACGTCAGCTTAGTAACCCTAACCCTTCCTTCTGGACAGGTTACTGTATAGTGTACGTCAGCTAAGTAACCCTAACCCTTCCTTCTGGACAGGTTACTGTATAGTGTACGTCAGCTAAGTAACCCTAACCCTACCTTCTGGACAGGTTATTGTATAGTGGTTGTCAGCTAACTAACCCTAACCCTTCCTTCTGGACAGGTTACTGTATAGTGTACTTCAGCTAAGTAAACTATCCCTTCCTTCTGGACAGGTTACTGTGTGGTGTACGTCAGCTAAGTATCTTGAGTAATTCTGTAAGGTTGTGAGTAGGAGATCAGTGATACTGTAAGATTTAACATAAAATTCGTGAAACAGGATGGTTTTGTTTTTTATAGATTGATACTACATATAGATATGAAATTTTAAAAAATGACAAACCGGTCTTGCACATCACTTTGCATTTTAGAAACATTTCCACTCGGAACATTATAGTTATAATGTTTGAATCTGAATCTTCCATGCCTACAAAAGACTGGGTCTTATACAGTAAACACTTTCAAACTGATGCTGTAGAGAATGAAGTAAAATATAGCGAGTGTCCACTAAAGAGTGATATAAAAATATTATTATTCATGAATCTTTTTAAAACTTTGAAATCAACACGTCAACGCGTACCTGTGGAATACAGAATACCTTCGTTTGGCGACGGATGATATACAATTTTAAACTAAATTATGTAAAATCCCTATGAATGAATGTGGGACACAGCACAACGGTTATACCGTATGCAACAGCATTGTGATTTATATTATCACTATAGCAGTATAACTTGTAGAACTTTGAAGCAGTAGGTCTAAAATTTGTAAGTTGAAAAATTTGTCCGAAAAGTGAAGTCGCGAACACATCTAAACTTGAACAAAAAATCACAGTGACCATAGTATCACAATTCGACCCCACACGAACATACGTGCAAGCAATGAATATTTCATCATGCAACATTATTTGACAGCGACTTAAAGAAACTTGTCCAAAAATCGCTCGAAAAAGAAACTAACAAACATGTTTTTAAAAAAAACATAAATAATTGAATACATCACGCAGAGAATACGTCATAACATTAAGGAAACATGTCCGAAAATTTTAACCAGCTGTTGAGGGAGGGAGGGACGGACGGAATCTAAATTCCATGTTACGTCAGCAGTAATTGAGGAGCGTATACGTATCAATTAAACATTAAAAAAAATCAGCAGTGATTATATTGCTTTATAAGTATCGTCCTTTCAATCAATGTGTTTTGAAACGTACTGGATAGAATATCGTTAAATTGATTCTGGACCTGTCTCAGCCCTATTTACATTCCCGAGTAGATCCGCGGTGTTAGTATACAACTGATCTATCAATATTCAAATCCAGACAGTCGACAAACATGAAGACATAATTGAAAAATTGATCCTGGGGTTTAAAATAAACAGTGCACGTCTTGGTGGCAGAAATGGACGTACACAATATACAAAGACATGGTCGGCTAGGTCGGAAATTAAAAACTGGCGGCTAAACATTGAGTCATTATGACAGGTTCCTTGTGGGGTTTTAAGTGTGATACATAAGATAAAGGACTTTCTAATGGACTGGTATTTTATTATAAACACCCATCAATGGGCTAATGTATTTACATATCACAGACATTTAATAGCGCCCACCATTCATAAATAATACATGGCATGTCCTTCATTCCAGGACAGAAAGTTTAAACATCTACATAGTTTATATAGTGACAAGAATTCAAATACAGTTATACAAACTTCTAATACGGGTGACTTACATTGTAATTCTGAAAGTGTGTTTATGTGATCATTGTCCTTGTTGCAAATAACAACATATATAGCACGGAAGCCCGTTTCCTAATGTGTCGCATGACTGTCTTACTTCGGAGTAAGTTACAAGCAAGTTATATAGACCTTAATAATGTAACCAGATGGTATATCCTTCAAGGTGTCTTAGAATGTATACTTCAGTGTGATAACACTATAAAGTCGGCATTCTCACTATGACAATGAGGCTTATGAGAACATATTGCAGCCTCCCAAACACATTTCATACAGTGAGTCCATAAATGACTAAAGATGTCTAGAGACGGGTGTGAGGATGTAGACAAACCATTGTAACATTTCACACTAAGATTTATCGTATAAAGTCATCACAGGAGACCTTTCATTTTTCATCTACCAAAGACTACAGTGACGTCCACAGTTTGTTGGTGTCCTGTGAGGTAGTGTGCCAAGTCCTTGTACATGTGGATATCTACACCTGTAATACTACACGTACAGTTTGTAGGTAGTATAAAAACATATTATTGATCGAGTCGTATGATACACGGCGATAAATGGCGGTAATGGAGGCCATTTCGGGTCTACGTGTCAGAAGTTTCAACACAATCATTGAAATATCAACCAATACCCACCTTTCTCGAAGGAGAGAAACTTTAAGCGTAAACACAATCTTCATGTTAATCGAAACATTTTACAAAATGTCAAACATTAAAACATTGAGCTTTTTCTCCGCCAAATACACTAATCGGTATGTATTAGCATTAAATGTAACAACGAAAGTAATTAATATTGTGAGTTAAGTTTGAATAGGTTTGTGGTAAAATATTGGCATACAGGATGAATACCTGTATAGGCTGGGTTGTGGTCTCGGGGTAGTTACTTGTATAGTGTACACTTGCACAGGACCTGGGTAAGACATTAGGGTATCATACATAAGTATATATATATATATACGTTACGTGTCGGTATGTAAGCTTAACATTGGATTATACACATATATAATACCTAATTATACACCTGACAATGGATATGTTCCAAACAATACAAATATATCAATATATATACTGAATTAATATGTATACACAGGTAGAGGTTCACTGAAGACAGTGTCCCATTGTTGAAAATAAAAAGGTGTCCTTTCGACACAAAGCAGTCATGAATTCACCCATTTGTAGAAAAATCAATACACAACTTTTAAATGCAAATACAATTTATTGCATCCAGCCATAGAGGAAGGGCGAAGCTCCGACACACAAGTTTACAAAGAACATACAACTACTATCGCGGTGACTTAGAAAAGGTGGCTCATGTATCGGGCGAGTATCCCGACAAACACAACACAGAAATAGGCTTATCAAAGTTAAGTCGTTCTGCTAGAAAGGAATTAAAAGCTAGACTTTGAAATAACACAACACAATAACAAAGGCAACAGGGGTAAACGGTGCGAATGACATTTTATAAATTAACACTAATAAAAATATGATCTTTTTAAATGTATAAAACGTAATAACATGCAAAATCTATATATTTTTGAAAATATAAAAATACGTCAACAAACATAATGGAAAGGTAAATATAATACTATAGTAAAATGAGCAACCAATTACATATGAATACTGATTTGGTACCCAAAAGTTCAAACCCATAGCCGGATGATTTTAGTCACTGATTATAGTTCGACTGTCCGGATCCAGTCCCCACATCCACAACGGTACCAGTCCGAGGTGAACGCTCACTTATAGAAGTACAATCGATGGTGTAGTCAGGAGACACAATTGGTGTTGAAGAAAAGTTCCAGGAACAGACGAGTTCGGCCTGACAATGTCGGGAATAAAAGTTTTCTGGTGTTTTAATTAATATAAATCGGCACTTTAATCAATACCCCGGTGCTCTCCACGAGAACACTGATGTTAGGTATCCCGTAATTTCTTGCCAATGTCTACTGACTGAGCGATCTCCACTTTACCAGGTCACTGGGAGGAATTCCAAACTTCTTCTTTTTGTTATCGGTAATTCGACTAAAGAAGAATCCACACGTTGGTTTTTCTTCCGTATAGAAGGGGGCAATAGAGTTCATCTTCTTCAGTTCTCCTCCGACCAGTACATACTTGCTCATTACACCGTTGGCGTCCAACTTGTGCACAATCTGAACTTCGGAGACATTATTCTCTGAGATACTGGACTGCTCACGTTGGAATCTCTGAAAATGTCGAGAGTAGCGCTTTGCCCCAAGCCCGAGTTTGCTAAGACGTTTATTCTCCAATCTCTCCCATGTTAGTGTTTTCGGATTGGGATTAAATCGTTGTAAATGAGGAAATGCTCCCGGTACTTCTCCCTGTTCCGAAGCCGCCATCGTCGGCTACTGCCGATACCAAAGGAAAACTTTGGTACAATCCTTTCCCTGTTGTTCAACCCCGAGATCTGGGTCGTATTCGCGTTGCTAACCAAGTCCGTGCGCAAGATTAACAGTCGAGAATATTCACACAGACTATAATAGGTTAATCCAACCCCCTCAGCGTAACTCGCCAAGTGTATAGTCTATCTCTACCTACAGTATTGTTCACGCGTCACGGGTCCCTGGCGACGGTATATATCACAATACAACACACGTGATCACCTACGTTATTTATAAATACATATTCCGGGCCATGTCAGATTGTGACGTAATTTGGTTCGCAGATATACACACTCATCAGGGATCAAAGGCTCGATAATCACACACAAGAAATCAATACACATTTGTATTTTAAACTGTGTATTAATGAATTTAAAAGCCGTCAGGTTTGAATAATAAATTGCCATGTGATCATATCGTTAGTTGATGATTAATCTTGGGAAATCAAGAAGAAAGAAAAAAAAGTATTTTACATTTGTACTCAATCAAGTCCGTCAAAAGTTCCAGTTGTTTCTGAAGGCGGAAAATTAATTTTATTATAAAGACTTTATATTTGACACGTTTAAATTTCAAATTGTAATTTCTTTTTAAAAAGAATCGTTTTTCTTTTACAGACACTCTGATATATAGACGGCTTCAGATAATATATATATACACACACACACACACACACACAAGACAACAAGAGTTATCTACCCTATTACAGTTGTTAGGAGCTCTTCAATCTGTGTAGATGGAGTATGAAAAGAATGACGAAGTTATATAACTTTTTCGGCTGCTTTTCGACAGCAAGGCGACCGGGAGCAACCCACAGGGAACGACAGGCTGTCGGAATATGGTGGTTTCTGTTGACGTGATCCACACATTCAAATACCCGTTAGAGTTTGTCGTGAACACTCATTTCACAAAGGTGTGAAATCGATGTTTTTGTGCGAGTATGGTATCGGCGTGTGTTCGCCCCAAGTATTACCTAACACCAATATGTCGTTTTTAAGCAGCAGCTCTGTCTTTCTGAAAGTTATTGTCCTCATACTGTAACGTCGGTTGCACATGTCAATATTCCACATAAATCGCACTTGCCATGACGGTTTGTCACATTTCATTAAGATGTCGCAGTTAGACTGCTCCGTTAGACTTGCACGTGTCCTTAACTAGGATACGAAATAATTCTGCTCCCAGTGCTAGTGCAGTTTGATAAAAATATGTACATTTATGAAAGCATCTATATTGCATATCTCATTGTGAACTGCTCATATCAAGTTGTTTATATAGTTTTTCTTTAAAATTTAATTTAAATATAATCCAAACAAATATCAGAAATACATCTAAATAATGCAGTAAGGAGACAGGGCAATAAAAATATATGCCTAATCAAGACTTTTTGACATCTCCCTCTTAAAGAGACTCTTCTGCCTTTCTCACATGTACTTGTATGGAATGTGACAAAGGTTCATGAGCCTTAGATTTGAAATCAAGTGATCAGATGTTCCCTTGTCTTAATTGGTTAAAAAATTTTTTTTTTCAACAAAAGATTTTTGCAAAATTTATGTTCCAAATCCAGAATGAATATTTCTTCTATTAAAATCTTAATCATTTAAGACTTTAAATATGTTTTTATTTCCTTATGATAGCTTAAACAGTCATTTTGTCAGTCAGAATATGTTTTTATCCAATCAACAGATCAAAAGTTGTCATTGTTCAGCAGTAGCAGTCCAAATAACCAGCTGTTTTAGGCAATCACATTTGTAATATTTTTTTTCTGCTATTTTGGATATCCAAATGTGATGTGACCTGGCATAAAGTGCTTGCTTTAGAGAACAGTTATTAAGACCTTGTATAATTAATAAACATAGTAACCTAACATACCTATACTTCAGCAATGATCTATATTTATAGTACATTTACCAGTCACATTCACTCATTCAAATGGTATTCTGGGATCTGTTACCCATTCTACACAGATTAGCTACACAGATTAGAACAGTGTGCATTGTAATGCAATAAGAATGCATTGTAAATTTTGAAAAAAATTCATTCTATATATAAAGTCGTAATAATTTAAAGATGAAATTAATTGCCGACATGCTTTGTTCTAATTTCCCAGTAATTTGTACCTTTTTTCCTTTTAAACGAAGGCTATTTTTGTTATTTTTTCAGTACCCAAATGATAAAGAGAAGTATGTTCAGAAAATTGATACTGTTGAACAAAGCTTTGGTAAGTTATGGTATGATGAAATATATATTTTTTAACTATTTGGCAGAACAGCAATAGCTCTTTATGATTTAATATCAGACACAGAAAAGTTACCAGATCATTAATAAATTGTATTATATGAAATCAGCAACAGTAAATTGTGACTCTAGTTAGTGGTGTTCCGATAGTTGAAAAAAGTCGAAAATTGCTTGACTACAACCAAAGATCAAGTGTACCAAACCAACTTAGTGTATCAATACTAGTGTATCGGGCCTAGTGTATCAGTACTAGTGTATCAGGCCTAGTGTATCAGAACTAGTATCGGGCCTAGTGTATCAGTACTAGTGTATCAGGCCTAGTGTATCGGGCCTAGTGTATCAGTACTAGTGTATCAGGCCTAGTGTATCAGTACTAGTGTATCAGTACTAGTGTATTGGGCCTAGTGTATCAGTACTAGTGTATCAGGCCTAGTGTATCGGTACTAGTGTATCAGGCCTAGTGTATCAATACTAGAAGCTACCAGTATGTGGCGTACCTTTCGTAGTTTTCGTTCAGTATTTATAATAAAAAAACTGACACGAATCTACACTAGTAAATTAAAATTTGGATTTCATTTGTTTTTAGAAAAGGAAACTTTATTCATAAATCAAGAAAACTTGAGATTCTAACTTTTAAACATAAGTATGAAACTACGGCGAAAGAGCATGTTGTCAAAATGGCGGATGATATTGAGCTGTACCAATGTCCTGGAAAAAACGAAGTCAAGAGTTCTAAAAGTAGTGAGGATAGATACTATTCCCATTGATCGATTAATCGTTCATTGTACTCCTTCCGATAATTGATTGTAAATTTCCGTTCCGATTCCCATCACTAACTATAATAGAACTTTTACAACCTTGTTCATCAACATGATAACATATGGTTCATTTATTTAGATAAAGACAGTGGAGTTAACTACAAGAAGAGAATAGCAACTTGTCATAACGTTGTACCATCCGTCCTCCGTCTGGTAAGTAAATGGTATTGTATTAATGGGTTATACCATCTATCCTCTCCCTGGTATGATATTGTATTAAGACCTTGGACCATCCATCCTCTCCCTGGTATGATATTGTACTAAGACCTTGGACCATCCATCCTCTCCCTGGTATGATATTGTATTAAGACCTTGGACCATCCATCCTCTCCCTGATAATTATGATATTGTATTAAGACCTTGGACCATCCATTCTCTCCCTGGTATGATATTGTATTAAGACCTTGGACCATCCATCCTCTCTCTGATAATTATGATATTGTATTAAGACATTGGACCATCCATCCTCTCCCTGGTATGATATTGTATTAAGACCTTGGACCATCCATCCTCTCCCTGGTATGATATTGTATTAAGACCTTGGACCATCCATCCTCTCCCTGGTATGATATTGTATTAAGACCTTGGACCATCCATCCTCTCCCTGGTATGATATTGTATTAAGACCTTGGGACATTCATCCTCTCCCTGGTATGATATTGTATTAAGACCTTGGACCATACATCCTCTCCCTGGTATGATATTGTATTAAGACCTTGGACCATTCATCCTCTCCCTGGTATGATATTGTATTAAGACCTTGGACCATCCATCCTCTCTCTGATAATTATGATATTGTATTAAGACATTGGACCATTCATCCTCTCCCTGGTATGATATTGTATTAAGACCTTGGACCATCCATCCTCTCTCTGATAATTATGATATTGTATTAAGACCTTGGACCATTCATCCTCTCCCTGGTATGATATTGTATTAAGACCTTGGACCATCCATCCTCTCTCTGATAATTATGATATTGTATTAAGACCTTGGACCATCCATCCTCTCCCTGGTATGATATTGTATTAAGACCTTGGACCATCCATCCTCTCTCTGATAATTATGATATTGTATTAAGACCTTGGACCATCCATCCTCTCCCTAAGACCTTGGACCATCCATCCTCTCTCTGATAATTATGATATTGTATTAAGACCTTGGACCATCCATCCTCTCTCTGATGGTATGATATTGTATTAAGACCTTGGACCATCCATCCTCTCCCTGGTATGATATTGTATTAAGACCTTGGACCATCCATCCTCTCTCTGATAATTATGATATTGTATTAAGACCTTGGACCATCCATCCTCTCCCTGGTATGATATTGTATTAAGACCTTGGACCATCCATCCTCTCTCTGATAATTATGATATTGTATTAAGACCTTGGACCATCCATCCTCTCTCTGATAATTATGATATTGTATTAAGACCTTGGACCATCCATCCTCTCCCTGTATGATATTGTATTGATATTGGACCATCCATCTCTCTCTCTGATATTGTATTAAGATGGATATCCTCTCCCTGGTATGATATTGTACTAAGACCTTGGACCATCCATCCTCTCCCTGGTATGATATTGTATTAAGACCTTGGACCATCCATCCTCTCTCTGATAATTATGATATTGTATTAAGACCTTGGACCATCCATCCTCTCCCTGGTATGATATTGTATTAAGACCTTGGACCATCCATCCTCTCCCTGGTATGATATTGTATTAAGACCTTGGACCATCCATCCTCTCTCTGATAATTATGATATTGTATTAAGTATCCTCTCCCTGGTATGATATTGTATTAAGACCTTGGACCATCCATCCTCTCTCTGTATAATTATGATATTGTATTAAGACCTTGGACCATCCATCCTCTCACTTTTATGATATTGTATTAAGACCTTGGACCATCCATCCTCTCCCTGGTATGATATTGTATTAAGACCTTGGACCATCCATCCTCTCCCTGGTATGATATTGTATTAAGACCTTGGACCATCAATCCTCTCCCTGGTATGATATTGTATTAAGACCTTGGACCATCCATCCTCTCTCTGATAATTATGATATTGTATTAAGACCTTGGACCATCCATCCTCTCCCTGGTATGATATTGTATTAAGACCTTGGACCATCCATCCTCTCTCTGATAATTATGATATTGTATTAAGACCTTGGACCATCCATCCTCTCTCTGATAATTATGATATTGTATTAAGACCTTGGACCATCCATCCTCTCCCTGGTATGATATTGTATTAAGACCTTGTGTATGATATTGTATTAAGACCTTGGACCATCCATCCTCTCCCTGGTATGATATTGTATTAAGACCTTGGACCATCCATCCTCTCCCTGGTATGATATTGTATTAAGACCTTGGACCATCCATCCTCTCTCTGATAATTATGATATTGTATTAAGACCTTGGACCATCCATCCTCTCCCTGGTATGATATTGTATTAAGACCTTGGACCATCCATGATCCTCTATTGATATTGTATTAAGACCTTGGACCATCCATCCTCTCCCTGGTATGATATTGTATTAAGACCTTGGACCATCCATCCTCTCCCTGGTATGATATTGTATTAAGACCTTGGACCATCCATCCTCTCCCTGGTATGATATTGTATTAAGACCTTGGACCATCCATCCTCTCCCTGGTATGATATTGTATTAAGACTGGTATGATATTTTGGACCATCCATCCTCTCCCTGGTATGATATTGTATTAAGACCTTGGACCATCCATCCTCTCTCTGATAATTATGATATTGTATTAAGACCTTGGACCATCCATCCTCTCCCTGGTATGATATTGTATTAAGACCTTGGACCATCCATCCTCTCCCTGGTATGATATTGTATTAAGACCTTGGACCATCCATCCTCTGCCTGGTAATTATGATATTTTATTAAGACCTTGGACCATCCATCCTCTCCCAGGTAATTATGATATTATATTAAGACCTTTGACCATCCATCCTCGACCTAGTAACTAAATGATATTATAATGATGGGTTGAGCTAGCTATCCTCAACCTAGTAAATACACCCAATCAGTGAAATGTAAGTTCTTTAAAGTCCTTCCATACAAGGATATTGTCCAAGTTTGGTCTGAAGCAAATTTTATAAATAGTGAATCTGGCCTCTGTTTTGTCCACAAGGGTGGGACCTAAATTATATCAGAATTGTTAGTCATATTTGAAATCCTTTATTGGATGCTGAATAGCTAAATTAGCCAGGTGAGCAATGCAGGCTCATTGTATGTCAAACCTGTATAGTTATGGGGGAAGTGAAAGACATAAGAAAAGCAGAGGGAATAGATATGCATACTTGTATGTGTATCGAATACATACTTGTATTTGTTTGTGATATTGTGAAACAGGGTAGAATTGTATGTATGTGTATGTGTATCGAATACATACTTGTATTTGTTTGTGATATTGTGAAACAGGGTAGAATTGTATGTATGTGTATGTGTATCGAATACATACTTGTATTTGTTTGTGATATTGTGAAACAGGGTAGAATTGTATGTATGTGTATGTGTATCGAATACATACTTGTATTTGTTTGTGATATTGTGAAACAGGGTAGAATTGTATGTATGTGTATGTGTATCGAATACATACTTGTATTTGTTTGTGATATTGTGAAACAGGGTAGAATTGTATGTATCGGTACATATTTGTTTCAGATAAGTGTTTTGAATGTGAAAGAATTTCTCCTGGAAGAGAAGGCTTGGCAGGATGCCAAAAAACGATCCCTTTATCTCAAAAGTCGCAACCTGACTTGGTGTAAATATGCAAATATGTGGGAGGAGTCAAAGTTCGGACCTTCTCCAGAAAACCCAAACTGGTAAGATTACGTTGTTAACCTCTAACTGTGTAATCACAGTCAAATTCAGTTATCACTATAGAATATAGATTATGTGTAAATAACATCACAGATGGTAACCCTCCAACTGTCTGTAGTGTTAATATCTGTCTGGTGTCCTTAGATTGTCTGTAGTGTTAATATCTGTCTGGTGTCCTTAGTGTGTCTGTAGTGTTAATATCTGTCTTTTGTCCTTAGACTGTCTGTAGTGTTAATGTCTGTCTGGTTGTCCTTAGACTGTCTGTAATGTTAATATCTGTCTGGTGTCCTTAGACTGTCTGTAGTGTTAATATCTGTCTGGTGTCCTAATTGTGTCTGTAGTGTTAATGTCTGTCTGGTGTCCATAGACTGTCTGTAGTGTTAATATCTGTCTGGTGTTCTTAGACTGTTTGTAATGTTAATGTCTGTTGGGTGTCCTTAGACTGTCAGTAGTGTTAATATCTGTCTGGTGTCCTTAGACTGTCTGTAGTGTTAATATCTGTCTGGTGTTCTAAGACTGTCGGAAGTGTATCTGTCTGGTGTCCTTAGTTGATTGTCTGTGTTTGATCCTATTTTCATCAGTTGTTTACAGGAAATGTGTCTCATAGCATGTGAATGACAGTAATGATTAAGTAATAAATAAATAAAAATATTTTGTGATTTTATTCACTAATGATATTTTGTATTTAAATAAACAGATATAAGTACGAATATAAAACAAAAAATGTAATGTGAAACACTCGTCATTGAATCGCAGCACACGTGTGGATACACACCCAATCTCATACACATAACTTAGTGAATCAATACCGAAAGTGATACAAATATTGTATGCACATTTATATCCTGAAGAGTAACAAGTCCCATCAACAATATTTAAAAATAAAATTCAATAAATACATACTCATGAGCATTCTACATTGATGTAACAGTGATAGCACTGAGGAGGGTTAGGAAAAGGTGAAGGCTGCAGCAATGTCAGTGAAGCATCACTTTACGTATAGAGCACTGTATGAGTGTAACCATAAAATAGATAAAAAAATAAGTATTTCAAATCATAAACAAATGTGTCAAACTAGTATTTTTATCAATCTGCGTCAGTGCAGTAGTTATCTCCTGTTTTTTCCTTTGGTTTCCTGCCATCATGCACATAAAAAAGTAAACAAAACACATTGGATTACAGTTAACAGACCATAGTGTACTTTGTTAGCTAAGTGAGCTTATGCCCAGGTGCAGCGTCCATTGTCTGGTGTCAACTTTTTCCTTTAAATAACTTCTTCTCAATAATCAATGGACCAAATGTTTTGATATTATGCTGGTATGTTCCTAGAATAAAGTCTGACAAAGTTTGTGAAAAGAGGTGACCTTGACTAATATTCAAAGTCACAGGGGTCAAATTTGTTTAAACATTTAAACAACTTCTTCTCATGAACTAAAAGGCCTAGTGGTAGGATATTTTGCTGGTATGTTCTTACATGTAGGATGAAGCTTGACAAAGTTTGCAAAAAGGAATGACCTTGACCTATTTTCAAGATCACAATGAACAAATTTGTTAAAACCTTAAATGACTTCTTCTCATTAACTAAAAGACCAAGAGGCATGATATTTGGTTGGTATATATATACCAGGTGAACACTGCAGGCCCATTGGGCCTCTTTTTTTAAATTCTGTGTAAATTCTAACTTTTATCTTTGTTAACACAAGCATTAATGTTTGATCGAAAATTACACAGATAACAACTGATCGATCACACTCAGTCATTCGGACTTAGGCCAGGAAATTTTTACCTGAGACAAGGTGATTCCTGAATGTTCAACACCAAAAATGAAATTTTAGTAGAAATTAGAAGGGATGGACCACAAAATATATTCAAACCAAATGCAGTATTCAACTCAATAGTGTTTGAATCATCCATGTTTAATTTACTAAGATTTCGAAGAGAAAAAAATCAGGATCCAACATATGTATTTGATTCAAGGGTGTAAACCACAAGAGTTTTACTGCAGTGTTTGATGTCCTGGAATAAATGTCTGATGTCCTGGTTTAAAGCGTCTGTACAGTCTCACTTATGTCCTAGGTTTGAGTGTCTGTCCTAGGTTTGAGTGTCTGTTCAGTGTCTGATGTCTTAGGTAAGAATGTCTGTCCAGTGTCTGATGAACTGGGTTAAATTGTCTTGTATGTGATGCCCCTACTTAATACATTATTTACTTGCATATGTTTCCCTTTACAAATTAACATTCAGATGTAATTGGTATTTCTTTTTTTTATCAATAAAACAGGCCTCCAAACTTTATTTGAAAAGCATTTTTTTTTTCATATTGGAATGAAATGGTTTACTTCTCCGAGTTCAGTCAGGTGAATTCCTTTAGGCTGGTGTGATGCACAATTTCTATCAGAGTTACTTCCCTTTATTCTTGTTTTAAATTGGTTTATTCCAGGACGCAGTTGAAACAGCATGGTGTTATTGACATTCAAGGCCTTGGAGCATTTGGCAGAGTCATTGAAATGTTTGCAGAGAAATTCTTGCATGCTGGAGTGAAAAGAGTAAGTATATGTTTGAGGAATATCGTTATGAAAGTTTTGTGAAAGTACTACTGGGTTGTGATTTCCATTGTCTACCGTGGTTTGTGTAGATATCACTGTATGATCATGTTTCAGGGTCTGGGAATTATGGAGGACTTATTGTTGGAACGGTATCAAGCTGAGATAGGGGAGATAAAAGACAGGAAATTTAAGGGACATTCTGAAGAATAACCAAGGCCAGAAGGGTAAAACTAGACCATTTGAAGTACCAAACGTCAATACTCACACTTCTGTACCGCTGCCATGTTTAAACTCAACTGACTGAAGAAATTATATTTGTTTAGGTGATTCACTCTAAATAGTATATTTGTTTTGATGAAACATTGTAGATAAAATATTTTCTCAATGATACACTGTAGATATTATGTTTATCTCAGTGATACACTGTAGATATAAGGTTTGTACCAGTGATACACTATAGATATTAGGTTTATCTCAGTGAAACACTATATATATTAAGTTTGTCTCAGTGATACACTGTAGATATAAGGTTTGTCTCATTGATACACTGTAGATATAAGGTTTGTCTCAGTGATACACTGTAGATATAAGGTTTGTACCAGTGATACACTATAGATATTAGGTTTATCTCAGTGATACACTATATATATTAAGTTTGTCTCAGTGATACACTATAGATATAAGGTTTGTCTCAGTGATGCACTGTAGATATAAGGTTTGTCTCAGTGATACACTGTAGATATAAGGTTTGTCTCAGTGATACACTGTAGATATAAGGTTTGTCTCAGTGATACACTGTAGACATAAGGTTTGTCTCAATGATACACTGTAGATATTAAGTTTGTCTCAGTGATACACTGTAGATATAAGGTTTGTCTCATTGATACACTGTAGATATAAGGTTTGTCTCAATGATACATTGTAGATATTAGGTTTGTACCAGTGATACACTGTAGATATAAGGTTTGTCTCAATGATACACTGTAGATATTAAGTTTGTCTCAGTGATACACTGTAGGTATTAGGTTTATCTCAGTGATACACTGTAGATATTAGGATTGTCTCAGTGATACACTATAGATATTAGGATTGTCTCAGTGATACACTGTAGATATTAAGTTTGTCTCAGTGATACACTGTAGATATTAGGTTTATCTCAATGATACACTGTAGATATTAAGTTTGTCTCAGTGATACACTGTAGATATTAGGATTGTCTCAGTGATACACTGTAGATATTAAGTTTGTCTCAGTGATACACTGTAGATATTAAGTTTGTCTCAGTGATACACTGTAGGTATTAGGTTTATCTCAGTGATACACTGTAGGTATTAGGTTTATCTCAGTGATACACTGTAGATATTAGGATTGTCTCAGTGATACACTATAGATATTAAGTTTGTCTCAGTGATACACTGTAGATATTAAGTTTGTCTCAGTGATACACTGTAGATATTAAGTTTGTCTCAGTGATACACTGTAGGTATTAGGTTTATCTCAGTGATACACTGTAGATATTAGGATTGTCTCAGTGATACACTGTAGATATTAAGTTTGTCTCAGTGATACACTGTAGATATTAAGTTTGTCTCAATGATACACTGTAGATATTAAGTTTGTCTCAGTGATACACTGTAGGTATTAGGTTTATCTCAGTGATACACTGTAGATATTAGGATTGTCTCAGTGATACACTGTAGATATTAAGTTTGGCTCAGTGATACACTGTAGATATTAAGTTTGGCTCAGTGATACACTGTAGATATTAAGTTTGTCTTAGTGATACACTGTAGATATAAGGTTTGTCTTAGTGATACACTGTAGATATTAAGTTTGTCTCAGTGATACACTGTAGATATTAAGTTTGTCTTAGTGATACACTGTAGATATAAGGTTTGTCTCAATGATACACTGTAGATATTAAGTTTGTCTCAGTGATACACTGTAGATATTAGGATTATCTCAGTGATACACTGTAGATATTAAGTTTATCTCAGTGATACACTGTAGATATTAGGTTTATAAAATCTCGGTGATATGCTTTATTAGGTCGCCTGAGCCGAAGGCATCATGATTTGTCTTTCGTTGTGTGACGTGCTTCGTCCATCGTTAACTTTTCACATATTCGACTTCTTCTCAAGAAGCACTGAATGGATTTTGACCAAATTTGGCACAAAGCATCCCCATGGGAAGCCACTTCAAGTTTGCGAAGAAAAAGGGCGTGTCCCCAATAAAGGCCCCAGGAAGGGGAAAAAGGGGGTAAAATTAGGTAAATCTTTAAAAATCTTTTTCTCATGAACCAACAGTCAGATTTAATTCATATTTGATATTTAGGGTCCTTATGGCAAGGTCTACAAAGTTTGCTAATGAAAAAAATATCGGGTCAAAAACGGCCCCACTAGGGGGCGCTCAAAAGGGTCAAAATTTCAACTTTGACCGATTTCAACCAAATTTGGTAGACAGCATCCCTTAGTGAAGAACATATGAAATCATGTTGAAAAAAGTGATAATGTCCCCTTTGGGACCCATAAGGGGTGTAAAAGTGGCCATATGTAAAAACCTTCATTAAATGACTGCTTCTCAAGAACCAGTGAATGGATTTTGACCAAACTTGGCACAAAGCATCCCCATGGGAAGCCGCTTCAAGTTTGTGAAGAAAAAGGGCGTGGCCCCAATAGGGGCCCCAGGAGGTGGGGAAAAGGGGAAACTTGATACGAATGTTCTACACAAGGTCCTGGCAAATGTTTGAACTTTTTGGGGCGATTCAAAATCCAAGATGGCCACCCTGGCCTCTGTTTGGCTAAGACATTATAGACTTTCTCTTAAGAACAATTGGATGGGTCATGTTCAAACTTGGTACAGATGTTTTACACTTGGTCCTGCACAAGTGTTGTTACATTTTTGCAACATTTTAAAATCCTCAGATTATTGACATATATTCCTCAAGTGACCATTAAGGCCCCTTGGGCCTCTTGTATGTTGTATATCCCAGTGAAACACAGCAAATATTTCAGGGAATTTATACAAGGTTGTTTTTACATTTAAGAGTTGTTGATAATTAAGAAAATACTCTTCAAAAAGTGATGAGTGATGAATGTGTGTATTTATTGAAGTGGATAATGATTCTGATTGCAGTGCGTTTTTCAGTGCCAGTTAAACTTTTTCATTTATTAGTTTTCACAATCAAGATGGAGTCCTTCACAAACCATACATTTTATTTGTCACAACAGTACAACTAGTCATTTCTCCTTTAGCAAGTCAGACACTATTTTACAAGTGTACATGTATGTGCATTTTTTAACGATTTACATTGTTTTATAGAAACTTGACAAACATACTTGGAATTGAAATGGCATTGTCCTTGTGACTGGCATACAAAGGACATGACATCTTATATTATATTTAGAAAGAGTATATCATAAATCAGATTTACTTTTGTTGAAGTAGAATAAAGATTTATTTTACTACGGAACGTTTTTGTTTTTATATTATTTGAAATCAGAATTATATGTACATATATTGTACATAATCACTGAAGTCATTGTTCTTTGTTTCTTATGATATTTGAATTGTTGAACTTATGACTTTGGGTATGTGGGTGTGTTTAATTTGTTTGAACCAGTCTTACATTGCCAAAGCTTATGTCCCTGCTGGTAGACTTGGTGTAAATTCATTGGCATTTTGAGGAATGTTAAACGTGTTGCAAAATTGTAAGAATGATTTTTTAAAATGAAGAATATGAAATTGAATCAAACACCAAGCTTTTGGGAAATCTCGTTCAACGATTTTATTGCACTCCACAAATTTATAAGCTATTGAGGTGTTGAATACTGGAATAGACAGAGTCAAAGCCATAGAACCTGTTATGTATTAGAGTATTCTGGAAATGCCTTACTCATAAAACTTGGAACATTCATGTTCCTGACTGGAATTTACAAACCAGTGATCCTGGTCGGAAAGCTACAAACAATAATATCAAGTGTTTTCTAAAGTCACAATCGAATACAGTCCATTCTATAGTCACAAACAAGCAGACTCGCTACATTCTATAGTCACAAACAAGCAGACTCACTGTATTCTATAGTCACAAACAAGCAGACTCGCTACATTCTAAAGTCACAAACAAGCAGACTCACTGTATTCTATAGTCACAAACAAGCAGACTCGCTACATTCTAAAGTCACAAACAAGCAGACTCACTGTATTCTATAGTCACAAACAAGCAGACTCGCTACATTCTATAGTCACAAACAAGCAGACTCACTGCATTCTATAGTCACAATCAAGCAAATACAGTCCATTCTATAGTCACAAACAAGCAGACTCACTGCATTCTAAAGTCACAAACAAGGGACTCACTGTATTCTATAGTCACAAACAAGCAGACTCACTGCATTCTAAAGTCACAATCAAGCAGACTCACTGCATTCTATAGTCACAAACAAGCGGACTTACTGCATTCTAAAGTTACAATCTAGCAAATACAGTCCATTCTATAGTCACCAACAAGCAGATTCACTGCATTCTATAGTCACAAACAAGGGACACGCTACATTCTATAGTCACAAACAAGCAGATTCACTGCATTCTATAGTCACAAACAAGCAGACTCGCTACATTCTATAGTCACAAACAAGCGGACTCACTGCATTCTATAGTCACAAACAAGCAGACTCACTGTATTCTATAGTCACAAACAAGCAGACTCGCTACATTCTAAAGTCACAAACAAGCGGACTCACTGCATTCTAAAGTCACAAACAAGCGGACTCGCTACATTCTATAGTCACAAACAAGCAGACTCACTGTATTCTATAGTCACAAACAAGCAGATTCACTGCATTCTAAAGTCACAAACAAGCGGACTCGCTGCATTCTATAGTCACAAACAAGCAGACTCACTGCATTCTATAGTCACAAACAAGCAGATTCACTGCATTCTATAGTCACAAACAAGCAGACTCACTGCATTCTATAGTCACAAACAAGGGACTCACTACATTCTATAGTCACAAACAAGCAGATTCACTGCATTCTATAGTCACAAACAAGGGACACGCTACATTCTATAGTCACAAACAAGCAGATTCACTGCATTCTATAGTCACAAACAAGCAGACTCGCTACATTCTATAGTCACAAACAAGCGGACTCACTGCATTCTATAGTCACAAACAAGCAGACTCGCTACATTCTAAAGTCACAAACAAGCGGACCCACTGCATTCTAAAGTCACAAACAAGCAGATTCACTGCATTCTATAGTCACAAACAAGCAGACTCGCTACATTCTATAGTCACAAACAAGCGAATACAGTCCATTCTATAGTCACAAACAAGCAGACTCACTGCATTCTAAAGTCACAATCAAGCAAATACAGTCCATTCTAAAGTCACAAACAAGCGAACTCGCTGCATTCTATAGTCACAAACAAGCAGACTCACTGCATTCTATAGTCACAAACAAGCAGATTCACTGCATTCTATAGTCACAAACAAGCAGACTCACTGCATTCTATAGTCACAAACAAGGGACTCACTACATTCTATAGTCACAAACAAGCAGATTCACTGCATTCTATAGTCACAAACAAGGGACACGCTACATTCTATAGTCACAAACAAGCAGATTCACTGCATTCTATAGTCACAAACAAGCAGACTCGCTACATTCTATAGTCACAAACAAGCGGACTCACTGCATTCTATAGTCACAAACAAGCAGACTCGCTACATTCTAAAGTCACAAACAAGCGGACTCACTGCATTCTAAAGTCACAAACAAGCAGATTCACTGCATTCTATAGTCACAAACAAGCAGACTCGCTACATTCTATAGTCACAAACAAGCGAATACAGTCCATTCTATAGTCACAAACAAGCAGACTCACTGCATTCTAAAGTCACAATCAAGCAAATACAGTCCATTCTAAAGTCACAAACAAGCGAACTCACTGCATTCTTAAGTCACAAATAAGTGGACTCACTGCATTCTATAGTCACAAACAAGCAGACCCACTGCATTCTATAGTCACAAACAAGCAGACTCGCTACATTCTATAGTCACAAACAAGCAGACTCGCTACATTCTATAGTCACAAACAAGCAGACTCGCTACATTCTATAGTCACAAACAAGCAGACTCACTGCATTCTATAGTCACAAACAAGCAGACTCACTGCATTCTATAGTCACAAACAAGCAGACTCACTACATTCTATAGTCACAAACACGTGGACTCACTGCATTCTATAGTCACAAACAAGCGGACTTACTGCTTTCTTAAGTCACAACGAGCCAAGAGCTTTTTGAAAGTGTAATTCTACATAAAGTTATTGTGACCTATTTTGATGGCTCTTTGATGAATTCATTCTCGTATGAAATCCAAAGCACGTCTGACAAGAGAGGGACACAATTTCCACACCTGCCACCAAACGACGGAGATATTTTTATTTCATTTTCAGGATAGGTAAATTATCAATATGGTTGCTATTTCTGTCCTTTCGTCGTTTCATTTTGTCGCCCAAACATAATGATATTATTCGTCTTTTTTCGCCCCTGCTAATTATCGTCTTTTTCGCAGCGACATAACGGAAAAACGCAATAACTGATCGCGAAATGACGATAAAAAGGAATAACTTATTTGCGGGTCGAATGATGGCTCTGCTATTTTTCGTCACGACATAACGATGATTATCGTTGTGTCTATGCGACAAAACGAATCGATAAAAGGACAGAAATCAGCCATGACATATTAATACTATTCTCCTTCATTAATTCATTTCGATTGAACTGAGACTAATATAACTGATAGCCTTGACCTCGCGAGAAATTTCAATATCATAATACCATTTTATACCCCACCTACATGACAGGTATGTTATTGTCTGTACTATTTTATAATAAATTGATCTTGCAGCCTTTGATTAAATTCTAGTTAACTTGATCCTTGTCTGCAAACATGATAACATTTGCTGTATACAAACTGGGCTTACTTGATAACGAAGGTGGAATACTAGTTAATCATTACAGTCATTCAGATTGCCTATCAATGATAAGGATACGGACCTCCTCCATTTATACTTGTCAAAACTACTAACCAACATTCGAAATACTATCAAATCTCGGTTACAGTCATATTGTAATACTGTTTACTCAAGAAGTGACACTAATAATATGTGGATTTTGCAGGCCTCCTAAGAGCTTTTGACCAATCTCCAGCACCCTCTTCTGAAATACCTCTGCTATAAGTACATTTGATTTTTTCCCTTTCTGTTCACCACCATACCCCATTCTAAACTGAGGGAATGTCTTCGTTCTCTTGTTATGAGAGATTTCTTGTCCAAGAAAGGTGAATGGCGGTATAAAGATATGGTTGTGAACAATACTGAAGAGTATTTCGTAAAAAATAAATACACCCAAATCAAAAAGGAACTACCGAGGACGAAATCATAAAAAGTTATCGAGTTTCTAGGTGACAACATCTTCGTCGAGTTTGGTGGTAAGATCTTCCAACAGACTATTTGCATACCTATGGGAACTAACAGTGTCCTTCTGTTGGCGGACTTGATTTTGTTTCCAAGGCTGAATGTGTTGAAGAGCAAATCAAAACAGGTCACTTAGACCTTGCAAAGACTTTACTTTCACTTTTAGATACATTGATGACGTCTTGTCTTTAAAAAACAAGAAATTTATTGACCACGCCCATTGTATATACCCACCAGAATTGGAAATCAAAGATACGACAGACTCTTCTTCAGCTGCTTATCTCGATCTTTTCCTTTAACGGAATCAACATGAACAGCTTTCCATCATGCTGTATGATAAACATGATTTCAATTCCCCTATTATGAATTTTCCTTTACTGGGTAACAATATTCCTGCATCCCCAACCTAAGGTATTTACAAGTCATAGTTGGTTCGATATTCAAGGACATGTTCCCATTATCACGTCAACGGACTCGTAACAGGGTTTCAAAAGTTGGGGTTGATACAAACTGAAAGTTTTATGGTTGCCATGGCTATCTCATTGAGAAATATTGTTTTTTTTTTTTTTTTTTGCGAGATAAAGCTGGACGTTAGTTTGCCTGTTGGTTCCGTTGTACGATATGAAGCTGGACATATTTGATGCTCGTTAGTTTGCCTGTTGGTTCCGTTGTACGATATGAAGCTGGACGTATTTGATGCTCGTTAGTTTACCTGTTGGTTTCGTTGTACGATATGAAGCTGGGCGTGTTTGATACTCGTTAGTTTGCCTGTTGGTTCCGTTGTACGATATGAAGCTGGACGTATTTGATGCTCGTTAGTTTACCTGTTGGTTTCGTTGTACGATATGAAGCTGGGCGTGTTTGATACTCGTTAGTTTGCCTGTTGGTTCCGTTGTATGATATAAAGTTGGACATATTTGATACTCGTTAGTTTGCCTGTTGGTTCCGTTGTATGATATAAAGTTGGACGTGTTTGATGCTCGTTAGTTTGCCTGTTGGTTCCGTTGTATGATATAAAGTTGGACGTGTTTGATACTCGTTAGTTTGCCTGTTGGTTCCGTTGTATGATATAAAGTTGGACGTGTTTGATACTCGTTAGTTTGCCTGTTGGTTCCGTTGTATGATATAAAGTTGGACGTGTTTGATGCTCGTTAGTTTGCCTGTTGGTTCCGTTGTATGATATAAAGTTGGACATATTTGATACTCGTTAGTTTGCCTGTTGGTTCCGTTGTATGATATAAAGCTGGACGTGTTTGATGCTCGTTAGTTTACCTGTTGGTTTCGTTGTACGATATAAAGCTGGACGTATTTGATGCTCGTTAGTTTACCTATTGGTTCCGTTGTACAATATGAAGTTGGACATATTTGATGCTCGTTAGTTTACCTGTTGGTTCCGTTGTACGATATAAAGCTGGACGTGTTTGATGTTCGTTAGTTTGCCTGTTGGTTCCGTTGTACGATATAAAGCTGGACGTGTTTGATGCTCGTTAGTTTGCCTGTTGGTTCCGTTGTACGATATAAAGTTGGACGTGTTTGATGCTCGTTAGTTTGCCTGTTGGTTCCGTTGTACGATATAAAGTTGGACGTGTTTGATGTTCGTTAGTTTGCCTGTTGGTTCCGTTGTACGATATAAAGTTGGACGTGTTTGATGTTCGTTAGTTTGCCTGTTGGTTCCGTTGTACGATATAAAGTTGGACGTGTTTGATGTTCGTGAGTATGCCTGTTGGTTCCGTTGTACGATATAAAGTTGGACGTGTTTGATGTTCGTTAGTTTGCCTGTTGGTTCCGTTGTACGATATAAAGTTGGACGTGTTTGATGTTCGTTAGTTTGCCTGTTGGTTCCGTTGTACGATATAAAGTTGGACGTGTTTGATGCTCGTTAGTTTGCCTGTTGGTTCCGTTGTACGATATAAAGTTGGACGTGTTTGATGCTCGTTAGTTTGCCTGTTGGTTCCGTTGTACGATATAAAGTTGGACGTGTTTGATGTTCGTTAGTTTGCCTGTTGGTTCCGTTGTACGATATAAAGCTGGACGTGTTTGATGCTCGTTAGTTTGCCTGTTGGTTCCGTTGTATGATATAAAGTTGGACGTGTTTGATGCTCGTTAGTTTGCCTGTTGGTTCCGTTGTACGATATAAATATTAGATAGTCCTGTGTAACTGATACATTAATATAACCACATAGTGTAACTGATACATTAATTTATACAGATTCCTGTGTAACTGATACATTAATTTATACAGAGTCCTGTGTAACTGATACATTAATTTATACAGTCCTGTGTAACTGATACATTAATTTATACAGAGTCCTGTGTAACTGATACATTAATTTATACAGAGTCCTGTGTAACTGATACATTAATTTATACAGAGTCCTGTGTAACTTATACATTAATTTATACAGTCCTGTGTAACTGATACATTAATTTATAGAATCCTGTGTCCTGTGTAACTCATACATTAATTTATAGATAGTCCTGTGGAACATACATTAATTGATACAGAGTCCTGTGGTAACATAAATACATTGATAAAGACTCCTGTGTAACTCAATATCATTGATACTGAGTATATGAGAACATCCTGTGTATTGAGTCCTGTGGAACATAAAGAAATTGATACTGAGTCTGTGGAACTTATAAATACATTGATACAGAGTCCTGTGGAACATATAATACATTGATACAGAGTCCTTGTGGGACATCAATACATTGATAAAGACTCCTGTGGAACATAAATACATTGATACAGAGTCCTGTGGAACATAAATACATTGATAAAGACTCCTGTGGAACATAAATACATTGATACTGAGTCCTGTGGAACATAAATACATTGATACAGAGTCCTGTGGAACATAAATACATTGATACAGAGTCCTGTGGAACATAAATACATTGATACAGAGTCCTGTGGAACATAAATAGAGTCCTGTGGAACATAAATACATTGATACAGAGTCCTGTGGAACATAAATACATTGATAAAGACTCCTGTGGAACATAAATACATTGATACAGAGTCCTGTGGAACATAAATACATTGATACTGAGTCCTGTGGAACATAAATACATTGATACTGAGTCCTGTGGAACATAAATACATTGATACAGAGTCCTGTGGAACATAAATACATTGATAAAGACTCCTGTGGAACATAAATACATTGATACAGAGTCCTGTGGAACATAAATACATTGATACAGAGTCCTGTGGAACATAAATACATTGATACTGAGTCCTGTGGCAAACACAGAGTCCTGTGGAGAACATTGATACTGAGTCCTGTGGACATAAATACATTTGATACAGAGTCCTGTGGAACATAAATACATTGATAAAGACTCCTGTGGAACATAAAGTACATTGATACAGAGTCCTGTGGAACATGGATACATTGATAAAGACTCTTGTGGAACATAAATACATTGATACAGAGTCCTGTGGAACGATATTAGTTTATGGTAAAGCGAATGATTGTGAACTAATGAGTCCTGTGGAACATAAATACATTGTACTTATAGAGTCCTGTGGGACATAAAAGACATTGATGCTTCTTTTCAGATGCCAAATTGTTGGACATAAATACATTGATACAGAGTCCTGTGGAACATAAATACATTGATACAGAGAAATTTGAACATAAGTACATTGATAAAGAGAACCTGTTGGATCTAAATACATCAATTTTACAGAGTCCTGTGGAACATAAATACATTGTAGATGTATCAGCTCTAAAACACAAAAGGCTCGACAATGTGTCCTGTGTAACTTATAAATACATTGTGTGATCTTAGACTGGACGTGTTCCATGCTCGTTAGTTTGCCTGTTGGTTCCGTTGTACGATATGAAGCTAAACGTGGAGATGTTACTTTGTACTTATCGTTGGTTCCATTGTATGATCATCACTTGGAAATTATTCTTTCAGATGCCAAATTGTAACCGCTGTTCTGGAGACAAGCACGAGATGACTGAACGAGCTGTAGAAATTTGTCATGACATCTGCAGAGAACCTGTTAGATCTAATGAGGACATCAATTTAGACTAGTAGATGTCATTAGGAAAGTACAGGGAATAGAGCAGATCATGTGTAGATGTATCACTACTAAAACGTAGAAGGCTAACCTTGTGTGATGTGGAACCCATATCTTCAATTTCTTTGTGTGATCTTAAGCTGGACGTGTTTGATGCTCGTTAGTTTGCCTGTTGGTTCCGTTGTACGATATGAAGCTAAACGTGTTTGATGTTCGTTAGTTTGCCTGTTGGTTCCGTTGTATGATATAAAGCTGGACATGTTTGATGCTCGTTAGTTTACCTGTTGGTTCCGTTGTACGATATAAAGCTAAACGTGTTTGATGTTCGTTAGTTTGCCTGTTGGTTCCGTTGTACGATATAAAGCTGGACGTGTTTGATGCTCGTTAGTTTGCCGTTTGTTCCGTTGTACGATATAAAGCTTATGTGTTTGATGCTCGTTAGTTTGCCTGTTGGTTCCGTTGTACGATATAAAGCTGGACGTGTTTGATGCTCGTTAGTTTGCCTGTTGGTTCCGTTGTACGATATGAAGCTGGACGTGTTTGATGCTCGTTAGTTTACCTGTTGGTTCCGTTGTACGATATAAAGCTGGACGTGTTTCATGCTCGTTAGTGTGCCTGTTGGTTCCGTTGTACGATATAAAAATGGACGTATTTGATGCTCGTTAGTTTGCCTGTTGGTTCCGTTGTACGATATAAAGCTGGATGTATTTGATGCTCGTTAGTTTACCTGTTGGTTCCGTTGTACGATATAAAGCTGGACGTGTTTGATGCTCGTTAGTTTGCCTGTTGGTTCCGTTGTACGATATAAAGCTGGACGTATTTGATGCTCGTTAGTTTACCTGTTGGTTCCGTTGTACGATATAAAGCTGGACGTGTTTGATGCTCGTTAAGTTTGCTGGTTGGTTCCGTTGTCAATATGAAGCTGGACGTGTTTGATGCTGGTTAGTGTGCCTGTTTGTTTCGTTGTACGATATAAAGCTGGACGTGTTTGATGCTCGTTAGTGTGCCTGTTGGTTCCGTTGTACGATATGAAGCTGGACGTGTTTGATGCTCGTTGGTTTGTCTGTTGGTTCCGTTGAGTGATATGAAGCTGGACGTGTTTGATGCTCGTTAGTTTTTATGTTGGTTCCGTTGTGTGAAATAAAGCTGGTGGTTTTTGAAGCTTGTGAGTATGTCGGTTGGTTCCGTTGTGTCATATGAAGATGGTCGTGTTTGATGCTCGTTAGTTTGATCTGGTCGTGTTTGATGCTAATTAGATTGTCTGTTGGTTCCGTTGTGTGATATGAAGCTGGACGTGTTTGATGCTCGTTAGGTTGTCTGTTGGTTCCGTTGTGTGATATGAAGCTGGACGTGTTTGATGCTCGTTATGTTGTCTGTTGGTTCCGTTGTGTGATATGAATCTTGTCGTGTTTGATGCTAATTAGATTGTCTGTTGGTTCCGTTGTGTGATATGAAGCTGGTCGTGTTTGATGCTCGTTAGTTTGTCTGTTGGTTCCGTTGTGTGATATGAAACTGGTCGTGTTTGATGCTCGTTGTTTTTGTTGGTTCCGTTGTGCTCGAAGCTGGTCGTTTTGAAGCTGTTGTTTGTCTGTTGTTGTGTGATATGAAGCTGGACGTGTTTGATGCTCGTAACGTAGTCTGTTGGTTCCGTTGTGTGATATGAAGCTGGTCGTGTTTGATGCTCGTTTGTTTGTCTGTTGGTTCCGTTGTGTGATATGAAGCTGGTCGTGTTTGATGCTCGTTAATTTGTCTGTTGGTTCCGTTGTGTGATATGAAGCTGGTCGTGTTTAATGCTCGTTAGTTTGTCTGTTGGTTCCGTTGTGTGATATGAAGCTGGTCGTGTTTGATGCTCGTTAGTTTGTCTGTTGGTTCCGTTGTGTGAAACAAAGCTAGTCGTGTTTGATGCTCGTTAGTTTGTCTGTTGGTTTCGTTTTGTGATATGAATCTGGTCGTGTTTGATGCTAATTAGATTGTCTGTTGGTTCTGTTGTGTGATATGAAGCTGGACGTGTTTGATGCTCGTTAGGTTGTCTGTTGGTTCCGTTGTGTGATATGAAGCTGGTCGTGTTTGATGCTCGTTAGGTTGTCTGTTGGTTCCGTTGTGTGATATAAAGCTGGACGTGTTTGATGCTCGTTATGTTGTCTGTTGGTTCCGTTGTGTGATATGAAGCTGGTCGTGTTTGAAGCTCGTGAGTATGTCGGTTGGTGCCGTTGTGTGATATGAAGCTGGTCGTGTTTGATGCTCGTTAGTTTGCCTGTTGGTTCCGTTGTGTGATATGAAGCTGGTCGTGTTTGATGCTCGTTAGTTTGTGTGTTGGTTCCGTTGTGTGATATGAATCTGGTCGTGTTTGATGCTAATTAGATTGTCTGTTGGTTCTGTTGTGTGATATGAAGCTGGACGTGTTTGATGCTCGTTAGGTTGTCTGTTGGTTCCGTTGTGTGATATGAAGCTGGACGTGTTTGATGCTCGTTATGTTGTCTGTTGGTTCCGTTGTGTGATATGAAGCTGGACGTGTTTGATGCTCGTTAGTTTGTCTGTTGGTTCCGTTGTGTGATATGAAGCTGGACGTGTTTGATGCTCGTTAGTTTGTCTGTTGGTTCCGTTGTGTGAAATAAAGCTGGTGGTTTTTGAAGCTCGTGAGTTTGTCGGTTGGTTCCGTTGTGTCATATGAAGATGGTCGTGTTTGATGCTCGTTAGTTTGCCTGTTGGTTCCGTTGTGTGATATGAAGCTGGTCGTGTTTGATTCTCGTTAGTTTGTGTGTTGGTTCCGTTGTGTGATATGAAGCTGGTCGTGTTTGATGCTCGTTAATTTGTCTGTTGGTTCCGTTGTGTGATATGAAGCAGGATGTGTGTGATGCTCGTTAGTTTGTCTGTTGGTTCCGTTGTGTGATATGAAGCTGGTCGTGTTTGAAGCTAATTAGATTGTCTGTTGGTTCTGTTGTGTGATATGAAGCTGGACGTGTTTGATGCTCGTTAGGTTGTCTGTTGGTTCCGTTGTGTGATATGAAGCTGGACGTGTTTGATGCTCGTTATGTTGTCTGTTGGTTCCGTTTGTGATATGAAGCTGGACGTGTTTGATGCTCGTTAGTTTTGTTGTGTGATATGTTGGTTCCGTTGTGTGATAAGAAGCTGGGCATGTTTGATACTCGTTAGTTTGTCTGTTAGTTCCTTTGTGTGATATGAAGCTGGACATGTTTGATGTGCGTTAGTTTGTCTATTAGTTCCGTTGTGTGATATAAAGCTGAACATGTTTGATGTTCGTTAGTTTGCCTGTTAGTTCCGTTGTGTGATATGAAGCTGTACATGTTTGATGCTCGTTAGTTTGTCTGTTGGTTCCGTTGTGTGATAAGAAGCTGGTCGTGTTTGATGCTCGTTAGTTTGTCTGTTGGTTCCGTTGTGTGATATGAAGCTGGTCGTGTTTGATGCTCGTTAGTTTGTCTGTTGGTTCCGTTGTGTGATATGAAGCTGGTCGTGTTTGATGCTCGTTAGTTTGTCTGTTGGTTCCGTTGTGTGAGATGAAACTGGTCGTGTTTGATGCTCGTTAGTTTGTCTGTTGGTTCCGTTGTGTGATATGAAGCTGGTCGTGTTGTGATATGAAGCTGGTCGTGTTTGATGCTCGTTAGTTTGTCTGTTGGTTCCGTTGTGTGATATGACGTTGGACGTGTTTGATGCTCGTAACGTAGTCTGTTGGTTCCGTTGTGTGATATGAAGCTGGTCGTGTTTGATGCTCGTTAGTTTGTCTGTTTGTTCCGTTGTGTGATATGAAGCTGGACGTGTTTGATGCTCGTTAGTTTGTCTGTTGGTTCCGTTGTGTGATATGAAGCTGGTCGTGTTTGATGCTCGTTAGTTTGTCTGTTGGTTCCGTTGTGTGATATGAAGCTGGTCGTGTTTGATGCTCGTTAGTTTGTCTGTTGGTTCCGTTGTGTGATATGAAACTGGTCGTGTTTGATGCTCGTTAGTTTGTCTGTTGGTTACGTTGTGTGATATGAAGCTGGTCGTGTTTGATGCTCGTTAGTTTGTCTCTTAGTTCCGTTGTGTGATATTAATCTCGTCGTGTTTGATGCTCGTTAGTTTGTCTGTTGGTTCCGTTGTGTGAAACAAACCTAGTCGTGTTTGATGCTCGTTAGTTTGTCTGTTGGTTCCGTTGTGTGATATGAAACTAGTCGTGTTTGATGCTCGTTAGTTTGTCTGTTGGTTCCGTTGTGTGATATGAAGCTGGTCGTGTTTGATGCTCGTTAGTTTGTCTGTTGGTTTGTGTTTCGGTTGGTTCCGTTGTGTGATATGAATCTGGTCGTGTTTGATGCTCGTTAGTTTGTCTGTTGGTGCCGTTGTGTGATATGAAGCTGGTCGTGTTTGATGCTCGTTAGTTTGTCTATTGGTTCCGTTGTGTGAGATGAAACTGGTCGTGTTTGATGCTCGTTAGTTTGTCTGTTGGTTCCGTTGTGTGATATGAAGCTGGACGTGTTTGATGCTGGTTAGTTTGTCTGTTGGTTCCGTTGTGTGATATGAAGCTGGACGTGTTTGATGCTCGTTAGTTTGTCTGTTGGTTCCGTTGTGTGATATGAAGCTGGACGTGTTTGATGCTCGTTAGTTTGCCTGTTGGTTCCGTTGTGTGATATGAAGCTGGTCGTGTTTGATGCTCGTTAGTTTGTCTGTTGGTTCCGTTGTGTGATATGAAACTGGTCGTGTTTGATGCTCGTTAGTTTGTCTGTTGGTTCCGGTGTGTGATATGAAGCTGGTCGTGTTTGATGCTCGTTAGTTTGTCTGTTGGTTCCGTTGTGTGATATGAAGCTGGTCGTGTTTGATGCTCGTTAGTTTGTCTATTGGTTCCGTTGTGTGAGATGAAACTGGTCGTGTTTGAAGCTCGTGAGTATGTCGGTTGGTTCCGTTGTGTCATATGAAGATGGTCGTGTTTGATGCTCGTTAGTTTGCCTGTTGGTTCCGTTGTGTGATATGAAGCTGGACGTGTTTGATGCTCGTTAGTTTGTCTGTTGGTTCCGTTGTGTGATATGAAGCTGGACATGTTTGATATTCGTTAGTTTGTCTGTTGGTTTCATTGTGTGATATGAAGCTGGTCGTGTTTGAAGCTCGTTAGTTTGTCTGTTGGTTCCGTTGTGTGATATGAAGCTGGTCGTGTTTGATGCTCGTTAGTTTGTCTGTTGGTTCCGTTGTGTGATATGAAGCTGGACGTGTTTGATGCTCGTTAGGTTGTCTGTTGGTTCCGTTGTGTGATATGAAGCTGGACGAGTTTGATGCTCGTTATGCTGTCTGTTGGTTCCGTTGTGTGGTATGAAGCTGGTCGTGTTTGATGCTCGTTAGGTTGTCTGTTGGTTCCG
Organism: Ylistrum balloti; assembly: GCF_031769215.1. Lineage (NCBI taxonomy): Eukaryota > Metazoa > Mollusca > Bivalvia > Pectinida > Pectinidae > Ylistrum > Ylistrum balloti. Next base: position 1,108,089 of record NW_026781961.1, read on the forward strand.
TTGTGTGATATGAAGCTGGTCGTGTTTGATGCTCGTTAGTTTGTCTGTTGGTTCCGTTGTGTGATATGAAGCTGGTCGTGTTTGATGCTCGTTAGTTTGTCTGTTGGTTCCGTTGTGTGATATGAAGCTGGACGTGTTTGATGCTCGTTAGTTTGTCTGTTGGTTCCGTTGTGTGATATGAAGCTGGTCGTATTTGATGCTCGTTAGTTTGTCTGTTGGTTCCGTTGTGTGATATGAAGCTTTTCGTGTTTAATGCTCGTTAGTTTGTCTGTTGGTTCCGTTGTGTGATATGAAGTGATGCTCGTTCGTTTGTCTGTTGGTTCCGTTGTGTGATATGAAGCTGGTCGTATTTTATGCACATTAGTTTGTCTGTTGGTTCCGTTGTGTGATATGAAGCTGGTCGTGTTTGATGCTCGTTAGTTTGTCTGTTGGTTCCGTTGTGTGATATGAAGCTGGACGTGTTTGATGCTCGTTAGTTTGTCTGTTGGTTCCGTTGTGTGATATGAAGCTGGACGTGTTTGATGCTCGTTAGTTTGTCTGTTGGTTCTGATGTGTGATATGAAGCTGGACGTGTTTGATGCTCGTTAGTTTGTCTGCTGGTTATGTTGTGTGATATGAAGCTGGTCGTGTTTGATGCTCCTTAGTTTGTCTGTTGGTTCCGTTGTGTGATATGAAGCGTGACGTGTTTGATTCTGTTTGTTTGTCTGTTGGTTCCGTTGTGTGTTATGAAGCTGGACGTTTTTGAAGCTCGTTGGTTTTTCTGTTGGTTCCGTTGTGTGATATGAAGCAGGACGTGTTTGATGCTCGTTAGTTTGTCTGTTGGTTCCGTTGTGTGATATGAAGCTGGTCGTGTTTGATGCTCGTTAGTTTGTCTGTTGGTTCCGTTGTGTGATATGAAGCTGGACGTGTTTGATGCTCGTTATGTTGTCTGTTGGTTCCGTTGTGTGATATGAAGCTGGTCGTGTTTGAAGCTCGTGAGTATGTCGGTTGGTGCCGTTGTGTGATATGAATCTGGACGTGTTTGATGCTCGTTAGTTTGTCTGTTGGTTCCGTTGTGTGATATGAAGCTGGTCGTGTTTGATGCTCGTTAGTTTGTCTGTTGGTTCCGTTGTGTGAAATGAAGCTGGACGTGTTTGATGCTCGTTAGTATAAAGGTTTGTTCCGTTGTGTAAGATTAATGTGGTCGTATTTGATGCTCGTTAGTTTGTCTGTTGGTTCCGTTGTGTGATATGAAGCTGGTCGTGTTTGATGTTCGTTAGTTTGTCTGTTGGTTCCGTTGTGTGATATGAAGCTGGACGTGTTTGATGCTCGTTAGTTTGTCTGTTGGTTCCGTTGTGTGATATGAAGCTGGTCGTGTTTGATGCTCGTTAGTTTGTCTGTTGGTTCCGTTGTGTGATATGAAGCTGGACGTGTTTGATGCTCGTTAGTTTGTCTGTTGGTTCCGTTGTGTGATATGAAGCTGGACGTTTTTGATGCTCGTTAGTTTGTGTGTTGGTTCCGTTGTGTGATATGAAGCTGGACGTGTTTGATGCTCGTTAGTTTGTCTGTTGGTTCTGTTGTGTGATATGAAGCTGGACGTGTTTGATGCTCGTTAGTTTGTCTGTTGGTTACGTTGTGTGATATGAAGCTGGACGTGTTTGATGCTCGTTAGTTTGTCTGTTGGTTCCGTTGTGTTGATGCTGTTCGTTGTTGTTTGTCTGTTGGTTCCGTTGTGTGATATGAAGCTGGTCGTGTTTGATGCTCGTTAGTTTGTCTGTTGGTTCCGTTGTGTGATATGAAGCTGGAGTTTGTCTGTTGGTTCCGTTGTGTGATATGAAGCTGGTCGTGTTTGATGCTCGTTAGTTTGCCTGTTGGTTCCGTTGTGTGATATGAAGCTGGTCGTGTTTGATGCTCGTTAGTTTGTCTGCTGGTTCCGTTGTGTGATATGAAGCTGGACGTGTTTGATGCCTGTTAGTTTGTCTGTTTGTTCCGTTGTATGATATGAAGCTGGTCGTGTTTGATGCTCGTTAGTTTGTCTGTTGGTTCCGTTGTGTGATATGAAGCTGGACGTGTTTGATGCTCGTTAGTTTGTCTGTTGGTTCCGTTGTGTGATATGAAGCTGGACGTGTGTGATGCTCATTAGTTTGTCCGTTGGTTCCGTTGTGTGATATGAAGCTGGACGTGTTTGATGCTCGTTAGTTTGTCTGTTGGTTCCGTTGTGTGATATGAAGCTGGTCGTGTTTGATGCTCGTTAGTTTGTCTGTTGGTTCCGTTGTGTGATATGAAGCTGGACGTGTTTGATGCTCGTTAGTTTGTCTGTTGGTTCCGTTGTGTGATATGAAGCTGGACGTGTTTGATGCTCGTTAGTTTGTCTGTTGGTTCCGTTGTGTGATATGAAGCTGGACGTGTTTGATGCTCGTTAGTGTGTCTGTTGGTTCCGTTGTGTGATATGAAGCTGGACGTGTTTGATGCTCGTTAGTTTGTCTGTTGGTTCCGTTGTGTGATATGAAGCTGGTCGTATTTGATGCACATCAGTTTGTATGTTGGTTCCGTTGTGTGATGAGCAGCTTGTCGGCTGTGTTTGATGCCTGTCAGTCTTATTGTAGGTTCCGTTGTGTGATATAAAGATGGTCGTGTTTGATGCTCGTTAGTTTGCCTGTTGGTTGCATTGTGCGATATGAAGCTGGTCGTGTTTGAAGCTCGTCGTTGATGCTCATTAGGTTGTCTGTTGGTTCCGTTGTGTGATATGAAGTTGGGCGTGTTTGATGTTCGTTAGTTTGTCTGTTGGTTCCATTGTGTGATATGAATCTTGTCGTGTTTGATGCTAATTAGATTGTCTGTTGGTTCCGTTGTGTGATATAAAGCTGGTCGTGTTTGATGCTCGTTAGTTTGCCTGTTGGTTCCATTGTGTGATATCAAGCTGGTCGTGTTTTTGAAGCTCCTCAGTTTGTCTGTTGGTTCTGTTGTGTGGTATGAAACTGGTCGTGTTTGATGCTCGTTAGTTTGTCTGTTGGTTCCGTTGTGTGATATGAATCTGGTCGTGTTTGATGCTCATTAGTTTGTCTGTTGGTTCCGTTGTGTAATATGAAGCTGGACGTGTTTGATGTTCGTTAGTTTGTCTGTTGGTTCCATTGTGTGATATGAAGCTGGTCGTGTTTGAAGCTCGTCAGTTTGTCTGTTGGTTCCGTTGTGTGATATAATGATGGACCTGTTTGATGCTCGTTATGTTGTCTGTTGGTTCCGTTGTGTGTTATGAAGCTGGATGTTTTTGAAGCTCGTTAGTTTGTCTGTTGGTTCCGTTGTATGATATGAAGCAGGACGTGTTTGATGCTCGTTAGTTTGCCTGTTAGTTCCGTTGTGTCATATGAAGCTGGACGTGTTTGATGCTCGTTAGTTTTTCTGTTGGTTCCGTTGTTTGATATGAAGCTGGACGTGTTTGATGTTCGTTAGTTTGTCTGTTGGTTCCATTGTGTGATATGAAGCTGGTCGTGTTTGAAGCTCGTCAGTTTGTCTGTTGGTTCCGTTGTGTGATATAATGATGGACCTGTCTGATGCTCGTTATGTTGTCTGTTGGTTCCGTTGTGTGTTATGAAGCTGGACGTGTTTGATGCTCGTTAGTTTGTCTGTTGGTTCCGTTGTGTGATATGAAGCAGGACGTGTTTGATGCTCGTTAGTTTGCCTGTTAGTTCCGTTGTGTCATATGAAACTGGACGTGTTTGATGCTCGTTAGTTTGCCTGTTAGTTCCGTTGTGTCATATGAAACTGGACGTGTTTGATGTTCGTTAGTTTGTCTGTTGGTTCCGTTGTGTGATATGAAGCTGGACGTGTTTGATGCTCGTTTATTTGTCGTTTGGTTCCGTTGTATGTTATGAAGATCGTCGTATTTGATGCTCGTTAATTTGCCTGTTGGTTCCGTTATATGATATGAAGCTGGTCGTGTTTGAAGCTCGTTAATTTGTCTGTTGGTTCCGTTGTGTGATATAAAGCTGGACGTGTTTAAAGTTCATCAGTTTGTTTGTAGGTTCCGTTGTGTGATATAAAGCTGGTCGTGTTTGATGCTCGTTAGTTTGCCTGTTGGTTGCATTGTGCGATATGAAGCTGGTCGTGTTTGAAGCTCGTTAGTTTGTCTGTTGGTTCCGTTGTGTGATATGAAGCTGGACGTGTTTGATGCTCGTTAGTTTGTCTGTTGGTTCCGTTGTGTAAAAAAAAGCTAATCGTGTTTGAAGCTCGTTAATTTGTCTGTTGGTTCCGTTGTGTGATATGAAGCTGGATGTGTTTGATGCTCGTTAGTTTGTCTGCCGGTTACGTTGTGTGATATGAAGCTGGTCGTGTTTGATGCTCGTTAGTTTGTCTGTTGGTTCCGGTGTGTGAAACAAAGCAAGTGGTGTTTGATTCTCGTTAGTTTGTGTGTTGGTTCCGTTGTGTGATATAAAGCTGGACGTTTTTGATGCTCGTTAGTTTACTTGTTGGTTCCGTTGTACGATATAAAGCTAGACCTGTTTGATGCTCGTTAGTTTGCTTGTTGGTTCCGTTGTACGATATAAAGCTGGACTTGTTTGATGCTCGTTAGTGTGCCTGTTGGTTCCGTTGTACGATATAAAGCTGGACGTGTTTGATGCTCGTTAGTTTGCCTGTTGGTTCCGTTGTACGATATGAAGCTGGACGTGTTTGATGCTCGTTAGTTTGGTTGTTGGTTCCGTTGTACGATATAAAGCTGGACGTGTTTGATGCTCGTTAGTTTGCCTGTTGGTTCCGTTGTACGATATAAAGCTGGTCGTGTTTGATGCTCGTTAGTTTGCCTGTTGGTTCCGTTGTACGATATAAAGCTGGACGTGTTTGATGCTCGTTAGTGTGCCTGTTGGTTCCGTTGTACGATATAAAGCTGGACGTGTTTGATGCTCGTTAGTGTGTCTGTTGGTTCCGTTGTACGATATAAAGCTGGACGTGTTTGTTGTACGATATAAAGCTGGACGTGTTTGATGCTCGTTAGTTTACCTGTTGGTTCGTTGTACGATATAAACCTGGACGTGTTTGATGCTCGTTAGTTTGCCTGTTGGTTCCGTTGTACGATATGAAGCTGGACGTGTTTGATGCTCGTTAGTTTACTTGTTGGTTCCGTTGTACGATATGAAGCTGGACGTGTTTGATGTTCGTTAGTTTGCCTGTTGGTTCCGTTGTACGATATAAAGCTGGACGTGTTTGATGCTCGTTAGGATGTTTGTTGGTTCCATTGTGTGATATGAAGCTGGACGTGTTTGATGCTCGTTAGTTTACTTGTTGGTTTCGTTGTACGATATGAAGCTGGACGTGTTTGATGCTCGTTAGTGTGCCTGTTGGTTCCGTTGTACGATATAAAGCTGGACGTGTTTGATGCTCGTTAGTTTATCTGTTGGTTCCGTTGTACGATATGAAGCTGGACGTGTTTGATGCTCGTTAGTTTGCCTTTTGGTTCCGCTGTACGATATGAAGCTGGACGTGTTTGATGCTCGTTAGTTTACTTGTTGGTTTCGTTGTACGATATGAAGCTGGACGTGTTTGATGCTCGTTAGTTTGTCTGTTGGTTCCGTTGTGTGATATGAATCTTGTCGTGTTTGATGCTAATTAGATTGTCTGTTGGTTCCGTTGTGTGATATGAATCTGGTCGTGTTTGATGCTAATTGGATTGTCTGTTGGTTCCGTCGTGTGATATGAAGCTGGACGTGTTTGATGCTCGTTATGTTGTCTGTTGGTTCCGTTGTGTGTTATGAAGTTGGATGTTTTTGAAGCTCGTTGGTTTGTCTGTTGGTTCCGTTGAGTGATATGAAGCTGGACGTGTTTGATGCTCGTTAGTTTTTATGTTGGTTCCGTTGTGTGAAATAAAGCTGGTGGTTTTTGAAGCTTGTGAGTATGTCGGTTGGTTCCGTTGTGTCATATGAAGATGGTCGTGTTTGATGCTCGTTAGTTTGCCTGTTGGTTCCGTTGTGTGATATGAAGCTGGTCGTGTTTGATGCTCGTTAGTTTGTCTGTTGGTTCCGTTGTGTGATATGAAGCTGGTCGTGTTTGTGCTCGTTAGACCTGTTGGTTCCGTTGTGTGATATGAAGCTGGACGTGTTTGATGCCCGTTATGTTGTCTGTTGGTTCCGTTGTGTGATATGAAGCTGGTCGTGTTTGATGCTCGTTAGTTTGTCTGTTGGTTCCGTTGTGTGATATGAAGCTGGTCGTGTTTGATGCTCGTTAGTATACCTGGTGGTTCTGTAGTGTGATATGAAGCTGGACGTGTTTGATGCTCGTTAGTTTGTCTGTTGGTTCCGTTGTGTGATATGAAGCTGGACGTGTTTGATGCTCGTTAGGTTGTCTGTTGGTTCCGTTGTGTGATATGAAGCTGGACGTGTTTGATGCTCGTTATGTTGTCTGTTGGTTCCGTTTTTGATGTCTTGGTTTACCTGTTGGTTTTGTAGAAGATGAAGCTGGACGTGTTTGTTGCTTTGAATTATTTTGCCTGTTAAAATTTGTATGGTATATGAAGCTGGACGTAGTTTGTTGCTCAGTTAATTATTCCAAACAACATATGAAATTCCTTTACCTTGATAAAGCTAGACGTTTTGATGACTGAAATAATATACATTTGTATGTTCAAAATTATGGTGAGTGATGCGAACATTTGATTATGAACAGTTGTACCTACGTTTAATCTATTGCGTCATATGATCCTGAAATTTTGATTTCAGAAGTTTGCCTGTTGGTAATCAATATATTGACCTTGAAGTGAGTATTCTAACCGACAGATGAAATGGGTTACCTCAGAATCTATTCCAACCGATAGATGAAATGGGTTACCTCAGAATCTATTGTAAATATCAGATATATGGGTTACCTCAGAATCTATTCCAACCGACAGATGAAATGGGTTACCTCAGAATCTATTCCAACCGACAGACGAAATGGGTTACCGAAATGGGTTACCTCAGAATCTATTCCAACCGACAGACGAAATGGGTTACCTCAGAATCTATTCCAACCGACAGACGAAATGGGTTACCTCAGAATCTATTCCAACCGACAGACGAAATGGGTTACCTCAGAATCTATTCCAACCGACAGACTAACCGACAGACGAAATGGGTTACCTCAGAATCTATTCCAACCGACAGACGAAATGGGTTACCTCAGAATCTATTCCAACCGACAGATGAAATGGGTTACCTCAGAATCTATTCCAACCGACAGATGAAGTGGGTTACCTCAGAATCTATTCCAACCGACAGATGAAATGGGTTACCTCAGAATCTATTCCAACCGACAGATGAAATTTGTTACCTCAGAATCTATTCCAACAACATATGAAATGGGTTACCTCAGGACTTAGAATCTATTCCAACCGACAGATGAAATGGGTTACCTTGAATCTAATTTCCAAACAACATATGAAATGGGTTGTGTGTGTGTGTGTGTGACAGATGAAATGGGTTACCTCAGAATCTATTCCAACCGACAGACGAAATGGGTTACCTCAGAATCTATTCTAACCGAGAGACGAAATGGGTTACCTAAGAATCTATTCTAACCGACAGACGAAATGGGTTACCTCAGAATCTATTCCAACCGACAGATGAAATGGGTTACCTGAAGTATTCCAAACAACATATGAAATGGGTTACCTCAGAATCTATTCCAACCGACAGATGAAATGGGTTACCTCAGAATCTATTCCAACCGACAGATGAAATGGGTTACCTCAGAATCTATTCCAAACAACAGATGAAATGGGTTACCTCAGAATCTATTCCAACCGACAGATGAAATGGGTTACCTCAGAATCTATTCCAAACAACATATGAAATGGGTTACCTAAGAATCTATTCCAACCGACAGATGAAATGGGTTACCTCAGAATCTATTCCAACCGACAGATGAAATGGGTTACCTCAGAATCTATTCCAACCGACAGATGAAATGGGTTACCTCAGAATCTATTCCAAACAACAGACGAAATGGGTTACCTCAGAATCTATTCCAACCGACAGATGAAATGGGTTACCTCAGAATCTATTCCAAACAACATATGAAATGGGTTACCTCAGAATCTATTCCAACCGACAGATGAAATGGGTTACCTCAGAATCTATTCCAAACAACAGATGAAATGGGTTACCTCAGAATCTATTCCAACCGACAAATGAAATGGGTTACCTCAGGATCTATTCCAAACGACAGATGGAATGTCACCAGCAGAATAGTTTGACCCTATTCCAAACGATAGGCAATATGAGAAACTATGCATATATGCCACGTGTCATTTAAACGTGACGATGTGTTACCACCTACCAACCATGTACCTAACTCGTTAAGTTTGAAAATGGATGTTTCATCAATTCAGTATCTACACATTACCCATCCCTATCACCACCACCACTGTACCTAACTAGTGACAGTATCTATACATTACCCATCCCTATCACCACCACCACCACCACCACTGTACCTAACTAGTGACAGTATCTATACATTACCCATCCCTATCACCACCACCACCACTGTACCTAACTAGTGACAGTATCTACACATTACCCATCCCTATCACCACCCCAACCACCACCACTGTACCTAACTAGTGACAGTATCTACACATTACCCATCCCTATCACCACCCCCACCACCACCACTGTACCTAACTAGTGACAGTATCTACACATTACCCATCCCTATTGAGACGACGTTATCGTCGCATAAAGCCGCGAAGAAAACTGATAACTCAAGTGTTAATATTCCTAATCTGGTCGTTGTAGACCGCAGGTGGAAGGTGTTTACGTTAGCGTGCTGGCAGATCGATTATCCGGTCAGGCAGGTGAAGTAACAACACGAGTGCTGAAGAGACTGGCGACAGAGTGTCCGTCATCAGTATCTACCCGGTGTGGTATCTTCAATACCTCGTGTTGAATACTGGATAAAAAGGCCACCCCTACTCAGAGTATACCTGGATTTAGCCATCGTCATCAAATACTGTGGTTTAAATTATCTAAATCACGGATGCTGATTCGTGCAGGCCGGTTATGTTACAGCGCCATCTGGCGACAATACGGTATGACATCCTAGCCTGTCCGGTGGTGGTTTTTCGATGTGGGGTAAGCTTTATCTCTGATCTTTGTTAAATGAAATTAAATCAAAAGTCATTCACATTGAGCGAATTCTATACGTATGTCCAAGTGCTTGTAACACTTCAGAAGGTGTTATTGCGTTCATAAATGTTAAGTATTCACTGATTTGACCATTGTCCGTCATATAATGCCAGATTAAAGTTTATGTAAGATGGGTATTTGTATCGCCGAGAGAATTAAAATGCTCATCCCTGTCCTGAGATCTATTTAACAATATGTTTGTCAATGCTCTTTTTTGTATTAAAGCAGACGTATTAAATCGATATATCTCCAGTTTCAATGGTAAAATGGACATCATTTCTGTGAAGTTGATTGTTACGGCTGTATTGGCCGTAGATACAGTAGATATTGGACATGAGGTATACTCCAGTTAAGGAGTAAAGGATTCACCGTCTAAGTTACATTATGAGTGAGGTTTACAAGAGGACGTAACCTGGAAAGGTCAGAGATGATGCTAATGTATTTCTTCCAAATAAATTGAGACAGTTTTCTTCAAGATGTCATGCAGTGTCACATTATTCTTGTCCTCAGTCATGTATTTGTCGGAGTCATCTGACATCTTTAGAGAAATCACTATCGGCCAGCAACAACTGTACAAAAATTTGATCTAAATTTCATGTGAACGTCATGAATTCACCGGTCGATATTTTAGAAAACATCAAAAACGTTAACAATAATAAATAAGAGATATATGGTTTATCTTTGAGAGATAATTACTTTATCTAGTAGTGATATCCTCAAATCTAGTACCATCTTCTTCCTATTTCAGTCGCCGAATGCTACAATATTAAAAGAATGTGAAAGTAAACTCAGAAGTTCCTCCCGACATATTGTTATTAGTCTGTCTGTCTGTCCGTCTGTCTGTTTGTATGTCCGTCCGTCTGTCTGCCTGTGCCTGTCCGTCTGTCTGTTTGTCTGTCCGTCTGTCTGTGTATGTTCGTCCGTCCGTCTGTCTGTGCCTGTCTGTCTGTTTTAGGGTTTCCGTTTAACGACTTGCGATTTTTTTCGTCTGATTTGAACCATTTGTATATTATTTTTTCATCAAACATCTCGGATGACTTCGATATTGGTCAAACTCTGTAAGTTAATTAGCTAGAGTTGCATGACTCTAAAATCCTTACGACAGAATATTTAAAGTGTTTGACGTTCGCCAGTTTGTCCGTTGGTTCCGTTGTATGAGATAAAGCTGGACGTGTTTGATGCTCGTTAGTTTACCTGTTGATTCCGCTGTACGATATGAAGCTGGACGTGTTTGATGCTCGTTAGTTTGCCTTTTGGTTCCGTTGTGTAATATGAAGCTGAATGTGTTTGATGCTCGTTAGTTTGCCTTTTGGTTCCGCTGTACGATATGAAGCTGAACGTGTTTGATGCTCGTTAGTTTGCCTTTTGGTTCCGCTGTACGATATGAAGCTGGACGTGTTTGATGCTCGTTAGTTTACTTGTTGGTTTCGTTGTACGATATGAAGCTGGACGTGTTTGATGCTCGTTAGTTTACCTGTTGGTTCCGTTGTACGATATGAAGCTGGACGTGTTTGATGCTCGTTAGTTTGCCTGTTGGTTCTGTTGTACGATATGAAGCTGGACGTGTTTGATGCTCGTTAGTTTACCTGTTGGTTCGTTGTACGATATAAAGCTGGACGTGTTTGATGCTCGTTAGTTTACCTGTTGGTTCCGTTGTACGATATGAAGCTGGACGTGTTTGATGCTCGTTAGTTTACCTGTTGGTTCTGTTGTACGATATAAAGCCGGCCGTGTTTGATGGTCGTTAGTTTACCTTGTTTATTCATTTCGCTATATTTTTTAATTTCTGCTGTTCAGATAAATACAAGGTTTTCATTTGCTCTCGCTGTTGGTTGTTTTTTTTCCACTCCTCGTAGCTTTTTTGTTACTGTTGAATACAACAGTACAACACTCCATTATGTGACTTCGAGGAACGTGTCATGTACATCAAAGGATCAAACTAGTCTTTTCGTCTTATCCACAAGGTGTCGCACATTGAACGTTCAATTTTGCCATGTAATGTTTCAGGGGTGCACAGAGCAATACTGGGCGTAACCCCTGAAGTAGCGAGGAGGATTTTTGCGTTGTCTTCCACTCCCTTTGTCTTGAGTTCCGTGTGCAGATTTCAGTGATTCTAATCCTCTCTCTACTACAAGTACATTGTCTGTATAACTCGATACATTGTCATCAATGGCTTCTCCAGTAGTATTTACAATCGACCCCTTTTGACTTCATCGACTGCTTACAGGTCATCCATGACCAAGATTCTCTGTCCCAAGGAAGTGAAAACGTAGACTTTGGAAGAGGTCTCCTCCACAGATTGGCTGTTGTATTTTTTGAGAATCTTCTTTGTTCATATTTTGCCTTAGTTTGATTGTATCATATTTTGCCGTAGTTTGATTGTATCATATTTTGCCGTAGTTTGATTGTTTGATAGTTTTTTTATTGTGTTGACAAGCTGTGTATTGGTCAACATACAGCAGAATATGATACTCTGTTGGAAAATATTTCTTATTCTGTACAATCCAAATAACATATTAATTCATCTACACTTTTAACACAGTTCATATTCCAAAAAATTAAATGCATTAGCCTTCATGAATGGTTTCCATTTTTAAAGCGATTTACTTGGTGCATGGTAGATAATACAAAAGACACACTTGTACATAGCACCTTTTAATACAAAGATTGTTGAAAAGACACACAAGTGAATAGCACCTTTTGATACAAAGATTGTACAAAAGACACGTGAATAATACCTTTTGATACAAAGATTGTACAAAAGACACGTGAATAATACCTTTTGATACAAAGATTGTACAAAAGACACACACGTGAATAATACCTTTTGATACAAAGATTGTACAAAAGACACGTGAATAATACCTTTTGATACAAAGATTGTACAAAAGACACACACGTGAATAATACCTTTTGATACAAAGATTGTACAAAAGACACGCACGGGAATAATACCTTTTGATACAAAGATTGTACAAAAGACACGCACGTGAATAATACCTTTTGATACAAAGATTGTACAAAAGACACGCACGTGATTAGCACCTTTTGATACAAGGATTGTACAAAAGACACGCACGTGAATAATACCTTTTGATACAAAGATTGTACAAAAGACACGCACGTGAATAATACCTTTTGATACAAAGATTGTACAAAAGACACACACGTGAATAATACCTTTTGATACAAAGATTGTACAAAAGACACACACGTGAATAATACCTTTTGATACAAAGATTGTACAAAAGACACGTGAATAATACCTTTTGATACAAAGATTGTACAAAAGACACGCACGTGAATAATACCTTTTGATACAAAGATTGTACAAAAGTCACACAAATGAATAATACCTTTTGATACAAAGATTGTACAAAAGACACGCACGTGAATAATACCTTTTGATACAAAGATTGTACAAAAGACACACACGTGAATAATACCTTTTGATACAAAGATTGTACAAAAGACACACACGTGAATAATACCTTTTGATACAAAGATTGTACAAAAGACACGCACGGGAATAATACCTTTTGATACAAAGATTGTACAAAAGACACACACGTGAATAATACCTTTTGATACAAAGATTGTACAAAAGACACACACGTGAATAATACCTTTTGATACAAAGATTGTACAAAAGACACGCACGTGAATAATACCTTTTGATACAAAGATTGTACAAAAGACACGCACGTGAATAATACCTTTTGATACAAAGATTGTACAAAAGACACGTGAATAATACCTTTTGATACAAAGATTGTACAAAAGACACGTGAATAATACCTTTTGATATAAATTTAGAGATACAGTGGAGCCAAGCAACGAATCACATTATGCTACGTAACCATAATATTGCGATTTGCTTTCGTGAGTAGCATTTTGTTTCAACAATATTTCGGAGATTAACTGCCTTTTTCTTTTTCCACACTTTGAATTATCCCTTCTTTTTAAACTTGGTGTGTGCTATAATGTAACATCTAAACATATGTCCTCTCCTAGTTCTAGTCCTAGTTTTGACTCAATATTGCCATTTCCAGACTTCATTTCGACCTAAAAGTCGTGAATATTTCTGGGTCATGTGACAGGCTTAGTAACCTTGTTTTCACTGAAACAGATAGAGCACACTGCAACACAACTGCTTTCATTGCCTGTTTTCTGTGTCTGCCTGGTAAATTCACCAAACCAAAACAAAGAACAACACAAAGAAGACGGCGAGAATAACTTTCAAATCCAAAAGAAAATACGGAAGGCTTCCACTAAACAAATCAATGTCGGACGTGACCTTGAGGTGATCTCTGTGTTCTCTACTAACTCACTATATCCTTCGTCGAATATTGAGAAAACAGTTTTGAATGACAATATTCTTTCAGGGATTAACGTACTTGCTTGACTTACAATCAGTCACTGTAAACAGCTTATTCGCTGAATCTATTGAAGTTATTGAAGATGAATGGACCCGTATCAGTCTGAATTACACAGCCAGCATTATGGACTTATGGACTGGCGAGTTCCATATCAGTAGATGAAGGGGTGTTCGGATGTGGATGGGTATACACAGTTGATGAAGAGTGGTGGGTTGTTGATGGGTATACACAGTTGATGAAGGGTTGTGGGTTGTTGATGGGTATACACAGTTGATGAAGAGTGGTGGGTTGTTGATGGGTATACACAGTTGATGAAGGGTTGTGGGTTGTTGATGGGTATACACAGTTGATGAAGGGTGGTGGGTTGTTGATGGGTATACACAGTTGATGAAGGGTTGTGGGTTGTTGATGGGTATACACAGATGAAGGGTGGTGGGTTGTTGATGGGTATACACAGTTGATGAAGGGTGGTGGGTTGTGGATGGGTATACACAGTTGATGAAGGGTGTTCGGATGTTGATGGGTATACACAGTTGATGAAGGGTGTTCGGATGTTGATGGGTATACACAGTTGATGAAGGGTGGTGGGTTGTGGATGGGTATACACAGTTGATGAAGGGTGGTGGGTTGTGGATGGGTATACACAGTTGATGAAGGGTGGTGGGTTGTGGATGGGTATACACAGTTGATGAAGGGTGGTGGGTTGTTGATGGGTATACACAGTTGATGAAGGGTGGTGGGTTGTTGATGGGTATACACAGTTGATGAAGGGTGGTGGGTTGTTGATGGGTATACACAGTTGATGAAGGGTGGTGGGTTGTTGATGGGTATACACAGTTGATGAAGGGTGGTGTTGTGATGGGTATACACAGTTGATGAAGGGTGGTGGGTGGATGGGTATACACAGTTGATGAAGGGTGGTGGGTTGTTGATGGGTATACACAGTTGATGAAGGGTGGTGGGTTGGATGGGTATACACAGTTGATGAAGGGTGGTGGGTTGTTGATGGGTATACACAGTTGATGAAGGGTGGTGGGTTGTTGATGGGTATACACAGTTGATGAAGGGTGGTGGGTTGTTGATGGGTATACACAGTTGATGAAGGGTGGGGGGTTGTGGATGGGTATACACAGTTGATGAAGGGTGTTCGGATGTTGATGGGTATACACAGTTGATGAAGGGTGGTGGGTTGTTGATGGGTATACACAGTTGATGAAGGGTGGTGGGTTGTTGATGGGTATACACAGTTGATGAAGGGTGGTGGGTTGTGGATGGGTATACACAGTTGATGAAGGGTGGTGGGTTGTTGATGGGTATACACAGTTGATGAAGGGTGGTGGGTTGTGGATGGGTATACACAGTTGATGAAGGGTGGTGGGTTGTTGATGGGTATACACAGTTGATGAAGGGTGGTGGGTTGTTGATGGGTATACACAGTTGATGAAGGGTGGTGGGTTGTTGATGGGTATACACAGTTGATGAAGGGTGGTGGGTTGTTGATGGGTATACACAGTTGATGAAGGGTGTGGGTTGGATGGGTATACACAGTTGATGAAGGGTGGTGGGTGGGTTGTTGATGGGTATACACAGTTGATGAAGGGTGGTGGGTTGTTGATGGGTATACACAGTTGATGAAGGGTGGTGGGTTGTTGATGGGTATACACAGTTGATGAAGGGTGGTGGGTTGTTGATGGGTATACACAGTTGATGAAGGGTGGTGGGTTGTTGATGGGTATACACAGTTGATGAAGGGTGGTGGGTTGTGGATGGGTATACACAGTTGATGAAGGGTGGTGGGTTGTTGATGGGTATACACAGTTGATGAAGGGTGGTGGGTTGTTGATGGGTATACACAGTTGATGAAGGGTGGTGGGTTGTTGATGGGTATACACAGTTGATGAAGAAGGGTGGTGGGTTGTTGATGGGTGGTGGGTTGTTGATGAGGGTGGTGGGTATACACAGTTGATGAAGGGATGAAGGGTGGTGGGTTGTTGATGGGTATACACAGTTGATGAAGGGTGGTGGGTTGTTGATGGGTATACACAGTTGATGAAGGGTGGTGGGTTGTTGATGGGTATACACAGTTGATGAAGGGTGGTGGGTTGTGGATGGGTATACACAGTTGATGAAGGGTGGTGGGTTGTTGATGGGTATACACAGTTGATGAAGGGTGGTGGGTTGTGGATGGGTATACACAGTTGATGAAGGGTGGTGGGTTGTTGATGGGTATACACAGTTGATGAAGGGTGGTGGGTTGTTGATGGGTATACACAGTATACACAGTTGATGAAGGGTGGTGGGTTGTGGATGGGTATACACAGTTGATGAAGGGTGGTGGGTTGTTGATGGGTATACACAGTTGATGAAGGGTGGTGGGTTGTTGATGGGTATACACAGTTGATGAAGGGTGGTGGGTTGTTGATGGGTATACACAGTTGATGAAGGGTGGTGGGTTGTTGATGGGTATACACAGTTGATGAAGGGTGGTGGGTTGTTGATGGGTATACACAGTTGATGAAGGGTGGTGGGTTGTTGATGGGTATACACAGTTGATGAAGGGTGGTGGGTTGTTGATGGGTATACACAGTTGATGAAGGGTGGTGGGTTGTGGATGGGTATACACAGTCGATGAAGGGTGGTGGGTTGTTGATGGGTATACACAGTTGATGAAGGGTGGTGGGTTGTGGATGGGTATACACAGTTGATGAAGGGTGGTGGGTTGTTGATGGGTATACACAGTCGATGAAGGGTGGTGGGTTGTGGATGGGTATACACAGTCGATGAAGGGTGGTGGGTTGTGGATGGGTATACACAGTCGATGAAGGGTGGTGGGTTGTTGATGGGTATACACAGTTGATGAAGGGTGGTGGGTTGTTGATGGGTATACACAGTTGATGAAGGGTGGTGGGTTGTGGATGGGTATACACAGTCGATGAAGGGTGGTGGGTTGTTGATGGGTATACACAGTCGATGAAGGGTGGTGGGTTGTTGATGGGTATACACAGTTGATGAAGGGTGGTGGGTTGTTGATGGGTATACAGAGTTGATGAAGGGTGGTGGGTTGTGGATGGGTATACACAGTTGATGAAGGGTAGTGGGTTGTTGATGGGTATACACAGTCGATGAAGGGTGCTAGGCTATTGATAGGTAAACTCTATCTTCACTATAGTGTTTCTGACTTGCACTACAGCCTCGAGTAAGGACCGGGAGTGCGTGGTTCTATGATCCCTAATTCAAGGGTGATTGCTTCCTTGGACAAGAGAAGTTATTTATCATTATTTACACAAATTGTTCCACGTGCACATAACACAACACTCGGACAGATTTGACCAAAAGAAAAAAAACATTAATATAGAAAACAAAATCATACAGAATACTGAAAGCAACACCATTCCCACTTTATCTTAATTACCAATACATTTATAGAAGTTAGCTGTAACACACACACAAGATGAAGCGATTTCTCGCCAGCCTGGTTATCTGTATACCATGTGTGGTGAACACTATAACTTAACACCTGCTATCCAATCTTACAATCCGATTTTATTGTAGAGGTTGATATTTCATTTCAACAAATTTTATTGCTCAATATAAACAATTGAAGCAAAGGGATCAGGCATCAGACATAGCCTATTTAAGCCTTCTCCAGTAACTTCCGTTTGGCAACAATATAAATCAAACAATAAGGTTTCTAAAAAACTAAAATCTATACAGAACTAGTATACAGTAGAATACAATTGAATACAATAGTGTCTCCATTTCCCCACTATATTACATCCTAATACATTTCATTCAAATCTTTTAGTGTCAATTATGTATTCTGAGATAATTTGTAATAAAGAAACATTTATTTCGTTACTGCATTCGTGACATCCATGAAGCAAAACATTAACATTATAGTGATCATGAGTAATATTTTGGTTTATTAACTGATTTTGCAGAATAATTCTTGAATGGTTATAAAGTGGACAGGTCATAAAGTAATGTTCTGCAGATTCCTGTCCAGTATTACATGAACACAGTGGTGAATTATTTAAGTGATCAATAAAAAGGTCAGATTTCAAATTACTAGCCTCGTTTCTCAGTTGGCACATAATTATATTTATTTTTCGGTTACCACCCTTTTTGAAAATTTCAGTTGTATCACTGGCAATTTCGTCTTTATTGAATAATAAAGATTTAAATTGCGATTTTGAATGTACATTTGATAAATCAAAGTTATGAGCGAAAGCATTAAATTCTCTAAATGTACTCGGGAAAAAACTACTAAAATAGCTAGTTGTTCGACAAATAGGAATATTAAAAATTCTAGTGGTTCGTAGTTGATACCGTTCATTTTCACTTACATATAGAAAAGGTTGCACAATATCTTGTAAATATTTTGGAGTCATGCCATGAAGAATCTTAAACATTAATAAAAGTTTATGTTTTTTACGCCTGTCAGAGAGAGTTTCCCAGTTAAGTTCTTGATAAAGCTTGAGGTGGGAGGTGCCTCTGCGCAATCCTGTAATAACTCTCGCAGCTTCTAGTTGTACTGATTCGATCTGTTGCTTACATTGATCAGGACAATTATCCCATAGCACATCAGCATATTCTAATATTGGCATTATATATGTTTTATAAATTTTCAAAAGAGTGTTCCTAGATACTTTATTTTTTAAGGTTTTTAATACATTTACTCTTTTAGAAGCTTTCCCATATATATAATTGACATGATGGATCCATTTACAATCATCAGAAAAAAATACGCCTAAATGTTTATGAGTTGCACTTGAGTATACAGGAGTGTTATCAAAAAATATAGGTGGGTGTACTGATTCTCTCTTCCTGGTAAAAATCATAGAGACTGTTTTTGTGGGATTAAAGTTTATATCCCATTTCTTACCCCAATTACTTATATTCAACATATTATCTGAAATTTTATTTGCAACTTCAATATTATTATTGTCAACAATTTCACTTAAGGACGTATCATCTGCAAATAATTTAATGTCACTGGTCACTATATCTGAAATATCATTTATATATATAAGAAATAGAAACGGGCCTAAAACTGACCCTTGTGGAACGCCGGCATTTACAGATTTATAGGTTGAAAATATGCCCTCAGTTAAAACCCGTTGTTTTCTTTGTGATAAGTAGTTAGTAAACCAATTAAGCAAATTACCTTTGATACCGTAGGATTCAAGTTTATATAGTTTATATAGTAACCCTTCATGCCACACTCTGTCAAAGGCCTTACTTATATCACAGAATATAGATCGTACTTCTTGTCCTTTATCTAAAGAATTCATGATATTGTGATAAATCGATAACAACTGATTCACGGTTGAATCTCCTGGAATAAAACCAGATTGGTGTTTAGAAATAATTTCACATTGCCGAAGATAGTTGTATAAATATTTGAAAATAACCTTTTCTATTATTTTGCTGAAACAGGAAGTAACTGAAATGGGACGATAGTTTGAAACTTCATTTTTCCCGCCTTTCCCTTTATAAATAGCATTGATGTTAGCAGTTTTCCAAGGTAATGGGATAGAGCCAGCAGTCATAGTTTTATTACAAAGAAGAGTAAGAGGGAGAGTAATAGAGGGTGCTAAAAGTTTGATAAATTTTGGAACAATTCCATCCGGACCTGCAGGTTTTTTTCCATTAAGAGCAGAGAGTTGGTAGGTTGATATCCGTGTGTAACAGGCTGTGTACATACATGACGCAATGATTAGTGATTAAAACATAGCCAATCACATTGAGATACACAACACGGCTGTTCTGTGGTATCAATTCCAGGTAATTGGACGATCGTAGATATTCAATGTTGAATGAAATTATTGATTAGATAAAAGTGTTTAACGAAAATCAAACTTTGTGTTAATCATCTTTGGATAAAATTTCCGATAACTTGATGCTGTCGAACTGTTGCGTATTAACCACGTGATTCATAGCCCTATCTACTAGATACAAAGGCTGTTTTTTTTATATCTAACCACTGGAACAAACAGTTTATTTTTTAAACTTCGCTGAAAATCTCTTTAACAGAACATGTCAGTAAAGATAAACAATATTATACAATCATTGGCTTTCCATGAGGTTGGTACAAGGTTCTATCTAATCAGTCATAATCATCCAACTTTACCATTATATGATCCTAATTTGTGTGTGTGTGTTTTAACATAAAACAGGATTTCTACCAGTTTCTCACAAGTATACGGTCTTAATATTCGTTTTGTCTGTGTCGCTTTACCGATATAGTGTCAGTAATCGTAACAACATCAAACAGACGTCCACAGGGTTTTTTAATTACTAGACTTTGATGTGACAGAGTCGGAAGAATTAATATGTTGAAAACTAGTCCGCCAGTAGCCTTGATTTAGACAGCTGTTACACTGATGTAAAAGACTGGAGCTGTTGTCGATAATTTCACCCTAAAGGAATGAACTCCTTACATAAAATGTTTACGTCACATCATCGTGCTTGGAATGAACACAAAAAGTCGCCATCTTCCATTGGGTCAGTGATTATACTATATCACTTGGAAATCTATTCTGATTTATTGTCACGAAGTGCCCAACATAAATTGGTATTTCCCGAACACGCACGTACATTACCGGGATTGGGTGAGAAACAATGTTACACTCAGACTAATTCATTTGTGTGTGGAGGTCTTGTGATATCCGTGGACGGGGCATGGTGTTACCAGTCCGAAGAGTTAGCATCGTGTAGTGCTTTAAAACATTTCTATGGCAACATATAAAAAGAAAATTTCCGTGAAAGACAACATGCTTATCAACAATCAATATTCGAATGATGGTAAAAAAAGTGAAGGCGATAAGAGGAGGTTGAGTAGAGGACGTGAGATCAGCGACATGTTCAGGTAGGATCATAAAACATCTCAAGATATCACTTTCAACAGGACGGTACATAATGACATTCCCAAAGTTGTCCTTTACTGAAACGAGGTCATGAAAGGGGACTAGATTATTCTCTAAGGTCGTGTTATTAAGTTGTTAGAAATTTGAGCGACGTCACTGTCAACTTCATAGAAAGTTTCTTGCTACTCAGCAAAATATTCTTGCAACGCTATACTTATCTTCATTTCTATCTTTTCGTTTATGATGGCGATCGCGCACGTGGATGATGATTCCCCTGGTATCATTTATGAATGATCTTCCGACGTGTTTGGATGGTCCGTCTCTCCCCGCCCACTACCTACGCCCCCTTCCCCGCCCTACACTTTATATCATGTATTCTTCCTTCGTATCGTGTAAGGATTATCTCCCTTTGTAGGATTATCTCCCTTTGTATCGTGTATGGATAAAGACAATAGTTTTCATGCAATAATTAGTAACTCGAACACACGTTACTATAGCGAAGAGGCCCACGGAATGGATGTCCTTTTTAGGTTCGTAAGCTCGCGTGGATTGGATACACAGGGCCGCGTCAGCGTGGATTGGATACATAGGGTCGTGTCTGGGTGGTTTGGATACACAGGGTCGCGTCTACTTGGATTGGATACATAGGGTGGCGTCTGGGTGGATTGGATACATAGAGTCGCGTCTGGGTGGATTTGATACACAGGGTCGCGTCTGGGTGGATTTGATACATAGAGTCAACGTCTGGGTGGATTGGATACACAGGGTCGCGTCTACTTGGATTGGATACACAGGGTCGCGTCTGCGTGGATTTGATACATAGGTCGCGTCTGGGTGGATTTGATACACAGGGTCGCGTCTGAGTGGATTTGTCACATAGGGTCGCGTCTGAGTGGATTGGATACACAGGGCCGCGTCTGCATGGATTTGATACATAGGGTCGCGTCTGCGTGGATTGGATACATAGGGCCGTGTATGCGTGGATTGGATACAAAGTGTCGCATTTCAGGTTTTCATCCATTAACTATTCTTTGACCTTCTATCATCCTATCTATATTTGGTACAGAGGTAAATCGCAGGATTATTGTTTCTCTCACTTTTATTGAGATATTTATTCTTGTATCTAAATGTGGGTCTGCAGTTACTCTAAATATAAATCATCTAAGATGGTATCCATAACGACCAAACTAAGGTTTCCGATTGGACGAGATTTGATTCTCTTTAAATGAACAATCAATAATATGAATTTTGTTCATCATCATTCATTCTGGTTATTTTCCAGATATTTTAATGTTCATACAAAACGCAATGTTAAAACGAAGCAATACAGAAGAGTACTTAATAATTATTGGAAAAAGGATCGTGAGCGAACTCCTCCGAAGCGACAGATCGTTAATAAGCTGACGTGTACACTGTTTATACAGAAATTGATTCAAAACATGTCTCTTGTTACAAAATATATAATCTGTTACTATGACGACTGATAATTTTACTGTTCTAGAGATTGTAACAATATGGTAGCTATGAACATCAATCAGGTGATGACACAAATGCAATAGAGTCATGTAAACATCGGTAGATTAATGGTCAATACATCGGTATTGTTTTCACGGGAAGTTCTTAGTTCCGTTTAGGAGCAGGACTTGTCATCAGGATGGCTGACTCAGACTAATAACTTATAATAGTATCTTAATTTCGACCAATCAGCCTTCAGTGTGTTTCCTTGATAACGGTTTTGAAACACCCTATAGACTATAATTAGCTGTAACACCCAATGGAGTTTAAATGAAATCAATTAAAGGGTTTAGGAATTATGGCACTTTATATGGAAACTTGTGTATATTGACTTGGTTACCATAGCAACCCAAATTTCTGGTAGAAAAATTAGGAAAATATCAGTCTAACCATGGTCTTTGTGTGGTTATAACAGCATCACGTGACATCGGATGTTTTTGAAATCGGCCCTACTGTAATTGTCCTCCGAAATCCCCATATATTTCTAGTTTCAGCACAATCGGACAATATCTCAATTTTGACCAATCAGAAACCTCCGTCATGTTTTCATGAAAACGGAATAGGGAACCAGATTCTAGTTTAATTTAACCTTAAGTCAGATCCCAGTTTCTGTTTACGGCTAAACGTAACTAGGATCTGGTTCATGTTCCGTTTTTTCTTAAACACAACTTGGAACTAGGAACATGGAATCAACTTCACGGCCCCTGTTTACAGATGGATACGTTTACAAATACCATATATTAACTTATTTTAAACTAGTACTGTTATTCAGTTCCTTCAATAATAGTGTTTCTTAGTTAAATCACGGACAGTTACACAGACTGTAGAAAGCTAATAACTTTCATCTTTCAGGTTGATACATAATGTTTTTGTATTGATTGAAGTTGCAGAAATCCCAGAATAACTGGCAGGATTAGAATTAATATAAGGCGTGCAGTTAACGGCTACACAAATCCACGCGTATTTGTCTATAAAAATTCTACATCGAGTGATTGAGATTACCTGTAATTTAAGAAACGCCCAGTAGCTGGTTATTCAGAGATACTGGTGACAGAGTGCTCTGTGCCTTCTGACTGGTGTACATGTTGTTTAATTGATCTGTTTCTATGAACGACAGCTCTTTCTACGGTTAAATATTGACAGTTATCAATATGATAATCAGATATAACATCCCACGGGGCTATTGTGTCAGAGCGACCAAGGTAGCACAGTAAAGTTACTGTGTGATGTAGGCTACAAACGTCTTAGATTTATCGATTGCTAAGATAGTGATGGCAGTTGCCATTAGCTACATAATATACCGTCCATTTTGGTACGGAAACCTTATTTTTTATGTCAAATATTTGCTATTTGTTGTCCATTTTGACGTCACATTGAATGCAGATTACAGATGTTAGACACAGTACTGGTAGACTTTTAGTCTCCGAGATTTGCTGTTACCTGCTTGCGATGTTTTAATTCATTCGAATTATGACGTTCTTAAATTATAAATGGAATTTACTGAATAACGGGGCTAGTTAACCCCCTTATCTCAATGTCGACATTTTCCGATCGCTTTGGACTTTCCTCAGTCAACTTCTGAATTCGAAAATTTAGACCCTTCGTATCGCTGATGAGTCCTAGAAGGAAGAACAAGTTAGGATGAAACATCGCTGACGAGACTTAGAAAGACGAAACAGTTGTATGATGTAGCATCACTGACGAATCCTAGAGAGACGAAACAGCTGTATGATGTAGCATCACTGACGAATCCTAGAGAGACGAAACAGCTGTATGATGTAGCATCACTGACGAGTCTTAGATAGACGAAACAGTTGTATGATGTAGCTTCACTGACGAATCCTAGAGAGACGAAATAGCTGTATGATGTACCATTACTGACGAGTCTTAGAAAGACGAAACAGTTGTATAATGTAACTTCACTGACGAGTCCTAGAAAGGCGAAACAGCTGTATGATGTAGTTTCACTGACGAATCCTAGAAGGAAGATACAGATATAATGTAACATCACTGACGCGTCCTTCAAGGACGAAACAGCTGTGTGATGTAACATCGCTGACGAGTGCTAGAAGGACAAAACAGCTGTGTGATGTAACATCGCTGACGAGTGCTAGAAGGACAAAACAGCAGTGTGATGTAACATTTATCGGCGTATTAGGATCAGTTTGTTGGAAATTACTCGAGTTATAGGCAATATCGTATCAAACATCTTGAAAACAACGTCTCTGAAATGCCACAGGCAATATTACATTGTGTTTCCGGAACTGATATTTTTATTCAAATTGTATATAAAATCACTTTGTGCATTAGATATAACACAAGGAGTGAAACACGTGACAGTGAAGGCTTTAGGTGGTAGTAACGGTGATGATAAAGTCAACGCCGCCATATTGTTTGAGCGGAGCGTGCCACATTGATATCAGTATATCGAAGTTGAAACTGACCGAAAAAACTAAATTTAGGAAAAATCCAGACAGAAAAAATACAACAGCTTGTCGAAACAACAGCTACATGGATTCATTGCAGTTGATTATATAGAGCAAATTTCAAGATTTAACACGACTGTTTCTTGGTCACAGCAGCGTTTGAAAGTCTTAAACAATTGCTATTGTTTGCCAAGAACGGCCTGTTATACGTCTTTACAAAGATTAATATCAACGTTTTAAAGGAGTCGTTTTTTTTCTTTTTACAGTATTTTTTTCATCACTAGTCAGGTGACCAGAAGTGAATAGTCTAATTCGTGGAGTTATTTTATCGTTATATACAAGTGTGTATTTTTTTTTTGTATTTGACGATAACAAGTTTATAATTCATGATGAACGGAACTACTTTCTTGTGGTTGTGAGGAGTATGTAAATCATTCAAGCGTTTTATTGGTGGTAAGGAGTCTGTAGTTTATGGAACTAATTTCTAGGCGGTGAAACGTTTGTAATTCATAAAGTACTTAATTGATGGTTGGGAGTATGTAGGTCGCGGAACTACATTTACTATATTGGTGGTGAAAGGTCTGTAGATCGCGGAACTACATGTACATTATTGGTGGTGAGAAGTCTGTAGATAGCGGAACTACATGTACATTATTGGTGGTGAGAAGTCTGTAGATCGCGGAACTATATGTACATTATTGGTGTTGAGAGGTCTGTAGATCGCGGAACTACATGTACATTATTGGTGTTGAGAAGTCTGTAGATCGCGGAACTACATGTACATTATTGGTGTTGAGAAGTCTGCAGATCGCGGAACTACGTTTACTTTATTGGTGTTGAGAAGTCTGTAGATCGCGGAACTACATTTACTTTATTGGTGGTGAGAGGTCTGTAGGTCGCGGAACTACATTTACTTTATTTGGTGGCGAGAAGTCTGTAGATCGCGGAACTACATGTACTTTATTGGTGTTGAGAAGTCTGTAGATCGTGGAACTACGTTTACTTTATTGGTGTTTAGAAGTCTGTAGGTCGCGGAACTACAAGTACTTTATTGGTGTTGAGAAGTCTGTGGATCTCGGAAGTTCATTTACTTTATTAGTGTTTAGAAGTCTGTAGGTCGCGGAACTACGTTTACTTTATTGGTGGTGAGAAGTCTGTAGATCGCGGAACTACATTTACTTTATTGGTGTTGAGAGGTCTGTAGATCGCGGAACTACATGTACTTTATTGGTGTTGAGAAGTCTGTGGATCGCGGAAGTTCATTTACTTTATTAGTGTTTAGAAGTCTGTAGGTCGCGGAACTACGTTTACTTTATTGGTGGTGAGAAGTCTGTAGATCGCAGAACTACATTTACTTTATTGTTGAGAGGTCTGTAGATCGCGGAACTACATGTACAATATTGGTGGTGAGAAGTCTGTAGATCGCGGAACTACATGTACATTATTGGTGGTGAAAGGTCTGTAGGTCGCGGAACTACATTTACTTTATTGGTGGTGAGAGGTCTGTAGATCGCGGAACTACATGTACTTTATTTGGTGTCTGTAGATCGCGGAACTACATGTACTTTATTGGTGTTGAGAAATCTGTAGATCGTTGAACTACGTTTACTTTATTGGTGTTGAGAAGTCTGTGGATCGCGGAAGTTCATTTACTTTATTAGTGTTGAGAAGTCTGTAGATCGTGGAACTACGTTTACTTTATTGGTGTTGAGAAGTCTGTAGGTCGCGGAACTACGTTTACTTTATTGGTGGTGAAAGGTCTGTAGGTCGCGGAACTACATGTACAATATTGGTGGTGAGAAGTCTGTAGATCGCGGAACTACATGTACATTATGGTGGTGTTGAGGTCGCGGAACCACATTTAAGTCTGTAGATCGCGGAACTACGTTTACTTTATTGGTGGTGAGAGGTCTGTGGATCGCGGAACTTCATTTACTTTATTGGTGTTGAGAAGTCTGTAGGTCGCGGAACTACGTTTACTTTATTGGTGGTGAGAAGTCTGTAGATCGCGGAACTACATTTACTTTATTGGTGTTGAGAGGTCTGTAGATCGCGGAACTACATGTACAATATTGGTGGTGAGAAGTCTGTAGATAGCGGAACTACATGTACAATATTGGTGGTGAGAAGTCTGCAGATCGCGGAACTACGTTTACTTTATTGGTGTTGAGAAGTCTGTAGATCGCGGAATTACATGTACTTTATTGGATGTGAGAGGTCTGTAGGTCGCGGAACTACATTTACTTTATTGGTGGTGAGAGGTCTGTAGGTCGCGGAACTACATGTACTTTATTAGTGTTTAGAAGTCTGTAGGTCGCGGAACTACGTTTACTTTATTGGTGGTGAGAAGTCTGTAGATCGCAGAACTACATTTACTTTATTGTTGAGAGGTCTGTAGATCGCGGAACTACATGTACAATATTGGTGGTGAGAAGTCTGTAGATCGCGGAACTACATGTACATTATTGGTGGTGAAAGGTCTGTAGGTCGCGGAACTACATTTACTTTATTGGTGGTGAGAGGTCTGTAGATCGCGGAACTACATTTACTTTATTTGGTGGCGAGAAGTCTGTAGATCGCGGAACTACATGTACTTTATTGGTGTTGAGAAGTCTGTAGATCGCGGAACTACGTTTACTTTATTGGTGTTGAGAAGTCTGTGGATCGCGGAAGTTCATTTACTTTATTAGTGTTGAGAAGTCTGTAGATCGTGGAACTACGTTTACTTTATTGGTGTTGAGAAGTCTGTAGGTCGCGGAACTACGTTTACTTTATTGGTGGTGAAAGGTCTGTAGGTCGCGGAACTACATGTACAATATTGGTGGTGAGAAGTCTGTAGATCGCGGAACTACATGTACATTATTGGTGGTGAAAGGTCTGTAGGTCGCGGAACCACATTTACTTTATTGGTGGTGAGAAGTCTGTAGATCGCGGAACTACGTTTACTTTATTGGTGGTGAGAGGTCTGTGGATCGCGGAACTTCATTTACTTTATTGGTGTTGAGAAGTCTGTAGGTCGCGGAACTACGTTTACTTTATTGGTGGTGAGAAGTCTGTAGATCGCGGAACTACATTTACTTTATTGGTGTTGAGAGGTCTGTAGATCGCGGAACTACATGTACAATATTGGTGGTGAGAAGTCTGTAGATAGCGGAACTACATGTACAATATTGGTGGTGAGAAGTCTGCAGATCGCGGAACTACGTTTACTTTATTGGTGTTGAGAAGTCTGTAGATCGCGGAATTACATGTACTTTATTGGATGTGAGAGGTCTGTAGGTCGCGGAACTACATTTACTTTATTGGTGGTGAGAGGTCTGTAGGTCGCGGAACTACATGTACTTTATTGGTAGTGAGAAGTCTGTAGGTCGCGGAACTACATGTACTTTATTGGTGGTGAGAGGTCTGTAGGTCGCGGAACTACATGTACTTTATTGGTGGTGAGAGGTCTGTAGATCGCGGAACAACATGTACTTTATTTGGTGGCGAGAAGTCTGTAGGTCGCGGAACTACATGTACTTTATTGGTAGTGAGAAGTCTGTAGGTCGCGGAACTACATGTACTTTATTGGATGTGAGAGGTCTGTAGATCGCGGAACTACATGTACTTTATTGGTGGTGAGAAGTCTGTAGGTCGCGGAACTTCATTTACTTTATTGGTGGTGAGAAGTCTGTAGGTCGCGGAACTACATGTACTTTATTGGTGGTGAGGGGTCTGAAGTTCATGATGCTTACTTCCTTACTGGTGAAGAGTCTGTAATTCTTTGAACGGCCTATATATATATATGTCGTCATATAAACTGTAAATATTTAATCGTAATAATCTCAACATTTTACTGGGTTTCCTTTCTGATGGGTGGTCGGATGATAACACAACTGCCCTTTACCAAGCCGTCCGGGGTTCGATTCCTAGAATGGACATGAAAAGGTATGGGATCACCTACCGACCACGTGGGTTTTCCCCGTGTACTCCGGTCTCCTCTCACAAGACCTATCGCGTGCTTCCAACCGGGCCAACAAAAGTGACTATTATAAGTTTGAAAAACTTGATCCGCAATTACTGTAAAGAGATAAAGTTTGATTTGATTTCACCGTTTCTGATAACAATTTATAACACTGTGTTGGCGTTTCTTGTTCTGTTTATGTAGTATTTTCGTTGTTGTCGATGTATTTCTTCACCTGATGCGTCTGGGGCCTTCCATGTGTAGCTCGGTAAATCAATATGTAATTAGAAAAGAACTGCTCGGGGCGTCTGACAACGCCTTCTCACGCGCTCTGAACGCCAAACATTATTGATGAGCATCGAGGACATCATCACAGAGTTTGTAGATCGATCGTTACGAAAAATAAACTTTCATATTGATAGAAATTAATTTCGTTTAACTATAAAACTACATCTTGAGGCCTTTACAACCACTTGTTACACGTAAAAAATCAAAGATAGCGTTACCCGGAACGTTGATGTCCTCATGCATGAGAAAAATGTATGAACGAACCAAATGGTTTTTGTCAGCTCCTGAATGTACATGTATACCGAAACTGCGTTGATGAAGAACGCTATCTTATAACATATATATTTATTTAAGTATTTTGATATAACCTTCGACAAAGTTTCAAATGTCTTTCGTCCGTCGTCGTGCGTCGTCCGTTCATAAACAATTAACATTTTCTACTTTTCAAAATCCGGAACCAATTTTGTAAATTTTACAGGAATCGCCCATCCTCAAAAAAGATGAAATAAGGTGAAAGGTCCTCAAGGAGAAAGGTCATCCTATACCACTAATTCTAACAAAGGTTAAACTATTTCCAATGGCAATAAAACAAAATATGCCCAGATACATGTATCCTTTATAGCTGGGGTATCACGTGAGACACTGGCATCGTGAGATTCTTAACGTCAGTAAATCAGTCCAGGACCCTGTAATCCAGTTAGAATATTTAATTCTACAATATCTGGGTCTTGAGAAGGTTTTTAAAATCACAGTCGGTGACCAGTTTTGGCAACGTCCATCAGACCTTGGGAATTATTCAGGATTGTTATGTGTATATCGTCATACTGTCATTTCATACTTATTATTTTAAATTTGAACTATTTGCAATAGAAATTATACAAAGTTTGCTCAAAAATATAATTTCATTTATAAACTATAGTAAGCTTTACCCCAGGGGACATTGAGACCCTTTGGTCGTGAAATTCACAGTTTTGGTGAAGAACCTTAAGACTGTTCCATTTGATTCTACCATACCTGGATCTTGGATGAAAATTTTAAAAATCTGAGTCAATTTGACCTCCTTTGGCAACGCACTCAAAGTTCCTGGGGGAAATGGGGCCATATGATTCATCAATTTCATTCAAATTGGTCATGGGCGTTGGAAAAGTTCTGCAAATTTCATTAAAATTTTCACAGGGGTTTTCAGAAGAAGTCAAAAATGCAGACTGTTAACGCTCGACTACTGGCAATTAGAATAGATCTTTTGAGATTTTGTAAAATTGACCTTAACAGAAGTTTTTTGTAGAAACGCGGAGACCTTAAGTTCCGAGGGATTCTCGCTTGATAAAGTATGAGGTGATGGGCCAAACGTGTTGGCTGTTTTTGTCATACGATTGACATATGTTTTCGTGTTATTGTTTCATATATATATTGAACAGTTTTTACTTATTCAGAAAGATTTACACTTCTTGGAAAAAAAAGTGATATCAAGAATTCAAAAATGGGTCAGTGTCTTTTATCATTACCTTGGCGACCCGGAATATTAATCAGGGCTCAGGCGATATTTTCCTTAGTCAAAAGATGTCGGCTATCACGTAAATGGTGTTTCTGGGAGCAAAATATATCCTTTGTCTCTAGAATATTGAAATGATACATAACATCAAGCCTTCTGTTGGCTGGCTTGTTTTTGTTTTCATACGAGGCGAATTTACCAAAGAACTTATTAAAAAAGGTTACAAAGACCTTCCAAAGTCGTTTAATTTCACTTTCAGATATATTTATGACGTCTTGTCTGTAAATTTTCAAAATATGCAGGTTGATGAAAATTATGGGGAAGTTTAACGGTCATCATAGGGATCTCATTGAGAAATATTCCATTTCTTTGTGTGATATGAAACTTGACGTGTTGGATGTTCTTTGTTACTCCGTGGTTATACATTTTATGTGAGAACCTGATATTATGTATTTATACTGAACACAATTTACATGGCGGGTGTCGTCGATGAAGCAGAAGACGCTTACTCTTTAGGAACATCTGGTCTTATTCTCCTAATTCGTTACTACTAATTCGTTATAGCGAGATGTTATAATGAGATAAGAATATTTGTTTGCCCACAATTAGCCACTGTAGACGGCGTTTTTCAACAATTGTAAGTACGAGAGTGTAGTATTCCAACTGTTTGGTAATATGTTTATCGTGTACATTTACTGTCGTTAGATTAATAACCGTGATTTTTTTTCATTGCAGATGTAATAGAATGTCTACTGAGAATCACCATTATAAAGACCATGTAGTTCGTCCGACCAAAGCACTACTCCCAGCATCTTCATCCGCCAATCCCGTCGCTGCTGGCACATCCACGACTCCAAATACTTTGTTATTTTCTCAGAAGTTGCATCCCAAAATACAAAAGTCTGCTTCACTCAAAGACCTCTTTTTCAAAAAGAACTCACCAGAGACAAAGCCAGTTTCATCCTCTTCCCAGCCTAGAAATAAGATAGCAGACCTTGTTCAGAAACACCTCCTTCCGCTTAATATCATAAGCTCCATTAAAGCCAATCGGAGGAACCTACACGGAGGCACATCGACTCAGAAGTTGGTAGTTAAGGACAGCAGTGGATCTGTAAGTGAAAAAGAGCAAAACGTGACTGAAGTGCAATATTTGTCTATACCAGACTTCACAGCAGATAACTCGAATCCACAGATCAAGATAGTTAACAAAACTGACATATTATTCACTACATCTTTTACTCATTCGGTCAAGTCGACAGACTGTCAGTCCAGTGAACCGGAAGTAGATAAGTCAGCTAAACCGCGCCTTACGCGGAGTAAAAGTAGAAGTGTTCAAAGCTTACATAGAGTCACACAGCTTGGCTCGGTAAAACAAACCCTCACCAGGAGCTTCTCAGACGTACCGCCCAACTCCAGACTTGCTCAAGTTCACAGCAGCAGCACAAGACTGTCTGAACATCTACAGTCCAGAATGTACCGTAACGATCACGTGTCCCAGCTTCTGGATCATCTGTTTATAGGGAGCGTGGAAGCGGCCTACAATGAGCCGTTACTCTGTCGGCTTAAAATCGACTGTTTACTGGACATTAGTAACTGCGCCGCAGCAGATGTGCCCTCTTCCAAAAAGCTACACTGCCCTTGTATCTGCCCGGAAGCAAACCAGCACTTCAGATCACGACTCATCATCCAATTGGAGGATAAGGACACAGAAGATATTGAAGCATATTTCCCCGAAATAAACAAATTCATTGTTGCTGCAAGGCATCGTGGGAAGCGCGTTCTGGTATACAGTTATCATGGCAAATCACGAGCAGCAGCTGCTGCAATTCAGTATATGATGTGCCAGGAGAATCTCCTTTTACGACAGGCGTTCAATTTGGTGAAGAACCAGCGTCCGTGTATTGACATAATTCCGGCATTTATGGCCAAGCTAGAAGCTCTAGAGAGGAAGTTGTTCCCGGACGCGAAGCCGTCGATCTCTTTCGGTAACGAGTACTTAAACATTGCCGACCCACAGGCTATACGTTGTGCTTGGGTCGACTGTGCTGACATCTGATATAAAACATGTGATGGTGCTAACATCGCAGATTATCTCAACTTTTATAAAGACAATGTAAATACTTTAATCTGACGTCATTGTTTAAATTTACAATATATTCATCACCCTTATTTGTCTAGATTTTCAAACATTCTCACCATCCGGACCATTCGGCTAAATCCGGGTGTCTGACAACCTTGCCATCCGAGCCATTCAACTAGATCCGAGTATCAGACATCCTTGCCGTCCGAGCTATTTGACTAAATCTGGGTATCAGACAACCTTGCCGTCCGAGCTATTTGACTAAATCTGGGTATCAGACAACATTGCCGTCCGAGCTATTTGACTCGATCCGAGTATCAGACAACTTTGCCGTCCGAGCTATTTGACTCGATCCAAATATCAGACAATCTTGCCGTCCGAGCTATTTGACTCGATCCGAGTATCAGACAACCTTGCCGTCCAAGCTATTTGACTCGAACCGAGTATCACACAATTTTACAGCGCAAGATATGTTATTGTTGATATTTGGTGCAAACATTGTTTTATTACATGTTATTCGTGTGTTGCTCTGAAATTTCCACAAATTACAGAGAAAAAGGTTTTTTCGTTACTGGAAAACTCTATCTACCTAAGAAAAGAATGCTGTTTATTTCTGGACTGTTTGACACCACTAATTGGTGAATGAAGACAAAGGAGATTTACACGGAACGCATGAACACAGTTTAATTAAAACCATTTTCAGGCAGTTAAAACCTTCTACAAATGTCAACTCTACCTCTGAATGTTCATCAAACCCGTGTGTCATCCGTGTATCGTTACACCCGTGTGTCATCCGTGTATCATTACACCCGTGTTTCATCCGTGTATCATTACACCCTGCGTCATCCGTGTATCATTACACCCGTGCGTCATCCGTGTATCATTACAACCGTGTGTCATCCGTGTATCCTTACACCCGTGTGTCATCCGTGTATCGTTACACCCGTGTCATCCGGCTATCATTACACCCGTGTGTCATCCGTGTATCGTTACACCCGTGTGTCATCCGTGTATCATTACACCCGTGTGTCATCCGTGTATCATTACACCCGTGTGTCTTCCGTGTATCATTAAACCCGTGTGTCATCCGTGTATCATTACACCCGTGTGTCATCCGTGTATCATTAAACCCGTGTGTCATCCGTGTATCATTAAACCCGTGTGTCATCCGTGTATCCTTACACCCGTGTGTCATCCGTGTATCATTAAACCCGTGTGTCATCCGTGTATCATTACACCCGTGTGTCATCCGTGTATCATTACACTCGTGTGTCATCCGTGTATCATTACACGAGGTACAGTTTATCGATGGAACGTCAGTAGAAAGGTAGGTATTGTCCGTGGAATATAGCAGTTGTTTCATCCCAAATGTCGAACAGTGTTCGCTTTAACTCATGAAATAGATATTGTATCATGGTTTTGTGGGACCGTTTGAACTATGTTTTTGTATGAATAAACTGTACCGTTTTAACATCCAACAAATTGCAACATAATTCATTAAATCAACTTTCTCAAGGCCAACAAGGGCAAGTTACACTATGTCACGGCACGTCATCTCTCCGTCCGCCCGTCCATACGGCGCCAACTTTTCGCTCTAAATACAAAAGCAAGAGTGCATGGATCTGATATGGGATGATTGAAGTTCTATCCATTTTGTTCAATTTAATAACCTTGACCTATTTTAAAGGTGACAGGAGTCAAAAGGGTTAAATCTTCACACGGATTTTCAGTAACCAAAGTACTGATATTTAGCATGTTGCCGGGATTACAGACTGTCCTCTATAATCTTGGCCCTTTCTCAAGGTCAAAAATGTAAAATGTGTCGAAATATCAAAAACAACTTTTTTTATTGACCAATGACCCAGAGCACTGAAATTGGGACTGTAGCATGCTAGAAAGAAGGACCTACCAAGAATATTCAAATAAATGACCTTGACTTGCTTTCAATGTCACAGGGATCAGATGTATTGAATATTCAAATCAATTAATCTCACTAACCAAAAGGTCCAGGGTAATATAAGACTTTTACATGTAACATGAAGTTTTTTTTCAAATCCAAGTGACAAGATTTAAGACATTGGAGTTGTGTAGTGCTGGAGAAACTAATTCTCGTGTAAACTGAAATTATCTTCACCCTACTGAACTTATTCAGTGTAAAGGAAATTAATAACGCTACAATCACTGTGTAATACCGAGTCGATGACATGTCACCAACAATATAAACTGCGTTCGTTATGTTGGCTTTTGGATTACGTTTAAGGAAGTCCATAAAATTAAACTTGGAATATTTAAGTGAGAGGTTTCCTCTTCAAAGTTTAATTGTGAGTCTAATTCATATTTATTTAAACGATATCTCAATTCACTTCAGTTGTATCTGATATTGATCAAAATCAAAGGGTTGAAAACTCATTCAGCACAAAGCAATGAAGGTTACTTAACAAACATAAGATTCTTCCTACAGTACAAAGTGGCATGCATGATTTTCAATAAAAACTATAAAACTACAAATGTCCCTCTTCAAATTTGTTCATGAGGCCGCCATTTTATTATTTCTGGCCAAATGTTCTGTTTATCGAAACAAACTGGCACCAAAACATCGAGGCTCGTAATCGTTGTTTGCAAATATATCATTTTTATACTCTATTGGGAAAATTGCAGTTTTCACCATCAGAGCTTACATATTTGTAAACTTGTCCGTGGCGCACGTTTATCGCCCAAAGGGGACACATCATCAGTTTAACTGACCACAAGATGGCTCATACTTTATATCTGAATGTATCTTTGATCTGTAAACCAGTGATGCTGCAATAATTGTGAATTACATCTTTCTGCAATGAAAAGACAACAAAATAACGCTGAGATCAACGCTTTCTCAGGGTTTAATTACATTAGTACTGTTTCCTTGATATCATGCATACACCATACCAATATCACTACGCCATACAAATATCACTACACCATACAAATATCACTACAGCAAAACAAATATCACTACACCATACAAATATCACTACACCATACAAATATTACTACACCATACAAATATTACTACACCATACATACAAATAATACACCATACAAATATTACTACACAATAAAAATATCACTACACCATACAAATATCACTACACCATACAAATATTACTACACCACCATACAAATATCACTACACCATACAAATATCACTACACCATACAAATATTACTACACCATACCAATATCACTACGCCATACAAATATCACTACGCCATACAAATATCACTACACCATGAAAATATCACTACACCATACAAATATCACTACACCATACAAATATCACTACACCATACAAATATCACTACACCATACAAATATTACTACACCATACAAATATCACCATACAAATATCACATCATACCTTACAAATATTACTACGCCATAAAAATATCACTACACCATACAAATATCACTACACCATACGAATATTACTACACCATACAAATATTACTACACCATACAAATATCACTACACCATACAAATATTACTACATCACTACACCATACAAAACTATACTACACCCATACAAATATACTACACATACAAATATTACTACACCATACAAATATCACTACACCATACAAATATTACTACACCATACAAATATTACTACACCATACAAATATTACTACACCATACAAATATCACTACACCATACAAATATCACTACACCATACAAATATTACTACACCATACAAATATCACATCATACCCTACAAATATTACTACACCATACAAATATTACTACACCATTATTACGACACCAGACAAATATCACTACACCATACAAATATTACTACACCATACAAATATACACCATACTACACCATACAAATATCACTACACCATACAAATACACTAACCATACTACACCATACAAATATCACTACACCATACAAATATACTACACCATACTACACCATACAAATATACTACACCATACAAATATCACTACACCATACAAATATTACTACACCATACAAATATTACTACACCATACAAATATTACTACACCATACAAATATCACTACACCATACAAATATTACTACACCATACAAATATCACTACACCATACAAATATCACTACACCATACAAATATCACTACACCATACAAATATCACTACACCATACAAATATTACTACACCATACAAATATCACATCATACCCCAGAAATATACAACACCACAAATATACCATACAAATATTACTACACCATACAAATATTACTACACCATACAAATATCACTACACCATACAAATATCACTACACCATACAAATATCACATCATACCCTACATATATTACTACACCATACAAATATTACTACACCATACAAATATCACTACACCATACAAATATTACTACACCATACAAATATTACTACACCATACAAATATCACTACACCATACAAATATTACTACACCATACAAATATTACTACACCATACAAATATCACTACACCATACAAATATTACTATATACCATACAAATATTACTACACCATACAAATATCACATCATACCCTACAAAAATTACTACACCATACAAGTATTACTACACCATACAAATATTACTACACCATACAGTATCACTACACCATACACACTACATACAAACCACTACACCATACAAATATTACTACACCATACAAATATCACTACACCATACATATCAATCATACCCTACTAATATCACTACACCATACAAATATCACATCATACCCTACAAATATTACTACACCATACAAATATTACTACACCATACAAATATTACTACACCATACCAATATCACTACGCCATACAAATATCAACCATACAAATGTCACTACACCATAAAAATATTACTACACCATACAAATATTACTACACCATACAAATATCACTACACCATACAAATATCACTACACCATACAAATATCACTACACCATACAAATATTACTACACCATACAAATATTACTACACCATACAAATATCACTACACCATACAAATATCACATCATACCCTACATATATTACTACACCATACAAATATTACCATACTACACACTATACATACACCATACAAATATATACAAATATTACTACACCATACAAATACCATAAATATATCACTACACCATACAAATATTACTACACCATACAAATATCACTACACCATACAAATATTACTACACCATACAAATATTACTACACCATACAAATACAAATACAAATATACTACACCATACAAATATACTACACCATACAAATATACTACACCATACAAATATATACACCATACTACACCATACAAATATTACTACACCATACAAATATCACTACACCATATACCCTACAAATATTACTACACCATACAAATAATATACAAATATATTACTACACCATACAAATATTACTACACCATACAAATACTACACCATACAAATATTACTACACCACCATACAAATATATATACTCACATACATACATACAAATATACTACACCATACAAATATCACTACACCATACAAATATACTACACCATACAAATATCACATCATACCATACAAATATTACTACACCATACAAATATACTACACCATACAAATATATACACCATACAAATATTACACCATACACCATAATATACACCATACAAATATTACTACACCATACAAATATACTACACATACAAATATCACATCATATACAAATATTACTACACCATACAAAATATTACTACACCATACAAATACCATACATCATACACCATACAATATATCACATCACTACACCATACAAATATACAAATACAAATATCACTACACCATAAATATTACTACACCATACAAATATTACTACACCATACAAATATTACTACACCATACAAATATTACTACACCATACAAATATTACTACACCATACAAATATCACATCATACCCTACAAATATTACTACACCATACAAGTATTACTACACCATACAAATATTACTACACCATACAAATATCACATCATACCCTACATATATTACTACACCATACAAATATCACTACACCATACAAATATTACTACACCATACAAATATTACTACACCATACAAATATCACTACACCATACAAATATCACTACACCATACAAATATCACATCATACCATACAAATATCACATCATACCCTACAAATATTACTACACCATACAAATATCACTACACCATACAAATATCACATCATACCCTACAAATATTACTACACCATACAAATATCACTACACCATACAAATATTACTACACCATACAAATATTGCTACATACAAAAATTACTCATACAAATATTACTACACCATACAAATGTCACTACACCATACAAATATCATTACACCATACAATTATTAATATACCATACAAATATTAACAAACCACACCAACTTGTGTAGAATTTTCAAACAGTAATGTATTATTTAACAACAATAAGGAGTTCTTTTGTTTCCCGAAAGGTGAGGTCTTCTTACAATAACACATCACTACGTGTTAATGACGTTTCAGAAACTACTGTTTTTTTTTATCTTATTCCCCCAGGTTTTGATATTTCGTAGGTTTATACAAATTATTCACACTTAAGTAGTGGTTAAATTTTGTGCCAATTTATTATATTTTATGATGATTGTATCACTAAATAAACGATGCATTAGTAATTACAGTTACTGAATGGACGATGTATCAGTAATTATAGTTACTATATTGACGATGTATTAGTAATTACAGTTACTGTATGGACAAGGTATTAGTAATCACAGTTGCTATATTGACGATGTATTAGTAATTACAGTTACTGTATGGACGATGTTTTATCTATAACAGTTACTGTATGGACGATGTATTAGTAATTACAGTCACTGTATGGACGGTGTATTAGTAATTACAGTTACTGTATGGACGATGTATCAGTAATCACAGTTACTGTATGGACGATGTATTAGTAATCACAGTTACTGAATGGACGATGTATTAGTAATCACAGATACTGTATGGACGATGTATTAGTAATTACAGTTACTGTATGGACGATGTATTAGTAATTAAGGCAGTTACTCAATGGACGATGTATTAGTAATCACAGTTACTGAATGGACGATGTATTAGTAATTACAGTTACTGTATGGACGATGTTTTATCTATAACAGTTACTGTATGGACGATGTATTAGTAATTACAGTTACTGTATGGACGGTGTATCAGTAATCACAGTTACTGTATGGACGATGTATTAGTAATTAAGGTAGTTACTCAATGGACGATGTATCAGTAATCACAGTTACTGTATGGACGATGTATTAGTAATTAAGGCAGTTACTCAATGGACGATGTATTAGTAATCACAGTTACTGAATGGACGATGTATTAGTAATTACAGTTACTGTATGGACAAGGTATTAGTAATCACAGTTGCTATATTGACGATGTATTAGTAATTACAGTTACTGTATGGACAAGGTATTAGTAATCACAGTTGCTATATTGACGATGTATTAGTAATTACAGTTACTGTATGGACGATGTATTAGTAATTACAGTTACTGTATGGGCGATGTATAAGTAATTACACTTACTGTTTTGACGATGTATTAGTTATCACAGTTACTGTATTGACGATGTATTACTAATTAAGGTAGTTACTCAATGGACGATGAATTACTAATTACAGTTACGGTATGGACGATGTATTAGTAATTACAGTTACTGTATCGACAATGTATTAGTAATCACAGTTGCTATATTGAAGATGTATTAGTAAATACAGTTACTGTATGCACAATGTTTTATCTATAACAGTTACTGAATGGACGATGTAGTAGTAACCACAGTTATTGTATGGACGAGGTATTAGTAATCACAGTTACTGAATGGACGATGTATTAGTAATTACAGTTACTGTATAGACGATATATTAGTAATCACAGATACTGTATGCACAACGTTTTATCTATAACAGTTACTGTATGGACGATGTTTTATCTATAACAGTTACTGTATGGACGATGTTTTATCTATAACAGTTACTGTATGGACGATGTTTTATCTATAACAGTTCCTGAATGGACGATGTTTTATCTATAACAGTTACTGTATGGACGATGTTTTATCAGTTACTGAATGGACGATGTTTTATCTATAACAGTTAGTGTATGGACGATGTTTTATCTATAACAGTTACTGTATGGACGATGTTTTATCTATAACAGTTACTGTATGGACGATGTTTTATCTATAACAGTTACTGTATGGACGATGTTTTATCTATAACAGTTACTGTATGGACGATGTATCAGTAATCACAGTTACTGTATGGACGATGTATTAGTAATTACAGTTACTGTATGGACGATGTTTTATCTATAACAGTTACTGTATGGACGATGTTTTATCTATAACAGTTCCTGAATGGACGATGTTTTATCTATAACAGTTACTGTATGGACGATGTTTTATCTATAACAGTTACTGTATGGACGATGTTTTATCTATAACAGTTCCTGAATGGACGATGTTTTATCTATAACAGTTACTGTATGGACGATGTTTTATCTATAACAGTTACTGTATGGACGATGTTTTATCTATAACAGTTACTGTATGGACGATGTTTTATCTATAACAGTTACTGTATGGACGATGTTTTATCTATAACAGTTACTGTATGGACGATGTTTTATCTATAACAGTTAGTGTATGGACGATGTTTTATCTATAACAGTTACTGTATGGACGATGTTTTATCTATAACAGTTACTGTATGGACGATGTTTGATCTATAACAGTTACTGTATGGACGATGTTTGATCTATAACAGTTACTGTATGGACGATGTTTTATCTATAACAGTTACTGAATGGACGGTGTATTAGTAATTACAGTTACTGTATGGACGATGTTTTATCTATAACAGTTACTGTATGGACGATGTTTTATCTCTAACAGTTACTGAATGGACGATGTATAAGTAATTAAGGTAGTTACTCAATGGACGATGGATCAGTAATTACAGTTACTGTATGGACGATGTTTTATCTATAACAGTTACTGTATGGACGATGTTTTATCTATAACAGTTACTGTATGGACGATGTTTTATCTATAACAGTTACTGTATGGACGATGTTTTATCTATAACAGTTACTGAATGGACGATGTATAAGTAATTAAGGTAGTTACTCAATGGACGATGTATCAGTAATTACAGTTACTGTATGGACGATGTTTTATCTATAACAGTTACTGTATGGACGATGTTTTATCTATAACAGTTACTGTATGGACGATGTTTGATCTATAACAGTTACTGTATGGACGATGTTTGATCTATAACAGTTACTGTATGGACGATGTTTTATCTATAACAGTTACTGAATGGACGGTGTATTAGTAATTACAGTTACTGTATGGACGATGTTTTATCTATAACAGTTACTGTATGGACGATGTTTTATCTCTAACAGTTACTGAATGGACGATGTATAAGTAATTAAGGTAGTTACTCAATGGACGATGTATCAGTAATTACAGTTACTGTATGGACGATGTTTTATCTATAACAGTTACTGTATGGACGATGTTTTATCTATAACAGTTACTGTATGGACGATGTTTTATCTATAACAGTTACTGTATGGACGATGTTTTATCTATAACAGTTACTGAATGGACGATGTATAAGTAATTAAGGTAGTTACTCAATGGACGATGTATCAGTAATTACAGTTACTGTATGGACGATGTTTTATCAGTATAACAGTTACTGTATGGACGATGTTTTATCTATAACAGTTACTGTATGGACGATGTTTTATCTATAACAGTTACTGTATGGACGATGTTTTATCTATAACAGTTACTGTATGGACGATGTTTTATCTATAACAGTTACTGAATGGACGATGTATAAGTAATTAAGGTAGTTACTCAATGGACGATGTATCAGTAATTACAGTTACTGTATGGACGATGTTTTATCTATAACAGTTACTGTATGGACGATGTTTTATCTATAACAGTTAGTGTATGGACGATGTTTTATCTATAACAGTTACTGTATGGACGAGGTAATATATGTAATCATGACGTGTTAAATGTCTGCGTTTTGTCAGATTAACAATACTTTCTATTATCAAACGACGTTCTGATTTTGTGTAAAGATGTTTACGTTTATGTCAATCATCATTAAATATAGCAATTATTATATTTGCAGTTATTTTTCTTCGTTGAGTGAATATTTAATTGACTATAAACTTTGAAGATTTTTTTCTTTCAAGAGAACAAAATTGCATCCTCGATACTCCAATAGTTACAATCACTTTCGCTTTCTGCACCCCTTGAACATTTCTTGGATAAAATTGAGGGTACAAGCAAAGTAATTCTATTGGTCTAGAGCGGGTTTCGGCTGAAAAAAAAAACCAATCACAGACTGATACGCTTCTTTGAGTATTACAAAGAAGCGACACCCAGCTTCAAAGCCATTACAATATACCGTTATGAGACCTCAAGATTCGTTTGATGTACATCTAAGGATCAAACTAGTCTTTCCGTCTGGTCCACAAGGTGACACATGGAACCTTCAATTTTGCCATGACATGTCCCAGGGGTGCCGAGAGTTATACTGAGCGTAAACCAACCCACGGAGTTTTGAGGATGACAAAAGTGACAATGATAACATATTTCTCTTTCAGAATTACGATTATGTGGAGATGTTGGAATTTTCTTGTTTTGCCCTAGATTTGAGATTGGATTACTATAATGTTGACATATTGCTATTGTCTTCTTGTTGTCAAACAGCGATTGAAAACAGTATGTTTGCGAGCTTTCGTAAGGGCCCGTTTCCTTTATCAAGCCAAGAATGATAGAATGATGACTGTTCACTATTGGTCAAATGGACAAAAGAAAGCATCTCCGTCCCATTATGTACAGAAATTATCAAACAAGTCTCAGAAAACAACATGGACATGGTTTGCAAAACTCGAAGAGTATTGTAATTCTGCTAACAATACGGAGTACTAGAAATGACAAGAACGACAACAAAAGAAAATTGACAACGATTCTACAATAGAGCAATATCTCTTGTAACTCAATTATTTTTGTTACTGTATAGAAAAAAATCACGAAAATACCAACATGGCAATATAATCATAATTAAAAGTCAAATTCCATAAAACTAGGGAAAAACAAAATAAAGATTTACACGGAGACTCCTGAAAAAGTACAAGGAGAATAAGACCAGGCGTTCCGGAAGAGTAAGCGCCTTCTACTTCATCGACAACACCATGTAAACCTTGGTCAATCCCGGTAAGTAATGTCACATTCTCAAAATTAGAACAAGGTATACAACAACCGAACCAACAGGCAAAGTAACGACCATCAAACACGTCCAGCTTCATATCGTACAACGGAACCAACAGGCAAACTAACGAGTAT
The DNA here is from genome assembly GCF_031769215.1 of Ylistrum balloti. Taxonomy (NCBI): domain Eukaryota; kingdom Metazoa; phylum Mollusca; class Bivalvia; order Pectinida; family Pectinidae; genus Ylistrum; species Ylistrum balloti. The sequence continues at coordinate 1,151,702 of NW_026781961.1, forward strand.
CAAACACGTCCAGCTTCATATCGTACAACGGAACCAACAGGCAAACTAACGAGTATCAAACACGTCCAGCTTCATATCGTACAACGGAACCAACAGGCAAACTAACGAGTATCAAACACGTCCAGCTTCATATCGTACAACGGAACCAACAGGTAAACTAACGAGTATCAAACACGTCCAGCTTCATATCGTATAACGGAACCAACAGACAAACTAACGAACATCAAACACGTCTAGCTTCATATCGTACAACGGAACCAACAGGTAAACTAACGAGCATCAAACACGTCCAGCTTTATATCGTACAACGGAACCAACAGGTAAACTAACGAGCATCAAACACGTCCAGCTTCATATCGTACAACGGAACCAACAGGCAAACTAACGAGTATCAAACACGTCCAGCTTCATATCGTACAACGGAACCAACAGGTAAACTAACGAGTATCAAACACGTCCAGCTTCATATCGTATAACGGAACCAACAGACAAACTAACGAACATCAAACACGTCTAGCTTCATATCGTACAACGGAACCAACAGGTAAACTAACGAGTATCAAACACGTTCAGCTTCATATCGTATAACGGAACCAACAGACAAACTAACGAACATCAAACACGTCTAGCTTCATATCGTACAACGGAACCAACTTAAACTAACGAGTATCAAACACGTCCAGCTTCATATCGTATAACGGAACCAACAGACAAACTAACGAGTATCAAACACGTTCAGCTTCATATCGTATAACGGAACCAACAGGTAAACTAACGAGCATCAAACACGTACAGCTTTATATCGTACAACGGAACAAACAGGCAAACTAACGACCATCAAACACGTCCAGCTTCATATCGTACAACGGAACCAACAGGCAAACTAACGAGTATCAAACACGTCCAGCTTCATATCGTACAACGGAACCAACAGGTAAACTAACGAGTATCAAACACGTCCAGCTTCATATCGTATAACGGAACCAACAGACAAACTAACGAACATCAAACACGTCTAGCTTCATATCGTACAACGGAACCAACAGGTAAACTAACGAGTATCAAACACGTCCAGCTTCATATCGTATAACGGAACCAACAGACAAACTAACGAACATCAAACACGTCTAGCTTCATATCGTACAACGGAACCAACAGGTAAACTAACGAGTATCAAACACGTCCAGCTTCATATCGTATAACGGAACCAACAGACAAACTAACGAGTATCAAACACGTTCAGCTTCATATCGTATAACGGAACCAACAGACAAACTAACGAGCATCAAACACGTACAGCTTTATATCGTACAACGGAACAAACAGGCAAACTAACGAGCATCAAACACGTACAACTTGATGTCACACAAAGAAATCAGAATATTTCTCAATGAGTTATGAGACATACATTAAAAGTTACATACAGTGAATGCATTTCTTACAGGGTCCTGACTACTACACGTAGGTTCCAAGCTTTCACTTAGATTCATTTTGTTTGTTTGGAGTTTTTGTTGTTTTCCTGACTTAATCTGGTACACAAAACACAAGGAGATATTTCCAGTACCGTTATATATGGGACTGTGGCGAAGCTTCATTACATTTCAAGTTCGCTTCAAGCGTTGTTCTCCATGATATAGATATAATGACATATTATCACTTAGTGTATCATTGCTGTGTTGAATATAGATTATAGCTTTCGTGTCCATTGTGTAATGCTAAATACAATATAAGAAAGAGAATAAAGACTTTTTACCTGTTGTGTTGTTGAGGTCAAGGACATTAGCGGAGTAACCTTTTAAAATGTACCAGTAAGAAATTAGCGCCATCTCTATCGACCTTTGAGCGAGTTGTGTTCGGTCACTTTCATGTTGAGGTCGTGGTCCAGCCATGCCGAGGTGAAATAGTTGCGATTGACAAGGGGAATTTCTCCAATGATTAGACCGATGATCAAATACAGTCTTCTTGAAGAGATGAAGTCTTCTGCTAATTCCCAGGTGTAGAGGACCAGAGTTCGAGTCGCACGAAGCAAAAGTGGACAAGATGCAGAATGCAGGTTGTTGTCGGTGAACAATCACTTAAGACAAGATATTGTGTCATCAACAGATTTTACCAGATGTGATTCCCTGCTGTTAAGTTCAATTGTATGGAACGTGTCAGTGTTAGTCGCCTCACCAGGTTGTAGTCGGTGAACAATTACTTGAGACAAGATGTTGTGTCATCAACAGATTTTACCAGATGTGATTCCCTGCTGTTAAGTTCAATTGTATGGAACGTGTCAGTGTTAGTCGCCTCACCAGGTTGTAGTCGGTGAACAATTACTTGAGACAAGATGTTGTGTCATCAACAGATTTTACCAGATGTGATTCCCTGCTGTTAAGTTCAATTGTATGGAACGTGTCAGTGTTAGTCGCCTCACCAGGTTGTAGTCGGTGAACAATTACTTGAGACAAGATGTCATTATCAGATTTTATTCGAATCTTGCTTGGAGGTAACATCACCAAAATCTACCATCTTTATTTCAATCAGTTTAGAACCATCGTCCTCAAGTAATATCACCATTTGAAGTCTACCATCTTTAATCACGTGATTTAGGGTCCTTACCCTTATGTAATCACCAACGTTAACTTCCTATTTTCTATCTTATTTTTCAAGTACCAAAGTTTCAACACTCCCATCGATTTTTTTCCTGTTTTTCTTTTCCAATCGACTTTTTTTGATGACCGTAGTTTAATTTCTAAAACAGTAGTTCAATTTCTATGACAGTAGTTTAATCTCTATGACAGTAGTTCAGTTTCTATGACAGTTTAATTTCTATGACAGTAGTTTAATTTCTATGACAGTAGTTTAATTTCTATGACAGTAGTTCAATTTCAGTAGTTCAATTTCTATGACAGTAGTTTAATTTCTATGACAGTGTTTAATCTATGACTATGACAGTAGTTCAGTTTCTATGACAGTTTAATTTCTATGACAGTAGTTTAATTTCTATGACAGTAGTTTAATTTCTATGACAGTAGTTCAATTTCTATGACAGTAGTTTAATTTCTATGACAGTAGTTTAATCTCTATGACAGTAGTTTAATCTCTATGACAGTAGTTTAATCTCTATGACAGTAGTTTAATCTCTATGACAGTAGTTCAGTTTCTATGACAGTAGTTTAATCTCTATGACAGTAGTTTAATCTCTATGACAGTAGTTTAATCTCTATGACAGTAGTTTAATCTCTATGACAGTAGTTTAATCTCTATGACAGTAGTTTAATCTCTATGACAGTAGTTTAATCTCTATGACAGTAGTTTAATCTCTATGACAGTAGTTTAATCTCTACGACAGTAGTTTAATCTCTATGACAGTAGTTCAGTTTCTATGACAGTAGTTTAATCTCTATGACAGTAGTTTAATCTCTATGACAGTAGTTTAATCTCTATGACAGTAGTTCAGTTTCTATGACAGTAGTTTAATCTCTATGACAGTAGTTTAATCTCTATGACAGTAGTTTAATCTCTATGACAGTAGTTTAATCTCTATGACAGTAGTTTAATTTCTATGACAGTAGTTCAATCTCTATGACAGTAGTTTAATCTCTATGACAGTAGTTTAATTTCTATGACAGTAGTTCAGTTTCTATGACAGTAGTTTAATCTCTATGACAGTAGTTTAATTTCTATGACAGTAGTTTAGTTTCTATGACAGTAGTTTAATCTCTATGACAGTAGTTCAGTTTCTATGACAGTTTAATTTCTATGACAGTAGTTTAATTTCTATGACAGTAGTTCAATCTCTATGACAGTAGTTTAATTTCTATGACAGTAGTTCAGTTTCTATGACAGTAGTTTAATCTCTATGACAGTAGTTTAATCTCTATGACAGTAGTTCAGTTTCTATGACAGTAGTTTAATCTCTATGACAGTAGTTCAATTTCTATGACAGTAGTTCAATCTCTATGACAGTAGTTTAATCTCTATGACAGTAGTTTAATCTCTATGACAGTAGTTTAATCTCTATGACAGTAGTTTAATCTCTATGACAGTAGTTTAATTTCTATGACAGTAGTTCAATTTCTTTGACCGAAGTTCAATTTCTATGACAGTAGTTTAATTTCTATGACAGTAGTTTAATCTCTATGACAGTAGTTCAGTTTCTATGACAGTAGTTTAATCTCTATGACAGTAGTTTAATCTCTATGACAGTAGTTTAATCTCTATGACAGTAGTTTAATCTCTATGACAGTAGTTTAATCTCTATGACAGTAGTTTAATCTCTATGACAGTAGTTTAATCTCTATGACAGTAGTTTAATCTCTATGACAGTAGTTTAATCTCTATGACAGTAGTTTAATCTCTATGAGAGTAGTTTAATCTCTATGACAGTAGTTTAATCTCTATGACAGTAGTTTAATCTCTATGACAGTAGTTTAATCTCTATGACAGTAGTTTACTCTATGACAGTAGTTTAATCTCTATGACAGTAGTTTAATCTCTATGACAGTAGTTTAATTTCTATGACAGTAGTTCAGTTTCTATGACAGTAGTTTAATCTCTATGACAGTAGTTTAATCTCTATGACAGTAGTTTAATCTCTATGACAGTAGTTTAATTTCTATGACAGTAGTTTAATTCTATGACTTGACAGTAGTTTAATCTCTATGACAGTAGTTTAATCTCTATGACAGTAGTTTAATCTATGAGAGTAGTTTAATCTCTATGACAGTAGTTTAATCTCTATGACAGTAGTTTAATCTCTATGACAGTAGTTTAATCTCTATGACAGTAATTTAATCTCTATGACAGTAGATTAATCTCTATGACAGTAGTTTAATCTCTATGACAGTAGTTTAATAGTTTACTCTATGACAGTAGTTTAATCTCTATGACAGTAGTTTAATCTCTATGACAGTAGTTTAATCTCTATGACAGTAGTTTAATCTCTATGACAGTAGTTTAATCTCTATGACAGTAGTTCAGTTTCTATGACAGTAGTTTAATCTCTATGACAGTAGTTTAATCTCTATGACAGTAGTTTAATCTCTATGACAGTAGTTTAATCTCTATGACAGTAGTTCAGTTTCTATGACAGTAGTTTAATCTCTATGACAGTAGTTTAATCTCTATGACAGTAGTTTAATCTCTATGACAGTAGTTTAATCTCTATGACAGTAGTTTAATCTCTATGACAGTAGTTTAATCTCTATGACAGTAGTTTAATCTCTATGACAGTAGTTTAATCTTTATGACAGTAGTTTAATCTCTATGACAGTAGTTTAATCTCTATGACAGTAGTTTAATCTCTATGACAGTAGTTAAGTTTCTATGACAGTAGTTTAATCTCTATGACAGTAGTTTAATCTCTATGACAGTAGTTTAATCTCTATGACAGTAGTTCAATTTCTATGACAGTAGTTTAATCTCTATGACAGTAGTTTAATCTCTATGACAGTAGTTTAATCTCTATGACAGTAGTTTAATCTCTATGACAGTAGTTGAGTTTCTATGACAGTAGTTTAATCTCTATGACAGTAGTTTAATCTCTATGACAGTAGTTTAATCTCTATGACAGTAGTTTAATCTCTATGACAGTAGTTTAATCTCTATGACAGTAGTTTAATCTCTATGACAGTAGTTTAATCTCTATGACAGTAGTTTAATCTCTATGACAGTAGTTTAATCTCTATGACAGTAGTTTAATCTATGACAGTAGTTTAATCTCTATGACAGTAGTTTAATCTCTATGACAGTAGTTTAATCTCTATGACAGTAGTTAAATCACTATGACAGTAGTTTAATCTCTATGACAGTAGTTTAATCTCTATGACAGTAGTTTAATCTCTATGACAGTAGATTAATCTCTATGACAGTAGTTTAATCTCTATGACAGTAGTTTAATCTCTATGACAGTAGTTTAATCTCTATGACAGTAGTTTAATCTCTATGACAGTAGTTTAATCTCTATGACAGTAGTTTAATCTCTATGACAGTAGTTTAATCTCTATGACAGTAGTTTAATCTCTATGACAGTAGTTTAATCTCTATGACAGTAGTTTAATCTCTATGACAGTAGTTTAATCTCTATGACAGTAGTTTAATCTCTATGACAGTAGTTTAATCTCTATGACAGTAGTTTAATCTCTATGACAGTAGTTTAATCTCTATGACAGTAGTTTAATCTCTATGACAGTAGTTTAATCTCTATGACAGTAGTTTAATCTCTATGACAGTAGTTTAATCTCTATGACAGTAGTTTAATCTCTATGACAGTAGTTTAATCTCTATGACAGTAGTTTAATCTCTATGACAGTAGTTTAATCTTTATGACAGTAGTTTAATCTCTATGACAGTAGTTTAATCTCTATGACAGTAGTGACAGTAGTTTAATCTCTATGACAGTAGTTTAATCTCTATGACAGTAGTTTAATCTCTATGACAGTAGTTTAATCTCTATGACAGTAGTTTAATTTCTATGACAGTAGTTTAATCTCTATGACAGTAGTTTAATCTCTATGACAGTAGTTCAATCTCTATGACAGTAGTTTAATCTCTATGACAGTAGTTTAATTTCTATGACAGTAGTTTAATCTCTATGACAGTAGTTTAATCTCTATGACAGTAGTTTAATCTCTATGACAGTAGTTTAATCTCTATGACAGTAGTTTAATCTCTATGACAGTAGTTTAATCTCTATGACAGTAGTTTAATCTCTATGACAGTAGTTTAATCTCTATGACAGTAGTTTAATCTCTATGACAGTAGTTTAATCTCTATGACAGTAGTTTAATCTCTATGACAGTAGTTTAATCTCTATGACAGTAGTTTAATCTCTATGACAGTAGTTTAATCTCTATGACAGTAGTTTAATCTCTATGACAGTAGTTTAATCTCTATGACAGTAGTTTAATCTCTATGACAGTAGTTTAATCTCTATGACAGTAGTTTAATCTCTATGACAGTAGTTTAATCTCTATGACAGTAGTTTAATCTCTATGACAGTAGTTTAATCTCTATGACAGTAGTTTAATCTCTATGACAGTAGTTTAATCTCTATGACAGTAGTTTAATCTCTATGACAGTAGTTTAATCTCTATGACAGTAGTTTAATCTCTATGACAGTAGTTTAATCTCTATGACAGTAGTTTAATCTCTATGACAGTAGTTTAATCTCTATGACAGTAGTTTAATCTCTATGACAGTAGTTTAATCTCTATGACAGTAGTTTAATCTCTATGATCGTTAATAAAATCCAATTAAATTTAAAATCAGCTCTAAACATGTTTTACGTAAATAAGATTCCTTCCGGTGAAATTTTATTTTTAAAATATGATTAACAGAAAAAACTACAATCTTTATTTATGTCGGTAGTAGTACATATCAACGAGGCGGAAAGCATTCGTATCCAGTGATACTGTAATAACGGTATGGAAAGGACGAGCAGGTGATCGATTAACACTCCGTTGTAGTCAAACGGAAATGAAATAAAAACATTCTGTTTCAAATCCCGATATAATGATTTAATTTACAGTGTCCTTAACATGTCTACCACCGTATATCACAGATTTAGATATAGAGGTCCGTGCTTATACTGAATGTACCAGCACATATTACATACCACTCCTTGTGTGTAAGGACGATGGTTCTACAGCGGACAAACAAAGCACATACAGGAATTTTCAGTGTTACCCGATTCTACATTGGACATAGAACGTACAGAAATTCTCCGTGTTACCTGATTCTACATTGGACATAGAACATACAGAAATTTTCAGTGTTACCCGATTCTACAGTGGACATAGAATGTACAGAAATTCTCAGTGTTACCCGATTCTACATTGGACATAGAACGTACAGAAATTCTCAGTGTTACCCGATTCTACATTGGACATAGAACGTACAGAAATTCTCCGTGTTACCCGATTCTACAGTGGACATAGAACATACAGAAATTTTCAGTGTTACCCGATTCTACAGTGGACATAGAATGTACAGAAATTCTCAGTGTTACCCGATTCTACATTGGACATAGAAGATACAGAAATTTTCAGTGTTACCCGATTCTACATTGGACATAGAACGTACAGAAATTATCAGTGTTACCCAATTCTACAGTGGACATAGAACATACAGAAATTTTCAGTGTTACCCGATTCTACAGTGGACATAGAACGTACAGAAATTTTCAGTGTTACCCGATTCTACATTGGACATAGAACGTACAGAAATTATCAGTGTTACCCAATTCTACAGTGGACATAGAACATACAGAAATTTTCAGTGTTACCCGATTCTACAGTGGACATAGAACGTACAGAAATTTTCAGTGTTACCCGATTCTACAGTGGACATAGAACGTACAGAAATTTTCAGTGTTACCCAATTCTACAGTGGACATAGAACGTACAGAAATTATCAGTGTTACCCAATTCTACAGTGGACATAGAACATACAGAAATTTTCAGTGTTACCCGATTCTACAGTGGACATAGAACGTACAGAAATTTTCAGTGTTACCCGATTCTACATTGGACATAGAACGTACAGAAATTATCAGTGTTACCCAATTCTACAGTGGACATAGAACGTACAGAAATTTTCAGTGTTACCCGATTCTACATTGGACATAGAACGTACAGAAATTATCAGTGTTACCTGATTCTACATTGGACATAGAACGTACAGAAATTTTCAGTGTTACCCGATTCTACATTGGACATAGAACGTACAGAAATTATCAGTGTTACCCAATTCTACAGTGGACATAGAACATACAGAAATTTTCAGTGTTACCCGATTCTACAGTGGACATAGAACGTACAGAAATTTTCAGTGTTACCCGATTCTACAGTGGACATAGAACGTACAGAAATTTTCAGTGTTACCCGATTCTACAGTGGACATAGAACGTACAGAAATTATCAGTGTTACCTGATTCTACATTGGACATAGAACGTACAGAAATTATCAGTGTTACCTGATTCTACAGTGGACATAGAACGTACAGAAATTCTCCGGGTTACCTGATTCTACAGTGGACATAGAACGTACAGAAATTCTCCGGGTTACCTGATTCTACAGTGGACATAGAACGTACAGAAATTTTCAGTGTTACCCGATTCTACAGTGGACATAGAACGTACAGAAATTTTCAGTGTTACCCGATTCTACAGTGGACATAGAACGTACAGAAATTATCAGTGTTACCTGATTCTACATTGGACATAGAACGTACAGAAATTATCAGTGTTACCTGATTCTACAGTGGACATAGAACGTACAGAAATTCTCCGGGTTACCTGATTCTACAGTGGACATAGAACGTACAGAAATTCTCCGGGTTACCTGATTCTACAGTGGACATAGAACATACAGAAATTCTCAGTGTTACCTGATTCTACAGTGGACATAGAATGTACAGAAATTTTCAGTGTTACCTGATTCTACAGTGGACATAGAACGTACAGAAATTTTCAGTGTTACCTGATTCTACATTGGACATAGAACGTACAGAAATTCTCAGGGTTACCTGATTCTACAGTGGACATAGAATGTACAGAAATTCTCAGTGTTATCTGGTTCTACAGTGGACATAGAACGTACAGAAATTCTCCGGGTTACCTGATTCTACATTGGACATAGAACGTACAGAAATTCTCAGGGTTACCTGATTCTACAGTGGACATAGAATGTACAGAAATTATCCGGGTTACCTGATTCTACAGTGGACATAGAACGTACAGAAATTCTCCGGGTTACCTGATTCTACAGTGGACATAGAATGTACAGAAATTTTCAGTGTTACCTGATTCTACAGTGGACATAGAACGTACAGAAATTATCAGTGTTACCTGATTCTACATTGGACATAGAACGTACAGAAATTTTCAGTGTTACCTGATTCTACATTGGACATAGAACGTACAGAAATTATCCGGGTTACCTGATTCTACAGTGGACATAGAACGTACAGAAATTTTCAGTGTTACCTGATTCTACATTGGACATAGAACGTACAGAAATTATCCGGGTTACCTGATTCTACAGTGGACATAGAACGTACAGAAATTCTCCGGGTTACCTGATTCTACAGTGGACATAGAATGTACAGAAATTTTCAGTGTTACCTGATTCTACAGTGGACATAGAACGTACAGAAATTCTCCGGGTTACCTGATTCTACATTGGACATAGAACGTACAGAAATTCTCAGTGTTACCTGATTCTACATTGGACATAGAACGTACAGACATTTTCAGTGTTACCTGATTCTACATTGGACATAGAACGTACAGAAATTTTCAGTGTTACCTGATTCTACATTGGACATAGAACGTACAGAAATTTTCAGGGTTACCTGATTCTACAGTGGACATAGAATGTACAGAAATTCTCAGTGTTATCTGGTTCTACAGTGGACATAGAACGTACAAAAATTCTCAGGGTTATCTCAACAACAAATCCAGCCACATGGTCAACAACAATTTTATTTGTTAAAAAATAAAATTACGATATCTGTTATTTATTTAACAGACAATGAGATACAATGACACTTCACATTAATGATATCACTCTTGCACATGATTCTGTACCTCAGCAGAAAAGTCAATGACTTTCAACACAAAACATTCATACTCGTCAGCAGTACTACATCACAGTAGGCACATGTCTCTCACATCTGGCACATTTATATATCCAGGCTAGACTTGGTTGTAACGTTTCAGGGAAAGTCTTGGAGCTATGTTCATGGACTGGAGTTCCTGAAACAGCAATTTACATGCAGTATATAGGGATCAACTATTTACACAGTCACACTACAGACTCAACTATTTAACTGACAGTATATAGCTCAACTATTTAACAGTCACAGCCACATAGCTCAACTATTTAACAGTCACATTTCACTGGAAATCACAGCTCAACTAAAAGTATACATAGCTGTAAATAACAGTATATATAGCTCAACTATTTAACTGTCACAGTATATAGCTCAACTATTTAACTGTCACAGTATATAGCTCAACTATTTAACTGTCACACTACATAGCTCAACTATTTAACTGTCACACTACATAGCTCAACTATTTAACTGTCACAGTATATAGCTCAACTATTTAACTGTCACAGCACATAGCTCAACTATTTAACAGTCACAGTAAACAGCTCAACTATTTAACAGTCACAGTATATAGCTCAACTATATAACAGTCACTATATATAGCTTAACTATTTAACTGTCACAGTATATAGCTCAACTATCTAACTGTCACATTATGCAGTTAAACTATTTAACTGTCACATTATATAGCTCAACTATTTCACAGGCACATTATACAGTTAATCTATTTAACTGTCACAGTATATAGTGCAACTATTTCACAGTCACATTATACAGTTAAACTATTTAACTGTCACAGCACATAGCTCAACTATTTAACAGTCACAGTACATAGCTCAACTATTGAACAATCACAGTATATAGCTCAACTATTTAACAGTCACAGTACATAGCTCAACTATTGAACAGTCACAGTAAACAGCTCAACTATTTAACAGTCACAGTATATAGCTCAACTATTTAACTGTCACAGTATATAGCTCAACTATTTAACTGTCACATTATACAGTTAAACTATTTAACTGTCACAGTATATAGCTCAACTATTTAACAGTCACAGTATATAGCTCAACTATTTAACTGTCACAGCACATAGCTCAACTATCTAACTGTCACATTATACAGTTAAACTATTTAACTGTCACATTATATAGCTCAACTATATAACAGTCACTATATATTGCTCAACTATTTAACAGTCACAGAATATAGCTCAACTATACAACAATCACTATATATTGCTCAACTATTTAACAGTCACAGTATATAGCTCAACTATTTAACAGTCACAGTACATAGCTCAACTATTTAACAGTCACAGTACATAGCTCAACTATTGAACAGTCACAGTAAACAGCTCAACTATTTAACAGTCACAGCACATAGCTCAACTATTTCACAGTCACACTACATAGATCAACTATTTAACTGTCACATTATACAGTTAAACTACTTGATTTTCACAAAAATAACCTCAACTTTTGACTTCTGGATCAGAAAAGTAATACCTAACAAACACTTTAAGTAAGGAAGCACTGTATGAAGTTTGATTGGCCCTAGGGAAGTAGTGTGGACCACTGACTCTGGCACCTGAAAAGCAATCTATGTATGAAGTTTGAGTTTGATTGGCCCTAGGGAAGTAGTGTGGACCACTGACTCTGGCACCTGAAAAGCAATCTATGTATGAAGTTTGAGTTTGATTGGCCCTAGGGAAGTAGTGTGGACCACTGACTCTGGCACCTGAAAAGCAATCTAAAGCAAGCCATTTTTGTTGGAAGCAGTGTATGAGGTTTGATTTTGACTGGCCAAAGCAAATTGGAACTATGCAGGGAAACTGATTTTCGAATTACATTAACAGTGACCTTGAACTTTGACCTTCAATACTGTAAAGCAATCCTAAGCAAACACTTTAGTAAGGAAGTACTGTATTAAGTTTGGGTTAGATTGGCCAAAGCAAACTCTATTTTTTCATATGGAAACTGATTTCAATTTATAGTAACTGTGGCCTTGATCTTTGACCTTGAAGCTGAAAAAGCAATCTGATTCAAGCACTTACAATAAGGAAGCACTGTCTGCAGTTTGATGGATCCAAGGAAACTCAAGTTATCACACGAAAACAAAAACATTTCCATATATTTCCCTATGGTAGCCCTGTCTCACCACTCCAGGGAATCAAGTCCCACCATTTATTCTAAACTGATTCTGCATTACCTATCACTGCTTCTGATCAAATTGAAAAAGAATCTTGACATTTCTCCTGAAGATGGATTTTAAAGAATTTGCTCTATCTCCCTGTTGTACCTGATCCCTCCTGCCACAGGATGCTTCAGACTAAATTGAAACTGATTCAACTTCAACTAAGAATTACCATGCAATCCTGTTTCTCACCAAATTTTGACAGAATCCTGACATTCAAACAGAGGAAGGATTATAAAGAATTTCTTCCATTTCACCATAGAATCCCATCCCTTCCACCCCATGATTAGTAAGAAATTGTTAAAATATCTCATAAATTGGGTCCCTAGGACCTTGACAATAATTGAAGGTCATTGATTTGTCCTAGCATGCAAGGTCCAATATCATGATCCTTGGCTGTTTGGTTTTCAAGTAGAAGTTGGTTTAATACATTGCCACACCTGTGGCAGTCATAGTTTGTCAATACTTATATTTGAACAAACTTTGTAGCCCTTCATCTTAGCAGTGGTACAGATTTAACATTATAATCTTGGCCATAGAACAACATCTAACAAGAAGACACAGTCCTAAACCTGGCCCTGTCACCAATGAGACAGTCACACTGGTCCTAAACCTGGTCCTGTAACCAATGAGACAGTCACACTGGTCCTAAACCTGGTCCTGTAACCAATGAGACAGTCACACTGGTCCTAAACCTGGCCCTGTAACCAATGAGACAGTCACACTGGTCCTAAACCTGGTCCTGTAACCTGTAACCAATGAGACAGTCACACTGGTCCTAAACCTGGTCCTGTAACCAATGAGACAGTCACACTGGTCCTAAACCTGGCCCTGTAACCAATGATACAGTCACACTGGTCTTAAACCTGGTCCTGTAACCAATGAGACAGTCACACTGGTCCTAAACCTGGTCCTGTAACCAATGAGACAGTCACACTGGTCCTAAACCTCCTGTAACCAATGAGACAGGTCCTGTAACCAATGAGAGAGTCACACTGGTCCTAAACCTGGTCCTGTAACCAATGAGACAGTCACAATGGTCCTAAACCTGGTCCTGTAACCAATGAGACAGTCACACTGGTCCTAAACCTGGTCCTGTAACCAATGAGACAGTCATACTGGTCCTAAACCTGGTCCTGTAACCATGAGACAGTCATGTTAGTCCTTACCTTGCTCCGTAACCAATGAGACAGTCACGCTCCATCTCCCCGAGTCTGAGACCACCATCACGAGAACGACCCTCAGTTGGTTGTCGTGTCAGCACTGCACGGGGTCCTTTGGCACGGGCGTGCATCTTATCCATTACCATGTGTTTTAACTTCTGGTAGTAGATTGGGCCGAAGTAGATGTATGCTGACAGAGGTTCCCTGTCGAAACAGTCGCACATCAGCCAGTCATGTTATTATTTCAGAATACCAAGGAGTTTATTCAAAAGCATTTCTTTGAAAACTACTAAATCACGAAATAGACCAAAAAATGTCAAAATTTAGCAAGTCTCAAACATAAACCAGGATATTTCTTGCAGGCAACAATTTTAAAAATAAATTGAAAATCATCTGGTGAATACTAGATTTATTGTAAGTTGATTAATCAAGGACAGGAAGTTGATCGAAAGCTGATCCACAATCTGACCAGTATGACCTATCTGTGATGTCAGGGGTGACTTGTTAAGGTGTAAATATGACCTACCCTGTGATGCCAGAGGTGACGTAGTCTTTCCCGAGGTAGTTAAAGCCATGACGGATCAGATCAGCAGACAAGTCCTCTACCTTATCTCCACTGAATGCTGACAACACACAACAGGATCTATATCTTACAAACCATCACACAAAGATATCAGATCATTTTACAAGGTGATGCAGCCTCACGTTTAGTTTTAGGAGAACTATATGATAGATTGAAGAGAGATTTAGGTTTTACGTTACAGTGGTTTAATGATGACGTACATGTTGGAGAGTTCACTACTTACCTGTACCGTAGTGAAATTTGCCATCAAGTACACCTGCTTTACTACCTAGTAGTTCCATCAGTTTTCCAACTGTCATTCTTGAGGGGTAACCATGGGGATTCATTATCTGTGGAGAACAGACAAATATTGACTTTTGTTGGATTTTGTAATCATTTATATAATGGTATAAACTCTCAAACCACTGTGTAGACAGTGAAATTATTGGAAAAGGTACAGTTATCTCCCCTGCATTATTGATCTAAACAGACATTATCATTATGACATATTTCTCATTAATCATCTCCATTTTGTTTTCACAAGTTTGCCTGAAGACGGTGTTTCTCCATTTTAGTTCTAACAGTACTGTTAGCTTATGGTTCTCTTTGTGGAAAACCTTCTTTTAAGTGATAAAAGAGAAAAGTTTGGGACCAGAAAAAGAAAAATCACTCACAATATCTGGGCAAATTCCCTGAAATAGAAAAAAAAACAGAGAATAGTAAAACTGTTAGTTAAAGATCAAGTGATCCAGACTATCAACTTATTTTACATAACACTCTACAGCCACCTACCCAGCACACAAAATAACCTCACTTTCTTTATTATCACTAACTTATTTTACATAACTCTCTACAGCCACATACCCAGCACACAAAATAACCTCACTTTCTTTATTATCACTAACTTATTTTACATAACACTCTACAGCCACATACCCAGCACACAAAATAATCTCACTTTCTTTATTATCACTAACTTATTTTACATAACACTCTACAGCCACATACCCAGCACACAAAATAATCTCACTTTCTTTATTATCACTAACTTATTTTACATAACACTCTACAGCCACATACCCAGCACACAAAATAATCTCACTTTCTTTATTATCATTAACTTCTTTTACATAACACTCTACAGCCATATACCCAGCACACAAAATAATCTCACTTTCTCTATTATCACCTAAATTAAGACTGTTAGGACACATCAGAGTTAAATCTAGCTAGCTACAGAAAAATGTTGGATATTATCAGTTTTACTTCAGTAAAGAACAGACCACTTCTCTGTGTCAGGATCAGTTTTACTTCAGTAAAGAACAGACCACTTCTCTGTGTCAGGATCAGTTTTACTTCAGTAAAGAACAGACCACTTCTCTGTGTCAGGATCAGTTTTACTTCAGTAAAGAACAGACCACTTCTCTGTGTCAGGATTAGTTTTACTTCAGTAAAGAACAGACCACTTCTCTGTGTCAGGATCAGTTTTACTTCAGTAAAGAACACAAACCACTTCTGAGATTAGTTTATGTTTTCTATGTTTGATACTAGAAGCCATTACTTACCAGATCTGTGAAAGGCATATCCTCCTGCGGTACAATCAGTCCACACACACTGAAATAACAACATCTCCATTACATCCTTTACATTCACAATAATCTATAATACAATGCTAGAGTTACCTGCCCCTTCTCATCTCAGAACTACAGTGATAGAATTACCCATCTGTTTGATCTGTGTATTCTACAGTACTCATCTCATAAGTCTAGGTTTACTAAAACAGTAATTTGATTTGAGTAACTCACCCTTTCTGTCCATGTCGACTACTGAACTTGTCACCTATTTCTGGTCGTCTTGTCTGTCTTAGCAGCATCTTGATTAAAAAAGCTTCCTCTGGGTTGGAGGTGATGAGAACCTTTTCTATGTAAGATGGCTCTGCTCCCTTGTACCTATGGAAGAAATTAATGTGATACGAGATGTTTGTAACTGCTGGTCTCAAGGGGCTGCTGATAAGGAGGGACCATCTCTATACTCTGGGCTTTGAGTCAATCTGGAGGGTCTGAATGAGTGAATGGGTTCATTATACACGATGGGGAGGTCCCTATACTCTGATTGCTGTGTCAGTCTGGAGGGGGTCTATAGGGGTGGGTTAGTTCATTTTACACGATGGGGAGGTCCCTATACTCTGATTGCTGTGTCAGTCTGGAGGGGGTCTATAGGGGTGGGTTAGTTCATTATACACGATGGGGAGGTCCCTATACTCTGATTGCTGTGTCAGTCTGGAGGGAGTCTATAGGGGTGTGTTGGTTCATAATACACGATGGAGAAATCCCTATACTCTGACTGCTGAGTCAGTCTGCAGGGGGTCTAAAGGGGTGGGTTGGTTCATTATACATGATGGGGAGATCCCTGTTCTCTAACTGCCAAGTCAGTCTGGAGGAATAGGTGGGTTCATTATACATGACGGGGAGATCCCTGTTCTCTAACTGCCAAGTCAGTCTGGAGAAATAAGTGGGTTCATTATACATGACGGGGAGGTCCCTATACTCTGATTACTCTGTCTGGAGAGGTCAACACATTCCTATACTCAGGTGGAGCCAGAATTAAGGATTCTAATGATGTGACTCACGTAATTGGGACATCTCTGTATTCTGGTTGCTGAGCCTGTCCAGAGGGGCTCTGGAGGGGATTCATAGTCACAGTGGGCATGTACTTGTTTACCATAACTTGTTTACTTTCAACTTTTTCACCTGTAATCAGAGATCATGATTTATTAATTCTCAAAAAGGTAAATACAATCAAGATACAAAGATAATGGCTGATTATACTGTTACTGAGAGGGTAAGATAAATGGTGCGTGTTATATAATTATAATAAAAACCTGAACAGATGATGAGTGTCCTTTACAGCTATACAATTTTATTATTTAATGAACAAAACAACACTCCTACAAGGTTACCATAGTTACCTGGGGAACAGATACCATCCATGTCGAGAATGCTGTGCCTCCAGACCGGTCGATGTGTAGTAGCATCTAACATTGGTCCCATCACTTTGTCAAAACTGTGATTGGCATAGCGTTTTAGGGTACATGCCTGTTTTCTGTAGACAAGACACCTTCCAAATCCTGTGGTCACAAAAATAAAATTAAAAAAGATAAAATGTTATGATAAAAGTCCTCAAGATAAAGATTCAGGGTTATGATTTAGGTCTGATCTAGGTTGTAAAATGTCAGATAGGAAAATGAAATGTCATTACAATATCATTATTTCAAACCTTATATCTTCAGGTAAAGATGATAGAAATCTAGGTCAGAGATTAGGCTTTAAGGTCAGAGATTAGGCTTTAAGGTCACAGATTGAGAATCTAGGTCAGAGATTAGGCATTTAGGTCAGAGAATGAGCGTCTAGGTCAGAGATTAGGCATTTAGGTCAGAGAATGAGAATCTAGGTCAGAGATTAGGCTTTAAGGTCAGAGAATGAGAATCTAGGTCAGAGATTAGGCTTTAAGGTCAGAGATTAGGTATTCAGGTCAGAGATTGAGATTAGGTATTCAGGTCAGAGATTGAGAGTCAGTCAGAGATTAGGCATTTTTATCAGAGATTAGGTATTCAGGTCAGAGATTGAGAATCTAGGTCAGCGATTAGGAATTTAGGTCAGAGAATGAGCATCTAGGTCAGAGATTAGGCATTTAGGTCAGAGATTGAGAGTCTAGGTCAGCGATTAGGCATTTAGGTCAGAGAATGAGAATCTAGGTCAGAGATTAGGCTTTAAGGTCAGAGAATGAGAATCTAGGTCAGAGATTAGGCTTTAAGGTCAGAGATTAGGTATTCAGGTCAGAGATTGAGAGTCTAGGTCAGAAATTAGGCATTTTTATCAGAGATTAGGTATTCAGGTCAGAGATTGAGAATCTAGGTCAGCGATTAGGAATTTAGGTCAGAGAACGAGCATCTAGGTCAGAGATTAGGCATTTAGGTCAGAGATTGAGAGTCTAGGTCAGTGATTAGGCATTTAGGTCAGAGAATGAGCGTCTAGGTCAGAGATTAGGCTTTAAGGTCAGAGAATGAGAATCTAGGTCAGAGATTAGGCTTTAAGGTCAGAGATTAGGTATTCAGGTCAGAGATTGAGAATCTAGGTCAGAGATTAGGCATTTTTATCAGAGATTAGGTATTCAGGTCAGAGATTGAGAATCTAGATCAGCGATTAGGCATTTAGGTCAGAGAATAAGCGTCTAGGTCAGAGATTAGGCATTTAGGTCAGAGATTGAGAGTCTAGGTCAGAGATTAGGCATTTAGGTCAGAGAGTAGGCATTTAGGTCAGAGATTCGGAATCTAAGTCAGAGGTTCAGAATCTAGGTCAAAGATTAGGACTTTAGGCCAGAAGTTTGTAGGACACAATTTAAGAATGAGGGGGCCTAGGTGATAGAGACCTACCTCTATCTAGTGAAGACTTATTGAGGATGAGAGCATCCTCTATATCATAGCCACTGTAACTCATCACAGCAACAGTGGCATTTTGTCCTGCAGGTAACTTGTCAAAGTGAATCAGCTCAATTGTCTGAAAAAATACCACAAATTTTATTTACCAACAGGTGAACATTTATATTTTTGACCTATAGTTGTCAGTCAATATGATCAATTTTCTCTGGTTTTAGACACAACATTTTAGAAAGTATTATAATAAAACAATCATAAGATCAGATACAATGGCTTTTACAGAGAAGGCAATACCATCCTGATTCTTTTTCAGGATTAATAATGAAGCCTTGTGCAACTCATACAGATTAATTGGATTGAAGTTTGAGGGTGACATTAGACATAATGTAAACTTCAAGTCAGTTCTAACAGGCAGGTAATTAGAACACAATTTTATTTCAATAAAAAACATAATGTTCTGTCAAGTGATAGTTCAAAACCTTTGTGGTCTTGTTTCACTAAAACATTTACAATCTGAATTGTTTGAATATCCTGAGGTTATACTCAAGTCGTCTACTTTATTTCTCATCTATAATATCGAATGTAAAGAAGAATCAAATATAACCTGTGATTTTCAACAGAAGATGAACATGTAAACTAAGTGTCTCAAAACATAATCATAATTTTATTTAGAGATTTTTTCAGAACAGTCTATTATCAATCAGTTGTTACATTTTGTTGTGATTTTAGGCAATGTCTATTCTGAAAGTTCAAACTCTAATTTTTCTTTACCAGTAAAATTTCATATAACTAGAAAGGATTCAACAATATTTATTCAATTGACAGAGGGTTTGCCACATTTATTTGGAGTCTGTGAGTAGCTTGCTTAACACTTATTTAGCGTGACCTGGAGATCACTCATCTGAGATTTATTTACTTCGAGTCAGTGGGACTCACCTTATTTAGACATTTATTTAGGGCAGTCTGCTTTTAACTCTAATGAGACTTTAGTACAGTGTGGATATAACTCACCTAAAACTCATTTAGCCAGAGTATGACCTATTTATTTGGGTCTGGGGGTACATATATCTAAAATTTAAGGTCAAACACATCAGGCCTGGGCAGTTCATCTTTGACTAAAGAAGAAATAGCTGGAGGCACCTAAACTTTAGAAACCCTGTATCATGTGATAACTCACCTTAGACTTAACGAGCGGGGCCTGGGGGTAACACAACAGGTAGAGCAGTGTGTCAATTCTGTTCCTTTGGTTGTAGCCAATGGTACCTGATAACAAAGGTATTTGTTTATATATACAAGATACATAAATGGCTTTGGTGCAGAAATCAATATGTGATACAATCTGATTACTTAAATCCACAACTCTACAACAGACAAGACATCCCAGAAAGATCTCGATGTCTGTCATTGTTTGGACTTAACATGTTCTCTCAGTATTGAATTTTCTCCTTCTTTTCTATTTCCTCCCTGAATGTAATTACATGAAATAAAAAAATTGCTTACCATGATTAACTGACTTACCCAAGGTCTGTTTACCCATAGCTTACCATGATTAACTGACTTACCCAAGGTCTGTTTACCCATAGCTTACCATGATTAACTGTGACTTACCCATGGTCTGTTTACCCATAGCTTACCGTGATTAACTGTGACTTAC
This sequence comes from Ylistrum balloti, assembly GCF_031769215.1. Classification (NCBI taxonomy): domain Eukaryota; kingdom Metazoa; phylum Mollusca; class Bivalvia; order Pectinida; family Pectinidae; genus Ylistrum; species Ylistrum balloti. Next base: position 1,172,312 of record NW_026781961.1, read on the forward strand.
CCATGGTCTGTTTACCCATAGCTTACCGTGATTAACTGTGACTTACCCAAGGTCTGTTTACCCATAGCTTACCATGATTAACAGTGACTTACCCAAGGTCAGTTTACCCATAGCTTACCATGATTAACAGTGACTTACCCATGGTCTGTTTACCCATAGCTTACCATGATTAACTGTGTCTTACACAATATCTGTTTACCCATAGCTTACCATGATTAACTGTGACTTACCCATGGTCTGTTTACCCATAGCTTACCATGATTAACTGACTTACCCATGGTCTGTTTACCCATAGCTTACCATGATTAACAGTGACTTACCCAAGGTCAGTTTACCCATAGCCTACCATGATTAACTGTGTCTTACCCATGGCCTGTTTTCCCATAGCACACTGGTAGGTATTACGGGGAGACTGGTTGTGATGTGGGTAGGGGATCAGCCCTGCACACACTCCTAATATGGTAAATGGTTCTATCTCCAGATGGGTTGTCTCCCTTCAACAGTAAACAATACGTATCTTTGAATAAAATACATAACTTCATGCTATATGAAGCCTATTAAGGCTGAAAGAGAATTAATAAACACCACAAAATTCCACAGGCAAAGAATGAAACAAATCCTGAGAGAAGTGTAGGTAAACTACAGGCTCACCAGATCAACACTTCGAATGGCTGACTAACTTGAGACTAATGTTTTAGAAACAGAGTCAACAATCCTTCGTAGTATTGCAAACCTCAAGTTAATTTTTACGTAAGGTGAGAGGTCAATGTATGGTAAACAATCACACCCTTATTACACAGTAGTCTGCCATTCAAACATGTAAATTGTACTTCAGTCTATACATCACAGTAAAAAAGATATGTCTTGAAAAGATTTTAACTAAACTTAAAGGTTAACACAGCATTATTACAGTAAAAGTCACAGTGTTCTACTGTTGACAAACTCTGATATCTAGATATCTCAGATATGTAACCTAAAACATTATTACAGTATAAGTCACAGAGTGTTCTACTGCTGGTACACTGTGATATCTACAGATATCTCAGATATGTAAGCTAAAACATTATTACAGTATAAGTCACAGAGTGTTCTACTGTTGACAAGCTCTGATATCTACAGATATCTCAGAGATGTAAGCTAAAACATTATTACAGTATAAGTCACAGAGTGTTCTACTGTTGACAAGCTCTGATATCTACAGATATCTCAGATATGTAACCTAAGACATTATTACAGTATAAGTCACAGAATGTTCTACTGCTGGTACACTGTGATATCTCAGATATGTAACCTAAATCATTATTACAGTATAAGTCACAGAGTGTTCTACTGCTGGTAAACTGTGATATCTACAGATATCTCAGATTTGTAACCTAAATCATTATTACAGTATATAAGTCACAGAGTGTTATACTGCTGTTACACTGTGATATCTACAGATATCTCAGATATGTAACCTAAATCATTATTACAGTATAAGTCCAAGAGTGTTCTACTGCTGGTACACTGTGATATCTACAGATATCTCAGATATGTAACCTAAATCATTATTACAGTATAAGTCACAGAGTGTTCTACTGCTGGTACACTGATTTCTACAGATATCTCAGATATGCAACCTAAATCATTATTACAGTATAAGTCACAGAGTGTTCTACTGCTGGTACACTGTGATATCTACAGATATCTCAGATATGCAACCTAAATCATTATTACAGTATAAGTCACAGAGTGTTCTACTGCTGGTACACTGTGATATCTACAGATATCTCAGATTTGTAACCTAAATCATTATTACAGTATAAGTCACAGAGTGTTCTACTGCTGGTACACTGTGATATCTACAGAAATCTCAGATACGTAACCTTATATGAAATAGGTATTTATAAATGAAATAATTTTAATGCTTTGCTTTGATGAAATTGAATGTCTTTTAATATTTATCAATCTTAATAGCTAACGTTACATGTTATGACTCTACATGTTAAGATTGTTCCAATCTTTTCACACATTTTACTTCAATGGACATGGTTATGGTCACTGATTTGAGTAATCCTGGAATCACTTCAATGGTAAAGGTCAGACATCCTGACCTCTAGCCTCATGGTTGTTTGGGTGAATTAGTGGTTAGATAATTAATTAATGCAGCATTGACAGGAGGTAGAACTAGACAGAAAACACCTCCTACAGTTACAAGTTTTTACCTGTTTATATCTGCTTCATACAGAGATATCATGCAGTCATTTTCCTCGTTTACATCCAGGTATTCCACCAAACCTTCCTTCAGGAAGTCATCAAAACTTCTGTAGTAGGAAATAAAACAATAAGGAACATTGTACAACATTGTGATGTCAGATGGTACTGTTGTAAGGAACATTGTACAGCATTGTGTTGTCATCTGTAGTAGGAAATAAGGCAATAAGGAACATTGTACAACATTGTGATGTCAGATGGTACTGTTGTAAGGAACATTGTACAACATTGTGTTGTCATCTGTAGTAGGAAATAAGGCAATAAGGAACATTGTACAACATTGTGTTGTCATCTGTAGTGGGAAATAAGGCAATAAGGAACATTGTATAACATTGTGTTGTCATCTGTAGTAGGAAATAAGGCAATAAGGAACATTGTACAACATTGTGTTGTCATTTGTAGTAGGAAATAAGGCAATAAGGACCATTGTACAGCATTGTGTTGTCATCTGTAGTTGGAAATAAGGCAATAAGGAACATTGTACAACATTGTGATGTCATCTGTAGTAGGAAATAAGGCAATAAGGAACATTGTACAACATTGTGTTGTCATCTGTAGTAGGAAATAAGGCAATAAGGAACATTGTACAACATTGTGATGTCAGATGGTACTGTTGTAAGGAACATTGTACAACATTGTGTTGTCAGATGGTACTGTTTTAAGGAACATTGTACAATATTGTACAACATTGTGATGTCATCTGTAGTAGGAAATAAGGCAATAAGGAACACTGTACAACATTGTGTTGTCATTTGTAGTAGGAAATAAGGTAATAAGGAACATTGTATAACATTGTGTTGTCATCTGTAGTTGGAAATAAGGCAATAAGGAACATTGTGATGTCATCTGTAGTAGGAAATAAGGCAATAAGGAACATTGTACAACATTGTGTTGTCATCTGTAGTAGGAAATAAGGTAATAAGGAACATTGTATAACATTGTGTTGTCATCTGTAGTAGGAAATAAGGCAATAAGGAACATTGTGTTGTCATTTGTAGTAGGAAATAAGGCAATAAGGACCATTGTACAGCATTGTGTTGTCATCTGTAGTTGGAAATAAGGCAATAAGGAACATTGTACAACATTGTGATGTCAGATGGTACTGTTGTAAGGAACATTGTACAACATTGTGTTGTCAGATGGCACTGTTTTAAGGAACATTGTACAACATTGTACAACATTGTGTTGTCAGACAGCACTGTTTTAGGAACATTGTACAACATTGTACAACACTGTGTTGTCAGATGGTACTGTTGTAAGGAACACTGTACAACATTGTGTTACAGTCGTTATTGTTGACCAGTACTAACTGTTCCTGAAGACTTATGGTTATATGCTATACAAAACATCAGAATGATGATTACAATATTGTTTAAAAGAGCACATGTATCATGTAGCTGACAGATACAGTAATTGAGATAACAATTTTTCACAAGACAAAGATCAAAATAATTGAAAGAACAAGACTATAATATATAAATGACTATGCTACATGTCTAATTTTCCTTCAATGACCGACAGTTTCACCCAAAACCTTCAGAGACAGTCTTACTCAAATGAAATGGCTTTTCTTATATTTAGCTCTTAACCACTGTCACCTGAAGATTTGATTAATCTTACCTGGAGAATAGTACCTCAAGCCCAAGGTAGTTTACTGGAAACTGCATTTAATTACAAGGTGTAAGCCTTATTAAGAACTTCCCTGAAAATATGGCTGAGCTTCTCAGTATTCTTGAAATGGGATCCATGAGATTTCTAACTAAAGGCGGATTTTTCTGAGTTATTGGAAACCCTCTTTAATATCAGACTGGGGAGATAGATTTACCTGAATCCCTGGGTGAGCTCCTCAATATAAGACAGATTTACCTGAATCCCTGGGTGAGCTCCTCAATGTAAGACAGATTTACCTGAATCCCTGGGTGAGCTCCTAAATATAAGACAGATTTACCTGAATCCCTGAGTGAGTTCCTCAATATGTTTCTGTTTAACCAGTGGACGTCCATCCTTGACAATGATATATGGTCTGTTAATAGAACAACACCAAATCACAATATCAGCTGTAAAACAATATATGTGCTGGAAAAATCGGATCCTAAATATTCTTAATGTTTCAGTTCAGCAAGTTCACATGACCAATGGACCTTGGAGAAGTTAAAAACTTGAAATTTTCAGTTAAAGAGATCAGTGTCAGTACATACCGACAGAGTCTTCCACCATCAGTAGATATGTAGACACAGCGATGTGATTGGTTAGTACACACGGACACAAACTCATCAATAAACCCAGCCCTTCTCATCAACCGGAACGTCCGCACCAACTTCTTATGGTCACGGATCACACCAAGTATATTACCTGGAAAATTGATTCTTTATCATTAAGGAGGACAAGGAAGACACTTGATAATTCCCTTCCTGCTAACCCTTCATCATGGAACAAAACTACAGAACTTTGACCATTAATATTAAGAAATGTGAGGAAGACCTCTTGACAATTTAAATCATTCCCTCAAAAGTGACCACTCACCATTAAGAAAGACGAGATAGACTTTTGGACTGGTCATTTCCTCGCCACTGAGTAGCTGTATATCCTCTACACCAAGGTTAAAAGCTAGACGTATGATTGGCGTTTCCTCGTGGTCTGTTGTGATGTGAGTCATCAAGGCTAGATTTTTTACAAGACCACATGACTGTAAGACAATAACATTCAGCTGGTATATTCTCCTAATACTTCTGGGTGGTTTAAGCTGGTATATGCATTTAGACACATTATAACCTTGGTTACAATACCTTACCTTTATATGTTTAGACATATTATATCCATGGTTACAATACCTTCCCTTTATATGTTTAGACACATTATATCCATGGTTACAATACCTTCCCTTTATATGTTTAGATACATTATATCCATGGTTACAATACCTTCCCTTTATATGTTTAGACATATTATATCCATGGTTACAATACCTTCCCTTTATATGTTTAGACATATTATATCCATGGTTACAATACCTTCCCTTTATATGTTTAGACACATCCTTGGTTACAATACCTTCACTTTATATGTTTAGACACATTATATCCATGGTTACGATACCTTCCCTTTATATGTTTAGACATATTATATCCATGGTTACAATACCTTCCCTTTATATGTTTAGACATATTATATCCATGGTTACAATACCTTACCTTTATATGTTTAGACATATTATATCCATGGTTACAATACCTTACCTTTATATGTTTAGACATATTATATCCATGGTTACAATACCTTACCTTTATATGTTTAGACATATTATATCCATGGTTACAATACCTTCCCTTTATATGTTTAGACACATCCTTGGTTACAATACCTTCACTTTATATGTTTAGGCATATTATATCCATGGTTACAATACCTTACCTTTATATGTTTAGACATATTATATCCATGGTTACAATACCTTCCCTTTATATGTTTAGACACATTATATCCATGGTTACTATACCTTCCCTTTATATGTTTAGACATATTATATCCATGGTTACAATACCTTCCTTTATATGTTTAGACATATTATACATTATATCCTTTATATGGACATATTATATCCATGGTTACAATACCTTCCCTTTATATGTTTAGACACATCCTTGGTTACAATACCTTCCCTTTATATGTTTAGACACATTGTATCCTTGTTTACAATACCTTACCTTTATATGTTTAGACACATTATATCCATGGTTACAATACCTTACCTTTATATGTTTAGACATATTATATCCATGTTTACAATACTTTCCCTTTATATGTTTAGACATATTATATCCATGATTACAATACTTTCCCTTTATATGTTTAGACATATTATATCCATGATTACAATACTTTCCCTTTATATGTTTAGACACATATTATATCCATGGTTACAATACCTTCCCTTTATATGTTTAGACATATTATATCCATGATTACAATACTTTCCCTTTATATGTTTAGACATATTATATCCATGGTTACAATACCTTCCCTTTATATGTTTAGACACATTGTATCCTTGTTTACAATACCTTCACTTTATATGTTTAGACACATTACATCCATGGTTACGATACCTTCCCTTTATATGTTTAGACACATCCTTGGTTACAATACCTTCACTTTATATGTTTAGACACATTATATCCATGGTTACAATAAATTACAAACAAATTGTTTTAAACTATTTGTTAACTTCACTGGATTATTGCCTAGAGAAATTTAACACTTCAACAGAAATGATGAAGATGAAAGAGCAAAGTAATACCAGTCTAAACTGACTTACCTCCCCTTCTGGAGTGTCTGAGGGACAAAGCATTCCCCACTGTGATGGTTGAAGTGACCGTGGACCGCTGACCTTTCGAGTTTTCTCAAACTACAAATATCACCAAACAAGATTGATGATGTAAACATTGTTTCTCTTTCACAGCTTAATAGTGATGTCATATCAACAACAAAATAAGGACTTACATAGTCATAAAATAAACAACAGCTAGTGTAGTAATTCAGAATCAGTTCCACTGGATAAATGCTCACCTACCTGACAAACCCCCACCTACCCTCACCTACCTGACCAACCCCCACCTGCCCTCACCTACCTGACAAACCCCCACCTACCCTCACCTACCTGACAAACCCCCACCTACCCTCACCTACCTGACAAACCCCCACCTACCCTCACCTACCTGACAAACTCTTACCTACCTGACAAACCCCCACCTACCTGACAAACTCTTACCTACCTGACAAACCCCCACCTACCCTCACCTACCTGACAAACCCCCACCTACCCTCACCTACCTGACCAACCCTCACCTACCTGACAAACCCCCACCTACCCTCACCTACCTGACAAACCCCCAACTACCCTCACCTACCTGACAAACCCCCACCTACCCTCACCTACCTGACAAACCCCCACCTACCCTCACCTACCTGACAAACCCCGACAAACCCTCACCTACCTGACCAACCCCCACCTATCCTCACCTACCTGACAAACCCCCACCTACCCTCACCTACCTGACAAACCCCCACATACCCTCACCTACCTGACCAACCCTCACCTACCTGACAAACCCCCACCTACCTACCTGACAAACCTCACCTACCTGACAAACCTACCTACAAAAACCCCTTACTCACCCCAAACCCTCACAACCCTCACCTACCTGACAAACCCTCACCTACCCTCACCTGACAAACCCAAACCCTCACCTACCTGACAAAAACCCTGACAAACCCCCACCTACCTCACCTACCCGACAAACCCTCAACTACCTGACAAACCCTCACCTACCTGACAAACCCACCTACCTACCCTCACCTACCTGACAAACCCTTACCTACCTGACAAACCCCCACCCCTCACCTACCTGACAAACCCTCACCTACCTGACAAACCTCACCTACTGAAAAACCCTCACCTACCTGACAACCCCCCTACCCTCACCTACCTGACAAACCTTCAAACCTACCCTGACAAACCCTCACCTACCCGACAAACCCTCACCTACCTGACAAACCTTTCAATTACCAGATAAACCCTCCCCTACCCAATAAACCCTCACCTACCTGACAAACTCTTACCTACCTGACAAACCCCCACCTACCCTCACCTACCTGACAAACCCCCACCTACCTCACCTACCTGACAAACCCCCACCTACCTGACAAACCCCCACTACCCTTACCTACCCAACAAACCCTTACCTACCTGACAAACCTTCACCCTGACAAACCTACCTGACAAACCCCCACCTACCCTCACCTACCTGACAAACCCCCACCTACCCTCACCTACCTGACAAACCCCCACCTACCCTCACCTACCTGACAAACCCCCACCTACCCTCACCTACCTGACAAACCTTTACCTACCCGACAAACACTCACCTACCTGACAAACCCTTACCTACCCAACAAACCTTCACCTACTAGACAAACCCTCACCTATCCGACAAACCCTCACCTACCTGACAAACCCTTACACCACCTACCCGACAAACCCTCACCTACCCGACAAACCCTCACCTATCCGACAAACCCTCACCTACCTGACAAACCTTCCAATTACCAGATAAACCCTCACCTACCCGACAAACCCTCACCTACCTGACAAACCCTTACCTACCTGACAAACCCTCACCTACCCGACAAACCCTCAACTACCTGACAAACCCTCACCTAGCCGAAAAACCTTTACCTACACGACAAATCCTCCCCTACCCAACAAACCCTCACCTACCTGACAAACCCTTACCTACCTGACAAACCCTCACCTACCTGACAAACCCTTACCTACCCGACAAACCCTCACCTACGCGACTAACCCTTACCTACCCGACAAACCCTCACCTACCTGACAAACCCTTACCTACCTGACAAACCCTTACCTACCCGACAAACCCTCACCTACCTGATAAATCCTTATATACCAGACAAACTTTTACCTACCAGCTTCAGTCTGCACAACTGACCAAGTGTTGACCTTCACTGCTGTGGGATACAATATTTCATAGAAACAGTTCTACCAAGCGAATGTTGATTTATGTAAAACAAAACACATCACTGAACTTCTGGTATCTTGCTCTGTTCATTATCGCAACGTCTAAGTGTTTGGCCTTGACCTCTGAAATGCTCACCTGACTAGAGATACGAGTCATCATTCCTAAGGCTGAGATGAAGGACAATCTGGACAGTACCTGTGTCACTCCACCTCGATCCATCTTAAACCGTTTAATGGACCAGTTACCCTATAATACATCACAAGTTTGATATACATTGACCAGTTACCCTATAATACATCACAAGTTTGATATATATTGACTAGTTACCCTATAATACATCACAAGTTTGATACATATTGACCAGTGGTTCTGTAATACATCACAAGTTTGATACATATTGACCAGTTACCCTATAATACATCACAAGTTTGATACATATTGACCAGTTACCCTATAATACATCACAAGTTTGATACATATTGACCAGTTACCCTATAACACATCACAAGTTTGATACATATTGACCAGTTACCCTATAATACATCACAAGTTTGATACATATGTTTTTGCAGATGGCAATTTTATTCCTACTTAAATCTAGAATTGTAAGTTAAAGGCAAACTTTATAAATACCCCTAGCTCTAACTCTTCCACAAAAGACTTCACAAAAGGGACATAACTCTCTGTTCTTAAATGACAATAAAGAGTTCTGACTCCAGATTTTATGAAACATTCAATAGTCACCAAATCGATCGATATCAGAATATCATCAATACTGTAATAATGGGACATTTCCAAAAAATCATAAAATAATTGATCACATTTTGTAAAAAAAGTATAAACATTTCCTAACAGATAATGAATGTAATAATTAGTTAGTTTCAACAAATATCAAATAATTTGCTAAAAATGGAGCATTTTCATGATAGATATTTGACTTTCTTAATTTGCTAAATATCAGAAGAATGTTGGTCTATTTATGGATTCCATTCAAAATAGTGCAATGGTTTCTACAATGGGTGCCCCATTTTCCCAGTCAGTTTACATAAATAACTGACAGAAATGAAACTGTTTTACTTCATTTTGCTTGCTATATGTTTTAGTCATTTTTCAATATTTAAAAAAATGATCAAACATCTCTATTGTATCCAGAAAGGTTTCCTACTGTACTTGCATTTGTTTCATTTAAACGATGAGGAGGATGGCAGGTAAAAATGACCTACTAAATTGTAATATTCATTAAGAGTAGACAATTGTTTACCAGAGTAAAACACAGGCATCATGTCATGACAATAATAGACTGTTAACATCCGTTCATACAAATACTGTACACCTAGATAATATTGCTGACAATCATAAATAACTGAAGCCAACTTACTGTAGATATGGCATTAACAAGGCCATTGGTGATCTGATCTTGTCTCATGTGTTTAACAATATCAAACTGGGCAGCTCTCGGTTTTGGTATGGTCATGTCAGCTATTCTCTTCAACTGAAATCATATACCACTATATTATAACAGGCCTATGTCTTTACACAGATGTGACCATAACAGGTAATACTGGGTTAAATACTTAGTGTGTGGTTCTATGTAAGTCTGTAAACTTATGAGGCTGTAAATAGTCAGGATATCATTTTACTAGGTAGAAGTAGGGTGTAGGATACATATAACACCAGAACAGTCAGACACACATATTGATGTATATATAAATAGTTAGTCAGGATATCATTTTACTAGGTAGAAGTAGGGTGTAGGATACATAAAGCACCAGAACAATCAGACACACACATATTGATGTGTATATATATATATATTGATGTATATATAAATAGTTAGTCAGGATATCATTTTCCTAGGTAGAAGAAGGGAATAGGATACATACAGCACTAGAACAGTCAGACACACACATATTGATGAAGATGGGGTAATAGTTAAGATAGACATGGTTCCTTTTTTTCCATGGTCACCATTTTATGAAAACAGTTCAGAGTGGACCTGTCCACATGTCCGACATTTCTTTATGAAGACCTTATGTTATTTATTCAATGCCATTGTAATGTAATATACATAAGGAAAATCCTACCTCTGAATTAAATTTCTTGAACAGATCTTCAAACAGCAGTGAAAGAAGCTGTCCAGCCAGCTCCAGACGCTTGTTACCGTAGTAATCACGATCATCGGCCTTGACCTTGTCACCCTTGGCTAGTATTACACGACGCACCATCAAGGCCAGGTAGGCTGACTTCACTTTGAAGTTCCACTGTACTACCTGTGAAAGAAACACTATTTCATTCTCAACTGTTACAACACTTCCTGTATATCTGTATATATACATATATATATATATGCTTTTAGAAAGAAAGGAAAATGGATCATCTCTGTGCAGCTATGTAACTGATCAATTGTCATGGGCTTACAATAATGGGCCATTATCATACTGTGTAGGGCTCACAGGGACATGGGACAGTTACACACTGTGTAGGACTTACAGGGACAGGGGTGAGTACCACACTGTGTAGGACTTACAGGGACATGGGCCAGTACCATACTGTGTAGGACTTACAGGGACGTGGGACAGTACCACACTGTGAAGGAGTAACAGGGACATGGGCCAGTACCATACTGTGTAGGACTTACAGGGACATGGGCGGGTCAGTATCACACTGTATAGGACTTACAGGGACATGGGCCAGTACCATACTGTGTAGGACTTACAGGGACATGGGACAGTACCACACTGTGTAGGACTCACAGGGACATGGGCCATTACCATATTGTGTAGGACTTACAGGGACATGGGGCAGTACCACACTGTGTAGGACTTACAGGGACATGGGCCAACATGGGACAGTACCACACTGTGTTGGACTTACAGGGACATGGGCCAGTACCACACTGTGTAAGACTTACAGGGACATGGGCCAGTACCACACTGTGTAGGACTTACAGGGACATGGGACAGTACCACATTGTGTAGGACTTACAGGGACATGGGCCGGCCAGGACCACCTATAGGACTTACAGGGACATGGGCCAGTACCACACTGTGTAGGACTTACAGGGACATGGGACAGTACCACACTGTGTAAGACTTACAGGGACATGGGCCAGTACCATACTGTATAGGGCTTACAGGAACATAGGTCGGCCATTACCAGACTGTGTAGGACTTACAGGGACATGGGCCAGTACCACACTGTGTAGAACATCTCTGGCGTCGTCCACCTTACTCTTTTTTGGAGCACCCCACATCCGCCGCTGTCTCACACGCATCCCAATGTATTTCAGTGCCTTGAGAGAAAGAGATATCAAAAAAATTTTACAATTTTTTTTCTTTTGATCACGACTAATTGCATCAACAGAACATCTAGTACAAACCAAAGAAAATGTTTCACAAGATTTAATGAGTTTGTGCAAACACATGTGTATTTTACCTGTGTCTGTGTGAACACCTGTGTACTTTACCTGTGTCTGTGTGAACACCTGTGTACTTTACCTGTGTCTGTGCAAACACATGTGTATTTTACCTGTGTCTGTGTGAACACCTGTGTACTTTACCTGTGTCTGTGTGAACACCTGTGTATATTACCTGTGTCTGTGCAAACACATGTGTATTTTACCTGTGTCTGTGTGAACACCTGTGTACTTTACCTGTGTCTGTGTGAACACCTGTGTATATTACCTGTGTCTGTGTGAACACCTGTGTACTTTACCTGTGTCTGTGTGAACACCTGTGTACTTTACCTGTGTCTGTGTGAACACCTGTGTACTTTACCTGTGTCTGTGTGAACACCTGTGTACTTTACCTGTGTCTGTGTGAACACCTGTGTATTTTACCTGTGTCTGTGTGAACACCTGTGTTCTTTACCTGTGTCTGTGTGAACACCTGTGTACTTTACCTGTGTCTGTGTGAACACCTGTGTACTTTACCTGTGTCTGTGTGAACATCTGTGTATTTTACCTGTGTCTGTGTGAACACCTGTGTACTTTACCTGTGTTTGTGTGAACACCTGTATATATTACCTGTGTCTGTGTGAACACCTGTAAGTATTTTACCTGTGTTTGTGTGAACACCTGTGCCCGGTGACACTCCTCTAGACATGGGGCTATGGCAGTCAGCACTTCCTCTTCACTTCCAATCATCTGTACTATTTCCTGGTCACATTCAATCCCCATTGCCTTAAATGCGATAGCCACTGGAATATCCTACAAATTATTTTGATAAAGTCTTGGATATATTTCAAATGTTTTTCCTTATAGTTATATGTATGTTATAAATCATGATTGTGTTATGCCTTATTTTATAATAGATTAGTCATTGGCTTAAATATCTTAACTTCTTTAAATAAAGTTTATTATTTTCATTATCATAGAGAAAAAATTTCCTCGAAGTACTGTATATAAAGATGTTGTTTACACTGAATTCAAAAGTCTTTTTTTCTTTCTTTACTATTCAGCTTGTAGTGAGGTGTGGATAGCTAAGGTAGGTATGGCTAGTGAGGTGTGGATAGCTAAGGTAGGCATGGTTAGTGAGGTGTGGATAGCTAAGGTAGGTATGGTTAGTGAGGTGTGGATAGCTAAGGTAGGTATGGTTAGTGAGGTGTGGATAGTTAAGGTAGGTATGGTTAGTGAGGTGTGGATAGTTAAGGTAGGCATGGTTAGTGAGGTGTGGATAGCTAAGGTAGGCATGGTTAGTGAGGTGTGGATAGTTAAGGTAGGTATGGTTAGTGAGGTGTAATTGTTAAGGTAGGTATGTTTAGTGAGGTGTGGATAGTTAAGGTAGGTATGGTTAGTGAGGTGTGGATAGTTAAGGTTGGTATGGTTAGTGAGGTGTAATTGTTAAGGTAGGTATGTTTAGTGAGGTGTGGATAGTTAAGGTAGGTATGTTTAGTGAGGTGTGGATAGTTAAGGTAGGTATGGTTAGTGAGGTGTGGACAGTTAAGGTAGGCATGGTTAGTGAGGTGTGGATAGCTAAGGTAGGTATGGTTAGTGAGGTGTGGATAGCTAAGGTAGGTATGGTTAGTGAGGTGTGGATAGCTAAGGTAGGTATGGCTAGTGAGGTGTGGATAGTTAAGGTAGGTATGGTTAGTGAGGTGTGGATAGTTAAGGTAGGTATGGTTAGTGAGGTGTGGATAGTTAAGGTAGGTATGGTTAGTGAGGTGTGGATAGTTAAGGTAGGTATGGTTAGTGAGGTGTGGACAGTTAAGGTAGGTGTGGACAGTTAAGGTAGGTATGGTTAGTGAGGTGTGGATAGTTAAGGTTGATATGACTTGTGATATAGGATCAGTTTTGATCTATAAATAATACAGTATAGCTGTAAATATTACCTCAGCGAATGTATTGTGTCGTAGATAGAACTTCTCCTTTTTAGTGGTTACATACGTCTTACTCTTCCTCTCATGTGTTGAGCTGTTTGGTGGACAATCACATTTATCTACATTTAGTAGTTTATGCAAAAAACATTTACAGTAATTGGACACTCACTTCACAGTAATTAGACACTCACTTCACAGTAAATGAATACTCACTTCACAGTTAACAGACACTCACTTCACAGTAAATGAATACTCACTTCACAGTAAATAAATAATCACTTCACAGTAAATGGACACTCACTTCACAGTAAATGAATACTCACTTCACAGTAAATGGACACTCACTTCACAGTAAATGAATACTCACTTCACAGTAAATGGACACTCACTTCACAGTAAATGAATACTCACTTCACAGTAAATGGACACTCACTTCACAGTAAATGGACACTCACTTCAAAGTAAATGGACACTCACTTCACAGTAAATGAATACTCACTTCACAGTAAATGGACACTCACTTCACAGTAAATGAATACTCACTTCACAGTAAATGGACACTCACTTCACAGTAAATGAATACTCACTTCACAGTAAATGGACACTCACTTCACAGTTAACAGACACTCACTTCACAGTAAATGGACACTCACTTCACAGTAAATAAATAATCACTTCACAGTAAATGGACACTCACTTCACAGTAAATGAATACTCACTTCACAGTAAATGGACACTCACTTCACAGTAAATGAATACTCACTTCACAGTAAATGGACACTCACTTCACAGTAAATGGACACTCACTTCAAAGTAAATGGACACTCACTTCACAGTAAATGAATACTCACTTCACAGTAAATGGACACTCACTTCACAGTAAATGAATACTCACTTCACAGTAAATGAATACTCACTTCACAGTAAATGAATACTCACTTCACAGTAAATGGACACTCACTTCACAGTAAATGAATACTCACTTCACAGTAAATGAATACTCACTTCACAGTAAATGGACACTCACTTCACAGTAAATGGACACTCACTTCAAAGTAAATGGACACTCACTTCACAGTAAACAGACACTCACTTCACAGTAAATGGACACTCACTTCAAAGTAAATGGCACTCACTTCACAGTAAACAGACGCTCACTTCACAGTAAATGGACACTCACTTCACAGTAAACAGACACTCACTTCACAGTAAACAGACACTCACTTCACAGTAAACAGACACTCACTTCACAGTAAATGGACACTCACTTCAAAGTAAATGGACGCTCACTTCACAGTAAACAGACACTCACTTCACAGTAAATGGACGCTCACTTCACAGTAAACAGACACTCACTTCACAGTAAATGGACACTCACTTCACAGTAAACAGACACTCACTTCACAGTAAATGGACGCTCACTTCACAGTAAACAGACACTCACTTCACAGTAAATGGACACTCACTTCACAGTAAACAGACACTCACTTCACAGTAAACAGACACTCACTTCACAGTAAATGGACACTCACTTCAAAGTAAATGGACGCTCACTTCACAGTAAACAGACACTCACTTCACCGTAAATGGACACTCACTTCAAAGTAAATGGACACTCATTTCACAGTAAATGATTCATTCTGAATACATTAATATAATTGATCTATCCCCATCAATCTTTACCTAGTGACAGAACATTCTATGGTGCCTTTGCGCCCAGCACTCGTATCAACAATCATTCTGTTTTTTGAGAGCTGTTCTTGAATGAGGATGACTTTCTCGTTGCCCTTGACTATAAAGTAGCCACCTGGATCCATAGGACATTCATTGAGTTTAGCCATCTCGGCGGGACTCTTCCCAGTCAGGACACAATTGGAACTACGCAGCATCATCGGCATCCTACAACAGCAAATTCAAGGTCAAAGTGAGATTATGACAAGCCTTATATATATGTATATACTGACCTAAGGGTGTTGAGAGCAGCAGACTTACCTGCCAATAGGAAGATTCTTTCTCACAATGCGTTGGTTCCCACGGGTGTACTCAATGTCTACAGTCAGTGGTGCTGAATAGGTCATATCTCGTAAGCGACACTGCAACGAAGAGACTTCATTTATTATCATATAATTTACCATATTCAAATTCATACATAAGCCAAGACTGAGGTGATGTGGGTTACAGAGATATTTAGGGTTATTAAATACACCTACCTCATGAGGTGATGTGGGTTACAGAGATATTTAGGTTATTAAATACACCTACCTCATGAGGCGATATGGGTTACAGAGATATTTAGGGTTATTAAATACACCTACCTCATGAGGTGATGTGGGTTACAGAGATATTTAGGGTTATTAAATACACCTACCTCATGAGGCGATATGGGCTACAGAGATATTTAGGTTATTAAATACACCTACCTCATGAGGTGATGTGGGTTACAGAGATATTTAGGGTTATTAAATACACCTACCTCATGAGGCGATATGGGTTACAGAGATATTTAGGGTTATTAAATACACCTACCTCATGAGGCGATATGGGTTACAGAGATATTTAGGGTTATTAAATACACCTACCTCATGAGGTGATATGGGTTACAGAGATATTTAGGTTATTAAATACACCTACCTCATGAGGTGATGTGGGTTACAGAGATATTTAGGTTATTAAATACACCTACCTCATGAGGTGATGTGGGTTACAGAGATATTTAGGTTATTAAATACACCTACCTCATGAGGTGATATGGGTTACAGAGATATTTAGGTTATTAAATACACCTACCTCATGAGGTGATGTGGGTTACAGAGATATTTAGGTTATTAAATACACCTACCTCATGAGGTGATGTGGGTTACAGAGATATTTAGGGTTATTAAATACACCTACCTCATGAGGTGATATGGGTTACAGAGATATTTAGGGTTATTAAATACACCTACCTCATGAGGTGATATGGGTTACAGAGATATTTAGGTTATTAAATACACCTACCTCATGAGGCGATATGGGCTTGGTGATGTTAAATCCCTCCTCTACATCTGGCATTCCTACATAGATATTCAGGTACCTGATAATGAAAACAGCACTGAACCAGTTCAGAAAGAAAAAATTGAAGTGTAGTAGAACTTATTCTGATAAAATAAGCTGTAAATGCAATCAAACCTTCACTGCCTGAACACAGTTTTTTCAGATCCCTTGTAATGGTCAAATACAAGTTGCTGAAAATGCAATCAAACCTACACTGCCTGAATACAGTTTTTTCAGATCCCTTGTAATGGTCAGATACAAGTTGCTGTAAATGTGATCACACCTTCACTGCCTGAATACAGTTTTATTTTCAAAACCTGTCATACATTCTAGATCTCACAAACATTCAATATGTTATACAACTTGGCATTAAAATGTTTCCAATGTATAATGGCAAATGTAGATAATTAGATACTGACTTCATGTAGAAGTTGGGATCAGCATCACTTGAGATTTTCTCATTGGCCTTCATAATGCTTTTGATCTGTAACAGAAAAATGTGACACAATGTACACCGAATATACATGATCATTCTTTAAGTGTATAAATGTATTTACTTCTACTGAAAATTTACATAATAATTATTGATTATAAAAACAACATTCTTTTATTTCCTATACATTTGTATACATACATAAATCAAAATTCAATTCATTACTCGTATCATGATTTGTCATTTTACTCACATCGTTGTTGATGAAGAAATTGAAGGAATCTATGTGTTGTTTTACAAGTCCCTTCACCTTTAGGAATGCAGGAAGAAGCCTCCATTTCTCCTGTCAACAAAGAGTCATTAACAATAAAATAGGTGTACTAGATTTTGGATTAATATATCTCTCACTGTAATTTGATGGAACACCTTGAAACGAAGCAGAGCAATCACAAACATATACATAATTATGAGAACCAGGGATGGACTAATAACACATGTATATTATACTGCAACAGTCACCCACTATTGATGATTTAGTGGTTACCAACATTTTATAGGAAAACTTATCAAGATATCAAAAACAACCCAGTGTTTTACATCTATACATTTATTTGTTTTTGTTTATCACATTGTCCAACATATTGGAATCTACATATATTCTCTGTCTGGAATTCTTTTATTCAACATTTCACACAACAAAATTAGAAATATTCGAGCATCAAGCATGGTATTTACATATTCTTCTCTTGAGAGTGTGAAAGGCATGCTTTCTTCATCCAATAAGCAGCTTGATGAGTACTAGAAACCTCTACTGTAACCCTTAGAATTACCACACATGTACACTTATTCCTACACTACAAAACCCCACATCCACTTACCACTACAATTACATGTATTCCACATTCATAGCTGCTCTTGACCTGAAGAAACTGTAATTTTGTCAACCATTTTCAATCAGTATAAATGCACTTATTTTTGTCCTAAACTTTCTATATATCATTGTTTTAATAACTGGTTATTCATCAGCTGATTGTTACCTCTTTGCTAAGCTACAAGTTTTGATGGTATCTCGGCTAAGATTTTAAAAGCCGGTACAGAATCTTTTACACCAGTCATAACAGCACTTTTTTCATCACTGTTTCTCAGTTTCTTTTTTCCTGATGAACTTAAAAAAGCACAGGTTTTACCTATTTATAAGAAAAACAATCCTTTGAAGAAAAGCAGTTTTAGACCTGGCAGTATTTTAACTACTTTGTTAAAAATATTTGAAAGGATCATGCATGATCAGCTTAAGTGAATTTTGCAAACCTATTTTTAGTTCTTTCTTGGCAGCTTTCATGAGTGGTTATAGGTGCCAGTTTGTCCTGTTGCAAGCCCATGAGGACTAGAGGCACGCCTTGGACAACCATCAACATGTTGTTGTGATTCTGATGGACCTGTCCAAGGCCTTTGACTGCATTCTTCATAACCTGTTACCTGGGAAGCTGCATGGTTATATTTATAATAATAATAAACTTTATTTATTTTACAACAATTGCGAAGCAAGTTTTTCCAGCTTATATATATCAATCTTGTTGGCTCGGATGGAAGTGCGAAAAAGGTCTTAGTGTAGGAAGAAACCCAAATGGTCAGGCATACCTTTTCAAATCCATTCCCAGGAATCAAACCCCTCCCCTGGTTATGTGAAAGGCAAGTGCGTTACCACTGGTAAAATTTAAATGCACCATATATTAGTGTATACAGGTCTCTCACACCCCATTTTGGGACTGGGACCTGGGGCCCTTAGAATTGGGAAAAATAGCGGCGTTTTCCTTAGAATTGGGAAAACTTGGGTCTAAATTGGGGAAAAAAAGATACTATTTTGCATTGGGAATGGGGCCGAATATCGGCTCCAAATCTGGCAGATCGAGAGCCCTGGTATATCATGTCAATTTGTATTATTTGCTATATTAGCATATATCTTTATTACACTTTTATATTGTTTTAACTTTTTCTTTTGTGACACTTATGTGATACAGAAGTGCCCATTGTTAACCATATAACTCCTAGATAACTATGTGTCTGTGGTATTTCTTCATCATGTAAGTACTGCACATCATTGTTATGTATATAATACAATGTGTTATGCTTATGTTTGTCATAATAATAACACTACAGTGTTAATGTCTTATTGTTTACCATATGTGACTTTAAATAAAATTTCTCAACTCTTTGACTTTTTAGCCTCTTTGTATAATTTGTTATTAAAATGCCGCATACTGCTTTAAATACAACGTCCTTTTTGCTGCAAATGTGCATAGCAACTCCTGCGCTTCTATCTCTGATCATCCCACATTTGAGTAACAGACTAATTACTCAAATAAGTAACTGTCACTGATCTAGGACCATTACGCTGATACAGGAGCGTGCCCACCCTGCTGAATAGTCAGTGGCAAAACACCATACAGACCTGAACGGCCTTGACAGGCTCCACCAGCTTCTCCTTGTCCATCCTCATCATATCCTCGATACTTTCCATCTTGGTATTTTGTTGTAACACAGTAATTTGGGTTTATAACGTCAGGGACGTTAAATGATAATTTCAGTCTCATGTCATCATGCTTAACATGGGGGCTGCCATCTTTGTTTACAGCGACACTTTGGAGGGAGGGGAGGCAACTGTGGCATAATGTAATAAGTGTCGCGCCAATAGTAAAACAAAATTATTATCAACATCACAAAAAAGATATCTTCTGTGTAATTTCTAGTGTTCTTATTGAAATATAACTTTTGATTTTACTTACACGACACCTTTTTACGAGCTTTGTGATATGTTGTATTGAAAACAGCGTTAAGTTACCTTGTGATCAAATGTTTCACATTGTCAAATGTTATCAGTCTTTTGCACCAAAGAGAAAAAAAAAGTGATATTGTCTCAGAATGTTGGATATGGCATATCAACTCAGAGGCCTTCAAATAATTATTTAGATCACTTCATGTATAGCGTGGTCAAACCTTTTTACCTGTAATGCATCACTTCAACATGTATATATACTTTGAGATCAGGATACCAACTCTTCCTTGACATTTTTCCTATTGTGATGACGTGATACATGTACACCTAAATTCAGGTGATTGATTTCACTATCTCACTCCAGGTTTTATCTACATGTATATTTCACTTGTTGATTTTGTATATAGTAAAACTTTTATACAAACAGAACTTTTTTTGATAAGCTTCACTACACATTCTTTTTAACTAGTCCGAAATTGTAAAAAAATTACCCTCCAAGGGAAACATGTTCCTTGGGTTACACAAAAATGGTAATCCAGCTTCCGACCCTTTCCTCCATGTATTTCATTACTCTGTAATCTCACAGGCTGTAAAGAAGTGTTTTCATTGGCCAGCCAGTTTTTATTATAGTAGCTCAACCAATGGGAATGTATAGTGCATCATGTGATTACACCGTGGAAGATTCTTGCAAACCCTCACCAAACATTAGTTCAGGTTCAAACGTTTGTGAGAGTTGGATATGTCAATTGTCTACAAGTGGACGACGATCATAAAGTACATGAGGCGATCACAAAACTTCATTAAATGCAACTTAGGTGACCTGAAAACTTGTCTTTAGTTTGCTATTTAGAAATCCGTGCAGGTTGAGTCCTTTCTAGGAAGGAAATCGAACCCTCAACATGTAGGCTAATAATTACTGCCGAAATCTGACAAATCGTTTCTGAGGAAAGTGAACAATGTTATTTACATGCAGTGACTGTTTTATGGTTCAGCTTCTTCTTCCTGAGGAGTAATCCTTTATGTCCTCGCTCCCTCAGTCCTCCTGTAGAGAGAAACCTGTCCTCGTCAGATTAACATAGTGTACCATCAAGTTTTACCAAAATCTTGCTGATGGTTTTGAGAAGTTTTATCTGGGCGACACTTTACGACCTCCACCTCCACTAGCCCTCCAGTGAAGTGTTTACGACCCCAACTCCCCAAACCTTCAGTGAAGTGAGTCTTTACGACCCCCAACTCCCCAGACTTCCAGTGTACAGTGTCTTTACGACCCCCACCTCCACAGACCTCCAGTGTAGTGTCTTTACGACCCCAACTCTCTAAACCTTAAGTGAATTGAGTCTTTACAACCACCATCTCCTTAGGGCTCCAGTGAAGCAAGTCTTTACGACCCACACCTCCCTGGCCCTCCAGTGTAGTGAGTCTTTACGACCCCCACCTCCCCAGACCTCCAGTGAAGCGAGTATTTACGACCCCCACCTCCACAGACCTCCAGTGTAGTGTCTTTACGACCCCCACCTCACCAAACCTTCAGTGAAGCGAGTCATTACAACCCCCATCTCCCTAGGCCTCCAGTGTAGTGAGTCTTTACGACCCCCACCTCCCTAGCCCTCCAGTGTACAGTCTTTACGACCCCCACCTCCCTAGCCCTCCAGTGTACAGTCTTTACGACCCCCACCTCACCAAACCTTCAGTGAAGTGAGTCTTTACAACCACCATCTCCTTAGCCCTCCAGTGAAGCAAGTCTTTACGACAACCACCTCCCTTGCCCTTCAGTGAAGCAAGTCTTTACGACCCCCCCCCCCACATCCCCAGACCTCCAGTGAAGCGAGTCATTACAACCCCCATCTCCCTAGGCCTCCAGTGTAGTGAGTCTTTACGACCCCCACCTCACCAAACCTTCAGTGAAGTGAGTCTTTACGACCCCCATCTCCCTAGCCCTCCAGTGAAGCAAGTCTTTACGACCCACACCTCCCTGGCCCTCCAGTGTAGTGAGTCTTTACGACCCCCACCTCCCCAGACCTCCAGTGAAGCGAGTATTTACGACCCCCACCTCCCCAAACCTTCAGTGAAGTGAGTCTTTACGACCCCAACCTCCCCAGACCTCCAGTGAAGCGAGTCATTACAACCCCCACCTCCCTAGCCCTCCAGTGTAGTGAGCCTTTACGACCCCCACCTCCCTAGCCCTCCAGTGTACAGTCTTTACGACCCCCACCTCCCTAGCCCTCCAGTGTACAGTCTTTGCAGCCCTCACCTCCCCAGACCTCCAGTGTACAGTCTTTACGACCCAAATCTCCCTAGCCCTCCAGTGTACAGAGTCTTTACGACCCTCACCTCCCCAGACCTCCAGTGTACAGTCTTTACGACCCAATCTCCCTAGCCCTCTTGCTGTGGAGTCTTTATGACCACCAAATTTCCATCCTTTCTGTTACTTTCTGGCCATATTTTTCTGACCTGTATCCAAGCTGAAAGGCCACAACTCTTGACCAAAGTGAAACTCCATAGGAAATTTGAAGAAATTTGAGAAAGATCCATCTGATACCTCTCCAGAAATAGCAGTAACAAGAACTATTGATGGTCCGATAGTTGACAGACAACAGACCACATCATCGACCAGAGATTCTAGTCTTCATTACTTGTTGATAAATTTATCAGAGGTAGTTTTTGAGAAGTAAATTTTATTGTTTACTAACAAGAGATAATAACAACAGAATGGTATTTTTTTCCTTCCACCAAGCAATGCAGATATTAATAATTTCTTCCAAAATAAAAAACAAAAACAATTATTCTTTTTCCCCATCTCTTTTATTCATTACATAATGTTAATCTTGTGCAACAATTTACAAATACAACTGATCTTCAATATAAATTATGTTTCTTTCCAGGTTTGAACAGCAATAACATGTACAAATAAACATGTTAACACCACACAATGGAGAACATTACCATCAAAATATGTACACATACCTTGTTCATTTTCTGTTGAGTGTTAGAAATTTTAGTCTGATGTATATCAGAATTTATGGGTTACATACAGTTGTACACAGGTTAGCCATATAAAATAAAGAAGTCAGTATGCAGTCTGTAAAATGTGACATTTTAACTTTTCATTTTTATAATATAAATTACAGACAATAAGAGTGAAACTAATGAAAGATCTGAATAAGCCGTCTTTATTCAAGACACATATAAGCATGGTAGGAAGAAGATAAAACTATGGAAGCATTTTTCTTTACTATTACAACTATAATATAACTAAGCAGACCAGATTAATTTTTGCTTTATTTTAATCAAATTTGTAATTACTATTAATCCACAACTTTACAGTTCCACAAAATGGTGAAAAGTTCAATGTTGACATGAATCATAGCTTTTTAGAGCATCATCAAATTAAGTGCCAACAAAAACGTTAAATTTTGTAAAACCAGGATATTTGAGCTCATCAAAAATATATGATTATACAGTAAATATAACAAAAACAATAAAATAGTGACTTGAAAATATAAATGCAGATTTGATTCAACATTAGAATCCTTGTCAACATTAATCTACAATAACACACTGGCTATCTCTTTCTAACCTTCACTAATAGAGACTGATGGAGGACTCGGCAAAAAGTAATATAATTCTGTCTTTAAAGCGACTAGGCTGGTGTGTCTTAACGTAGTCTATCAAACCCAAAGTTTTTCTGAATTAAAAAGCTATCCATGAGATGGAGTTCTTTCATCTAATTTTCTTTCAGGACTTGTAACTTTTAAAAGTTCCATATCATAAGAAATTAACAGTAATTCACTTTCCAGGAACCGACTCCTTAACTATTTAATCACTTAGGTACATATGTGTGTACAATAATGATAGTAATGTGCTGTTTTTGTTGTTATTTACTACCTTTCATAAATTTATTTTAAGAAATTTACGAAAACAAACATCGCGTGACAGAAATCTGGTTTACAGTATTCAACAAATAGATTACAAAATTGATGGTGTAGTTACATTATATTTATACTTTATGTTAATCATCGGATTCATCACTGTCAGAGTAACCTAGCCCAAGCAGTCCGTGGGGCGCGGATACAACTGGTGTCACTGAAACAGCTGATGATTTAGAGGAGTCAGAAACAGATGATGAGGATGGTTGATTAGAGTCACTGTCCCTGGAGGATAACTGTGTTTGATTGGTTCTACTAGCAGTGACAGGCAGTAGATCTTTAGTAGGAATGTCTGTGTTGTGTTTTTTGTTCCTGTCCTCACTGGAGACTGTCGGTGTTATATCTGTAGTGGAGGGAGCAACAGAATTTGTGTCTCTAGTAGGGTTTCCAACACCTGAAGGACTAGAGGCTACTTTCACATCAGCAGATGGTTTTGGCTGTTTTTTCTTCACAAGATTTTTGAGTCCATTCTTACTAGATAAACCACCAACACTTTTCTGCCAGCTTGCTGTTGGCTTCTTTGCACTAGTGCTGGACTTCTACAACAGGAAAAACATAAAAATTATGTAAACAATGTTTTTATTCAAGATACTCATGTTCAAATAACACCCATGTAGCTGATTCCATACAATATCATCTAAACTGGCAACAATACACTTAATCTAACCCATGAAATAAACTGGAGGTTTTCAAGAATCCTTTAACATTTAAAAAGGCATTTTAACATCAGTCTTTGTAATCAAGTTCTATGTGACAAATTCCATATTCAAGATGATAGGGACAATAGTACATTAGCACATGACTTCTAGTCCTTATAGTACATTAGCTCATGGCTTTCAGTCCTAATAGTACATTAGCTCATGACTTTTAGTCCTAATAGTACATTAGCTAACGACTTTTAATCCTAATAGTACATTAGCTAACGACTTTTAATCCTAATAGTACATTAGCTCATGACTTTCAGTCCTAACAGTAATTAGCTCATGACTTTCAATTCTAATAGTACATTAGCTCACGACTTTTAGTCCTAATAGTACATTAGCTCACGACTTTTAGTCCTAATAGTACATTACCTCATTACTTTTAGTCCTAATAGTACATTAGCTCATGACTTTCAGTCCTAATAGTACATTAGCTCACGACTTTTAGTCTTAATAGTACATTACCTCATGACTTTTAGTCCTAATAGTACATTAGCTCATGACTTTCAGTCCTAATAGTACATTAGCTCATGACTTTCAGTCCTAATAGTACATTAGCTCACGACTTTTAGTCTTAATAGTACATTAGCTCATGACTTTTAGTCCTAATAGTACATTACCTCATGACTTTTAGTCCTAATAGTACACTAGCTCATGGCTTTCAGTCCTAATAGTACATTACCTCATGACTTTCAGTCCTAATAGTACATTAGCTCATGGCTTTCAGTCCTAATAGTACATTACCTCATGACTTTCAGTCCTAATAGTACATTAGCACATGACTTTCAGTCCTAATAGTACATTAGCACATGACTTTCAGTCCTAATAGTACATTAGCACATGACTTTCAGTCCTAATAGTACATTAGCACATGACTTTCAGTCCTAATAGTACATTAGCACATGACTTTCAGTCCTAATAGTACATTAGCTCATGACTCTTAGTCCTAACACTACATTAGCTGACAGGACTTTTAGTTCTAACTCCTACCTCAGTGATGTTTTCATGACAATAATTTACCTCTGAAGACAGTAAATCTGTAGGCTTAGGTGGAAACACTACTTTCTTTGTCTTTGGTTCGTCCTCATCCTCATCTGAATCATCCTTTAACCTCTTCAAGATTTTTCCATTTTCCCTCTCACCAAATATGGACCTGAAAATAACATAGACACATGTTATAGTGGAACTTATTTCTCTGGGCTGTATGATGACTATTATTTTTAACACAAACTGACACACTATTATTTAATACAGTAGCACACTTTGAAAATATGACAACAGAAAACTTGACCAATGTTCTTTTTTTACATTTATATAATTTGAAAACATCTGAAGTGTTACAGCCAACCCACGACAGGACAACTATAGCTAGGGGTTCACATATCACCTGATGGTAACTAAGGGTTCACATATCAACAGATGGTAACTAAGGGTTCACATACCACCAGATGGTAACTATGTTAACATACCACCAGATGGTAACTATGTTAACATATCGTTCACATATCAACAGATGGTGACTAAGGGTTCACATACCACCAGATGGTAACTAAGGGTTCACATATCAACAGATGGTGACTAGGGGTTCACATATCACCTGATGGTAACTAAGGGTTCACATATCAACAGATGGTGACTAAGGGTTCACATACCACCAGATGGTAACTATGTTAACATATCACCAGATGGTAACTTAGGGTTCACATATCACCAAATGGTAACTAAGGGTTCACAGCTCACCAGATGGTAACTAAGGGTTCACATATCACCAGATGGTAACTAAGGTTTACATATCACAAGATGGTAACTAAGGGTTCACATATCACCAGATGGTAACTTAGGGTTCACATATCAACAGATGGTAACTAAGGGTTCACATACCACCAGATGGTAACTATGTTAACATACCACCAGATGGTAACTATGTTAACATATCGTTCACATATCAACAGATGGTGACTAAGGGTTCACATACCACCAGATGGTAACTAAGGGTTCACATATCAACAGATGGTGACTAGGGGTTCACATATCACCTGATGGTAACTAAGGGTTCACATATCAACAGATGGTGACTAAGGGTTCACATACCACCAGATGGTAACTATGTTAACATATCACCAGATGGTAACTTAGGGTTCACATATCACCAAATGGTAACTAAGGGTTCACAGCTCACCAGATGGTAACTAAGGGTTCACATATCACCAGATGGTAACTAAGGTTTACATATCACAAGATGGTAACTAAGGGTTCACATATCACCAGATGGTAACTTAGGGTTCACATATCAACAGATGGTAACTAAGGGTTCACATACCACCAGATGGTAACTATGTTAACATACCACCAGATGGTAACTATGTTAACATATCGTTCACATATCAACAGATGGTGACTAAGGGTTCACATACCACCAGATGGTAACTATGTTAACATATCAACTGATAGTGACTAAGGGTTCACATACCACCAGATGGTAACTATGTTAACATATCGTTCACATATCAACAGATAGTGACTAAGGGTTCACATATCACCAGATGGTAACTAAGGGTTCACATATCACCAGATGGTAACTAAGGATTCACATATCACTAGATGGTAACTAAGGGTTCACATATCACCAGATGGTAACTTAGGGTTCACAGCTCACCAGATGGTAACTAAAGGTTCACATATCACCAGATGGTAACTAAGGGTTCACATATCACCAGATGGTAATTAAGGGTTCACATATCACCAGATGGTAACTTAGGGTTCACATATCACCAAATGGTAACTAAGGGTTCACAGCTCACCAGATGGTAACTAAGGGTTCACATATCACCAGATGGTAACTAAGGTTTACATATCACAAGATGGTAACTAAGGGTTCACATATCAACAGATGGTGACTAGGGGTTAACATATCAACAGATGGTAACTAAGGGTTCACATACCAACAGATGGTGACTAGGGGTTAACATATCACCTGATGGTAACTAAGGGTTAACATATCAACATATGGTGACTAAGGATTCACATATCAACAGATGGTGACTAGGGGTTAACATATCACCTGATGGTAACTAAGGGTTAACATATCAACAGATGGTGACTAAGGGTTCACATACCACCAGATGGTGATGAAGGGTGCATGTCACTAGCTGGTAACTATGGGTACAAATTACTGGCAGTAATTAGGGGTGATTACCTGATTTCCTTTTCCTCCTCCTCTTCCTGAAGTTTCTGTAACTGCTGTTCATACTCCTGATGCTGTTGTAGCATGGTCTCTGTATTGACAGTTGCCTGACGTGCACTTAGTTCACGCAGTTCCTCCAGGATATCAATGGTTTCAATCTCATTTCTTGATGCTTTTGTTCTGTTCTCCAGAATCTGAAATTTTACCAAAGCAGGGTTATATCTTATGATAATCATGCTTTAGATGAAATGTGAGTCAGATAGTTAGTGGAAAAATGTATCACACATACATTAAAAGATATGTTTTACCTCCATAAGGTTGTTAATTACTATTCTGAAAAAATGCAAAACCACTCAGTCATATCTTTTATTTTATCACCTGGATTATAAGGGAGATCACTCTGTCATACCTTCATTGGGTTGTTCAGTTCTTCCTCCTCCTTTTCCTTGATTTCTCGCTCTGCCATTTCTTTAGCAAGTTTCTCAGCCTCAAACAGTCGTGTAGCTCCTGCTTCAAGTGTGTAGTCTGTATTTTTTAGGTCAGTCTACAATACAGTACAAACACAAGTTATTAGGATTAATTAAAGCAATGACACTTTGTCTGACTAACATACATAGAAGACCAGTTAGCAGGAGGAGATAACTCTCACCATTTTAACTTGACTGCTGCAATTTGTTTAGTATATTCATGGTCTGTTTATGTGTATATGAAATATTGTTCAACATGTTATGGAAATAAGACCAATATATGACATACAAACCTTAAACGCTATTTCTGCCACACAGGTTGGACATTTGATGTAGAACCTGAAGATTCGCAGGCCTAAGTAGAACTCTTCATCCACATTTTCTTTCCTTGAGTTGAACTTCTTTCCTTTATAGATATAACCACCACAAGTATTACACCTACAATAAAACATTGTTATTGGCAATTAACATGACCAATGTATTACTGACAATAGCGTACATGGACCAATGCACATTGTACTGAAAGCTTATTGTGAATTTATTTAAAATATATGATGTTATGTTTTGTATACCAGATGTTATAGAACTTATGTCATTCTTATCTATAGTGATGATCAGGCTCCAGAATATTGTGTATTTGATTTAAAACTGGTTTCCAACATGTTATGCATACTTATCAATTTAATTAATAAATCATCATTTTATCTTTGACCATTGACTTCTTAATTCTAAATGGTTTTACAACAGAATTAAATATTTCAAATGGAACAACATTACAAATAAATTAAACAATCTATAACCTACATCTTAGTATTTCTAAATACTGTCAGATGTGTAAAACAAATCATCCACATTTTACCAAAACTCTGTAATAGTTTATCATCACTTCAGTTTCTCTACTTGAATTTTACATACATATAGAGTAATTGAGGACAAAAGTTCTCTTAACCAGCAGAATATTTGAGAGTGACCAGTGTGAAGTATACTAGCTCTGGCCTACATAGTGTATGAGACGGTAAGGAATCTACCTTGGTGTAGATAGGATTACAGGACAGCTGAAAAATTGGTTAATATTTTATTGTCAGTGCTAGTACACTTCACACTTGTCATTTTTCTGATGGAGGTGACTGTTTAGTCATTGAAACATTACACTTAAATCTTCTGTCTGTGTGTATCCTATATTTGGCTAATGTGTTAAAAATCTAAGATGTGATCTTAATCTTCATTTCACACTCTGACCTACGATCAGTAAAAAAATATACTCTACCTCATATTGAAGGGTGCCATTATACGGATATTAAATGTCCGATTCTTTGAAAACCTCATCTTAGGAATGGCTGATGGATCAAAATCCGGAGGGTAATATTTCTGTAAAAGATTTGATAATACATATAATGATCACATACAGAAGTACAATAAACAGTCAACAATTTTACACTATAGCTAGTGAAGTCACACATATGTAAGCCTTGTCTCATCAAAATGGATTTGTAGCATATTTAAATAGTTCTACTCTTGAATCATTTACATGCAGATTTATGTATCTAAATCATAAATGAAAACATTGCAATATTTCTGGTTAAATCAGTTTATTTAACACTGCTGCCATTACTTAATAAATTAATACGAACTATAAACTGATTATGTGCTGAGTAGATATGGTGACATGCCATAATGAAACCTAACAACGGTATCTCAAACATGTACAGTTAATCATAGCAGTAGGTACCGAAACATCTGGTGAAGGTTCTCTCACATCGGGATCGACAAAGGGGTCAAATCAAGATAAAATTTACAAAAAAAACAGTTGGTACCTAAAGCATCTGATAGGCTTGTTCCTACAGTTCACATTTCAATAAATATATCAGAATGACTTACAAGCGTAAGTTAACGCCTAAATACTTACGTTTAAAACTTTTCTTTCCGACATCTTGTCTGTGTCTGATCGCTCGGACTATTCTAAGCAGTCAACCTTCAGCGGTTTTAAGATGAAGTGAACTTTCCTTCCGTCTGAAATCTTCTAAGAACCAATGGAAGTACACTCGCCGTCTGAGGTGTTGAGTCCGGTCTTTCTGTTCTCTCCTATCAGCTGCTTCCCCACTCTGTGAGTCGTAGAGAATCGTAACCGGAAATTACTACCATTCAAGAAACATAACTCTAGATACTTTGAGACATTAAGGTAGCGCAACACCAACATTTAGCTATTTCTGCCATCGGTCTACGAGACCCTCGACATCAATTTAGTAATATAGTAGTCACAGACTGCTCGGAAATTGTCACATGAAATTTCTGTCTATCCAGGCGAAGTTAGCCATCCATCTGAAGGATCTTGCAATTTCTAATGTCAACATGCAGTCGACTTTATACAAATAAATGACACTGAGACATCAAAATTTAAAAGTATCGAAATATTACTATTTCGTAAAGAACATAATTAACAAAATCATTACATAAATTACGCATATATCAATCTCACTCTCTATTTTCAAGTACTATTTCCTGTTTCACAATTCTGCAAAAATAAATAAATGAAATGAAATATCTCAGTATTTACAGATTTCCTAAGATCTTAAAGCATTAAAACACGAAGTAGTAATTCAATTTTAGGAAACAACATTAAAAAAAGATAGTTCAATTGTTTTACTGTTGTTATCGAAGAAAGAAATAATTAAATCACGACTTTTGATTTATTTGAAAGCAAATAATTGGAATCCGTGGCGAAAGATTGTCCACGACCGTTTTGTACATGAAGATTATCTAACAGCTATGAATATTCCAAGGTATAAGAAACAGTGGATCTAGTCCTATTGATGTCAATAACTTTATATCAGTAGAATTAGTTTTTAATGAAGTATGACATTTTACTCATTGCAGGTGATCCCAACAATAGAACATACATAAAAAGACCTTTGGCAGAGGATCTAAGGGCTACTGCTGTAGCTTCAAACCTCTGGGGGCTTCTTGTGTGGATTTAGGCCATTTAGATTATATTTCAGCGTTTTACATTTTGTATAAAATTATCAGAAGATACAGAACGTATAGGATTGTCCGGAGTTTTCATTCATTCGATTGATTTTTGAATGAAATATTAGTTTTTACCTATTTCGGGTAACAGAAACAACAGAAACCGCATTGAAAATGGCCCTGGCGTGGTTCAAAGTGTTGCTACAGTGGCTTCTGATGATAGTTTGGTGTGATTCTGCTGATGTCAATTTCATAGTTTCATTGCAATAGACTGCATTTAATTGCTGTCCTTGGCTCTAGGCTTACCTCTATGGTTCTGAACTTATGAAGATTATGTTTGAGGGCTCTTGTCCTTGACATGAATTTTCCAGAGTTTTCTTTTGTAAAAATGGTTTTTGAATCATAAAGCAGACTTTGAATATTTATGGCGATGACAAGAACACAACACGCAGTGGCAATTATCTTGTATCAGGGCTCAATACTCATTCGAAACATCAAGTCGATCAGTTGGCGTAGGATGTAGAATTATAAAGTCGCAACTAGATCATTTGCCTTGTGCACGACCACATTGTTGAGAGAAAGTAAGAATATACTCTCATCGAACCAGAAGTTACATTAAGAAATAATAATTTTGTTTTTGCCGATGTTTAAACAAATAGACCTCTCTACATATTAAAACGATTGAGTTTTGAACTAAAATAGTACATAAAAACTGACGTTGATTAGCTCAAAACTCGTGTATAATAATTCCAAAATAACGTATTGTCCAGTGCAAGATTACCAACAGAATAGCCTTCCATATCACCTAAATATTTTCTTCGTTTAAAGTTAAAAAAAAAAAAAAATAAAAAAAAAAACAAAAAAACAAAACAAAAAAACAAAAATAATAATAATAATTTTTCGCCAGACACTGAACCACAGAGTCGATATTTAGAACGTATATACTATCTACAGTACACAGAGACCTGTCTCAATATTATCATACATATGTATTATTGTATACTTATTTAAGTTCTGTATGTATCTGAGATCTATGTAAGAATACGTGGTATATAAGAAACACACAATCGACTTTGTTTCTTGACTAAGTGTTAAGTTGGCTTGTCTTATTTTTCGCTGACTTTGTTTTTGTTTTGACATAAATTAGTTCAATCATATGGCCCACGCAAAGTAACAGCTGTATATATAGAGAAGGTTATCAAATAATGTCAACCTACCGAAACATCAATGTGGAGATTGACCTTGACCTTGAATCATGACCAGGCAGGTCACGCAGATGTATACACGGTTTTGTATACGTCCTATGAGATTACTTTCCATTTGTGTAGATTTGGAGCTTTAAGTTTTTGTTTTTGAATTAATTGATCCAAATAAAACTGATAATTATAAACATAATGAAATATGGTCGTCAATTTAAGGCCAGAGAGTCATCACTACTAATTAACATAGTTTACAGCCATTTCTGATGTGTTACATTGTATCCTTATTGTGAAGCACTTGACATTTATCACACTGTAAAGGACAGATTACCGGAAGTAACGATGTGTATCACAGACATTATTAATGTAACCACTCAATGTTACCCAATTCTCAAAAGTTCTGCCATTTCAACATTTAACTGTCGCTGTAACTAACCTCTGCTACGGATTCAGACCACCTGTAGCTCCCACCATTAAACTGATTATATAGACATAATCATGATAAAAAAAAAGATTTAAAGAAAGCGTCCGGTAAATGCTGCTTACAGATAAAGTGGAATTATAGGGATGTAGACTGACGACGATACAGATAGAACTATACATGTTAGAAATGTCCTACTACAGAATTATAGGGATGTAGACTGACGGCGATACAGATAGAACTATACATGTTAGAAATGTCCTACTACAGAATTATAGGGATGTAGACTGACGACGATACAGATAGAACTATACATGTTAGAAATGTCCTACTACAGAATTATAGGGATGTAGACTGACGACGATACAGATAGAACTATACATGTTAGAAATGTCCTACTACAGAATTATAGGGATGTAGACTGACAACGATACAGATAGAAATATACATGTTAGAAATGTCCTACTACAGAATTATAGGGATGTAGACTGACGGCGATACAGATAGAACTATACATGTTAGAAATGTCTCACTACAGAATTATAGGGATGTAGACTGACGACGATACAGATAGAACTATACATGTTAGAAATGTCCCACTACAGAATTATAGGGATGTAGACTGACGACGGCGATACAGATAGAACTATACATGTTAGAAATGTCCCACTACAGAATTATAGGGATGTAGACTGACGATACAGATAGAACTATACATGTTAGAAATGTCCCACTACAGAATTATAGGGATGTAGACTGACGACGATACAGATAGAACTATACAGGTTAGAAATGTCCCACTACACATTTATAGGGATGTAGACTGACGATACAGATAGAACTATACATGTTAGAAATGCCCCACTACAGAATTATAGGGATGTAGACTGACGACGATACAGATAGAAATATACATGTTAGAAATGTCCTACTACAGAATTATAGGGATGTAGACTGACGGCGATACAGATAGAACTATACATGTTAGAAATGTCCCACTACAGAATTATAGGGATGTAGACTGACGACGATACAGATAGAAATATACATGTTAGAAATGTCCTACTACAGAATTATAGGGATGTAGACTGACGGCGATACAGATAGAACTATACATGTTAGAAATGTCCCACTACAGAATTATAGGGATGTAGACTGACGATACAGATAGAACTATACATGTTAGAAATGTCTCACTACAGAATTATAGGGATGTAGACTGACGACGATACAGATAGAACTATACATGTTAGAAATGTCCCACTACAGAATTATAGGGATGTAGACTGACGACGGCGATACAGATAGAACTATACATGTTAGAAATGTCCCACTACAGAATTATAGGGATGTAGACTGACGATACAGATAGAACTATACATGTTAGAAATGTCCCACTACAGAATTATAGGGATGTAGACTGACGACGATACAGATAGAACTATACAGGTTAGAAATGTCCCACTACACATTTATAGGGATGTAGACTGACGATACAGATAGAACTATACATGTTAGAAATGCCCCACTACAGAATTATAGGGATGTAGACTGACGACGGCGATAAAGATAGAACTATACATGTTAGAAATGTCCCACTACACATTTATAGGGATGTAGACTGACGACGACGACAGACCTATATCCCTTTTTAAACACACGTTCCTTTTAATTCAGTATTGAATGTGACATGACCTTACTCCTTAAAACGCCGTAATATGTTGTTCGCATCCCCACCTTTAGCTGTTCCTAAGCTGTCTACTTCTGTAATATTTGTGATCTTTGGATCGTTATGTTTATCTGTTGATTAAAACTATCAAATGCCGACTTGTGATACAGGTGTATAATCACAGCTGAACAATCACTATCTTAAGATTTATAGAGCATTCGTTACGCTTTACTTTTGTCCATTTGGTTTAGAATGTCCACACGTGAAAATGATTTCTGTACAATAGATTTCCTAGAAAGGAGACACAAAGTCTACAACTTTTATCTCTTAATCTGCTTGTTAACACAATGAATACCATCCTTATATCAAAACTATAGAGTAGTTGTATTATGTTAGATCGGAGGTTTTGTTTGGCACCACCGAGAATCCAGTTCCTAGTTAAGACCGAAATTTCCTGAGGTCACGTCCAAGGTCAGACAAGGGAAATCCTGATCTAGAAATCGGTCACCATGTATAATTCCGTCCCTCGAGCCTGACCGACATAGTCACTTCGCCATCGGTATTACACACATAGAGTATGTAAGTATTTCTCAAATATCAATTTATATATTCATATATATATATATATATATATATATAAAACGACTGAAAAAAGCTTAAATATTATTATCTACATAAATACCCTCAGTGAAATTTAAAACTGTGATATCCCTTAACTAAATCTAACCATGCATTTATTTAAATTTAGAATGAGAACGTCATATTTATATCAACAAGGAATAAAACTCATCATGGTGGACGATATGGAACAAATGTCGTTCTGATGATAATTTTATCAATTACCACTCTTGTAAAAACGTTTGATTTTGTGTCCTCTTTGTACACTACCAGACATTCCAAAGTAGCGCCTTCCTTCTCTGGTTTTGAGACCTGTTTTAACATAGAAAGATAAATAGCGGTACGTGTATATAGTTGTGGTGTATTTCGTCAAAAGTTCGTCTAAAGTCAACGCGAACAAATATTTAGTATGACACCCCGAAATTTGTTTAAGAAACTTGTTACACAATAATTATTCCGACACGTGGTATTTGAGTTAAATTTTATTTCTTGCCGTGGTTACACAAGATCCTGTTCAAGTCCACCCCTATCTCCCGCTTAAGTTCCTACTTCCCGCTACAGGCCCGCACTGACTTGTCTAGCTCCCGAGCTCTAGCCTCCAACCACTCTCCTGCTCTTCTCCCGCTACTCTCTTGCTACTGTCTATTGTCTTAGTATTAATAATACCAAAACACTTCAATTCCAACTAAGCCCCGATTGGATGACAATACCCCACCCCGCGAGGCATATAATTATCAAGGCACGTGCAAGTCATGTAACCTTATCTCAGGGATCCCGATGTACTTTATCGTCCAGTAGGCTATCTACTCTGATCGACGATCCCTCCCCAGCTATCTCGCTACAGTGGCTAGGTGCGTGAGGCACACCCTTGATATCTAAGGCTACCAAACTGCTTGTCCATCACAGGACGTTAACCCTGGTCCAGTGCCTGACTTTTGACACCTGTTGTTATTGTTTCCAGAGAATCTGTTGTACTTTAAATTTCTGTTTTAAATTATATTCTCTAAATTGTATTTCTACTACCCATTTTGTTACAAACTGATTGATGAGATTTTTGTTGAAGAGATCGAGAAGAACGAAACAGTTGAATGGCGCAGTTTAATTCATTATTTAGCTGTACTGTTTCTCATTCTACATTTCTATCAAATCACGTCTGTATCATCATCTTACCTCGATATTTACAAACAACACAACCATTACGGACAACTTTCCAAAAAGTTATAGTTAAGCTTTACGATTTCCATTCCTATATAGTGACAGTACATTTCGAAGTTAATCCGATTTTCTAGGAAGTGTTCCTAAATACAACAAATATTGTAACACATGGTCTTGATGGAAGCAGGTTGCTACCGGCTAAAGGGAGGGAACTCTGATGATTGTCACTAAGATCTAATTGGGGATTACCCTGCATGGTCTATATAAAGTTGTACGTGTTCAATGCTCGTTAGTATGTCTGGTAAGTTTCGTCATTCTTTGATATATAAGAACGTTCCATTAGTTGGATGGATATAGATTTACATGGCGGGTGTTTTCGATGAATTAGAAGACGCTTACTCTTCCAGAACGCATGGACTTATTCTCCTTGTACTTTAACACGGATAAATAATTTGTTTGTTCAGATTTTGTCGCTGTTGTAGCATTTCTACTTGTAAGTTTGAATGGCAATCTATATACTTGTTTTATTTGACGATATCTATGACTTTCAGTGTTTAGAAGATAAATCATACTGGTAGTTATGCAGTATCAAAATACCAATGTGTGTGATTTTGTTTGTTAACACAATTTACATTGCATGTTGATATCACGTGCTTTCAGACACAACATGGAAGTGAAATCCCTTCACCTGATATGTGTTGTACAGGTTGTACACTCGTTCATCTTCCAGCCAGAGCAACAGCAGCGTCCTAATGTTTCTATAGTAACGACACAGTGCGGTCAGGTGATGGGGCTCCACAATGGTAACGGCTATTCCTACAAAAGTATACCCTACGCCCGCCCTCCAACCGGAAGTCGACGATGGCAGCCTCCTGAACCCCTAAGCCGATCAGACGGGACATGCTGGTCTGGGTTATATAATGCTACAGAGTTCGTGTCCCAGTGTGTACAGTGGAACGACGACGCGACTGATGTCGTTGGTACAGAGGACTGTCTCCACCTGAATGTATGGTCTCCTACTGTGGGACCCACGGCTAACCTCCCCGTCATGGTTTTCGTACACGGCGGCAACCTAGAGTACGGAAATAGTCATGACAGCACATACTCTCCTACCGAGGAATTGGCACGTGACACACAGGTGGTATATGTAAGCATGAACTATCGCCTTCATGCGTTCGGCTTTATGGCACTGGATATATTAACACAAAACTCCAAAACCAACACGTCTGGGAATTACGGCTTTATGGACCAGATACTCGCACTTAAATGGGTTCAGGACAATATCGGCAACTTTGGAGGTGATCCGAAACAGGTATCGATATCCCATACATGTAACGTTGTAGTAGAGGAGGTACTGGTCGGTCTTGTTTCCATTAGTAAGATAAATGCTATCGTTTGTCGATGTTGTCCAGCGCGTATTGTTTGTAAAATTGAGCGAATAGATTTCGCAATGGATTTGTAAAGAAACTAATCATTACTTTTGATATAATACTATTTTATGCGGATGACTTGTAGTTTATACTATAAAGCTAAAACGCCTTCAACCCGCCTGGTAGGTACAAGGTCAAATGCCTTCAACCCGCCTGGTAGGTACTAGGCCAAAACGCCTTCAACCCGCCTGGTAGGTACAAGGTCAAATGCCTTCAACCCGCCTGGTAGGTACTAGGCCAAAACGCCTTCAACCCGCCAGGTAGGTACTAGGTCAAAACGCCTTCAACCCGTCTGGTAGGTACTAGGTCAAAACGCCTTTAACCCGCCTGGTAAGTACTAGGTCAAACGCCTTCAACCCGCCTGGTAGGTACTAGGTCAAAACGCCTTTAACCCGCCTGGTAGGTACTAGGTCAAAACGCCTTCAACCCGCCTGGTAGGTACTAGGCCAAAACGCCTTCAACCCGCCTGGTAGGTACTAGGTCAAAACGCCTTTAACCCGCCTGGTAGGTACTAGGTCAAAACGCCTTTACCCCGCCTGGTAGGTACAAGGCCAAAACGCCTTCAACCCGCCTGGTAGGTACTAGGTCAAAACGCCTTCAACCCGCCTGGTAGGTACTAGGTCAAACGCCATCAACCCGCCTGGTAGGTACTAGGTCAAAACGCCTTTAACCCGCATGGATAGGTACTAGGTCAAAACGCCTTTAACCCGCCTGGATAGGTACTAGGTCAAAACGCCTTCAACCCGCCTGGTAGGTACTAGGTCAAAACGCCTTTAACCCGCATGGAAAGGTACTAGGTCAAAACGCCTTTAACCCGCCTGGATAGGTACTAGGTCAAAACGCCTTCAACTCGCCTGTTAGGTACTTGGTCAAAACGCCTTTAACCCGCCTGGTAGGTACAAGGTCAAAACGCCTTCAACCCACCTGGATAGGTACTAGGTCAAAACGCCTTTAATCCGCCTGGTAGGTACTAGGCCAAAACGCCTTTAACCCGCCTGGTAGGTACTAGGTCAAAACGCCTTTAACCCGCCTGGATAGGTACTAGGTCAAAACGCCTTCAACCCGCCTGGTAAGTACTAGGTCAAAACGCCTTCAACCCGCCTGGATAGGTACTAGGTCAAAACACCTTCAACCCGCCTGGTAGGTACTAGGCCAAAACGCCTTCAACCCGCCTGGTAGGTACTAGGCCAAAACGCCTTCAACCCGCCTGGATAGGTACTAGGTCAAAACGCCTTCAACCCGCCTGGTAGGTACTAGGGATCACTGTTGTATCGTTGACTCTCGGTAGGTCACACTGTTTGGTCAGAGTGGAGGAGCCACTGCAGTGATTGCCCTGGTCACCTCACCTTTATCCAAGAACCTTTTCTCCAAGGCCTGGATTCTCAGTGGATCACCTATATTTACCACGAGTTTGGCCCAGGCCTCCCGCGACAACCTTAGTTTTCTGAATAACACCGGATGTACGAACATCACATGTCTCCAACAGCTGTCTCCATTAGAGGTGACCAAGGCAGTCGAGTGGGATTCCTTTCCAAACTGGAACGAGAATGATCAATACATACTTCCAAAGCGCGGGGATCACGATGGATCACTTCCGGTTATAGATGGTAGGTAGCGTTGCTTGTCTAAGATACATTTATGGCCGTGTAATTCAAGTGTACTCCGGAATCAAAGTAAACACACTGCGATATTCTTGCTGCATGTCCGAGGGCCGTACCCTGATATAAGAGAGGAGTTTCTTCAGTGGAACAGAGACTTGAGTCACATGTTCGATTTCTGGTGAGGATGTCGTGAATGTAGGTTGTGGTGTTAAAAACCTCGGGGAAATGTGTAAATGATA
The DNA here is from genome assembly GCF_031769215.1 of Ylistrum balloti. NCBI lineage: Eukaryota > Metazoa > Mollusca > Bivalvia > Pectinida > Pectinidae > Ylistrum > Ylistrum balloti. The sequence goes on from NW_026781961.1 coordinate 1,212,233, forward strand.
TACAGTGTACCTACAGATAGATGTGTCAAATAGAAATGTTAACGTTTCTAGCTCAATACCTAATGGGAGTCTGTCTTATTAGAAGATTATAAAACAATACAAACTCCTTGCCAATCGTTTCCGGTTGATGAATATAGATCATTACATACAGTTACCCTACATTTCCGTATATACCAAAGGTTATGTGATGCCGGAGTCTCCTCAAGATGCCTGGCTCCATGGTAAAGCCAACGACGTGCCCCTCCTCATAGGTACGTACACAGACATCATACTACAACATACCTCTGATGACATAGCAAACGAGGAAGTACACGAGTAGGAAACCATTTTCATACCAATTTCGCTGTCCATGTCGGTTCCTAATCTGGTTCAGCAGAGTTAATTTAATTGAACTTTTTCTTTTTAGGAACAATGGCACAAGAGTTGGATGACGTCGCACCCGGAAATGGAACCTGGGCCGATTACGAGGCTCTGGTAAGAGAATACCTCGGCACATACAGCAATGACATAGCCGATATGGCACTCCATCTATATCCGGTTGGTGAAGTCAATCCAAGATATCAGTTGGCATGTATGATAACAGACATAAGAGTTGGTTGCGGAAATGACGTCATGGCCCTTTACGCATCAGCGAACAAAGCCCCGGTGTACCGATACGTCGGGGTTCATCAGCCGTCGTCCCCGATTTCAGGTTACGTGTATTCTTTCCATACATGGGACGTGTACGCCTTCTTTGGCGCCATAAAAGACCTATTAGACCATCCAACCGCAACTGATTACATGTTCGAAGCTAATATAAGGCAGGAAGTCATGTCATTTGTACATGATGGCCGCCCGCACACGTCAACATGGCAGCCTTTCCCTAGAAACATAGGACTGCTGTCTGACACTACCTCTGTCGTCAACAGCTATCATTCATATCAGTGCAGTTTTTGGATGATGCAGGGATTTTATAGATCATCATGGGCGAATTAAAAAGTGGTAGCGATGCGCTGTACACTGATACCATCATTTGATCCCACACTGACTGTTCTTCTTGTTCATGTCAATCATTTAAAGGTTACCGTAAAACTGGATGTGACAGGTTTTAAAGTGTAACGAGAGATAGGCCATACCTGCCGTTATGTTGTCATTTGTCTGTGACTACAAGGAAGCTGTATCTCATTTTCTTTTCTCATTTTGTACGTACAAAAATTACGTCAAACTCTGATGATATAATGCTACTTTCACCCCAATTAGTTAAATGATGAATACGTACCTACCTGTTGTTCACAATATTTCCGGTTTACAAAAGACATTTGGAAAATAATGAAATCAACAGTGATGGCAATAGTTATATGTATAGGTGTGGGGATTATGCCGAATCGCCTGGCCTTGGTAAAAATGTTGTGTGTATGGAAATCGATGTGTAAAGATAAAAGACTTGATCAGCAATGTAATGTCTTTTTGTGCCCTTTCTCTTCTACACACCATGTGTTACAGGTTAATTAGTCTGTAAATCGAGCTACTCGACGGAATAGAAAATAAACAAAACAAACAAATAAATCTTACATTGAGTGAGTGTCATGCTCCAGTGCGCGAGTGATCGCGCTATTTTTGACGTAATTGTGTACATGGTACAGCGTCTTTAAATTTGTGGACATTATGATCAGTGGAGGAATATAGAACAGCTTTATTCACGTAAGAGAAAGCTCCAGATATCATCAGATGAATAAAAAAACCAAGGTAAATAAGTAGTTTAAACACATTCTATAAAGAATTTCATTTTATTGTCTAGATAACATTTCGCTTCGATTTCAATGGCGTGCTTCCGGTAACCATAGGATTGTTTCCGGTTTGATGATGACGCTATCTATCTGAGAGCTGCGATCTTATAAAAAGATGCAGAATTTAAACAGCTTGTTTAGAGTGATCATAAAAGTTATCAAGTTGATTTGAAATTTCGGTGACGAAATTGAGCGGGATTTACTCTAAATGGAGCCCATTTTACTCCATTAATTTTGTTTCGTGCTGCAGTTAGAGAACCGGTGGTAACTTTAGGGATAGCCGGTAACAAGACCGAAAATTTCTGTCTCTAAGATAATAACTTAATGTCAATATTCATATTTATTATGCTGTTATTGATATTTACACCTTTATTGACTATGCTCATTTTAGATTCTAAAGTATCATATCAGAGAAAGAAATTTTCGTTCTAGCCGTTAACCTGAGCTGTTGGTAACCAGACGCTCGTAACCATAGGGACCGCGGGTAGCGTGGGGGGTCACCAGTATCATGAGACTGATTTATAGAACAGTCCGTCTTTATGATGCAAGGGAAAAATCTCGTACATGTATATCAACACGTCGATGTAAGGAACATCGAGGACTTATTTGTCCTGTGTTACTTCAGGAGACGAAGAAGGTAATGGCCAATTCCATCAGTCACATTTAATGCTTATGCAGTCTGATTGAACAAATGAGCCGACTTGTCTATTTTTAACTAGTAAACGGTCAGAAACCAGACATTGAAATTTCACTCAGGTTATTTTCTGATAGCGAGAGAATATTACACCCGTCAAGTGGCTGTTCTATCTAATGAATCACTTATAGTTAGGACGACAACAATTCAACCGTAAAGTGGCTGTTCTATCTAATGAATCACTTATAGTTAGGACGACAACAATTCAACCGTCAAATGGTTGTTCTATCTAATTAATCACTTATAGTGAGGACGACAATACACCCGTCAAATGGCTATTCTATCTAATGGGTCACTTATAGTGAGGACGACAACAATTCACCCGTCTAATGGCTGTTCTATCTAATGGTTCACTTATATTGAGGGACGACATAAATTCACCCGCTTAGAGAGATCCGTGTCTTAGGCTACGTACCACCTATACAACCGGAAGCCTTGGAGAGATCCGTGTCTTAGGCTACTTACCACCTATACAACCGAAAGCCTTGGAGAGATCCGTGTCTTAGGCTACGTACCACCTATACAACCGAAAGCCTTGAGAGAGATCCGTGTCTTACCGAAAGCCTTGGAGAGATCCGTGTCTTAGGCTTACCACCTATACAACCGAAAGCCTTGGAGAGATCCGTGTCTTAGGCTACTTACCACCTATACAACCGAAAGCCTTGGAGAGATCCGTGTCTTAGGCTACTTACCACCTATACAACCGAAAGCCTTGGAGAGATCCGTGTCTTAGGCTACTTACCACCTATACAACCGAAAGCCTTGGAGAGATCCGTGTCTTAGGCTACGTACCACCTATACAACCGAAAGCCTTGGAGAGATCCGTGTCTTAGGCTACTTACCACCTATACAACCGAAAGCCTTGGAGAGATCCGTGTCTTAGGCTACTTACCACCTATACAACCGAAAGCCTTGGAGAGATCCGTGTCTATCCGTGTCTTAGGCTACGTACCACCTATACAACCGAAAGCCTTGGAGAGATCCGTGTCTTAGGCTACTTACCACCTATACAACCGAAAGCCTTGGAGAGATCCGTGTCTTAGGCTACTTACCACCTATACAACCGAAAGCCTTGGAGAGATCCGTGTCTTAGCCTTGGAGAGGCTACTTACCACCTATACAACCGAAAGCCTTGGAGAGATCCGTGTCTTAGGCTACCTATACAACCGAAAGCCTTGGAGAGACCTATACAACCGAAAGCCTTGGAGAGATCCGTGTCTTACCGAAAGCCTTGGAGAGACTTAGGCTACGTACCACCTATACAACCGAAAGCCTTGGAGAGATCCGTGTCTTAGGCTACTTACCACCTATACAACCGAAAGCCTTGGAGAGATCCGTGTCTTAGGCTACGTACCACCTATACAACCGAAAGCCTTGAGGAGATCCGTGTCTTAGGCTACTTACCACCTATACAACCGAAAGCCTTGGAGAGATCCGTGTCTTAGGCTACTTACCACCTATACAACCGAAAGTGGAGAGTCTTAGGCTACTTACCACCTATACAACCGAAAGCCTTGGAGAGATCCGTGTCTTAGGCTACTTACCACCTATACAACCGAAAGCCTTGGAGAGATCCGTGTCTTAGGCTACTTACCACCTATACAACCGAAAGCCTTGGAGAGATCCGTGTCTTAGGCTACTTACCACCTATACAACCGAAAGCCTTGGAGAGATCCGTGTCTTAGGCTACTTACCACCTATACAACCGAAAGCCTTGGAGAGATCCTTGGAGAGTGTCTTAGGCTACGTACCACCTATACAACCGAAAGCCTTGGAGAGATCCGTGTCTTAGGCTACTTACCACCTATACAACCGAAAGCCTTGGAGAGATCCGTGTCTTAGGCTACGTACCACCTATACAACCGAAAGCCTTGGAGAGATCCGTGTCTTAGGCTACGTCCACCTATACAACCGAAAGCCTTGGAGAGAGAGATCCGTGCTACTTACCACCTATAGATACAACCGAAAGTGGAGAGATCCATAGGCTACTTACCACCTATACAACCGAAAGCCTTGGAGAGATCCGTGTCTTAGGCTACTTACCACCTATACAACCGAAAGCCTTGGAGAGATCCGTGTCTTAGGCTACTTACCACCTATACAACCGAAAGCCTTGGAGAGATCCGTGTCTTAGGCTACTTACCACCTATATAACCGAAAGCGTGGGGGAGATGCATGTCTCTACAACCATAACTCGAAAATTTTGACATGTAAACAATTTATTTTATCAAACTCAAAAGCGACGAAACGAGGTTAAAAGAATTACAGGAAGACTCTAAAATCACTAGAAATTTACGATCGAGTAATTCCTAGAATATTATGTTTTATCGACTACACACACCATAAATCTGGGTCAATCCATTATGGATTTGAGTCGATCCATCGTAAATTTAAGTAAAACCATAAAAATATAAATCGATCTACCATGAATCTGAATAAATCCAATATAAATCTTTGTCAAACCATTATCAATCTGAGTCACGACACATTAATCTGGGTTAATCAGAGTAAATAATGTCATCAAATGATAATTCCACATCTACCACACGTCTGAATGAGTATTCCACATCTATCATACATCTGAATGAGTATTCCACATCTATCATACATCTGAATGAGTATTCCACATCTATCATACATCTGAATGAGTATTCCACATCTACCACACGTCTGAATGAGTATTCCACATCTATCATACATCTGAATGAGTATTCCACATCTATCACACGTCTGAATGAGAATTCCACATCTACCACACGTCTGAATGAGTATTCCACATCTATCATACATCTGAATGAGTATTCCACATCCACCACACGTCTGAGTATTCCACATCTATCACACGTCTGAATGCGAATTCCACATCTACCACACGTCTGAATGAGTATTCCACATCTATCATACATCTGAATGAGTATTCCACATCTACCACACGTCTGAATGAGTATTCCACATCTATCATACATCTGAATGAGTATTCCACATCTATCATACATCTGAATGAGTATTCCACATCTATCATACATCTGAATGAGTATTCCACATCTATCATACATCTGAATGAGTATTCCACATCTATCATACATCTGAATGAGTATTCCACATCTATCAGACGTCTGAATGAGAATTCCACATCTATCATACATCTGAATGAGTATTCCACATCTATCACACGTCTGAATGAGTATTCCACATCTATCACACGTCTGAATGAGTATTCCACATATATTATACATCTGAATGAGTATTCCACATCTATCATACATCTGAGTATTCCATATCTATCATACTTCTGAGTATTCCATATCTATCAAACATCTGAATGAGTATTCCACATCTATCACACGTCTGAATGAGAATTCCACATCTATCATACATCTGAATGAGAATTCCACATCTATCATACATCTGAATGAGAATTCCACATCTATCATACATCTGAATGAGTATTCCACATCTATCATACATCTGAATGAGTATTCCATATCTATCATACATCTGAATGAGTATTCCACATCTATCATACATCTGAATGAGTATTCCACATCTATCATACATTTGAATGAGTATTCCACATCTATCATACTTCTGAGTATTCCATATCTATCAAACATCTGAATGAGTATTCCACATCTATCAGACGTCTGAATGAGAATTCCACATCTATCATACATCTGAATGAGTATTCCACATCTATCACACGTCTGAATGAGTATTCCACATCTATCACACGTCTGAATGAGTATTCCACATCTATCATACGTCTGAATGAGTATTCCACATATATTATACATCTGAATGAGTATTCCACATCTATCATACATCTGAGTATTCCATATCTATCATACTTCTGAGTATTCCATATCTATCAAACATCTGAATGAGTATTCCACATCTATCACACGTCTGAATGAGAATTCCACATCTATCATACATCTGAATGAGAATTCCACATCTATCATACATCTGAATGAGAATTCCACATCTGTCACACGTCTGAGTATTCCACATCTGTCATACATCTGAATGAGTATTCCACATCTATCATACATCTGAATGAGTATTCCACATCTATCATACATTTGAATGAGTATTCCACATCTATCATACATCTGAATGAGTATTCCACATCTATCATACATCTGAATGAGTATTCCACATCTATCATACATCTGAATGAGTATTCCACATCTATCATACATCTGAATGAGTATTCCACATCTATCATACATCTGAATGAGTATTCCACATCTATCATACATCTGAGTATTCCACATCTATCATACTTCTGAGTATTCCATATCTATCAAACATCTGAATGAGAATTCCACATCTATCATACATCTGAATGAGTATTCCACATCTATCACACGTCTGAATGAGTATTCCACATCTATCACACGTCTGAATGAGAATTCCACATCTATCATACATCTGAATGAGAATTCCACATCTATCATACATCTGAATGAGTATTCCACATCTGTCACACGTCTGAGTATTCCATATCTATCATACATCTGAATGAGTATTCCACATCTATCATACATCTGAATGAGTATTCCACATCTATCATACATCTGAATGAGTATTCCACATCTATCATACATCTGAATGAGTATTCCACATCTATCAGACGTCTGAATGAGAATTCCACATCTATCATACATCTGAATGAGTATTCCACATCTATCATATATCTGAATGAGAATTCCACATCTATCATACATCTGAATGAGTATTCCACATCTATCATACATCTGAATGAGTATTCCACATCTATCATACATCTGAATGAGTATTCCACATCTATCATACATCTGAACGAGTATTCCACATCTATCATACATCTGAGTATTCCACATCTACCACACGTCTGAATGAGAATTCCACATCTATCATACATCTGAATGAGTATTCCACATCTATCACACGTCTGAATGAGTATTCCACATCTATCACACATCTGAATGAGAATTCCACATCTATCATACGTCTGAATGAGTATTCCACATATATTATACATCTGAATGAGTATTCCACATCTATCATACATCTGAGTATTCCATATCTATCATACTTCTGAGTATTCCATATCTATCAAACATCTGAATGAGAATTCCACATCTATCACACGTCTGAATGAGAATTCCACATCTATCATACATCTGAATGAGAATTCCACATCTATCATACATCTGAATGAGTATTCCACATCTATCATACATCTGAATGAGTATTCCACATCTACCACACGTCTGAATGAGTATTCCACATCTATCACACGTCTGAATGAGTATTCCACATCTGTCACACGTCTGAGTATTCCACATCTGTCACACGTCTGAGTATTCCATATCTATCATACATCTGAATGAGTATTCCACATCTATCATACATCTGAATGAGTATTCCACATCTATCATACATCTGAATGAGTATTCCACATCTATCATATATCTGAATGAGTATTCCACATCTATCATACATCTGAATGAGTATTCCACATCTATCATACATCTGAATGAGAATTCCACATCTATCACACGTCTGAGTATTCCACATCTATCACACGTCTGAGTATTCCACATCTATCACACGTCTGAGTATTCCACATCTATCACACGTCTGAGTATTCCACATCTATCACACGTCTGAGTATTCCATATCTATCACACGTCTGAGTATTCCACATCTATCACACATCCGAGTATTCCACATCTATCACACGTCTGAGTATTCCACATCTATCACACGTCTGAGTATTCCACATCTATCACACGTCTGAGTATTCCACATCTATCACACATCCGAGTATTCCACATCTATCACACGTCTGAGTATTCCATATCTATCACACGTCTGAGTATTCCACATCTATCACACATCCGAGTATTCCACATCTATCACACGTCTGAGTATTCCACATCTATCACACGTCTGAGTATTCCACATCTATCTCACGTCTGAGTATTCCATATCTATCATACATCTTAATTAGATATCTCTTAATGAGTATTATACAGCTGAATGATTAATTCCTAATGCAGTCAGAATGACGAGGTTATAAGATAAGACGATAATAGCGACCGTTAAACTAGCAATCGTTCCCACAAGTCTGCATTATTATGATTCTATTGGTCAGTTTGAGGAAATTTATCGATAGTAATTTTCTTCAGATAGTATATTTGGATACATTGTATATCATTAGTGTAATATATCATGGACCGCTTATATTGGCTGCGGAAGTTAGAAATCAATTGTTACGTCATAGTACAATGACGTTCCATCACGAATTGGCAACATCACAACAAAATGGCTTCCTCCATTTAATTTTATAGTCATGTTTTGACTTTAAGACTTGTCCAAACGTTACTTTTTGAGTTAGGTGGTAAAATATTTTATACGTTTTAATGAAACTTGCAGCAAAGTTTTAATCTTTGCTCGACATGGCTGACAAAAATAAAATCTTCTAATGCTGGTTCCGACATGATTCATTATGTATAAAATGAAAGTTACATATCTCATTTTTTTTCTACAAATGATACTAAGCCGAATCAGTGATTACAATGTGTATCATTTAAGTATTAACGTGTTGTCACTTTTCACATTACCTGTCACGGTACTGGTTCATTATCTGTAGATAGACACATCGTCAGCATCTTGTTCTCATAAAATGGAAGTATACACCCCGACGGTATCTTTTATGATAAAAGACTTTAAACTAAGAAATACAAAAGCTGAACGATTTTCGACTTTGGTCTCCGCAACTGGTTTATATGAATCTTGAACCTCCCGTGGTATATATTAGAGACCAGAAAAGATGCAATCCATCTTGTCACAAATATACACCATACATAAATTTGTTAAAGGAAAAACTTTGGCTGAAAGCATCAGACGTGATTTGGTAATGTTCCTGTAACACCAGTGCTATCACTGTCTGGTAGTGCAGCTACGATATAAATCATCCTAGAAAAACGTCACTGTATACGAGAACATGAAGCCAATGTGTTCACTGCCCTGTTAAGTCCTTGAAAACACGTGCACCAAACATATAACAAAATTTTGATGTATACCTCCATAAGGAATTCCATTTCGTTCAAGATTTAAACACGAACGAACTTTTAGGTCCGTTCGGACAACAAACCTCATCACCCCTTCCTCCCACATTAACAAACAATAGGGAATACTTCCGGAATCACAACATTCAACGTATATCATATGCTGATTTTACAAAATGTTATTACACTAAACTTGATGTTTGGTGAACATTTGCTGGACATCAATTTAGGCGAGGTGGCTTGATCAGTACTCAGGTTCAATATTTACAAGAAACGGTTGACTCGTTTGTAACAATGAGGAACCCGTGGACGACAGGTGAATTAATTTCCTGTCACAATATATAGCTATAATAGGCAACATGGCGAGGGAATAATTTGACATCATCAATGTTACATCTTTCCCTTTACAAATTGAAAGTCAACAATGTAATTGTCGTTGGGTGAAACAATTTGTATCAGTTAGGGTTAGAACAAACAGCAAGGATATCTCTCAAATCCCACTGGTCGCCATCTTGTCTGGTTTAAATATCATTGGTGAGCTAGGTTTGTATTAACGAATACTTAATACTGGTATCAGAAACACACGACTGTTTATACATTGTACAAAATTGTAACGTTATAATGATATACTGTTAGATATCCTTCTCAGATACAAATATATTGACAATCAATTTCTTTCGTATTGTAATGAAAGTAGATTGTGTTCATTGTCAGTATTGTCAACTTACCAGTATCGCTGTATTGTTAACTGTTATTCCTGTGTCAGCATTGTCAGTATTGTCAGCTTAACGAAAATTGTGTACATAAACATCGTGAAATCACAGTCATATTGCGTTTCTGATTTGTATATGTTAGAGGCCATTTGAGGTAAGCATTGAGCTGACTAAGATTTCCTGGAAAATGGAATAACCTGTCTTACCCATAAATGGACTTACCTAAAAGTATATAAGAGAGGGTTCCTCTCATTCAAGGAGAGTATTCTGACGGTGATCGGCCAGAGAAGCACTGATAAGAAGCTAAGGAAAGCAGGTAAATATGAATAAATATCTAATTTAGGAACCAAAGGCTGAAGAAGTCTTGGGGGAAAGGACTGAATAAGTCTTTTCAATATTCCTTAGGTGGTTAAGTCTCTGAACAAGTGACCAGTGGTCATAGAAGGTAGATAACTTAGAATACCAGGGTTTCTATGACTGGAACGCAGTTGTGACTGAGCGGTATAGGCTAGGAAATAAATACTTTGCAGTATCTAAGTGAGATACAGCTGGTGCGCAGTAGCTAGTCAAGTGGTAGAGCGCCGTTGCAAGGTAGCAAGTGCGCAAGGGACCAGTGCTTATATTGTGTTTGTAGTCGTTGTATTTCTAGGGCCGTGGCAAGTAGTCCGGTGTTGTTCTTTTTGTAAGTGGTATATCGTTATTTGAGTTGTAATTATCGGGAATCATATGTAATTATTTCTAATTCCTTCTTGATCGGGTCTTCAGTTTACTGGTCACACTTGGTCAGTGTGCTGTAGGTTTATCAATTTTATTACGCTACCATAGCACAGCAAATCCTAAGAATACACTTGGGACGGACCAGACAGGTGCCGAACCCTGTGCACGTTACATAATTTTTGGTGGCAGCTGCGGGATTTTTGTTGTGCATTTGAATTGTTGGAGTAAAATTGAAGTTATTGGTAAACCATTAAAGCAAAATGGAGAACCTAGATGAGGAAATATCTAAAATTGAGGCAGCGCTTACATCTTTGAAACAGGAAAGGGACAAAATTAGTGGAAGTTTCAGGTATTCAACGCCAATTGTGACAAAAGGTCGCAGTAGTGATTCTGGTGTAGCCAGTGCGCGGCAATATGGCCAGTCCGAAGATATCTCTACACAGAAACCTGAGGCGGCGTTACCGGTGTATACGGATGATATTGAGGAAGAGCACTCTCGTTCACCAGTAGAAACAAGGCGTTTACCGCAAGTTATTGAAACTGGGCCCAAGGTGAGATTTTCTGATTCAGAAAAGAGGATTTTGATGAGAAGTGAGCCAGCACCAATCGCTTCAGGAGACTTTCGTATGCCTCATGTAACGGAGAGGAGGTCAACAAGGAGATTCCTTCCATCACCGCCTCCAATCCATTCGAACAGTGGCACTATGACTGTAGAACCAAACAGTACAGATAGACATGGCGTCCGTGTCAAGCCAGCAACATACGATGGCTCTAGCTCTTGGAAAGATTTTAGGTCACATTTTGATATCTTTGCCAGGATAAACAAATGGGGCACGGAAGAGAAAGGCATGTACCTTGCTGTGTCGCTACGAGGGCAGGCACAGGGGGTGCTTGGAGATTTACAAGAGGACATTAGGCAGCATTATTCGGTGCTGGTTGCTTCTTTAGAAGAGAGGTTTGCGCCATCTAGTCAGACTGAATTATATAGAGTTCAGCTTAGAGAAAGGCGACAAAAAGAGACTCTTCCGGAATTGGGCCAGGCAATCAGAAGGTTAGCAGGTTTGGCCTATCCAACGGCTCCCAGGGAAGTACAAGAAACCTTGGCAAAAGAACAATTTATCGATGCCCTGTTTGACGGAGAGATACGAATATAAAACAGTCACGGCCAGTCTCTTTGAATGATGCAGTGCGCCTTGCTGTGGAACTAGAGGCATTCAATAAGGCTGAGCAACGCCGTAAAGACAAGGTCATATACGAGCGGCCAATGCTTCTGAAACATTGCCGTCAACACAGGACAATGTATATGAGGAAATGGTTAAAACCATGAAAGCAATGCAAGGCAAACTAGATGACTTACAGAGAGATATGATACACTTAAAAAAGAGCAGAGGACAAGCTTCACCGCCGGGGGCAAGGGCCGATCCCTCGATGACATAACATGTTACTATTGCAAGAAAAAGGGCCACATGAAGAGGAAGTGTCCAGCTTTGAAAAATGACAAGGGCAATAGTAATATAGGTGATACCAGTACGACTAGGAATGAACCAGCGACAAATCGATTAAGGACTCGCAGAGAGCGCAGACAGATGCTACACAACAGTTCTAAGCCTTCAATTGGTGCTAGTTCTGTTGCCAATGAAGCGGGCATGTACGTGAAAGTGTCAATACTAGGGACCAATGCGACGTTCCTTGTCGATACTGGAGCCTCTCTCTCCCTAATATCGTCAAAACTTTATGAAAGGTTGCCTAAAGATAGCAGGCCAGAATTAACCAGTGTGAAGTACCAAGTGGCAGCAGCCGGAGGTAACGACCTAGTCCTATCAGGAAAAGGCAGGTTCGAATTTGATTTGACAGACAAGATGTTTAAGATGGATATGGTTGTGGCACATTTAACTATAGATGGCATTCTAGGGTTGGATTTCCTAAGAGCTCATGACGGCGTGGTTGATGTCAGCAGGGAAGTCTTAAGTATTCGGACAAAAGACACTCCTCTTGTGTTCCAGGGGCCATTTGGATGCTTCAGAGTTACTGCACTGGAAACTGTAAGTATTCCTCCCCGATCAGAGTTCATTTGTCCTGGCAAGGTATTGGAAGTTGATGGTACGGTACCAAAGGGGTTAGGTGTCGTGGAGCCGACAGAAGGATTCCTTAGATCGGATAAGGGACTCGTGGCCAGAACCCTTGTGCAATCCAGAGACATCGTGCCAGTGAGAATGATGAATCTTTCTGATGAGGCTCAGATCGTGTATAGTGGAACTACCATAGGAGAGTTAGCGCCGGTAAATCGTGTGCATGAGACGAAATCGCCTGTTTGCAGCAGAAGTGCCTGTAAAGTGAATGAGGAATTACAGCATTTAAGAGACGAGTCTATTCAACACCTATCACAAGAACAAGCACTTCAAATAGAGGAACTGCTGGAAGAATACACAGACTTATTTGCTGTCTCCAATAATGATTTGGGTCGAACAGACATTGTTCGACATACTATTGATACTGGCGAAGCACGGCCTATCAAGCAACCGGCAAGACGTATACCAGTGCATATGCGTGAGGAAGTAGACACGCTGATAGAGGATATGCTGGAAAGGGAAGTGATAGAACCATCCTGCAGTCCATGGTCTTCGGGAATAGTGTTAGTGAAGAAGAAAGATGGGACAACTCGATTTTGCGTCGACTATCGACAGCTGAACAGTGTGACAATTAAGGATGCTTATCCTTTGCCATGAATCGATGATTCGTTAGACCAACTGTCTGGCAATTCATGGTTCTCTACCCTTGACTTGTGCTCAGGGTATTGGCAAGTGGAAGGAGAACCGAGTGATAGACCCAAGACCGCATTCGCAACAAGGAAAGGACTATTTCAGTTTCGCTTGATGCCATTTGGTTTGTGTTTGGCACCGGCGACATTTCAGAGATTAATGGAAACTGTTTTAGCGGGAGTGCAGTGGCACATTTGCCTTGTGTATCTGGACGACGTTATTGTTGTTGGCCGGACATTTGATGATATGCTGGCAAACCTAAAAACTGTTTTCAATAGACTCAAGGATGCCGGTCTAAAACTCAAACCGAAGAAGTGTCAGTTATTTGCCAAGCGTGTGCGTTTCCTGGGTCACGTTGTCTCAGAGAATGGAATCACTACGGATCCGGACAAAGTGAGAGTTGTTAGTGAATGGCCTACACCATCCAACGTTACAGAGCTGAGGTCTTTCCTCGGACTCTGTAGTTACTACAGGAGATATATCCACCATTTTTCTGCTTTTGCAAAATGTTTACACTCTTTGACGGAGAAGGGCAGAGTATTTGTCTGGGCGACAGAATGTGAGGAGGCTTTTACAGAATTAAAGCAGCGGCTAGTCAACGCTCCCATTCTTGCTCACCCCGATTTTACAAAGCCTTTTATCCTAGACACAGATGCCAGTAATGGGGCGCTAGGAGCAGTGCTTTCGCAGGAACTTGAAGGTCAGGAAAGGGTGATAGCATATGCGAGTCGCACCTTGACTAAGGCCGAACGACAGTATTGTGTCACGAGGAAGGAGCTGTTAGCAATTGTAGTGTTCGTGAAGCTTTTCCGACATTACCTTTACGGCCGGAAGTTCGGGATAAGAACTGACCATGGATCGTTACGTTGGCTCCTCAACTTCAAGAATCCAGAGGGCCAATTAGCTAGATGGTTGGAGATTCTTGGTGCTTATGACATAGAAATTGAGCACAGGCCTGGTGCTAAGCACCAAAATGCTGATGCCTTAAGCAGAGTTCCATGCAAGCAGTGTGGCTTCCTGAATGGGAAAAGGAGAATTTGACAGTTCACCACGTTGCAGGAAATGGCAAAGAAATTGCTAGGATAGGAAAGGATGGAAATGCCAATATAGACAGTGGATTGTCATTACGTACAGTACAATCTATGGATAGCGATATCCAGACAGTGAAAAGGTGGCTTGAGGAAGGAAACCGTCCTCCACACAAAGTAATCAGAAGGGAAAATATGGTTATCAAATCACTGTGGTCAAAGTGGGACAAGCTCGTTATAGAATCTGATATACTTTGCCGGAGATGGGAAGACATGAACACTAAGAAGTCATGGTTACAAGGAATAGTACCGACAACGGAAAGGAGACGGGTCCTACAACAATGTCACGACTCCAAGACATCTGGCCATTTAGGCCTGCGAAAAACCCTTGCAAAAATCAGGCAACGGTATTATTGGCCAGGCTTACAAGCCGACACCAGAGATTACCTCACTGGATGTGAGCACTGCACTAAAAGAAAGAGTCCCTTGAAAACCAAGCGTGCACCAATGGGAATCGTCTATTCAGGATCACCTATGGAAAGAATTGCTACAGACATTCTCGGGGAATTGCCTGAAACTGACGCTGGTAATCGCTATATCCTCGTAGTCAGTGACTACTATACTAAATGGACGGAGAGTTTCCCAATGCCCAACATGGAGGCAAGAACAGTGGCTACAATAATCGTGGAGGAGGTACTTACACGATTTGGAGTACCAAGGTATATCCATTCCGACCAAGGGAAGCAATTTGAGGGAAAGCTCTTTAATGAAATGTGCCAGTTGTTACACATAAACAAGACACGGACCACACCCTACCATCCTCAGTCTGACGGGATGGTAGAGCGCTATAACAAAACGTTGGCGACAATGCTGAGCGCTTATGTCAATGAACACCATTCAGATTGGGATACATACATACCCTATGTGATGATGGCCTACCGTTCTTCCCAGCACGAAACAACGGGATATACACCAAACAAACTCATGCTTGGTCGCGAGGTTGTAACACCTCTGGATTTAATGTATGAGATGCCTCGATTTGCTAAGTCAATCCCTAGACACCAATGGGTTTGGGAGTTGCAAGAGAAAATGGAGGAGGTTCATGCTTTTGTTAGAGAGAAAACGGCTTGCTCTATGCTCAGAAGGAAGCAGTATCATGACCAGAAACTGATTTGGCAGATATTCGATATCGGAGAGCTGGTGTATGTTTTCTTTCCTCAGAAGAAACAGGGGTTATCACCAAAATTGACTAGTTTCTGGCAGGGACCTTTCCAAGTGTTAGGCAAGTTCTCTGATTTGACTTACAAGGTAAACTGCGGACCTAGAGGTAAGGCGCAGGTGATACATGTAGACCGCATGCGGAAAAAGCATGACCAGTATTTGAGAGGTGAGAGGAAAAGTGGTCAGGAACAAGTTACTATTTCTGAGTGTGGTTTCAATGAACAGGATCATCAACAGGTGAAGGTTCAAGGTGACATTTTTGTTGAGTCTCAGGAGGTTGACTATGATTCTGATGGTAGTGGTCGTGATTCTTGTACTGAAATCTTGACTGGCCAAAGGCGGCGGCGGCAGCCACCGTGCTGGATGAAAGATTATGTTAGATATTGTACATGCAATGACCAAGAAACATTTGTTTAGTGTCCCTTTAAATTGTATCGTTCAGGATGGTGAATACTAAGAAGACACCTGTCTACTTCCCGTATAGATGTCCAATTTGCGGTGCTAAGTTCATGGACGAGAACACCTGGTCGAGTCACCTTGTTCAGTGCGGCAGACAGCGCATGGAAAGGGAGATTCATGTGTGTAACTATGGCACTTGCGGCTACGCCACAGCCAAGAAGACTGATCTGACACGACATCAGCGGCGTTTCCATGAGAATGAACACCATGACAGTAGCGAAAGCGAATGGGAGAGGCAAGATCCCGGAGACATGTCATCTCCTTCTGTGTCGGGAGCAGTCAACAATAGCAAGAAAAGACTGCGTGATGCTGAGACCCAGACCGATGACAGTAGTTTGTGGCGCCACCACTACAGGAAAAGAACTAAAACCATGAAAGAGGGGCAAGTGACTACAGAAGAAGTATCGGAAGAGGAATGGTGGGAGTAGAAGCCACTGGTGATATCCATACAAGATCTGATTATATTCTACTTGGGTAGTAGACAATTGAAAGACCAATCAATATATTTGACAATGACAGTTACTTTCCTTTCATTATAGTCAGTGTTTAGGTCACTCAAGCAAGTGACGAGAACTTAATGCGAGGACGCATTATTCTTGAGAGGAGGGTAATGTAATGAAAGTAGATTGTGTTCATTGTCAGTATTGTCAACTTACCAGTAGCGCTGTATTGTTAACTGTTATTCCTGTGTCAGCATTGTCAGTATTGTCAGCTTAACGAAAATTGTGTACATAAACATCGTGAAATCACAGTCATATTGCGTTTCTGATTTGTATATGTTAGAGGCCATTTGAGGTAAGCATTGAGCTGACTAAGATTTCCTGGAAAATGGAATAACCTGTCTTACCCATAAATGGACTTACCTAAAAGTATATAAGAGAGGGTTCCTCTCATTCAAGGAGAGTATTCTGACGGTGATCGGCCAGAGAAGCACTGATAAGAAGCTAAGGAAAGCAGGTAAATATGAATAAATATCTAATTTAGGAACCAAAGGCTGAAGAAGTCTTGGGGGAAAGGACTGAATAAGTCTTTTCAATATTCCTTAGGTGGTTAGGTCTCTAAACAAGTGACCAGTGGTCATAGAAGGTAGATAACTTAGAATACCAGGGTTTCTATGACTGGAACGCAGTTGTGACTGAGCGGTATAGGCTAGGAAATAAATACTTTGCAGTATCTAAGTGAGATACAGCTGGTGCGCAGTAGCTAGTCAAGTGGTAGAGCGCCGTTGCAAGGTAGCAAATGCGCAAGGGACCAGTGCTTATATTGTGTTTGTAGTCGTTGTATTTCTAGGGCCGTGGCAAGTAGTCCGGTGTTGTTCTCTTTATAAGTGGTATATCGTTATTTGAGTTGTAATTATCGGGAATCATATGTAATTATTTCTAATTCCTTCTTGATCGGGTCTTCAGTTTACTGGTCACACTTGGTCAGTGTGCTGTAGGTTTATCAATTTTATTACGCTACCATAGCACAGCAAATCCTAAGAATACACTTGGGACGGACCAGACAGGTGCCGAACCCTGTGCACGTTACAGTATTATTTAATTACCCTAAAATAAGCACTCGCCCGGTCGTCATGGATGAGTGAAAATTGACTCGGACAACCAGATTTATCTTTGCCCATCGGACGAGTACTTTTTTTCCAATGATATTAATGTTGCAACTTAAATTTACAAAAGGCTGATTTCAATCAAAAATGTAAAGAAAATTTAAAACAAAGAAACGTGTTTACGGTACTTCGAGTACAAACTATTCCTGTTTGCACTCTTACTTTAGATTACACTGGAACTCCAATGACGTCAAATATAGAATTCGGAATACCTTAGGCATTTTCACGCAATCATACTGATGTCAGGTGCTCTCGGGTGGTACCAACATGTACAGGTCTGTATTTAGCAGCACCTAGTCAGTCAGATGTAAGCAAAAACTACGACTAGGCCTAAGACTAAGTCACGCACAATGTCTGACGCAAAGCAGCCATCACTTCATAGTTTTATTCACTCAAAATAGAAAAAAAAAGTCACATGTCACATCCTCGCTGATAAAGTCACGACTGGAGATGAATGTGGGAGCAGTGAAGGTGACGGTCGTGACGACGTCTTGATGTCACTTCACGTGCTGACCGGTGTCGCTTGCGTGATAACCATGATTCACTAGTTTATTCGTTTATTAATCAAAGCTTTTGACATATTACCTCCCATTTAACCCTCTAGAAATATTGTTGTGAATGTGGTTCACGAGCTGACAGTAAATTGGCTCATGTTAACTCGTCCCGAAGGTGATGACAGACAGTACGTCACAGCACTTGGCATAGTGTACGCTGGTCAACCTGTGTAAACAGACGTTTTTTCACCATTATAGTCTGATCGTAAACCACACCCGTCGTTCACAACACATTATAGACTTATTCTATATATAATAGCGAGCGTTTTATGGTATTGTCTATTACCATTCAAAACCAACAAGCTTAAGATTCCCATATGACCAACTTTAAACGGAAGTGTGGCTGGAACTCCACTGTCCTCGATACACTAACCCAGCACGCAATGAGAACTGTGAATCCACTGAATGGTTTTAACAATATTTTGACTAACAACATCATATCAAGTTTTCATGTGGTAATGAAATTATACTGAAAGCCTTCAATAATTCAAATAAATTTAAACACATACCTTAATAGTTTGAAACGTATATAACAAAAAAAAATCGTTGAAAATACTATTTTAACTATTCAAGATAAAGTACGTTTATTTTCCGCTGTACCTGATTTCCGGTTTAAATTTTGGGAACTTTTGATTTTTTACGTGAACGACAAATACATCGTTTCTTACACGGAAGCAGTCAAAAGGTCCAATTTGGCGTGAAACGTCCCGCTACTCTGCTGCAATAAAACTGTAATATTTGAATGGATTATTTACCCGTCCTGTTCTACCACTGCTAGGCAACGTTGCTTTATCAAAATTGCATTTACGACACAGAAAGAAAACTCTAAAGAGTAAAGGAAACGGCGGGGAGATTTTAATAATGAAAACTGGTTTAACATATTAGTACCGCCTTTGCAAATCACTACAATCTACATTGTCTTCCACCATGTATGAAGTATAAACTCATTTCTTTTTAAAGCAAACACTAAAAAGGAAACTGTTGTACGCTTGAAAATGTGATCAGTTCCAACATCTAATTCAAAATCTAGATATGTTGTCGAAGGCTTTATTTATACATTTTTCATCAAATAAACAACATAACTTTTTGGTCAGTAATATCAACATTCTCTCTCTCTTTCCTCTCTCTCTCTCTCTTTCAACTGACTTTATCTCTCTTGTTAACTTTATCTCACTCTCCCACTCTCTCTCCACCTCTTGTTTTCTCTCTCTCTCTTGTTTTCTCTCTCTCTCTCCCTCTCTCACTCTCTCTCCATCTCTTGTTTTCTCTCTATCCCCCTCTCCCTCTCTCTCTCTCTTATTTTTCTCTCTCTCCCTCTCTCTCCCCCTCTCTCTTGTTTCTCTCTCTCTCTCCTCTCTCTCTCTCTCTCTCTCTCTCTCTCTCTCTCTCTCTCTCTCTCTCTCTCTCTCTCTCTCTCTCTCTCTCTCTCTCTCGTTTTCTCTCTCTCCCTCTCATTAGCTTGTTTTCTCTCTCCTCTCACTTTCTATGTCTCTCACTTTCTATGTCTCTCTCTTTCCTCTCTCTTTCTATGTCTCTCTCTCTCCCTCTCTTTCCCCCTCTCTCTTTCTATGTCTCTCTCTTTCCTCTCTCTCTTTCTATGACTCTCTCTCCCACTCTTTCCCCCCTCTCTCTCTTTCTTTGTCTCTCTCTTTCCTCTCTCTCTCTTTTTATGTCTCTCTCTCTCCCACTCTTTCCCTCTCTCTCTCTCTTTCTATGTCTCTCTCTTTCTTCTCTCTCTTTCTATGACTCTCTCTCTCCCACTCTCTCTCCCTCCCTCTCTCTCTATAAGTTGCGTAAATTGCCCTATCGGTTTATTGCTTGTATTGATGATGTATTTTGAAGAAAAGTACTGTGATAAGTTGTGAATACTGATGTCCAATTATTTTGTAACTATTTATTTGGAATGAAATACGTTTAAATCAAACAGATGTTTTAAAACCATTATAACGTTTTATTCGAAACTAGATCTTTAATGATTTTCTTCAACTGTCCGAGAAATCTACCTGTGTTAGCCAAACAAATACCTGTCACGATCGCCAATTTCTGAATTACAAAACCCTGAGATTCATAAGGGGCCTTGGATCATACATAATATCGACAGTATGCAATTTACGACATTTAATTAAAAAATAAATAAATGTGTTAAACGATGGGCCATTGTGGAATTGCACATTTACTGTGGATCCCCAGGAGTGTACATAAACTCAGCAGGCCGTAACGGACATGCTATGGCCACATCCATAAAAGCGACCAGGAAAGAGGATAAGGAGAACACTATTTTCGGGAGCTTTGCTCACGTGACAGCCCACGCTTGACAGCAAAGTCACACTTGACTTCTTCATGAAGACGTGTTCTATTCTCGCTTTTGTATTCTATATATTCAAAAGGAAAAAAAAACTTAAATGCGGTATTTCAAATCTATTCACTTCAATACACACTAATTTAAGAATACCAACGAAATCAGACATTAAAGTAATGGCGGGTATTACATTTTGTAAATTGTAAAATTAATTTCGGTCCTCACCTCCGGTTAAATAATCTTATTTACTATTTTTACCTGATGCCCTTTGTGTATCACGATATAGGTAACGTATATTGAACGTATGTAAAACAGATCCGCTACACCAGTACCCAATAGCTTCAAAATCTCACCGTATTTCAGTTTTTTCGTAAAAATATTGCTATGTAAAGTAACCAAATGGTTATTACAAACAAAAATACCTCTCGGTAGGTTTGGTTTTATTAGTTACATTGAATTTTAAGTGAAATAGCACCATGTATGCAAATGAGTGTTTACCAACACAGACGTCTTTAGAGAACATAAATAAGGAATACACAAAAGGGTGGATGGTGGGGGTTTGTACTCTCCAAAAATAAAGCATTGAAACGTCACTTTGTCCTTCCAAAAGAAAGAAAAAAATTAGATAAGTAGCGCCAAGTAATGAATTAAACTGCTCCTTATAACAGTTTCGCCCTTATTCCTCTCGTCAGTGATATTAAGGGACTTAAATTCTGAATGCCAAGAGAAGACTAAGGCAATTGCAAAGTGATCGAAAGATACTGGACGATTCTCCATTGTGTTTAACTGTCAGTGTAAATTCTATTAGTAATAACTTTAACAGACAAACAGGGTTCAATTTTCTTTTTTGAAAGAAACATTGACATTTCAAACTCTACAATTAATAGGTCTAGTATCAATAACGTAACGGTAGCACAGTGATAAGATCCCTGCTCTCAGCTGCAAAGCTCTTGGATCGAATGCTCATATCATTCCCTTTTTAAGGGAAATTACATGGTATTTTTCTATTTTGTTTCGAAATGAAACATTTAAATATGAAACAATTAAATCGTTGTTTGTTTCAAATGTGGAATGATGCGTAAAATATCAATCTAATAATTCTTACATCGTCTCCAATCACAAAAACGTCCGTGGATCTCTCTCTGTCTCTCTCTGTCTCCCTCTATTCTTCCCTCTCTCTCTTGATTTCTCTAACTGTTCTCTCTCTCTCACTCTCTCTCTTTCTTGTTTTTTCTCTCTCCTCTCTCTCCCTCTCTCCTTCCCCATCTCCTCTCTCTCCCTCTCTCCTACCCCACTCTCTCTCTTGTTTGCTCTCTCCTCCCATCTCTCTCTCTCTCTCTCTCTCTCTCTCTCTCTCTCTCTCTCTCAATAAGTTGCGTAAATTGCCCTATCGATTTATTGCTTGTATCTATGATGTATTTTGATTGAAAATACTGTGACAAGTTGTGAATACTGATGTCCAATTATTTTGTAACTATTTATTTGGAATGAAATACGTTTAAATCAAACAGATGTTTTAAAACCATTATAACGCTTTATTCGAAACTAGATCTTTAATGATTTTCTTCAACTGTCCGAGAAATCTACCTGTGTTAGCCAAACAAATACCTGTCACGGTCGCCAATTTCTGAATTACAAAACCCTGAGATTCATAAGGGGCCTTGGATCATACATAATATCGACAGTATGCAATTTACGACATTTAATTAAAAAATAAATAAATGTGTTAAACGATGGGCCATTGTGGAATTGCACATTTACTGTGGATCCCCAGGAGTGTACATAAACTCAGCAGGCCGTAACGGACATGCTATGGCCACATCCATAAAAGCGACCAGGAAAGAGGATAAGGAGAACACTATTTTCGGGAGCTTTGCTCACGTGACAGCCCACGCTTGACAGCAAAGTCACACTTGACTTCTTCATGAAGACGTGTTCTAATCTCGCTTTTGTATTCTATATATTCAAAAGGAAAAAAACTTAAATGCGGTATTTCAAATCTATTCACTTCAATACACACTAATTTAAGAATACCAACGAAATAAGACATTAAAGTAATGGCGGGTATTACATTTTGTAAATTGTAAAATTAATTTCGGTCCTCACCTCCGGTTAAATAATCTTATTTACTATTTTTACCTGATGCCCTTTGTGTATCACGATATAGGTAACGTATATTGAACGTATGTAAAACAGATCCGCTACACCAGTACCCAATAGCTTCAAAATCTCACCGTATTTCAGTTTTTTTCGTGAAAATATTGCTATGTAAAGTAACCAAATTGTTATTATAAACAAAAATACCTCTCGGTAGGTTTGGTTTTATTAGTTACATTGAATTTTAAGTGAAATGTGTACTATATATGCAAATGAGTGTTTACCAACACAGCCGTCTTTAGAGAACATAAATAAGGAATACACAAAAGGGTGGATGGTGGGCGTTTCTACTCTACCAAAAATAGAGCTTGCAACAGTTTCCTTCCAAAAGAAAGAAAAAAATTAGATAAGTAGCGGTTGAATTAAACTGTGAAGTCGTCAAGGGACTTAAATTCTGAATGCCAAGAGAACCTCTAAAGTGATCGGAAGACACTGGACGAGTGTTCCTTGTGTTAAAATTCAATGTAAATTCTATTAGCAGAAATAAGATCAATAGGCAAACAGGGTTCAATTTCCTTTTTTGAAAAAAAACATAACATTTCACACTCTACAATTAATAGGCCTACAATCAATAACGTAACGGTAGCACCGTGGTGAGATCCCTGCTCTCAGCTGCAAAGGTTTTGGATCGCATGACCCTGTCACATGAGATCACATGGTATTTTTCTATTTTGTTTCGAAAGGAAACATTTAAATATGAAACAATTAAATCGATGGTTGTTTCAGATGTGAAAAGAAGTTTCCATATAAATCTTATAATTATTACATCGTCCTCAATCAAATAAAACGTCTCGTGGATCTCTGTATCTCGAAATTGTGAATATAGGAAAGTTCCCTCTCTCTAAGGGATTTCTCTAAGATTCTCTCTCTCTGATACTCTCTGATTACAGTATATTAATATTTAAAAATTATTTATGTCCTCTCTTTGCTCTCTGATCAATTCTCTGTTTGTTTGTCTCTGCTCCTCCCATCTCTCTCTCTCTCTCTCTCTCTCTCTCTCTCTCTCTCTCTCTCTCTCTCTCTCTCTCTCTCTTTTTTCAATTAAATATGCTGAAAGGGCACTGATTGGCTTCTTTTGCTTCATATTATTTAAAATCAATCAAATTTCAATAATTTTGCGTACTCGGGGTTTTAAATCTACAACCAGTGACAGTATTTTGTAAGTATTATAGCACTTGTCTTCATGAAAATGTTTATTTTTTCCCCACATGTTTCAGTACCGGTGAGCGGCTTCACATCGGTGTAAAATCAATTTCTAATCAATGCCTTTTTCTTTAGTGTAATGGGTTACTTTAAGTTAAAGTTAACGGTAGATGTTTTAGATCCCTTCCGATCCGAATCCTTGATTAAGAGTTCTCCGTTGTTAATATTCAAATTTTAATTACTACAGTAAAACTTAGTTGTTCTGTCTAAATGTATTTTTAAATTCTAGATCTTCTCGCAGTTTTATTTGTTTTAACCAAAGTCATCGGTATCAGATGATTTGGAATCGTATATTGACTGTAGTAATGTGTGAAAGCATATAGGACATAGAGTTGGACCGTAATGAGAAATTAGCCCATGAAAGAGATGGCTATAGTTCACACCTGTCCAGGTAAACAACAAAAGACTCTCAGGTTCGATTTTACCAACACGTCCTTCGAAATAACTGACCATATGCACTGATATAATCAAATGTGATTTTTTTATGCAGCACTCTATATTTTATAATAATCATTGAAAGTGGGTTTTTTTTTTGTTTGTTTGTGGTTTAGAAAATGGATCAATAGCACGAACTACTAGGTGTGTAACCTCTATGTAGGCTACAACAGATACCTATATATCCATGATTGCACGGGTCTCCGAGTCTGATAAAATCATTCATCCATGACTGATCCCATTCTACCTGTGCGCTCACATGACCACGACATAACCCATGATGTTCCGCAGAAATTAATGTAGTTGTAAATGAACCAAATAGCTTCAATATCTCACCATATTTCAGTTTTTTTCGTGAAAATATTGCTACGTAATTTGTTATTATAAAAATGAATACCTCTCAACAAGTTGGTTTTATTAGTTGCATTGGATTTCAAGCGAAACTGTGTACTATATATGCAAATGAGTGTTTACTCACACAGCCGACTTTATGGGCCGGATATAAGAAATTCACAAAAGGGTGGATGGTGGGCGTTTCTACACTACCAAAAGACTTGCAACAGTTTCGCCCTTTAGGGGTTAAAACTGTGAAGTCCAAGAGGCGACTAAGGAACCTCTAAAGTGATCGGAAGACACTGGACGAGTGTTCCTTGTGTTAAAATTCCAATGTAAATTCTATTAGCAGAAAAATAAGATCAATAGGCAAACAGGGTTCAATTTCCTGTTTTGAAAAAAAAACATAACATTTCACACTCTACAATTAATAGGCCTACAATCAATAACGTAACGGTAGCACCGTGGTGAGATCCCTGCTCTCAGCTGCAAAGGTTTTGGATCGCATGACCCTGTCACATGAGATCACATGGTATTTTTCTATTTTGTTTCGAAAGGAAACAGTTAAATATGAAACAATTAAATCGATGGTTGTTTGAGATGTGAAAAGAAGTTTCCATATAAATCTTATAATTATTACATCGTCCTCAATCAAATAAAACGTCTCGGGCGTATGTATAATACGAAATTGTGAATATAGGAAAGTTGTGAGTTAAGGGATTGTCTTTAGATTTACTCTGTGATATATGATTACAGTATATTAATATTTAAAAATTATTTATGTTTAAGTTTGCTCTCTGATCAATTGTAACTGTTTGTTTGTAATAATGCGAGAGAGGGCTTTACATCATTTCGATTACTTGTGCCCAATCCTTTTTTCAATTAAATATGCTGAAAGGGCACTGATTGGCTTCTTTTGCTTCATATTATTTAAAATAAATCAAATTTCAATAATCTTGCGTACTCGGGGTTTTAAATCTACAACCAGTGACAGTATTTCTTACAAACGAAGTCTTATAGCACTGCATGAAAATGTTTATTTTTTCCCCACATGTTTCAGTACCGGTGAGCGGCTTCACATCGGTGTAAAATCAATTTCTAATCAATGCCTTTTTCTTTAGTGTAATGGGTTACTTTAAGTTAAAGTTAACGGTAGATGTTTTAGATCCCTTCCGATCCGAATCCTTGATTTAGAGGTTTCAGTTGTTAATATTCAAATTTTAATTACTACAGTAAAACTTAGTTGTTCTGTCTAAATGTATTTTTAAATTCTAGATCTTCTCGCAGTTTTATTTGTTTTAACCAAAGTCATCGGTATCAGATGATTTCATCGTATATTGACTGTAGTAATGTGTGAAAGCATATAGGACATAGAGTTGGACAATGAGAAATTCGCTCATGAAAGAGATGGCTATAGTTCACACCTGTCCAGGTAAACAACAAAAGACTCTCAGGTTCGATTTTACCAACACGTCCTTCGAAATAACTGACCATATGCACTGATATAATCAAATGTGATTTTTTTATGCAGCACTCTATATTTTATAATAATCATTGAAAGTGGGTTTTTTTTGTTTGTTTGTGGTTTAGAAAATGGATCAATAGCACGTACTACTAGGTGTGTAACCTCTATGTAGGCTACAACAGATACCTATATATCCATGATTGCACGGGTCTCCGAGTCTGATAAAATCATTCATCCATGACTGATCCCATTCTACCTGTGCGCTCACATGACCACGACTCCACTAGCGATAAGGGGACATAACCCATGATGTTCCGCAGAAATTAATGTAGTTGTAAATGAACCAAATAGCTTCAATATCTCACCATATTTCAGTTTTTTTCGTGAAAATATTGCTACGTAATTTGTTATTATAAAAATGAATACCTCTCAACAAGTTGGTTTTATTAGTTGCATTGGATTTCAAGCGAAACTGTGTACTA
Source organism: Ylistrum balloti (assembly GCF_031769215.1). Lineage (NCBI taxonomy): Eukaryota > Metazoa > Mollusca > Bivalvia > Pectinida > Pectinidae > Ylistrum > Ylistrum balloti. The sequence goes on from NW_026781961.1 coordinate 1,239,185, forward strand.
TATATGCAAATGAGTGTTTACTCACACAGCCGACTTTATGGGCCGGATATAAGAAATTCACAAAAGGGTGGATGGTGGGCGTTTCTACACTACCAAAAGACTTGCAACAGTTTCGCCCTTTAGGGGTTAAAACTGTGAAGTCCAAGAGGCGACTAAGGAACCTCTAAAGTGATCGGAAGACACTGGACGAGTGTTCCTTGTGTTAAAATTCCAATGTAAATTCTATTAGCAGAAATAAGATCAATAGGCAAACAGGGTTCAATTTCCTGTTTTGAAAAAAAAACATAACATTTCACACTCTACAATTAATAGGCCTACAATCAATAACGTAACGGTAGCACCGTGGTGAGATCCCTGCTCTCAGCTGCAAAGGTTTTGGATCGCATGACCCTGTCACATGAGATCACATGGTATTTTTCTATTTTGTTTCGAAAGGAAACAGTTAAATATGAAACAATTAAATCGATGGTTGTTTGAGATGTGAAAAGAAGTTTCCATATAAATCTTATAATTATTACATCGTCCTCAATCAAATAAAACGTCTCGGGCGTATGTATAATACGAAATTGTGAATATAGGAAAGTTGTGAGTTAAGGGATTGTCTTTAGATTTACTCTGTGATATATGATTACAGTATATTAATATTTAAAAATCATTTATGTTTAAGTTTGCTCTCTGATCAATTGTAACTGTTTGTTTGTAATAATGCGAGAGAGGGCTTTACATCATTTCGATTACTTGTGCCCAATCCTTTTTTCAATTAAATATGCTGAAAGGGCACTGATTGGCTTCTTTTGCTTCATATTATTTAAAATAAATCAAATTTCAATAATCTTGCGTACTCGGGGTTTTAAATCTACAACCAGTGACAGTATTTCTTACAAACGAAGTCTTATAGCACTGCATGAAAATGTTTATTTTTTCCCCACATGTTTCAGTACCGGTGAGCGGCTTCACATCGGTGTAAAATCAATTTCTAATCAATGCCTTTTTCTTTAGTGTAATGGGTTACTTTAAGTTAAAGTTAACGGTAGATGTTTTAGATCCCTTCCGATCCGAATCCTTGATTTAGAGGTTTCAGTTGTTAATATTCAAATTTTAATTACTACAGTAAAACTTAGTTGTTCTGTCTAAATGTATTTTTAAATTCTAGATCTTCTCGCAGTTTTATTTGTTTTAACCAAAGTCATCGGTATCAGATGATTTCATCGTATATTGACTGTAGTAATGTGTGAAAGCATATAGGACATAGAGTTGGACAATGAGAAATTCGCTCATGAAAGAGATGGCTATAGTTCACACCTGTCCAGGTGAACAACAAAAGACTCTCAGGTTCGATTTTACCAACACGTCCTTCGAAATAACTGACCATATGCACTGATATAATCAAATGTGATTTTTTTATGCAGCACTCTATATTTTATAATAATCATTGAAAGTGGGTTTTTTTTGTTTGTTTGTGGTTTAGAAAATGGATCAATAGCACGTACTACTAGGTGTGTAACCTCTATGTAGGCTACAACAGATACCTATATATCCATGATTGCACGGGTCTCCGAGTCTGATAAAATCATTCATCCATGACTGATCCCATTCTACCTGTGCGCTCACATGACCACGACTCCACTAGCGATAAGGGGACATAACCCATGATGTTCCGCAGAAATTAATGTAGTTGTAAATGAACCAAATAGCTTCAATATCTCACCATATTTCAGTTTTTTTCGTGAAAATATTGCTACGTAATTTGTTATTATAAAAATGAATACCTCTCAACAAGTTGGTTTTATTAGTTGCATTGGATTTCAAGCGAAACTGTGTACTATATATGCAAATGAGTGTTTACTCACACAGCCGACTTTATGGGCCGGATATAAGAAATTCACAAAAGGGTGGATGGTGGGCGTTTCTACACTACCAAAAGACTTGCAACAGTTTCGCCCTTTAGGGGTTAAAACTGTGAAGTCCAAGAGGCGACTAAGGAACCTCTAAAGTGATCGGAAGACACTGGACGAGTGTTCCTTGTGTTAAAATTCCAATGTAAATTCTATTAGCAGAAATAAGATCAATAGGCAAACAGGGTTCAATTTCCTGTTTTGAAAAAAAAACATAACATTTCACACTCTACAATTAATAGGCCTACAATCAATAACGTAACGGTAGCACCGTGGTGAGATCCCTGCTCTCAGCTGCAAAGGTTTTGGATCGCATGACCCTGTCACATGAGATCACATGGTATTTTTCTATTTTGTTTCGAAAGGAAACAGTTAAATATGAAACAATTAAATCGATGGTTGTTTGAGATGTGAAAAGAAGTTTCCATATAAATCTTATAATTATTACATCGTCCTCAATCAAATAAAACGTCTCGGGCGTATGTATAATACGAAATTGTGAATATAGGAAAGTTGTGAGTTAAGGGATTGTCTTTAGATTTACTCTGTGATATATGATTACAGTATATTAATATTTAAAAATTATTTATGTTTAAGTTTGCTCTCTGATCAATTGTAACTGTTTGTTTGTAATAATGCGAGAGAGGGCTTTACATCATTTCGATTACTTGTGCCCAATCCTTTTTTCAATTAAATATGCTGAAAGGGCACTGATTGGCTTCTTTTGCTTCATATTATTTAAAATAAATCAAATTTCAATAATCTTGCGTACTCGGGGTTTTAAATCTACAACCAGTGACAGTATTTCTTACAAACGAAGTCTTATAGCACTTGTCTTCATGAAAATGTTTATTTTTTCCCCACATGTTTCAGTACCGGTGAGCGGCTTCACATCGGTGTAAAATCAATTTCTAATCAATGCCTTTTTCTTTAGTGTAATGGGTTACTTTAAGTTAAAGTTAACGGTAGATGTTTTAGATCCCTTCCGATCCGAATCCTTGATTTAGAGGTTTCAGTTGTTAATATTCAAATTTTAATTACTACAGTAAAACTTAGTTGTTCTGTCTAAATGTATTTTTAAATTCTAGATCTTCTCGCAGTTTTATTTGTTTTAACCAAAGTCATCGGTATCAGATGATTTCTTCGTATATTGACTGTAGTAATGTGTGAAAGCATATAGGACATAGAGTTGGACAATGAGAAATTCGCTCATGAAAGAGATGGCTATAGTTCACACCTGTCCAGGTAAACAACAAAAGACTCTCAGGTTCGATTTTACCAACACGTCCTTCGAAATAACTGACCATATGCACTGATATAATCAAATGTGATTTTTTTTATGCAGCACTCTATATTTTATAATAATCATTGAAAGTGGTTTTTTTTTGTTTGTTTGTGGTTTAGAAAATGGATCAATAGCACGTACTACTAGGTGTGTAACCTCTATGTAGGCTACAACAGATACCTATATATCCATGATTGCACGGGTCTCCGAGTCTGATAAAATCATTCATCCATGACTGATCCCATTCTACCTGTGCGCTCACATGACCACGACTCCACTAGCGATAAGGGGACATAACCCATGATGTTCCGCAGAAATTAATGTAGTTGTAAATGAACCAAATAGCTTCAATATCTCACCATATTTCAGTTTTTTTCGTGAAAATATTGCTACGTAATTTGTTATTATAAAAATGAATACCTCTCAACAAGTTGGTTTTATTAGTTGCATTGGATTTCAAGCGAAACTGTGTACTATATATGCAAATGAGTGTTTATTCACACAGCCAACTTTATGGGCCGGATATAAGAAATTCACAAAAGGGTGGATGGTGGGCGTTTCTACACTACCAAAAGACTTGCAACAGTTTCGCCCTTTAGGGGTTAAAACTGTGAAGTCCAAGAGGCGACTAAGGAACCTCTAAAGTGATCGGAAGACACTGGACGAGTGTTCCTTGTGTTAAAATTCCAATGTAAATTCTATTAGCAGAAATAAGATCAATAGGCAAACAGGGTTCAATTTCCTGTTTTGAAAAAAAACATAACATTTCACACTCTACAATTAATAGGCCTACAATCAATAACGTAACGGTAGCACCGTGGTGAGATCCCTGCTCTCAGCTGCAAAGGTTTTGGATCGCATGACCCTGTCACATGAGATCACATGGTATTTTTCTATTTTGTTTCGAAAGGAAACAGTTAAATATGAAACAATTAAATCGATGGTTGTTTGAGATGTGAAAAGAAGTTTCCATATAAATCTTATAATTATTACATCGTCCTCAATCAAATAAAACGTCTCGGGCGTATGTATAATACGAAATTGTGAATATAGGAAAGTTGTGAGTTAAGGGATTGTCTTTAGATTTACTCTGTGATATATGATTACAGTATATTAATATTTAAAAATTATTTATGTTTAAGTTTGCTCTCTGATCAATTGTAACTGTTTGTTTGTAATAATGCGAGAGAGGGCTTTACATCATTTCGATTACTTGTGCCCAATCCTTTTTTCAATTAAATATGCTGAAAGGGCACTGATTGGCTTCTTTTGCTTCATATTATTTAAAATAAATCAAATTTCAATAATCTTGCGTACTCGGGGTTTTAAATCTACAACCAGTGACAGTATTTCTTACAAACGAAGTCTTATAGCACTTGTCTTCATGAAAATGTTTATTTTTTCCCCACATGTTTCAGTACCGGTGAGCGGCTTCACATCGGTGTAAAATCAATTTCTAATCAATGCCTTTTTCTTTAGTGTAATGGGTTACTTTAAGTTAAAGTTAACGGTAGATGTTTTAGATCCCTTCCGATCCGAATCCTTGATTTAGAGGTTTCAGTTGTTAATATTCAAATTTTAATTACTACAGTAAAACTTAGTTGTTCTGTCTAAATGTATTTTTAAATTCTAGATCTTCTCGCAGTTTTATTTGTTTTAACCAAAGTCATCGGTATCAGATGATTTCTTCGTATATTGACTGTAGTAATGTGTGAAAGCATATAGGACATAGAGTTGGACAATGAGAAATTCGCTCATGAAAGAGATGGCTATAGTTCACACCTGTCCAGGTAAACAACAAAAGACTCTCAGGTTCGATTTTACCAACACGTCCTTCGAAATAACTGACCATATGCACTGATATAATCAAATGTGATTTTTTTATGCAGCACTCTATATTTTATAATAATCATTGAAAGTGGGTTTTTTTTGTTTGTTTGTGGTTTAGAAAATGGATCAATAGCACGGACTACTAGGTGTGTAACCTCTATGTAGGCTACAACAGATACCTATATATCCATGATTGCACGGGTCTCCGAGTCTGATAAAATCATTCATCCATGACTGATCCCATTCTACCTGTGCGCTCACATGACCACGACTCCACTAGCGATAAGGGGACATAACCCATGATGTTCCGCAGAAATTAATGTAGTTGTAAATGAACCAAATAGCTTCAATATCTCACCATATTTCAGTTTTTTTCGTGAAAATATTGCTACGTAATTTGTTATTATAAAAATGAATACCTCTCAACAAGTTGGTTTTATTAGTTGCATTGGATTTCAAGCGAAACTGTGTACTATATATGCAAATGAGTGTTTATTCACACAGCCAACTTTATGGGCCGGATATAAGAAATTCACAAAAGGGTGGATGGTGGGCGTTTCTACACTACCAAAAGACTTGCAACAGTTTCGCCCCTTAGGGGTTAAAACTGTGAAGTCCAAGAGGCGACTAAGGAACCTCTAAAGTGATCGGAAGACACTGGACGAGTGTTCCTTGTGTTAAAATTCAAATGTAAATTCTATTAGCAGAAATAAGAAGATCAATAGGCAAACAGGGTTCAATTTCCTGTTTTGAAAAAAACATAACATTTCACACTCTACAATCAATAGGCTTACAATCAATAACGTAACGGTAGCACCGTGGTGAGATCCCTGCTCTCAGCTGCAAAGGTTTTGGATCGCATGACCCTGTCACATGAGATCACATGGTATTTTTCTATTTTGTTTCGAAAGGAAACAGTTAAATATGAAACAATTAAATCGATGGTTGTTTGAGATGTGAAAAGAAGTTTCCATATAAATCTTATAATTATTACATCGTCCTCAATCAAATAAAACGTCTCGGGCGTATGTATAATATGAAATTGTGAATATAGGAAAGTTGTGAGTTAAGGGATTGTCTTTAGATTTACTCTGTGATATATGATTACAGCATATTAATATTTAAAAATTGTTTATGTGTAAGTTTGCTATCTGATCAGTTGTAACTGTTTGTTTGTAATAATGCGGGAGAGGGCTTTACATCATTTCGATTACTTGTGCCCAATCCTTTTTTCAATTAAATATGCTGAAAGGTCATGGATTGGCTTCTTTTGCTTCATACTATTTAAAATAAATTAAATTTCAATAATTTTGCGTACTCGGGGTTTTAAATCTACAACCAGTGACAGTATTTCTTACAAACGAAATCTTATAGCACTTGTCTTCATGAAAATGTTTAGTTTTTTTCCACATCGTTCCAATACTCGGTACCGGTTAGCGACTTCACACCGGTTTAAAAAGTCTGTTTTCCCCATAGTACATGTGGGTGATACGTATCCTGTGTATAAGTTTTCAGTTGATAGCGTCTGAAGTGGAATCCCCATTAAAAAGTTAGGATTGTCAAATTCTCCCCAGATACTACACTCATCTGACATGCTGTCGAGAACTACAATAATGCCAAGCTTCATCAAAACGTATATCATGTTTTTATTTAAACAGACCCATATCGTTCCAATACTCGGCAAATTAGCCGATTTTAGCCATGTAGACATCCGCTCAGCATCAAATATCATGATATGGTAATTATTTATATCTCCGTTTTGGAGATAAGTATTTTCCTTAACATACAGTTGTGGGATCGCACAACGTTATACGATGTGCGCACGATAGGAAAACAGGACGAAATAAGTTATCACACATGTGCGATTCTATCGTAGCTGATATAAATTTTAAAATGACATCGATAAATGTGGGATAGGTTTTATTCATTTTCAAAATATATAAGCGAACAACAAAGTATATGGTCAGACACATATAGATCTAAATGATACAGACTGAATAGTTTGATACACTCGTAATTTAAAATGTTTTGTTTCCACAGTGCGCATAAGAATGCTGAATATCGTATGTTATCATGCAACATCGGCATCCGTATATCAGGCATGAGGTCATTCAAGTCACTTAGAGAAACGTGAACATTGACTCTCTCGTACGATCATATTGATATTTCCTATGATCTGTGTGTTTGAGATTGGCTGCAACTTATTTGTAAAACACAACACACACGCCGTTCTTGTGAAACCAATAAAGCTAAAGTGGTAGTGCGTTGGCGCGGCAGTAACTCACTCAACTTTCACCAAGACACGAAGGGTTCGATCTTCCAGGACATGAACAGGTTTGGGTCTCAACTGCCAGATCAAATGTGTTTTCCTCCCACATAATTTTTTTTTTTAAAGTGCAATGTATATTTCTTTTCGATTTTCTGAATGAATAATATATATTTAAGCTGAGTTTTTCGAACCTCTCTTAAAGTTCATGTATTACATAACGGCGATAAGAGGCGTTGAATTGTACTTAGCAATAGGAGTCAAGTGTCATAACTTGGATATCAATAAATCTTGAGGGCGATATATAGGTCTGAATAACAAATTATATTCATGTATGTGTAATAAGTCGCTACAATAAGGTTAACTGGTTCATTACCTAATTGGCGTTTTCTTGTCTAACCACATATACAATGTAGATCGATATATGTTTATTGATAACATGTCATTCTATGACTCACTGAATACTTATCAGTAACTCATGATTAGTAACTAAACTACATATCGATATATCAATATATACATAGTATTGTTTTAATTTGGAACTAATTTCGTATTTGCTTCCAGAATTAAAAAACATATTGATACATATCGTGGTTATGATTAAAACCTGATTTTTGATGAGTAAGTAAGTAGTAGTAAACTTTATTTATTTTACAACAATTGCGAAACAAGTTATGTGAAATACTAATCACTCTTGTTGGCCCGGATGTAAGCGCGAAAGTGATATATTACTTATTACATGGAAAATATTGTTTTAATCGGGCAGGTGACCCCTTACCTTTTCACGTCCGTTAAAACAAAAATATCGGCGAGGTGAAAGGCGAGTGCGTTACCACTGCGCCACCCGGCCACCCTGATGAAGGTTGATATGGAATATTTACATCTGACTCAGAGGTCAATCAGTGAAATTAACGACACATTTGAAGAATATAGGTAAAAAGAAAGTGATATATTACTTATTACATGTATATAAATATTGTTTTAATTTGGAACAAATTTAGTATTTTGGTTCCAGAATTAAAACAAAAATATTGGTGCATGTCGAGGTTACAATTAAAATTTGATTTCTAGAAGGTTGATATGGAATATTTACATCTGACTCAGAGGTCAATCAGTGAAATTAACGAAACATTTGAAGAATATAGGTAAATAGAATGTGATATATTACTTATTACATGTTCAAAGTATGGTTTTAATTTGGAACAAATTTAGTGTTTTGCTACCAGAATTAAAAAAACATGTTGATACATGTCCTGGTAATAATAAAAAACCTGATATTAGAGGGTTGATATGGAATATTCACAACTGACTCAGAGGTCAATCAGTAAAATTTACGAAATATTTGATGAATGACGGAAGGTAGATAGAAAGTGACGAATGTTTAGGATAGGTAAGTTATATATCACTACGTGTATCATTTCAAATATTGATAGATCGTTATAAAAGTATTTTATTGTTTTGAAACATATATGTTTGATAAAGCTTCAGAACCAGTAGATCCATCACTGTCATCGTTAGGTTCATTTCGTTCATTACATAATGTTTTGTTGGTTAAAAAATATAGTGTTTCAACACATTTGATTGTGTTTTGAATCTTTTGAAACAAAATCAATGAGCAGTTACTAACACCATTACAATTCAGGGGGTGACCGAAGATAATTCACACTGGACATTTTACCTCTAGAAGATTATCATACATTGACAGACACTGTATTTATATACTAACCAATTATGTAGTTATCGTGATCATTTAATCAGTTAATTCAAGAAATATTTTTTGAATGCTCATTTAATTCAATAATAGACAAAGCCAAGACTAAAATACTAAATGAAGGAGACAATATGTATTATATCGATAAAAGAGAGCAATGAAAATATAAATTCCGTCTTATTTTCCATATTATGGTACTAATCCGCATAAATAGATAGGTTAGAGAACGAGAAATCTCGAATGAAACGAAACGGAACCATTATTTTAATTGTATTGCTACGAAAAAGCCTGTGATGGTTTGTGATAAAAGAAACGGTCGTTTATTTGATAAATGAAGGTAATGTATGTATCTCCGTAAATACTTGTCTAGTTGTTATATGTGTACGTAATTAAGTACGTTATGTTAATAACATGTCAATGTTACTAAACACAGATTCAATAAAACTGGAAAAAATATGAAAAAAAGAAAGACTCCTGAAAAAGGAGAAGGAAAAGGAAAATAGAACCAGGTGTTCCTGAAGAATAAGTGTCTTCTTTTTCATCGACTACAACCGTCAAGGGGATTAACAGGGGCATCAAACACATCCAGCTTCATATCACAAAAGAAATATAAAATTCTCAATGAGATCCCTATGACGACCATAAAATTGTCCCCTTTAATATTCATCATCCTGCATCTTCTGAAACTGTGTTATGAGTTTGATTTTCAGTTGACGACTTCACGCACTAAAACGTGACAATAGGAACATAACCTTTTAAATATCGATTTTAACTGCGACATGTAAATAAAATATATTTGGAATGGAGGGATGTTGCTATCCAGAAATGGAAAATTCACAATAAGGAAATTGAAATCATCACGCGCTTATTATTATTATCATTCATGGAAAGTTGCCGATGTATGTTGGTTATAGAAACGATCAAGATAAGTTACTGTCTTGTCCTTGATTTTCTTGTTGGTATCGACGATTGAATTGATAATAAAATATATCGCTGATTAAAGACAAGTCATTATCATTATATCAGAACATGAAATTTAATGACTGTGCAAGATCATTGTAACCTGTTTTCCGATAACTTCAGTCTCTTATGAAAACAAAACACCCAATTTTGTTCTCTTTTGAGGACAATATACAATGATATTTACGTGAATTTATATGGCTTACTTTTCTAGAAAGTTTGTTCTTATTCTCACTGTGCGTATAGCTTTTTTTGTGCTCATATTCCATGAATTTTGACTGTGCAAGATCATTGTAACCTGTTTTCCGATAACTTCAGTCTCTTATGAAAACAAAACACCCAATTTTGTTCTCTTTTGAGGACAATATACAATGATATTTACGTGAATTTATATGGCTTACTTTTCTAGAAAGTTTGTTCTTATTCTCACTGTGCGTATAGCTTTTTTTGTGCTCATATTCCATGAATTTTGAGCTAGATTAAGAACAACTTGATATGTCGGTACTTTTTGTTGTTTTTCAGACCCGTGTCTAGACTCTCTCGTTGTATGCAAACAAATCCGCCTTTGTTGCTTTTATCTATAATTACCGACTTCTAACATTTCCATAAGTCTTTTTCATCTTGACGTTATAATTGCTATTTTATGGTGTGTTCACCTAATGGATTCATCACTTTAACCAAAAATTATTACATAATAATGGGTAGCTGTCATGTCTCCAAGCATATTGCTGTTTATGCGGCCCAAAACGCATTTTCTTCATTACAACTTTTAATTCTACACGTACTGACCATCACACGGTTTTCTCTGTTATATTTGCGTTTTATTTTCATTTTAAGAAAACATCTCATACAAGAATACTGATTGATGGCTTTGATGTAACGGGGTTAGTGAGTGAACATAATTCATCATATGCTAGGCGCAGTTTAACCTCTGTCACTATCCTATCATAATCATCAACAACAATGATTAAATGATGTGGTGTAGTTCGTCTCTGAGTGAACCAGTGCATTACTCTTCATTAGTATCGACAATATATCAAAACTTAGCAAAATATGTTAGTTAATAAACAATGTTTTAATGTATTTTGAGTGATGGACTGCTGTAAACCTATTTTACTAATACCTATCCTTTTGTATCATAACTGCGCAATTAGTGGTACATTAAAGTTTTGATAATAAAACTGTTGGAGTAATCTTTACGACCTCAGAACAAATGCATGATTGTAAATTTTCACAAGATTTCGAAGAAAACTACAAAATGGGTTTTGATTTATCTATTTCAATGTTCCGTGTTTTGATTAGATATACATGATAGCTGGAAAGGTTTTCTTTATTTTCTTGCCAAAGGATTTTCATAATCCCCTCTATTTCCCATACCTGAGGTGGGGAAATAGTTTCAACACAATGTCTCATTGCTTTCAATTAACAAAACAGAAATAAATGATAATGCTTAAGTTTGTTTGGTTTTTACCCTCAGAAAATATGTAAACACTAATATTGATGAAACATATTTGCCATATACAAATCAACAACGTTATTGATTTGACCTGTTGTCTTCTACGTGACATAAAGTAGTACATGTATGACGTCATCAGCACTCTATCGACGTTGGCGTAAGAAAGTTTACCTGGATATACGTATGTAGCTTTTGCAGGAACAGGTAATGTAATACAAGAACATCTGTTAAAGAAGATTAATACTATGAATCTGAATGTGTTAAATGTTCCCGAGCCCTTGTTGATATTTTCATGTTTATCACGGTAAAGATGTACGCAAATAGCGAGACCACAACGACAGTCTTATTACATCATAACAGCATTCATTAAATTTAATAAATTATTTTGAGGTTTACCCCACACTATTGTTATTAAAACCGATGACTGCGGTTAAAGATAACTCACTCAGAATATTTCTTTTGTAATTTATTCTTAACTGCTAATATATCATTGTGTTCTGTGGTAACTTTATTTCAATACCATAAATGAACCACTCTTCTAAAAATTAAAAATCAACTAAATAATAAATAAGTTACCGTAAATTTATTATTTAAAATGTTGTGTAACATTTTAAAACTGACAGACCACTCCTTAACCATCGTCTTTCTTACTGTATATCGGGATAATTTCGCCTCAGGTTATCTTCGCCGTTTTGCCATCGTGCAGGAATTCGCTTTATGTTTTCTTCGCCATTGGGAAATAAAACTGTTAAAAACTTTCAACCATATCTTTACATTCGTCCCCTCTCTCTTCACGGACGAAAAGGCGAAAATGTCAAAGTGTACAGTATATTACACAGCAACTAAATGAAATAAATAGATAATTTCCTAACAACATGGTGAAAATATAACTGCTGATGTAGTGTAATGTACTTTTTCAATTATGATGCCGGAATTCGTTTCGGAGTAAACATCTCTATTCAAATATATAACTCTGCTGCAGAATTAACCGTTTTATGTATTAAAATGTGCTGTTGTGTCTTTTGTATGATCTAATGCAAATTTATATAGCTACATGCATTTTTAACCAAGTAGTTTTTGTTGCTCCATGTATATCAGCGTTGTGTCTAATTTTCAATGTTCATTTTAACATGCAATATATTTCATCCTCACAACGAAAATAAAGCAAACGTTACCAAACAATGAAATAGAAAGCAAGGTCACAGTCTCAATACTTAGATATAACTAGATGTGACTTCGAATTTCACTGGATGAGAACTAGACATAATGAAAAAAAAACAAACAAAATGATTACCACAATATGCTTGCGACAAAACTAGATCTATATGATAGCTCTCTTGGACGTACCTTTCTGTCATTTCTAAGGAAAAAGAATAGGTGTGCTGAATTATCTGTAAATCTTAGACAGTCTGCATACATAACCTAGAAATGATTCATAATGCATAGTGCACTGCTAGTAAATATATTTCATCTTAGCTGTCAGTATTTTTGTTACATGCTCTACCGCTTGTTCCTCAGTATGTTGTTTAAAACGTTTTTATTAATTGAAATCAAAGGACTATGTTTACAAGTCTTTACACCGTTGTTGTGATTTTGTTGGCAAATTAACAAAAATATTTTTATAAGCCCACGTCAAGTACGCACGTTATAAAAACCTCCAGGTGATTATCATCAACGTCATTCACATCATGTGTTTACTACCAGGTGTTTATTTGCTTGTTGATCTTACAATACGCAATACGAATTATCCTCGTCAATTTCGTCAATAACCAACCGCATATATACGTGTGTTTACACTCCCTTCTGGCGTACTAAACGAGATCTAGATGACAACATTTGGCCATACGTTATCAATCAGCATATATAATAAGCAACCTACACACGTTGTGGTGACACCATATTAGATTATTATGGTTAAACCATTAATGTAAACATATCTTAACACTGGCTCAGGTATTTCTGTTAGTAATGAGCAATGACACCATTTCAATCAAATATCAATTTGTGGTTAACGAACGTATCATACAAAGCTCTGTCATCTTACTTATCAACATTACATCAGATTTATTATTAAGCAATTATACTCTTATTTTTGATGATGGTAGATTTCTATCGATTACATTCTACTCAACGTTAAGTCAGTTTTGATATGTTTTTACACAACATGGAAAGTTATAGGAAAAGACATAAAAGTAAATAATTAATGGAATGTTATTTATAGCATAACTCATGACCACACATCATTACTGGGCTGGTCTTGTTTATGATCTGTGAAAAAAACAATTAATATGACTCCCACACATACCTGTTTACGACAGGCACAGGGACACGCATACATTCTGTTGTTGGTGTAGGTCACTTGAGTTTTGTATATTGACGGATAGATCCGGATTTATACGAAATCTAAATGCTCTATCATAAGAATTGAGATTAAGAACAACTTGAAAAACAGCACACTTTCAAAAAAAGATGCACTGAACTTTCCGAAACCTTCACGACACAGACTATCTTGATACAAATACATTTTCATTTTTACAAATTCCCCTCCGTTTTTTGTATTGAATTGATTAATTCCCTTTTTGTATGTTTGACTGAAAGATAGCTCTATTTAACGTACAGTATGATTTGGGACATATATTTTAATAGATAAATAATCTAACTTTCCAATCTATCTTTAATGAAACATTTGAAAGTAGATCATTATACGCTTCCTCGTCTAGGCTTTTTACGCAGGCATTAATTTGTGTTATTTTATTTGAAAAAAAAAATGTTTATAAATGTTCAACAAACTATCGAAGAGACTCATACATATTGTGAGTTAAGGATACAAGGATAATTGATGTCATTTTGGATATGATGAGGCATCTTCGTAATTAGTTTAGCTTTATCAGCAAGAATTTAAGGGTATTCACAATAATGAAAGCATGATGTTTCTAAAACCAGAACATACTTAAATATTGGAAGGGGCCGCGGTGTTTAAGTGGATAAGACCTCTGAGTGTCTTTATCTCTTGTCCTCCATCTCTGATTCGCGGGTTCGAAACAAGGGCAGTAACAAGGTACTGGCCGGAGGTCGGTGGGTTTTTTCCACCAACCAAATATGACACGTCCTTAAATGACTCTGGCTGTTAATGTGGGCGTAAAGCAACAAGGAACCAAGCCAAACTGCAGTATTGGTTAATATTTAAAATCCCAGATTGCTTTGTTTCGTTTTTGAATAAGCAATGATGAAAACAAATGGTATCATATACATTGTTTCATGTTGATTATAGACTGCCATGACAGTATATATTAGAGTATAGTAAGCAATAACGTCTGTGTGGTATGTATATTTGTTTTAGAAAATATCATTTCAGGTCACGTAAAGTTTACAGTACAAATTTAATAAAATGACAAAGAGTTTCAATATCTGTCTACATTGGTTTTTTTCTAAAATATACATTAACCTCTAGATTGGAAATATTTGTCATTGTTTCTATAAAAAGGTTAGGTGTTTCGTTTGAAGACGTATATGATACATAGCTTAGAAATGTATATAAGGGATGACATAATACTAAAAACTGGTAGTACAAGGATATATCTTCCATATTTGTTAAAATATTTGAAATGATTTATTTGTTTTAATCGTGGTGATAATAATTAATTATTAAATCTATTAAGTTATAGCAAATTTAAACATTAGAAATCCACATAAAAGTCATTTAATGTGATTTATTATCTCGAAGTGTCGATCAAAGAAAACGTGTTTGATTTAATCTTATAGCGAGGGCATGGTTCGACAAGAAGGACAGCCTAAATTCTTAATAGATACCAAAATGCTTACACATAGCGGAAATAATTTATAAATGAAAAAAAAAAAACCCACAAAATTTACCCTCGCTGTTCAAGTGGTTTTAATGTCCGAGATTTGCAGTTTTCAAGCTTCATAATTTCATATGGTGTTACGTTATGGAAGTTTGAAATATTCATATTGAATTAATCACACTATTTATAACTCATGAAAAGTACAACAGAATTACAATAAAGCTTAGATAATCGAAAATGCAGAAAATTACTTTATCTGGATTACAAATTCACCTCATTAAAAGTGTTTTGATTAGAACCATATAAAACGTTAATGACATCATATTAGCATTTTCTGTATTTTTGAACTTAGTCGATGTATATATGAAGGAATCTTTTTTCCATTTTTTTCCCATTTTATCCATTTTCCATTCTTAAATTCCGTATCCAAACATGCAAGTCCATTTATATCATAGCAGGCATATAAATATATAAGCGATCAAATTAGAGTATCATTAGGATTTTCTTTTGTAGAACTCTTTTAGGAAGGAGTTGCAATCCATTTAAAGGTTCAAGGGTCATAAATACTATTTCAAACAATAAAACATCCTAAAACGATTTATATTCATCAATGAAATACATTCTTTTGAAGTTTGTATTCCATTCTGAAACGGATTTCATCTGCGTCTGTTATAGTAATTATCAGCTAATCTTTTGATGTCAATACAACATACATAGGTATCTGTGAAATGTTTCATAAACCTTTGATGTATGAAAACCTCAATCAAAGGCTAACACGAACACATCCCAATCATGAGTACACAGCAACATGCAATAATACAGATGCCTCCATCACGATTTATCGTCTATATTCAGGAAGCAAAACAATATCTCAATCACGATTCTTCTGTCATTCGCCAACACAAAGGCGCGTTTTTCACATATTTTGTCTGGAAGCGATCAGAGACGTCTGGCTGTGCACGTAAAGTTTTTTCTAGTTACGTAATGTGAGTAAACATGTGTTAATCACTTGCTAACATGTATGTCGTGACAACCACATCAATTGGTATCTTCGCCAGATTTCACATGACGTTGACTGAAAAAGATGTTGTTTAGCAAGGTTGCCACCAGTTACTACCAGTTACCATCAATTATCCCTGGTTGTTTATGGGCCAATAAAACAGCTACTGGGTTATGGTAGGGCGGTATCTAATTACAATACTTGTCAATATGAATGTTATAAGATTCAATTAAAAAAAATGGTTATGCAATCATGGAAATGGAAATGTCGGGTATTTAATTATTTACAGCAGATCAGCATTATTTCTAAAATACATCTTAACCATCAGATAATTAAGGAAAATTAAAGTTATGGAAATATGCCAACATAATCCTCATATAAAAGCAATCAGACAGGTCCCCTAAACCTAGAATCTTTTGAGGACTGCCGTTCCATGGTAACGATCCTCGGCTCTTGCTAATATGAGGGACGTGATTTACGTATGTATGGATTACAAAGAATATCGTAAATTTATAAGAAACAATAGTATATTATCTTCAATGGTGTCATGCTGTGTATTTGCCAAATATTAGAGAATACTACCACAAAACTCAAAACAAAGTTATAGCACCCTAATGACCAACACCTGGCTGGTCAGTCCTATATCAACCCTCACATAGTGATAGGCCAGAATATTATCAAAGGCGCACGTGTAAAAGATGTCATTACCACGAGCTCAGGTACAGAGTTACTTCCCTGGTAGTTGCATTAGCAGAAACTACTTCACCATATTGGCAACGAATGGCCGGAATGTAGGTTTGACCATTGGTCAGTCCCAAATCCATCACCAAATATGAAAGATAAATAAATGAATGCTCCTGATTTTGCTATAACGCTATGTCGGTTAGCCTAACTAAGTCATTTTACTTGTAAATACCTCTAATTTATTCTCAAAATTAATGATTAACTAGCATAAGCTAAACGCATAATTGTTACCACGAGATGACAACTCACGATAATTGTCACGTTTACATTTTGTATTTTTCTTTTGAAACATCTTAATGTAATTTGGGAACGGATTTCTTCGTGAGTGGTTTTATTTGAAACACAATAGACACCGTCTCCTTTGTATCAGATAAGATGACGCTTAATATATCTTAAAAACGTAAAATAATTGTGAGAAGAAAAATGACAATCAGCAATAGAAAAATGTTCAAAACTTCGGCGAATTTTTATCTTGGTTGAAAAATTATTTTCTTTATAAAGTTTCATTTCAAACAACGTATTTCTAGGGTCCTTGCTAACGTGTCATAGTAAAAGGACAAACATTTCTGACAATTCTCCGTCTTGTTTTATCTTCTTCTGTGTTTGGAGTTGCTTCCCGTACACGGAAAGAAAAGAAATAAATACATATTTTTTTTCTTATCCGCTGCTAAGTGTATTCATATATACTAGAAAATATCCAATATTCAGAAAAACTCCGAACCACATATCATCTATGCTAATTAATATTGATCATATCTCAAATTATGATAGAGAGTTACACAACTCACACAGCAAGATTGTGTGAAAGGGAAGACAGACAGACAGACAGACAGACAGACAGACAGACAGACAGACATTCTTTATTTCCTCTGTTAAGAGATTAGAATTACATCAAATATTTACCAAATTAATAACAGTTGCTGGTACAAAACACAATCTTGGTATTTAATTATATACAGGTCATTCTGTTATCAGCTCTAGTTTAAACGAGAGTTCATATCGGAGAGCAGCATCTCAACTCCATCGGCAACAACCACCATCAAATTTTCCCACTCCTCGTCAGGTGGACAAACGCGAGTACGACATCCCAATAGAAAGTCTGATTGGTAACTGCCTTCAAGAAACGAAAACTTTACATAGTCTGTTACATTTACGACATTAACAATCTTATCAAAAAATGCATCACGCGTAATGTACAGCAAAGGGCACTCGACCAGTAAGTAAGACACTATATCATTACTCAACTTTGAACATAGTCTACACAAAACTTCATCAGATTCACTGGTCATTGAAAGCACCACTAAATCAACCATTTTCCATATATAATTCGGGAACTTCTGACATAAGCTCAGGACGGGATTAGAGTTATTGTTTCATGTATTTCAGCGTACCTTTTCAAACTGGTTTTGTTAGAAAGTCCATGTCTCCATTTATCATAATACCAATTCGACAGTACCGTTTTGATGAAATTTTTCCATGAGTTCTTTCGGTAATAAACACAGTCTGCAATTTGCTGTTCGAAAAATACACCAATTTGAAACTTTACCATTATCTGTTAAATATCCGGAATAAAGCCAATTTTCTTTCTTAGCGTTTTACCATATATAAAGCTACACAGTCTAACGATGAATATCGTATACCATACAAATGAAGTATCGCCATTTGTCAGTTTGATCCAGAAATTTAGTTTCCGATTTTCTACTTCACTCCACAGTTCCATCAAACCCATACACTGGGTAGTAACGGCAGTCGGAGATCTTAGAGAGAGACCAAGGCACCTTCTACAGGCGTGTCTCAAAGTAGCATTTACTTGCTCCTGTGCCCTATCTGTATACTGATTCCATAATTCACATCCGGGCGTAATCACAGACGTTAGAACAGTCTTACTAGCTAAGGGGTCTAGTCCATTGCAGTGCATACCAACACCTACTAAAGAATTAAGCGCCCGTTTACCCTTTTTACACGAGTCCAATATTCCCTCGCCGTCTTTTGTATTATAAGTAAAACTGACACCCGCGTAGATAGTGCTGTTAACCCATGGCAGTGCATTTGAGCCACGGGATTGAACGTCAGACTGTTTCGATTCGATGCAAATTTCATAGCGCTACTTTTTTGAGGATTATAATTCAGTCGCCATTTGCAGGAATAACGGTGTACAATGTCTAATTCCCTCTGAAGGTGGCCCATAGAAGCGGCCAAAACCATAGTATCGTCCGCTAGAAGAACACCTGGAATGTGCACATTTCCTACTTTTAGCCCGTGATTGTAATGATCAAGCTCAACTATTAGGTCATTAATTACAACTAAAAAACACTAAGCAGATATTGATCATATCTCAAATTATGATAGAGAGTTACACAGCTCACAGAGGCAAGATAATGTGAAAGGGAAGTCTAAAACGTCTCATAGATTACTCTAGATCCCCAATAAAAAGTCGCTTTCTATCTTTTATGACCCATCTCTGAAGTTTTTTTTTATAGAAATTCATAATCAAACCAAGTATATCTTAGTTATCGGATAAATTTTTTATACGGGCAAGACACATTATACATATCACACAAATTATAGTATAGCCTATCGCCAGCGTTTGATTTTGTTGGCTGAATTTATCGTAGTGTCATTTTCCACTCTCGAACATCTTGTTTTTTCTCCGGTGAAGTTTTCAATAGCCTCTTTATTAATCTTTCATTTCTTCATATCTAGCACTTGTTTTTGGTTTTGAATAAAAATTAAGTCTTGAAATATGTACTCCTAAGTTTTTGATGTAACAGTTGACGTAACCTGTTCGTAGAGACCTATATCTTTGCAGTTGACTGTTGACGAGTCGAGTTGAAATGTTCTATAGCAGTATACAAAATGTCCTTGATGTACCTATATACCTATATTTTCGTCAACTTATGGATATTATACACATGTGTCAGGGACGCGAACACAGGAATGGACAGCACTGTAGGTAGGTCAGTATGATGCTGACGTCAGCAAAATGACACACTGTTCCTTCTGAATAATGTATCTGACATTTTATCTCATTGTTGTAAATTATTCGGTTGCACTTAATTGTATTAGCTTTTAATCCTTGGATGGAAAACAACAACAACAACAACATCAATATTAATTTTGAACTTTGCACTTGATTTTTATCTCAAACACAATAAAATGTTTCATGAAGATGAGTTTCTTAAAGAATAATAGGGGTGATCGGGTGCACTTCAGTATAACCTGTTTCCTATCTTTATGCCTTCAAAGTCAGCACTGCCGCCAAGTTGCGAACTCACATGACACAGTGACCTCACTGTTAACCTGGTCAAGTGAATCTCCTCCTGTAAGCATTATGATGTCTGTTTTACCTTTACACTGTTAATATGCTTCTCAACGTGGACCCATCTGAAAGTGACGTTTCTCAACAAGTATGAGACCATATTCCCTGTCAATCTGAAGGGATCAGAACGTGGAGGTCACAAGATATTCACCTGTTTCTGAAAAATAATTTTATCACTGAATACAACATTTAACATAAAGCAAAGTCCTGACTGATTGTAGGTATCTGTCCTTATTAACAACTATATGATGTATACATACTATCTAATCCCGCGATTATCATCAATATTAATGAGTAAATCATTATCGATTATATATGGTTCTCATTCATTAAACTTAAACTGTCCGATCTAGCCACCCTGAAACCTAGTTTCTTTTATTGTGGTATTCATGTATATTTCAAATTGATCACAGAATTGAACAGATGAAGACAGTTTTAGTATTAAAATCATATCTGTTGGTGTCAAAAGAGTTAATCGCTTATATTCGGTAATTGAAAGTTCAGTACAGTATTGGTTTCAGTATATATCACCGAATCAATAAGCTTTTTATTGTCTGTATTGTTATTTAATATACTCGTATAAGTTCCATATGTCATTTTTTAAAATAGAAACTTTATTTATTTTACAACAATTGCGAAAAAAGTTCTTTCAACTTATATGAATCACTCTTGTTGGTCCGGATGTAAGCGCGCGAGGGGTCTTAATGTGGAAGGAAACCGGAGTACCCGGGGAAAACCCACCTGGTTGGACAGGTGACCGCTTACCTTTTCACGTCCGTTCCGGGAATCGAACCCCGGACAGTTTTGTGAAAGTCGAGTACATCGCCACTGCGCCACCCGACCACCAATTTATGTCAAATATAAATCGGTGTTTATCGGTTAATGAACATGCAGTGATTTCAATTATGCCCATCCCTGTAATGCTATTACGAAAAGAATGAACTGGTATACCTGATGGCACGAACCACAAGTAAAGGATAATTACAATAACGTTGTAATCCTTCACTTCTTAGTTGTTGTACCTGTAATGTACATCATAAACGTGTTAGAATGTCTGAGAAAATCTTTGGTCCCATGTAATGCCAACGAAATGAGTCGACATTAAACACATGATTGGGACGTTTTACCATATTTGCTTTACCTTTATTTCCCATGATTAAAATTTGTATTTCAAATTTCGCTCTTTTTATATTGATATAAAGTCAGAGTCCAAAGAGTATTGGTCAATGACGGAATACACACACATTTTACATTTTCTTCACACTGATAAAAAAACAGAATAAAGCATATCATTATCGCTACTATAGGTTATTATCATCGCTTACAGGTATCCATTAGACAACAGGAATATATAGTGGTCAGCAAAACAGTAAAACCATAATATTACCAATGATAAAAATATTAAAAGAAGCGAACACGTCTGTATTGGTGGAGGAGAAGCGGTAGCCGTGTCCATCAGATCCATAAGATATTATGAATTTGCTTGTCATGATTCATATTGCTTCATTTGAATTTCCAATATAATTATTCAGTTGCATTTGAGATACACAATGGACATAATTAACAGAATGGCTTTAAAGTGGCATTTCATTATCCTTATTACTCATTTGATGTATCAAATCATTATAATTAACAATGATTACAAAGTGTTACTATAAAAATATGTATGCACATGTAATTAGTTAAAAGTCACAATATGCCATCTAAGATACATCGAAATTAGTTTTAATATATTTTTACTAACCTTTATGATAATAATCTCGACAGCACCTCTATTAAAACGAATAAGAATGACCTTATCTTAATTCATATTCTTGATGGGGCATAAATCACTGTTTAAATAAGTAATTTGGACCGTTATGATATGTAATAATTGAATATTTCGCGCATGATTATCCTATCAATACTTTACAATATTAATATCACGTTTCATGATTAATGTTGATCGTGCTTTCGCTTCGTTAAGTGCCGTTATTAATAATTCAAAATTGAATATTAATCAATGTGATGGACAGGTGTGATAAAAAGGTTTTCATAAAACTATTTTTAAAAATGGCATACTTCGATGGATGCTTATAGGTAATAAAATTATTTCAGTTTTAAAATAATGGCAGAAAAAATGGACATCATGTTCTTTTCACATATTTGTATATTTACTAAATGAAATTTTGGACATTGATGTAAGGGACTGAAATATGCTGATTTCTTAGCCGTCAGCATATATCAGTTAAGAGACTTTGTTACACTGTATTCTATGGAAGTACGAAATACACACACGATAACAGCATTTTTTAAATACATGAAATGAGAATAGAGCCAGATGAAAATTGTTGAGGAATCTTATAAATAGGTCAGTTGGTTTTGGCATTTCTTTATTGGGTACAGCTCCGTAAGGTTTAATTTTCATTAATAAATCATAGCATTAACCGAAGGACATAGAAAGTAACAAAACATTAGTTTTTAGTTACACCGATCATGTTTTGTCATCATTCACTAACAATGGTTCGTTTAAAATCTAATGTTCAATTCAATACCACTTATTCTGTTATGGTTCAACTAATTTCTATATTCATGCAAACAAGTTATTAAAACGTTTGATTGTTCGTTCTATAAATGTCAATGCCCTATTTATTGTACCAAATATGACCAGTTTTTTAAAGTTTACAATGAATACACATGCCCGATAACCACATGAAAATAATGATTCTAACATCTTTGCATACATCTTCAGAAAAGATTTTGTTTGGCAGGTGACATAAGAATTTTGTTTAAAAAGGGCTAAAATAGAAACAATAATAAAACAGATTCAGAAATCAAAATGACAAAGTTGAATATCAGTAGTAAAACATATTGACACAAGAATGATCCTTCCTTTAATACAAAACTGAAGACAACCATGACATCAGAAATCATACGAACAAAAATGTATGATCTAATGAGATCACACGCCTTAAAATATATATGTCTAGACGATTGTAGAAAAAGACAACAAATTTTGAAAAAAACAAATGGAACATTTTCATCAGCAAAGATTATGTTAATTAAATAGCCTGTTTGTAAGCAGTCCGATTTTTTTTAATGATTTCATTTAAAAATCTGCGTTACAATAGCAGTTCGAGTGATATAAAGTAATCCACGTGTTGTATTAAAATAAACAACAAATCAAGAAATATCAACATGTTACCAAAATTATAATCCAGATTCAATAAAACTACAGCAAAAAATGAACAAAAGACAAATTAATACGGAGACTCCTTAAAAAGTGCAAGGATACTGCTATTCCGAGGAGTAAGCATATTCTGCTTTATCAACGACATCCGCCATTTAAACCTTAGTCGATTTAAGTTAGCAATAGTACGTTATCAAATGAGAACAAGCTATACAGTCAAACTAACGAGCATACAATACATTTAGCTTCATATCGTAAAAATGAAGTATAACTTTTTTCAAAACGATCTCTATGACGACATGTAAACACCTTAGGCTGGGATGCAGGAATGTTGCTGTCCAGAAATGGAAAATTGCGATTTGAAAAAGAAATCATCACGTTTATCGTACACATTGATGGAAAGCTGTCCATGTTTGTTTCGTTGTAGGAAAAGATCGAATAAGCGGCTGGTGTAGAAAACTGAGTCTTTGATTTGTAATTGAGAATGGACGCAGTAAATAAATTTGTTGTTATTTAAAGGCAAGACGTCATCAATATATTTAGAAGTGAAATTAAATTACTTTGCCAGGCCTTTGTGACATTTTTTGATAACTTCAGCCACGTATGAAAACAAAAACAAGTCAGCCAACAGAGGGACATACGCAGATCCGTTGAAAGTTATTACCACTCAACGAAGAAAGTCAATCATTTTTTTTTTTATTTCACTGTCCGTATATTTCTTCTTCATTTTGGGCGTATTTTTCGTTTTTACAAAATTCGCTTCAGCATAGTTCACAACCGTTTCTTTGTACCGCTGTTTACCTTTCGTGGAAAAGATCGTGCTCATACTAAAAACAAGAAAACGTAGGCGTTATTTTTAGTTTAGAATGGGGGCATGGTCGTGAACAGAGTAGATAATGTTTCATAGAGGGATGGTTTTTCGAAGAGGTTGTTGAAGATTGGTCGAATGCTCTTTGTTATTTAAAATTCACATACTATTAATTCCGCTTCTTGAGTAAACAGTAACATGATAAGACTTTAACCGAGATTTGCTAGTACTAAGATTGGTGTTAAGTAATTTTGAACAGCAAGACAAGCCAACAAATAAACGCAGTTACAAAGCAAACTTGTGAAGTTAAAGAATCCAATATAAACGGGGGAGGTCCCTATTCTATTCAGTAATAGGCAATCTTCATGATTGTAATACTGAAGCTACGCTGTTAATGTCATCTTGATTATTCGGAATTAATTATATAGAAAAAAGTCAACGTCAATATTTTAATATTTAGTTAATTTATTTCACGGAAGACATTCGGGACAAATATTTGTTTATAAAAGCATTACCACCGCAAACATATCAGCTATTCACGTTAAAAATCGAGAAAACACTACTCACTACAAGGGTAACTCTCGGTGATATGAACACAAATTGTTTCACTGACAAAATTCCAGTTGATTATTTTATTTTAAGAATTTGTATTAGCCCAATTTTTTTCAACTGATTAACATTAAACATTTATATTATAAACAAAACAAAGGCATGTTTTGTTCTGTTTCATATACCTGTATTATAAACTCAATACTAATCGGTTGTCTGATGAAGATGACAGTGTAGTCATCAAAACGTCACACTTTAATCTTCTACTGCTTATGTTATAAGAACTTCTATTATCTTTACGGACAGCAACACTACCTAAATATTTTTTCAGAATTTGAGAATCAATATTTGACAAAGATCGCCTGGGTGTAATGATATATTATTTTTAATGTCATACGATAATATTGTGATTATACTAAGACAGCGCAATATTCTGACGTTGTGAGTAAATTAGAAATAATCCACCAACAGACGTTTATAGTTCCAGTTGTGACGGTCGAACGGACTCTAACTCGAAACCTGGTGATAGTTTTATGTATTTTTGTGTCTGAAAGCACATAAAGACTAAAGGAGCAGATCAAGCAATAAACATTTCAGTAGGACAATGCAGGTCACTGACTACGTCATGGCTATGAAAACATTGTCAGCTGTCTAGTTAAGTGTGAAATATAGGTCATGTCTTAAGAATGACTGGAGTAAGGTAAGTTTAAAAATGTGAGATTGACACACAGTATTTCACTAGCTCTAACAAATACAACAAGAAGGCCATTTCCTTAAAGGTCACCTGACAATCAATGAATGGACGAACAAACCACAGAACTTGCAGAGGATGGTCTGGCTAATCTGATGAATTCCTGAGAAGATATCTTCGTTTTGGAGCTCTCTAAGTCCCTAGTGATCGAATTAAATTTCAGACCACATTTGATTTGAATTCAATAAAGCAAAAAGATAAAGCAACATTTTAAAGCGAAATATTGACTAACTTTCCCATTGGGGGCCCCTAGGGGTCGATTCAACTGTGAATTTTAGAAATAATAACCAACTACAATAAAGTTTCAGACGTTAATTCGGTTGAAATGTACCCAGGCATCACAAAGGAATAGCGTTTTGAAGCAAAGTATTAGCTTTACTATCCTTTTGGGGCGCCATCCCCAGGTCCCTATGGGTCGAACAAGTTTCGGAATTTAAGAAATAGTATACCGCCCCCAATGATGTTTTCAGATCATATTTGGTTGAAATCCACCAACACAAAGTTTACAGACGGCACACGACGATGGTCGATGCACGTCAAAAATATGTCATCTTGACCCTTTGGGTCCGATGTCCTAAAAGCGTAACTGGAAATCCTTTGGAAACGCTTGTCGCACGCCTGAGTCTTGACCCTTTGGGTCAGATGACCAAAAATTGTAACTGGAAACGCTTGTCGTAACAGTCTTTCCACAAAATAACAATGTTCATGATTCTTCTTGGAACAAATTAATTTAAAAAAAAAGCAAAATGACGGTATTAAAATACATTGAAACTGTCTTTTTATTGATTTTGTTTGTTAAGATGCGCGTGATTTTATGTTTGTTTACAAACATGTGGTGATTGATTTCAATTCCAATATAAAGACATTGCATATCTTCTCTTCATGTTTGTGAAACGGATATTTGAAATGATGTGTGAAATGTTTAACGCATAACTATCCTAGCATTATCATGGTAATGTTGTTATTACTCTATTCAATATGATACAACGCTGCCATTGGCTGCACATTCGCATTTATCTACAGCTTTGTCATACTGTATGACATCATCGCATTGTGACATCACCAAAGTTTTCTAGAATGTTTCTAACGTACCAAACCCAACAAGAAACATACCAACATTAGAACGTGATCATAATCCGAAACCAATGACACTGGGGCAAAATATGAACAAACGAAATATTTACACTGAGACCTAGTAAATCTTGGTCAATCCAAAAAAGTAATGTCGTTCTCAAATGAGAACAAGGTATACGACAACGGAACCAACAGTTAAAGTATAACGAGCATCAAAAACGTCCAGCCTCATATTGCAAAAGACATAGAATATTAGACAGTGACAGTTCACACACATGGATAACATTCCTATATAAATTCAAAATACAGTTTTGCTCAATAATGAACTCAATTTTGCAGTTGTTTCGCCCTCCTAGTTCTTTTATTGATTTCACGGGCCTTACTTTTTTATATCCAGGAGTTGTGACTATTTGTTTTTTAGGTAACTCATTTATTTCTAGTATCATAGTAAACGACGTTACAATTTTGTATATATCCTCAATACACAGAACAGACATGATTTACCACGTGAAATATGACATTGTTATCTAGCCACGAATTCAGATTTACAACCGTGTCCCATACTGACCTTTTTATCTTATGATAAACACTTACTTCGTTACACCGTTGTCGTTACATTTCATCATTGTCAATATATAATGATGTGGCACACATCTGGAACGATAGAAAACCACTGTTGATAAAGTTTAATACCCATGGACTTTACTCACATTCTGACCGATTAAGGGGCTTTTTTCTGAAATTTTTGCTGTAAAATTCTGTTTGGCGTGAACATTGTCACAGTTTATCAAAAAGTAGTTTTTTTATGAAAATTATGAAACGAATTATGACTTTTTGTATAAATATTATTTTCAGGGTATCCATTTGAAATGATTGAATTAAAATTCATAGAAAAGAAATTACTAGAATTTTTTATTCTATGATGGTCTAGTAAGTAATGTTGAAGAAATCTTTAACGTTTAACATGGCATCATAACAACACAAAAAGGAATTTGCCATGCATAGTCAATAGCATATTATATTTGCTACATCAATAGAGTTAGGTTCATACATATATACATATAATATACATTGCTTTCAGTTTTCATTTGACGCAAAACGAAATAAAGAAACTAACAGAGAATTTTTCGTTCTTGATAATACTACGACACTTTAAGTGACAATACAGATTGATATAAATTAGATTATTCTTAAGATTTCGTTTACTTTCTTTTTCAGAACAATATTAAATCAAGGAATATATATATAAAGGTATGTAAGTAATAGCGTCGTAGAGGTACCGTTTTTTATAAGTACATTTCCATATCTATTTATCAATTATGCAGCGGTGAGTATATGTTGGCAGGCCATTTAGATGCTGACGTCAGCACCTGTAGGTCATGAGGACAATGACCACACTGTCCTCATTTCGATTACAGAAATTCTTTTGTCTTTACCTGTAGTTATACGTATAAGTGTATAGGACCTCTAACTCACTTTGTTATAATCGATAAAGAAAGAAAAGTTCAGGAAGGAAGGAAAGAAGAGAGGAAGGAAGGAAAGAAGAGAGGAAGGAAGGAAAGATGAGAGGAAGGAAGGAAAGAAGAGAGGAAGGAAAACACGAGATGCATTTTACAAGTTTTTCGGAAATCGATCTTACAAACAATTATTTGAAACTTCTGCATGACGTAATCTATAAAATACATCGTGAATTGAAATATTTTCATTGTCTATGGCATTTGTGTCTTATTTTGGTGATGTTTGTAACATAACAACTAACTATTGTCACTAAATTAATTCAAAAGCTGTAGTTGTTGCTTTCCGTGCCTTGTTGCCGACTTTGTACTTACACAATCATACCATCCACGTAATTGTAACCTCGTGGAAAATATCTTCTAAGGAATAACTTAAACACCGTACATTAATGTAATATGATTGTCATAATTGTTTTTGTACATGTACACTGGCATATGGTGTATTATTTGAACGTTAAAGGGTACGTCCTATACAAACTGAACAAAACACTCTCCATTCTCCAATGGTTCAGATTAGTAACGTAATGTGTCATTATTTTCTATGATAACGACATGCAAGGTCAAAGGTTACAGTGATTTGTAAATCGGTGAAATCATTTTGTCTACAAACATCATTTTACTAATGCAGGAGAAAGAAGAATATATGAAGGTAATGCTTTAAAGAAATACATGGTTCACTTGAACGTACGAGGGGATATAAAAAGTTTTCAGTCTCACGTATTTTCCATGTAAGATGGTTAAATGTAGCACACCATACATATCGTAAACCCCGTTGTGAACGGCCATCAACCAGTCTAACCCGCAAAAAACATTGACTCTGCCAAATATAGTGTCGGAAAACCGAGTTATTTTACCCCGAGACTACCCAATCAACCACCCTCTTTCTCCAGGCATAGCCACCAGCGACAGTCATCGCTTTCCAACACTACAAAATGGCATTCAGCCCGGATTTTAAAGATGATGATTAACTGAGTACTAATACGGAGAGCTGGTGAGAGGACAAATTATTTAACTTCTGTTAAATATAGTAAGTAGATGGAATAATTGTGTGAAGTTGAAATGCAGCTGTGTTGACAAATAAAGCAGTATAAATTCAAATATCTTCTCTTTCTGTAAGAGTTTCAACACTTTCTTGATATCCCCTCGCATATCAAAATGCAAAAGAAACATGCTCTTATTCACGTGTCTCATCCAATGGCCAAATGCAATTTCGTATCTATATATGTAATAAGTAGATTTAAAGTTTATTTACGTGTAGCAGTGTTAGGCCTACTCTCTCTCTTTTTCTCTCTCTGTCTCTCTCTTTTTTTTCTCTGTTTCTCTGTCTCTCTGTCTCTCTCTCCCTCTCCTCTCTCTCTCTCTCTCTCTCTCTCTCTCTCTCTCTCTCTCTCTCTCTCTCTCTCTCTCTCTCTCTCTCTCTCTCTCTCTCGTCTGTTAAACGGTAAAATATCGCAACGTTATATTACTTCAAGGTTGATTCTGAAATGATTGATACACTGCACTGTTCGTACACCTTAAACACGTGACGTCGTATACACGCAAAGGTTTGTATAAAATGATTCATAAAGTTTACCGACCATCCCTTTAATATTTCTTATTTGGTGGTCTGACATCTAGTGTTGTTTCTTACAACAAATTACAGCCTATCCTCGTTTATATGAACACACCGAGTCACCTGTGGGCAGTGTCATGAGACAGTTGACAAGCAACGACATAAAATCTTTTTAAATGAAATTTATGAAGCAACTTTTTTTAAACGTATAAAAAAAATATTTTACAAACACTGTCAAATTACATGTCTTGGGGGGCACAGAGTTCCTGAAAGGTACGCTCTCCTTGTAGATTTTGGGTCACTAATTCAGCTATATAAGTAACCATTTTGAATAAATTCTTCGGGCTAACTAGTAAATCTTAACATGATATAGGTGTTTAACGTGTGGAAATAAATTTCAATCCGAATTTAAAACCAATTGTCACGGGTTATATAAAAACCTACAAGAAAATAACAAAATGTTCTCATAATCATGAACAAAATTCAAATTAAATAAAACTAGAACAAATATGAACAACAGGAAGATTTACACGTAGACTCCTGCAAAAGGACAACAAGAATAAGACCTGGTGTTCTAAAAGAGTTAGCGTCTTCTGCTTCATCGACGACACCGGTCATGTAATCTTTCGTCAATCCAAGTAAGTAATGTCACGTTCTCAAATGATAACAAGTTATACAACAACGGAACCAACAGGCAAACTAACGAGCATCAAATAGTCCAGCTTCATATCGAAAAAAAGAAAGATTTCTATTCAACCTCGTATGAAAACAAAAACACGTGAGCCAACAGAGGCACACAGTTAGTTCCCAAAGGTAGGCCAATAATCTGTTGAAAGATTTTATCACCAAACTCGACGAATACTAGTTATATATAAAATACATGTGTTACGTGCAGTACGTCTCTAAGGAATTCAAGTATTGTCTTTGAAGACCAACACATATGAAGATAATGATCTTTAAGTGCATATAGTCTAGATGTGATGAATTATTTTCAATGATAAAACATTTATATAGAAACGTCACTTATAATTTTCAAACTGGTTATAATATAAGAAAATATATGCAAATATACATTACCAACCTGACTAAATTGCAATATATTGTGAGCGATTTCCGTATCAATAATTCTATTGTCTTATTGTAGAAGTAATTTTCTTATTAAGGATGAGAATTAGGATTGTTCAGAATCAACAATGTGTGAACGATATATATAAGAAAAGTACATAGGAATCAAACATTGATGACACTATGTCTCTCCCTCCCAATCGGGTTATATTTAATATGCAAGATAAATTAATTATAAATACATGTTATGTGTATCAGCTGTTACATAGTCAAGTTGACATCTGCAACACAATAAGGCACACTGTTAGTTTGTCACGTGTCAGATTCAATTATAATGGCACGTGTTTGGCGGGGACGACGATGATCACGGGACCTTGTCGTTTAGTTATTATAAAGTTAACTGCCTTTGTAATTTGGATAGATGTCACTGTAGAAGTTGTCATTCATAAAATTTTCATATGTAATTGAAATTTAAATTAAAACAAATCAAAAGGTCTATGAATTCCGGATAGACATATGCCATTTTAAAACGTATTTTTAGATATTAATAGTGTGTATTAGTTTATACGTCCAAAGTATCGCGGGTCGAATAGTGCATTACTATGTTTACAAATTTGGTCAGGTTTAAATCTGATTAAATATGATAAAACCTTATCAATTAATTGCAGTGCGCGCACTTCACTGACGCTTGATTAGAGGAATGGCGAAAAGTACAGATGACAGCGATTATGCATGACTCGGTTCTCACTTAAACATCCTTAAAAAACTTAATGACATTAGCTCTCACACAGGTCGTCAACAAAATCACGTTTATTTCGAAAACATTGGCGTTATTTAATAAAACAATTTTTTCTTTCACTTGTAACAGTTATAGTTTGTCAATGTTTAAGCGGTTTAAAAATAACTCGCTCCTAGTTTCAGGACGTCGGGGTCAATAATTCTAACAGTTATTCATTCTAACAAAAAACAAAAGTTTGAGATGTAAATCAATGTGATGTTGAACACATAAATGTCATCGGTTTACTTCCCGGTATCAATCAACTCCTGTCCAGGTCCATTAAACTAATGGTTCCACTTTGTGATATGCATTCAAGGTCACCCTATGATAATATTATACATGTGGTGATTGATTACCTTGATAGACCTCTGGAACAATTCGACTCCATACTTCTGTCAGTATGGAAAATTTGCAAATGGGTCTAATGTATATAGGAATCCTTTAAGTTGTTTGTATTCCACTTTGTTTTGTAGTTTCCCCTAATAGTAACGGCTTCATTTTTTACCTTTGCGATCGGAAAAAGCTTGGTGTCTTCTATCCGGCTCCGTCGGTTTTGTCATGTACTTTAATTTCCTCCTACTATAATCGCCTTTATGCGCTTCCGTGTGCTAGCAATAATATACTGAAAATCACTTACATTTCGCGTTGGTTTTATTTTTGCGTTACTACGCGGGGATTCAAATCCCTCGCGGTTACTTGTCCAACAGTAACTTTGGATAGCATACATTTTGATTCGGTTACTGATTTCTGAGTCTAACAGATTCCAGGTCTCATCATTCGCGAATGTACAGTCATTTCTAGATCAGCGTTCATGAAATTATGTATTCGTGAATATGTCTGAAAAGGTAAATTTGCAAATAAAAAATTCGTGAAATCTAAGTATTTCCGATATTAGCATAGAGCTTTATTTAACTTGTTTCGCAAATTTTCCAAACTTGCAGAACTCATTAATTTTAATTACCACTTGTTATATGTATCCTGACCTTGATACGTAGCCGATCTTCAACCGTCCGTACGTCTGTTCGTACCGTTTTTTAAGTTTACAATGTTTGTTTTTTCTGTGTGATTTATCACGCCATACTGATATCTATGCTAAGAAATATCTTTATCTTTGTTAAGCTGTGAACTTTATGACGATAGGTAAATTAACATGCATTTTCTTCTTTCGTTATTAAGTCACGTGTCTTACTAAGATGTAGATTGTTAATTGTGCTGCCCAATATTTTGTAGTAGGTACCACTGATGATGTAGAAGACACACACCAGAACACGTGGTCTATTTGTATTATTTCATGTCTCTAATCGAATATTTCGTTTATGCATTATTGGCATTATTTCCTTGAATTCGACTTCGAATTATCATTCTGTTCACATAGCGGCCTTTGTTTTGTTTTTATCAATGCAGGTGCTTTGACCTTTGAATATTTAATCCGTAATCCATCAACTACAACATCGTTCCCATGCCTAACGAACGTTGCAGGTGCCGCATTTGAACTGCATGTCAAAGATGAAAATGTTGTCGTAGCGAATGCTTGGTTACGTCATATTACCTATATACTTGACACATTTATGTACATTATTTAAAACTTGCATCACTACCACTGCTGTTCAGCTTCGTTAACGTTTGTGACAGATTCTGACACAAATTGAAAGTTTGGGCGTCAGTGAATCAATCCAAGCTATCGGATTAAAGAGTATTAAGTGAATGGTATTTAGTTGGAACACCAAATAGCAGCAACGCTATATCAAACGCTGGTGTAACACAAGCATTATGCTTTTTCATTTTGTTCACAATAAATTGTCCTGTCCTGCTGGCAGGGTCTAGGAAATGTGTTTTTTGTTCCGTATACAAAATCGTAAAAGGCAAATAAGTTTAGAATCTGTATCATCGGTGTGGGTTCTGCCGCAAAGCTGTAACATACCAAAGTCCTTATTTCTTGTTACTTGTCTGGTACTCAGCATTGGTTGGGATGCACAAAGACTATTTAGCTCGTCAGTGTCACGTGACTGGGTGAGATAGAATGGTACCTCAAAAGATGACATTCTGCTTGTGAGTGCGCTAAAAAGCGACTGTCAGTATATGACACAAGCCCTTGCGGGGATGAAAAAACACAAATAACTCGGGCTTTGTCAGGTTAACGGACAACATTTAAGTGTCCGTTCGCACACTCATTGATTAGTGTTGATGCTTGAATATAGCCAAAAGTTTCGAAATCAAAAGGAGCCCGTATTTGAATTACCCTAGTTATTGATTATTAAAAACAGTATATTGGAATAAGAACACAAGAAAGTTGTTTTAAAATTTGCGAATTGATGTTTTTCTTGCAAAATAATGATATTCATTTTTTGTGGGTATATTGGGGGAGGTATTTGTGCTGATAACCTAATTCTTCCTAGTGGTAATATTTCGTAGATAGTGTCAAGCAATTTATAAATGTCACTGATGACGATTAATAATAAGGCCGGTCTGATTATGAATAAGTGCCTCGGAACAACGAATTGTAAACAAAAAATATGTAGAAATAACCTTGTTAAAGAAATTCTTCTGGAGGAAATGTTTAATCATACATTGTATTACGCGTGCGTTTCAAACTGGTATTTTCACACCGGTCTGTGCTGCATAAAAAAAACCCAAGAAAATAACAACATGTTAACATTATCATAATCAAACTCAGATTTGATAAAACTAGAACAAAATATGAACAAAAGAGAGATTTATACGAAGACTCCTAAACAAATATAGGGAGAACGAGACCAGGTGTTCCGGAATGGTAAGCTTATTAGAAGTCATCTTCTGATTCGGGCTTTTAGATGCATGGTGTTTAATTATTGGAAGTAATATTGTACGCCGTCGTGATCTTATTGAGAAATATTCTACATATATGTTTATTTCATTGTGCAACATAATGTTAGATATTTTCCAGTGCTCGTTATTACGAAAGCTGGAAGTGTTTGGTGCTCGTTTACGTTATCATAACATTATTTGAAATAGCTTAATCTATGTTGATAACTGATTCGTTTGAAAATGAAAAACTAAAATGATTTGATGATGCC
This sequence comes from Ylistrum balloti, assembly GCF_031769215.1. Lineage (NCBI taxonomy): Eukaryota > Metazoa > Mollusca > Bivalvia > Pectinida > Pectinidae > Ylistrum > Ylistrum balloti. The sequence continues at coordinate 1,273,767 of NW_026781961.1, forward strand.
CTCATATTTGTGTAGACGTTATGTGTGTATAAAAGTCATATGTGTGTAACGTCATTTGTGTGTAAACTTCATGTGTGTGTAAACGCAATTTGTGTATAAACGTCATGTGTGTGTAAACGCAATTTGTGTATAAACGTCATGTGTGTGTAAACGCCGTTTGTGTGTAAACTCCATGTGCGTGTAATTTTAGTTTTTTTGTGTTAACTTCATGTGTGTTTAAACTTCATGTGTGTAAAAGCCATACATGTGTAAACGTCACATGTGTTTAAACTTCATATCTGTGTAAACGTTATGTGTGTGTAAACGTAATGTATGTGTTTAAACGCCATGTGTGATTTTATATTTTATTGGTTGATTGCTGACTTAGCTGCACTACAATGAACTGTTCGTTTGTATGACCTGTTGGACGGTTAACTAGTTTTGTCTTTTATTCTATAGATTAGGTTACCTATGCTACACTTAAATACCTGATTCATGATGGAACGTAAAGACAAATATTTCTTGTGTGAACAAATACATAAAAAAACTATCAAAGTCCTGCTTGACAAGTGTAAGTTACAGCTTGTGCTGCCCTTTACTGTCACTGGTGGTTCGCTCTAATTCCCCTACAGTCAATGAACGGGCGAAGTTGACGGGGAGTCCGTACTGTACCTTACATAGTATATATATATTATATATATATACTCCAAATTCACTTTTCTTTTTCGCTCAGACAGGATATTCTGAGAAGCAATGCAAAATATGAAAAACCCGATTCTACAACGTCTTATGTCGACAAGCCCGTAATTGAAAATCGATTTGGACAAGTGTAACACTTAGTAAGGTAATGCTCAGAATAACATATACACTGATGTTCATTTTACATAATCTTATATCGAAACTCTTGAAATAATTAAATTCCAAAATATGTGAACCATCTCTTCCTATTTTTAACTACCTGAAACTAATGATTCTGATTTTTATCATTTAGACCCCTAGCAGCGTCCTGAGTTATATCACAAACTTGATTTTTATCATTTAGACCCCTAGCAGCGTGCTGAGTTATATCACAAACATGATTTTTATCATTTAGACCCCTAGCAGCGTGCTGAGTTATATCACAAACTTGATTTTTATCATTTAGACCCCTAGCAGCGTGCTGAGTTATATCACAAACTTGATTTTTATCATTTAGACCCCTAGCAGCGTGCTGAGTTATATCACAAACTTGATTTTTATCATTTAGACCCCTAGCAGCGTGCTGAGTTATATCACAAACTTTTGTAATGTGTTGTCTACTTGTATGTATTTTGAACTATCCGGTGATACCAGAACAAAACATACTGACAATATACACATATTATCTCCACTGATCAATTATGCCACTTTTTTTCTTAAATCTAAGTCTTGCCCATATAAGGAGATGTAACAAAACCACCCAATGTGTCACACGATTAGGTTAGGATTTGGTACCCTATGATCTGAATTCTATAAAGATAAAATGGCCTTCAACGTCATTCATTCGTTCTTTGAATTATTTTAAAGTTAAAAAAGGTGAAAAATTACTTTGTAAATAAGAATACTTTGATTAAAAACAGTAGCCTTCTAATTAGAGAAAGGAGATTGCTGATAACAATGTTACCGTGTTTTTACTTTATTGTTAGCAGAAAGTGTTAAATATGGTTGTTGTATAGAGCCATTCTTGATTAACATGATGACGTTATACTTTACCTTAGAAAATAACAAATACCATCTGTATTTTTATTTTAAAGAAACAAGCTACGATAACTCGTGATATACAAACTTATCATGCTAACTAGCGCGGTGGAAGAATGGGGCAAGTGAGGGAAGGAACACCTCCCCCCCCCTCCACACACACCCTCGTGAACTGTAAAGGCAAATATCATTTGCTACCTCACTGTCATCAAGCCGAAGGCACAAACATGACAGCCTAGCGTGGTCCCATGTTGCAGCCCCATGATGTACACAAACCGTCTCAGTACGGATCGAACCGGAGATCGCATATAAGGAAGGCGAGGATGTTACATATATCGCTATGCCATCTATCAGGTATTCTCCATCACTCTACATAACAACGAACACGGAATGAGATGACGTTGTAAGATATATATTTGTCATCGTATGATATGTAAGCTTTAATCAATAATTCAGCTATATATACTTTGTATGCTTTTAAAAAAAATCAGCTTCAAAATATGAAGCGAATATGGAGACTTACAGGGGTGAGGAAGAGGATGTACAGAGGCGGTTCTGGAGATAGTAATCCACTGCCGTACTGCGTTTGGCTCGTCATCTACGAACATCACGTCTAGACAATACATATTTCATCTTATCTCGTCATCCTCTTGTTAGTCAAGACAATATATAAATCTGTATAATGCCGAGTGCCCTCATTTACCCATGTTATTCAGGACAATATATAATTCTGTATAATGTCAAGTGCCCTCATTATCTCAAGTTAGTCAAGACAATATATAATTCTGTATAATGTCTAGTGCCCTCATTTACCCATGTTATTCAGGACAATATATAATTCTGTATAATGCCGAGTGCCCTCATTACCTCAAGTTAGTCAAGACAATATATAATTCTGTATAATGTCTATTGCCCTCATCACCTCATGTTAGTCTAGATAATATATAATCCTGTATAATATCGAGTGCCCTCATCACCTCATGTTAGTCTAGATAATTTATCATCCTGTATAATGCCGAGTGCCCTCATTACCTCATGTAAGTCTAGACAATATCTAATTCTGTATAATATCGAGTGCCCTCATCACCTCATGTTAGTCTAGACAATATCTAATTCTGTATAATATCGAGTGCCCTCATCACCTCATGTTAGTCTAGATAATATATAATCCTGTATAATATCGAGTGCCCTTCTTTACTTCATGTTGTCCTTCGCTACGGATTAATAAAGATCCCCAACGTTAACCATCGCGTGTATAGTTGAACCTTACAACTAATAAAAAGTGACCTTGGTCTACAAACCTAATGTTCATCCCTTGTACATGAATGAAACAAAGTGACCAATGGTGCAAGGTTAAATTTCGGACGTCATAAAGAGGACAGAGCTAGGATGTTTTACTGTTATAGTGTCGGACATAGTCATAAACTTCTCCATCCAGTCCTACACATGACTGATTTAAGACTTAATCAGAACCATTTGTGTTCATTAATATGGTATTAGGCTATTGGTTGGCTCAATTAAGCAATTAATTTTAATGATTGAAAAACAAATGTAATCACAATCATAATCCAAAATCAAATTCAATAAAATTAGCGGGAGAAGAGAGAGGGGAAGAAGAGAGAGGGGTGGGGGTGTTGATCCATCCATCTCGTTCTATATCATTTACATCTACATTTCTAATGTGAATTTTGTACTAAGCTAAAGGTCAACTGTTGCAAGGCTACAAGTCTAATTTGTTTCTTGGTCCTAAGGTCAAGGTCTTGTCAACATTACAATTTATAGAAATTTATCAATACGACTATAAGCTCGACTCGTCTACTCTCCCAGAGTGTGTCTGGTCATTTGATTCTGAGTAAGTCGTGTCATATGATCATAAGGATTTGCTTGCTCGGCAAAACATGATAGTACATTTGTTATTAACACTGAATATAGTATGATCCATTGAATGTAGCAAATTGGAAGAATTGAACTGAACATTACATTATTTTTCCTATCGGTATTGTCCTTGAACTATCCTTCGGGGTGCACGTGGTCTTCTCTTATAATGAAACCTGGAACACAAATCACATGTCTGACAAGTCCCTTCTCAGTGATAAATTACGTCTTGTCGGTAGGTACACTTGTCGACCTAACTCAACCTTTAGATATGACGTTCAGTAGGTAAGTAAAATAACGCAGTGTTGTTTCATCATTGTCACCAACACAACGGATTAGGTGTCATCAGACTGGCTTGGTGAAAATCGAGAGCTGCACCATCCGACCACCCTCATTTGACTCTCTTTCTTGTATATCTGCGTCAAGCTACATATGTCACCATTAAACTGCTGATATCAATTGTTCTAATCATAATTGACGCTTAAGTTCCATTGTTCAAAATTGAATTTATGTCGTATTTAGTTTGAAAAATGCCTCCAGACTACTTGTCAAATTTAAAACTTTATTCACTCACATTGTCAGATATGAAATTGGATTATATACGAATCACATTGTCCGGTTGAATGGTGTAAACTATTTAATTGTATTTACGAATAATTTGATTACATAGTCCAAACCGCCTGTAATATATACTCCATCTAGTCATTTATGTGACATAATTGAACAGCAATTAATTTGGATTACGATACAAGTGCTGAATGGAATGCTTTATTTCAATGTGGCTAAGACAAGATTTGCTGTTGTCATTTCAGAGAAATGTTAAATGAACTGACATATAAATGCAAACGCCCTACACACAGATCTAGTGTATAGGCGTGTTCAGTTTCGGACCAAATTGATACGTTCTATTTATAAATTCTGTAATGTTGTATTTTTTGCTCTTCAATAATGTCTCTTATTCCATTTTTCTTCTCACTAAGTGCTCGCTGCCTTATTCCCCATCCTGTTTCGTGTTTCCTTCGCTCCTGTCCCCGTTTTGCCTCATCGTTAAACTTCTCTCTCATAACGTCTCACATTTCTTCTTCCCATCCCATTTCGCTATTTTTTTCTCTCCTTTTTCGTCCCTCTGGTTCCTTTTCTTCAAACCTACTCATTCATCTGTTCTTTCTTCCTCTCTCATATCGCCTTGATATTCTCTCTTCTCCGATCTGGGCTTGATCAATATTCAATGTTTCTTCTTCAAGCTCGCCTCGCTATTCTATATTCTTTTCACTATTCACTTTCTCTCCAAATTCCGTTTCTCTGTTCTTACTTTCTCTCCAAATCCCGTTTCTCTGTTCTCGCTTTCTCTCCAAATCCCGTTTCTGTGTTCTCGTTTTCTCTCCAAATCCCGTTTCTGTGTTCTCACTTTCTCTCCAAATTCCGTTTCTCTGTTCTCTCTTTCCTTCCAAAATCCGTTTCTCTGTTCTCTCTTTCTCTCCAAATTCCGTTTCTGTGTTCTCACTTTTTCTCCAAATCCCGTTTCTCTGTTCTCACTTTTTCTCTAAATCCCGTTTCCGTGTTCTCTCTTTCTGTCCAAATTCCGTTTCTCTGTTCTTACTTTCTCTCCAAATTCCGTTTCTGTGTTCTCTCTTTCTCTCCAAATCCCGTTTATCTGTTCTCACTTTCTCTCCAAATTCCGTTTCTGTGTTCTCACTTTCTGTCCAAATTCCGTTTCTGTGTTTTCTCTTTCTGTCTAAATTCCGTTTCTGTGTTCTCTCTTTCCCTCCAAATTCCGTTTCTGTGTTCTCACTTTCTCTCCAAATTCCGTTTCTGTGTTCTCTCTTTCTGTCCAAATTCCGTTTCTGTGTTCTCTCTTTCTGTCCAAATTCCGTTTCTGTGTTCTCTCTTTCCCTACAAATTCCGTTTCTGTGTTTTCACTTTCTCTCCAAATTCCGTTTCTGTGTTCCATCTTTCCCTCTCAATCCCGCTTAGCATTCAATCTATTTAGTCCTTTCTGATATCGCTATTCTCCTTCCTCTCTCGTCTCCTACAATTCGTTTTTTCTCTCCAAAAAATATCATACATTTCTGTCTTCTTCTCTCAGCTCGTCTCACTGTTCCCTTTTCTTCTCTTCATTTTATCTTGTTGAACTTTCCATGTAAGTCGCCCTATCGTTATTCTCCTCCCCGTCTCGTCTTATAATTATCTCTTCCCCAAAGTCATCTCTTCTCTCATCCCGTCTTACAATTCTGCCCTCTTCTCGAATATCGTCTTACTGTTTCTTTCTTTCCTCGCTCATCGCAAAACATCCCCTTTTCCAGTTTCCAACTCGTCTCACTATCCTTTCTCCGTCTCACACTTCTCTCATCCTCTCCTCACGACCTCTTACGATAGATGTCATATTGTCGGTACACATCACAATGACCTATAAAGACGTTCTCTGCTGTCTTACACGTAGCACTACACTGAGAAAAAGTACAAACACTTCAATCTATTATAGGTATGTAACTAAACTTCTAACATGTGTATTTTATAACGACTTACGTGATTAAGTTGTTTTTATCTCGTGCAAGGACACTTTTTTGGGTGTTTTTATTGTTTTCTTGCTGAAAGAAGACGGTGTAAAAAAATTGTTGGGATAAATTGCCAAAATACGGGACTTGGTTGTAACCTTTCCGTATCAGTTCTCTGTCTTTGTCCATTGTCTATCTACATGCTTCTGGCTATCCAGTTTATTACATTTTAGACATCCAAACTGATTTCTGGAAATAAATATTTTCATGATCTCTCTATGTACAATACTTGACAATTTTCAATGTGTTCTATTTTCCACTAATCTCAATCATTTAAAAAAATCAGTGGTCCAACACATACTATTCGCTCCTTCCAGTTAAATACCGGCAATAGTCTCATTTTTCTATTTGTGCCCAATTTGTAGGTTCTGTTCTACATGTATTTAAATATCCGTTCATCGATTTGTTTCAGTAGGCTTTTTCTGTTGAACGAAAATTAAAAACCAACGTGAAACTGAATTTTGAGTGTACCGAAACATAAAACGTCGAATTATGATCAATTTTCACTATCATTATACAAGATAATGAGATCGACTCTTAACTTTGTACTTGAAAACCATGATTTCTATTTAGGAAAATTTAGCCGTAATGTTGTGTGTTTCAATTAAAGATTTAAACACAATTAACACTTCCAGTTAAATGTAGCTTATGAAAGACCAATTGCAAAGAAAATAATTTTTCTGAAAGAGGCAAAATATATATACTTTCCTTTTGAACTCTTTCTAATTTACCAGAACAATTATTTAACGATTCATTTTACTTCAACATTCGCATTCAGCAAAGACGTTTACTTTTCCGGAACGCTTGGTCCTATTCTTGGTCTTATTCTCCTTGCGCTTTTTTCAGGAATCTCCATGTAAATCTTTCTTTTGTTGATTTTTGCCATAGTTTTATTAAATTTGAGCTTGGATTATGATTATGTTGACATGTTGGTATTTTCTTGTGTTATTAAATTTGAGCTTGGATTATGATTATGTTGACATGTTGGTATTTTCTTGTGTTATTAAATTTGAGCTTGGATTATGATTATGTTGACATGTTGGTATTTTCTTGTTGTTTTCAAATTGTATTATCTAAATATGTTGACATGAATGTGATTAATATTTACTTGGTAATGTACCTGTATAATTAAAAAAATAACCTTTGACAGCCATAAAGTTAACCTTTAATGTTTAATTGCTTGTTTACCTGTTCCTGTGCTATGCCGACGTAATACAATACTTGTTTTTCTTAATCAGATAAACATGTTTATAAATGGTTAGAATTATCCTACATTTCAGAACACATTCGTTAATCAATCCATAAGTTGACGTACATGTACTTTTGTTTTTACTAATTATAGAACTAAACAAGGAAACAGGTGAGAAATGTCAATTGTTAATTACCCAATCACAATTAACATTACATACAAACGATGTTGTAAGAACGTAGATTAGTATGAATTATCGCATAGATAACCTTTGATATTTTCCATAAATAACATTTTCCCCTTTGTTTGTGATGCTTGACAATGTTCTAAGAAAAAAAGGCCATATTTTCCATTAATTCTTTTTATAATATATTCATAACATTTGCATTTTTGAGATCTTTTTGTGACATAGTGTTGTTTAAAAAAATACGTGCAGGACTGCGGTAGACGATTTTCGTTTGTCCTTGACTAAAAATTCCGATCAACACTGTCAATACCATTCTCGTATTAAAGCAATAGATCCCACACGTACAGTAATAAACGACCTGATTGGCTGATTATCTTTATGGTTAAATTGTCTTAATATGAAAACCCAATATAGAATAAAAATACAAAAGAATAACAAAAGTTAGTCGAGAACTGGATCTGCTTGTTTCTATGGCTACATCACTGACCTGATGAACAGTGTTTATGTTAACCTCTAGAATGATAATGTAAATGTGTTCACACAGTCGTTCACATGCACATATTTATAGCTCCATTCATTTATTGTTTTGAATTAAAATGTAGATATGTTGTTTTATTGACAGTGTTGGTTTATAACTCATATTTTTTTTCCGATCAGATAAAAAAAATCGCGATCCGACTATCTTGGAAAATATTCCTCGTCCAACATGACAGTAGACTAGTCAATATGTTACATTAGTTGCTGATCGAAATGTAATATAAAATTAATATCGCACGTATATATATTGATTGACATATAAAAACCACCCCGCTGGTTATTGACCAAATCATAGACGTCAATCTCATTTCAATCGGATTCTAATAACAATTTCATAATTGAAATTGGTTTCCTGGACAATAATCTGATTTGAACTTGTCACAAGTACAATTTGGTTGAAAACGGAACGAAACGCCTTCATTATCATGTCGTTAACGTGAAAGAGAAGAGACCTAACGTGTGATCTCAATCACATTTACAAAAACAATTTTGGAGGAAGGAAGGTAAAAAGTAGAATACTAGTTGTTTTGATTCAGTCACTATCGTCATGTCTTCTGAAAATACTACATATCCTATCTCCTCTAATAGTTCCTCCGGTGTGTTTCTACTCGGACCCATCGACCCTAGAGAATGGTATAAAAATGGATTTGAGTTCGAGGTGTATGGATATTTTCTTCCCGTAATGGCAGTTCTAATAGTTTTCACAAATACTACAATGTTGAAAGTTTTCGTCACCAAAAATTTGATGTCACCTACAAACATGTTGATTGGAACTATTGCGTTGTTTGACATGTTGACAGTCACAATGCCATCTGCAATATGGTTTTATTTTTTTGGAGTGTTACGGTATCATTACTTTCTACCGTTTGACTGGTGTCGCACTTGGCATGACTTAGCGGAGACGATGCCTTCAACCTTCCATGGCATCGTCATTGTGTTAAACGTTGTACTCGTTACACAGCGTTACGCCTTAATGGCATATCCGTACAAAACAAGATATGTATGCACGCGCATTAACACGTGTATCAGTATCATACTCGTTATAGTGATATTCTCGCTACCAGGATTCTTCGCACTATTTGAATATGCATATTTCCCTGCTATTCTTCCATCGATGTCAAACGCAAACGAGACTATGATTGGATGCTTCGTAGGGATATCTCCATGGATAACAAATCTTGGACTGGAAAGGTATATCGCCATTAAACTTTTTGCACGTGCTGTCACAGTATTATTATCCTCTATAACAGCATCTGTCTTCTGCATTCTCACTCTCAGGAAATGCAAGGACGTTTCCAGGAGACGAAAACAACTCACACAAAATATCAAGTGCACACAGAATCTCGAAGCAAGGCTTACAATGACAACTGTTGCTATTATTGCAGCGTTCCTAGTAACAGAACTACCTTCCATCATTATCATCACAATAGACGCATTCGCCTATATAACAGGCAAAGAAATAATACCAGGGAGTTTAGTCTACACTCTTGCAGTCGTAAATAACACTTTAATCTGCTCCACTGGCGTGTTGAACTTTGTTATATATTTCTACTTCTGTGAAGAGTTCAGGAGATCTTGCTTGGAATCGTGGTGTTGTCAAAGAGAGAACTCCAAGACTGGAAGACGAGTTGGAAAAGTAAATACACTTCCGGTAGTAAAGGGATATAACGAACTTCACACTTCCGATTCTGTATCAAGTATTGCCATTTCCGGTAGTACAACAAGTAGTTCTATCTGTAGGAGTTCAAATTCAGACAACTTTAATATTGTCGTTCATCTGTGAAAATTTTTTCTAAAATACACATTATGAAATAAGTTCTAAGATAGATATGTCTGACATATATTCGAAAATTATTCTCTGAAAAATAGATTGTATATACTCGAAACATTTTGGTGCAGTCTCTAACTAAATGTGTTCTCATCGCGAAAGTAATTTGGTGATAAATAAAAAGGGTTTAGCTTAAAATTATACTCATGGAACTATGTTAGTTAACCATAACGCGTATGTATACAAGAAACATAACTGTGTTCCTTAAGAAAACGGTTGCATGTTTCCATTATAGAAATTACAAATATATTAACATGTTTAGATATCTCAGTGTTGCCCTTAACTTTGAACGAAGTATGTTGAGATTCTTCAAAAGTCAAAGAGTAAGATACGATAGAGCCAACCAATAAATTAAACTTCATCATACAGATGTTTTGTCCTTCAAGGACTTGTCAGTTCATGTTCTTTAATACTGCCACTACATTATATCGTTAGGTACTTATCTTACATGCCCACACTTTTATGATAAACAGGTACCCGGTATGTTTTCAGGGATCTCCATCTAAACATGTCATTTGCTAATATTTTGTCCTAGTTTCTTCGATGTGGAGTTTCAATTATGATAAGGTTGATATATCGTTATTTCCTTTGATGTTTTTGCTTCTTTGCTCTCACAAACATCAATGTCGTAGATATTTGCTCTTACATCTACAAATCATCTTTACTGCCATGGTATGCATTAATGTTTTCATTTATTGTTCATCAAAATAAAATGATTTAACGTTTTATTTCACAAAAATAACTCTCGCTGCAAAATATATCATCATGAAAATGAATCAAGACATTTTTGACATGAATTGTGTTTAAGACGAGCATCGAATATAGATGGATATTCATTCTATATGATCGGTACATACGTTACACGTGTTAAGTATCTATCATTTCCATAATCACACCATTAATTCACAAATGGATGGTCAGTTTATGATATAACATACCCTGGTTACATGTAAATTACTGAAACAAGACTGAAATAAATAGCTGTCAAATGGTATGCTGGATAGTTTTCTCTCTCTACCAAACGTTCTATTATTCAACTCAGACCGTGCTAACGGTTGGATTTATACATGTATATGATATATATATACCACTAGTGGCATATGATCTTCCGATCTTTTGATTGGTTGAGAAGTTGAACTTTCACCGAAAGAGCGTTTCACACAATTGTGGGAATGGAAACGCGCAAAAATTAGTTAACGACTTTTTTTTTCTTTTTGAAAATCTGACTTTTATATGGATTTCTTTCTACGTTTGTATATATTGTTTTGAATATAACAAACTCCTTTGTTATGTGTTATGGTTTGTAACGAATTATAGTATTATTCCATATTTCTAAGAATGTCAGTTTTTCATATCAATTTACGATATTTCATTTCGGGTCATAAAATTACTCTTCTATGATGAATGCCGTACAGAAAATACACAATAGTGGAGAACCTCTCATGATTGTGAAATTCTTCACTCTCGTCAGTAATTGTGTTCCTCCCGTCGAAGAAATTTTTGATGAATGACGTACTATGAAATCATATACCAAACCATATATACATCAACCACACGCTGTATCACCTCTATAGATACTCTGAGTCTCATTTATCAATGCCTTTTCAAACTTTATACTTAAATTAGTTGATTTTTTCAGTACAATTTCTCAACAAAATTAAATATTCATCAACAAACATTTCTAATTTATTAGTTTTAGTACATAACGGCATTCATAATTATGAAATAGTAAATAACATTGTTGTAGTGAAAGTAAATAAAGTAGCTACCATTTTAGTTCGTGTTGTGGTTTTTTCCCTGAAGAAGGTAACTGTAAGATTGCTGTTGCCCAGTCCATAACGGGTACAATCACACTTGGAAAAAATATTTTTTTGAAAAGAAGAAGCCCTGCATACTTTCATAAATTTTAAATCAAAGGCATTAATAGTTCTTATTGTAAAGCTCTAAGTTAAACATTAAATAAAAAATCTTTAAGAATGGTTTCAACAGTATTCACCAAATACTATAAATTCCAAGATCAGATACAGTAGAGTTAAATAAAAAAAAAACCAGTTAAGCATCCATGTTTCGCCTTTCGTCAGTGATATAAAGGCCTTAAAATGTACAAACCTAGGAAGTGAATGAGAAAAAACTCAAAATGTGTTGAAAGAAACGTAAAAAATAAGATATCGAGGTACATTCAAAATTTGATTTTATAAAGGAAAACTGAATTATGTTACACGCGAATATTTCAAAAAAGTGCCTTGGTTCTTAGGATCATGCAGGCTACAGCAATCATCGGGATTTTGAAGTCCACCGACAGATAACAAACAAAACACTTAGTAATTCTTGAACTTCGACGTCGATTGATTAAAAATGCTGCTTGCTGCCTTTGGTTGTCGTTGTTAGGTGATCAGCTTTAAAAAGAGGTAAAGTGATTGATATCCAGATATAGATAGGAACACATATCTATGGAAATCCCTGGGGCGTTCCGTCACCATTAACCGCCGCGTTTGGTATAAGCTTTTAAGCAATCGAGCATAAAAGACGACCTGGTCAGCTACCTACTAGAGGACAATAATTTGTCTTTGATCTTTACTAATCACTAACACTCATTAGGAGTGGTATAACAATTTTACAGATAGAGATATACTGATATTACTGATGTCTTGATTGGAAATTAAATATTCATTATTAATCGTATGATCTCCGCTTAAACACCTAAAAAAAGCCCTGAGCATCACTGAAGGGTCCTAGGTGGAAGAAACAGCTGTATGATGCAGTTTAATTCATTGTTTGGCTCTACTGTATCTCACTCTAAATGATAAAATGGCGCTATTCACTTGTGTGTCTTTTGTACAATATAACTGATAGGTTGATTTAACGTGTATAATTTCTGTATGTTGAACCTATACTCCTACATGGATAAATCTTGTCCGGATATATTTAAAAAAATGATTCGGTGATTTCATACAAGCACATATCTGGAAATTGTGATGCAGTTTCAACGCCAAATCGGCCAAAATGCTTGATCGTAAGCAGACCTGAAAGAGCGTAATAGTTTTGTTTCGAACGATTTGTATATACATCTGAATTGTTTACACTTTTTCTTATCAACTTGTTGATTACTTTATACGAAAGTGATTTCGTCCTCAGGAAAAAAAAAGAAAAAAAAAGAAGAAAATTCAAGATTTTCCTCCAGTTTTGAAATCTCCCTTAACGTAGGTTTGTGTCTGTGTTAAAGTGTTTAGGATATTAAATGTTTGTATATACGAATTATTTTTGTGGTGGTCATGTATCGATAATGTTTTCGCCATTTCTCATTCTGCTTTGATAATAAAATACATTGATAATATGCGAAATACAGTAAGTGATTGATTTTCTAACTCGTCCTGGGCAAGAATGGACAGATGGACTACGGCAAACGCATACCCGTATACAGTAATACACTGAAATACTCTCAATAAAAAATCTCCATAAAAAAATCTACTGCTCTGCTTTGGAATATCTTGTTCTTGGGTGCTTCATATTGATGTAACATCTACATTAAAGAATGCGACGACTGTGTACCGTAATCCCTGTTAATTTCATCATATTTTTCCTTTTGTTGGCTTATAAATTAGTGGATTTAGAGTACGCACGAATTAAAAGGAAAGAAATCCCACACAAAAATGAATGATTTTTCAGGTTTTCTTCATCAATGCATGCAGCCCATTTTTGCATTTTAAAAGATATCAGGATAGTATAGGACGTACACTATACGCAAAAACATATTCATCATCACCTGTAGTGTATTATGAAATACAAACCCACATTCGTCATTTTCTGTAGAATATTGTGTGATACAAACGCACATTCATCATCACTTGTAGTGTATTGTGTAGTACAAACGCACATTCATCATCACTTGTAGTGTATTGTATAATACAAACACACCTCCATATGTATTTATAGTATTATGTCTAATGTAAATGCACCATTTTGCTTTCTATAAGCATATTTTGTAATAAAAAGACACATTTATATTTGTCTGTTGTGTGAGTGTAATATGGAAATAAGACAACATTCGCTTGACCTTTTCCAAGACCTTTCGCCTTCCTTACATTTGACAAATATCATCATAACCTTACTTCAAACAAGTGGCGTGTCTGTGGTTTATTTTGTTAAATACATCAAACTTAGTTGAGTGACATTTTCACAGGGCGCTTTGGTCCGTATGAAGAGGCGTGCCACTAAAGACTTATTGAAATGGAAGGCAAATTTGGATTTGTTTGAATGACTGTGTGAAGTTGGCTCAAATTCCGATCAATGTTATTTAAAATTCAGGATTCAGAATATGAATATTGCACATATCGACATTCAGGTCTGAATGTAGATTATCGTATGTCTAGAAACAACCTCATTCTTGATGTTGAGTGTCGTATGTGGAGCTGTATAATGTTTAAATTCTTGATGTTGAGTGTTGTATGTCGAGCTGTGCAACAATCAAATTCTAAATGTGTAACATTTAAATTCTCAATGTTGAGTGTCGTATGTCGAGTTTTGCAACAATTAAATTCTAAATGTGTAGCATTTAAATTCTTAATGTTGAGTGTCTTGTGTCGAGCTGTGTAACATTTAAATTTTTGATGTTGAGTGCCGTATGTCGAGCTGTGTATCAATTAAATTGTCAATGTTGAGTGTCGTATGTCGAGCTGTGTAACATTTAAATTGTCAATGTTGAGTGTCGTATGTCGAGCTGTGCAACCATTAAATTCTCGATGCTGAGTTTCTTAGGTCGAGCTGTGCGACATTTAAATTCTCAATGCTGTGTGTCGTATGTCGACCTGTGTGACATTTAATTTCTTAATGTTGAGCGTTGTATGTCGAGCTATGCAATAATTAAATTCTCAAAGCTGAGTGTCGTATGTCGAGCTGTGTATCAATTAAATTCTCAATGTTGAGTGTCGTATGTCGAGCTGTGCAACCATTAAATTCTCGATGCTGAGTTTCTTAGGTCGAGCTGTGCGACATTTAAATTCTCAATGCTGTGTGTCGTATGTCGACCTGTGTGACATTTAATTTCTTAATGTTGAGCGTTGTATGTCGAGCTATGCAATAATTAAATTCTCAAAGCTGAGTGTCGTATGTCGAGCTGTGTATAAATTAAATTCTCAATGTTGAGTGTCGTATGTCGACCTGTGTAACATTTAAATTCTCAATGTTGAGTGCTGTATGTGGGATGTTGATTCAGCTTCACACATCTCATTGAAGAGCATAAATAAAGAATAACCACCATGTTTACAATAAAATGGACGACAAAACACTAAATATTGATACATATTTACACTTGCGTTGCATTATCTCTAGATGAAGTAAGCCCAACACAATGTTAATAATTTTTGATATCTACGTACGGTGATTAGGCATGCGCGTAGATATCAAATAAAATGTAAGAACTACTTGTCCAAGTTGAGAACGCTACAAAACGAGATTATAGTTTATGTCGTTCGGAAAAGTAAAGAAAAATGTCAATCCACCGATGCCCAAAGAAAATACACAACCTCTAACTCATCCTTCCATGGATGCACGTTCACATTCAACAACACACACTAGCATTATCAACGTGGAGAAAATGGCGTGTCATGTTCATCGTTTTCCCGCTCTTTCGATTATTTGATCGGGCGGCCTCATCACGTATTTATAGATATATACCTGCGCGGTGTTAAATAATGAATTTGTGTACTATGATAGAGGGATATTGTGTAAATGATGAACTATTGATTCCTAAAACTAAAAGAAGATGTCTAAATATTTAAATAAATAAATGTAAAACATATTGATTGTACTCTTATCTTTGAGAACTATTTTGTTTACTGTACTTGTCAACGGCAGCGCCACCTGGTGTTTTTGGATTTACTTGGCTGTTCTATAAAGCGGGCGGCTGTTCCAACAATGTGTATAAGGTGATTTGTAATTTTTTTTTTAATTTCAAATTGACCAAGTGTAAATATAAGGATTGTTTCTTATTTTCTGTAGCTGCATCGGATTGTATTTACATTGGGGTAAGTACATATTTAACTTGGTACGCTAACGCAAATTGCACATGACATGACATTTCCTTAGTATTGAGGTAGGCTTTGAATCCACAGCATAGCATTATTCATTTCACTGGACTTTTATATGACGTCATATCCGCTATTTCTGATTACGTTAACTCTGTAGATGAATGGTTGGCTAAGACTTCAATAAGTAAGTTGGGGTTGCCACGAAAGAATGTCATCATCCTTGTTTACGTTTGCAGACGAGTGTGAAAGTAGTTCCGTGTGTATTACATCATCAAAATAGTGCCGTATGTATTACATCATCAAATCTAACGTTCAAAATTGACTAGATTTTAATCTAACGATATTCTAAAGAACATCTTTTGAAACCAACACAAATATCAATTGACTAGAGGATAGGTATCGTCAGGTGTTCCTTGAAGCGTCATACAATCAAAGACTGACCAAGGTCATATACTCCAGGCGCTTGTTGGTTTCCGACATTATTTATATTTACCCATTCGTTTTGGTCACGTGTTAGACCTATCACGTTTATAAGATCCATCTACAAGGTAAGATTTGGTCAGTTGTTTTCGTTTATTAATTCTGACAAGCTGTACTTTACACGTGACTGTTGTCGACGACACGTGGCAGTAAGATCTTGTCAATAGATAGAAAAGTCACTCTAAGGGCACAATTGTTGCTGATGTCATCGATTTTGCAATGGATGCAGTGGATGGAGCCAGTACTTAATACAAATATTTATCAATTTACTTTTTTCGGTGAGCAAAACTTTTTATTATGCTATGACTTGTAAGTTATCCAGTACACGTGAATCTCAAATACACGTTTCTGTTACATTTGTAAGTGTTTGACATGCATCCATACATCTTGTGAGATTTCCTGTACACGTGCGTACATCTGGAGTCACGAGTATATGTTAAACATTCGTAAAACGCCTTCCATTAACATACCGTCTTCAGTTGGAATTCTTTGCATGAGATAAAAAAAATATGAATAAGGATTGACTCATTGCTGAATAATCCATGTGTTGGTTCCGTTCTTGTACCTTGTTCTCATTTGAGAGCCTGACATTACTTACTCTGACTGACCAAGATTTACAAGGCGAATGCCGTCGATGAAGTAGAAGACGCTTACTCTTCCGTAACACACAAGGTCTTATTATCCTTGTACTTTTTGAGGAATATCCGCGTAAATCTTTCATTTCTTGTTTTTTTTTTAAATTTACATTCCCCCCCCCCCCCAAATTTCATTTAATTTTAGTTTTGATTATGACTATGATGACATGTTGGTATATGTCTGCCGTTTTAACACAGTTGTGATTATCTCGAGTTTGCACTAAGTCTTCCTTACGCATATGACAAATTCCTGAACTCGATACGCCGTTCATCTGCCGCTTGTTTCACTTAACAAAGTTTTACATAATTCTTCGGAAACTTCTTTCGTTTCCCATGTCGTGTGACTGGGAATAGGAAGACAGATTATCAAATGGTTAATTCCATATCAGGATACATCATAAAAAATACCAAGTTCAGCTGTTATATATGGTACTTGTCAGGGTTTTGATTTTACTGACCATTATTTTATCTAATCTTTAATATTGAAATTAATAAAAAATAGAATCATAGTAATAAAAAGAAAGGAAACATTTTTAAATAAAATGATAAAAATAAAAAATACAGAGAAAAGTAAAAACCAGCGTTCTAATATACCAGCATATCATTCTCGGTTTACGTATCCAGGACATTGTCGCAACTGCAATATAGACTTGATGAAACATAAGCGTGTAGGAGAAAATTTCCATTAAGGCATGTCACAGCCCCTGGACATGATATATAAGGTAGATAGATCACATCTCTCTACATCACAGCTCAGTACACTAAGGTCAGTCTACAGACGAATCATACATCCCAAGTACACACATGCATTTGCTACATGTTTTTACGGTTATCCAAAATTATCCAAGTAAGATATCCGGTCCTTGTACAGGTTAACGTATCAAACGTTTAAGTTTGTTACATGGCGTGTGTCGTTGATGAAAAAAAAAGACGTTAACTCATCCGGAATGCCTGGTCTTATTCTCCTTGTACTTTTTCAGATGGTATCCTTGTAAATTTTATTTGTTCATATTTTGCTCTAATTTGATTTAATTTGAGTTTTAATTATGACTTTGTTGACATGTTTGTGTTTTCTTGAAATTTTTAGATGATTATTTCAAGTCCATGTAAACTAATTGATAAAACGGTTACTTTTCCATACAAGGAAGCGGATTTTTTTATTTTGATTTTACTTATGAACGAACTATCATGATCATGATCAAGTATGGTCGTACCAAAACCTGTTATCGTCTTCCATATGTATATTAACAGTATGCATGATAGTATGAATATAAACACACCTCCATCTTTATCTGTAGTGTGCTGTATAAAACAAAAACACCTCCATCTCTATCGGTAGTGTATTGTGTAATACAAACACACCTTCATCTTTATCTTTCGTATATTGTGTAATACAAACACACCACTATCTTTATCTGTAGTGTGCTGTGTAAAACAAAAACACCTCGATCTTTATCTGTAGTGTGCTGTGTAAAACAAAAACACCTTCATCTTTATCTGTAGTGTATTGTGTAATACAAACACACCACTATCTTTATCTATAGTGTGCTGTGTAAAACAAAAACACCTTCATCTTTATCTGTAGTGTATTGTGTAATACAAACACACCTCCATCTTTATCTGGAGTGTATTGTGTAATACAAACACACCTCCATCTTTATCTGTAGTGTATTGTGTAATACAAACACACCTCCATCTTTATCTGTAGTGTGCTGTGTTAAACAAAAACACCTTCATCTTTATCTGTAGTGTATTGTGTAATACAAACACACCTCCATCTTTATCTGTAGTAATTGTGTAATACAAACACACCTCCATCTTTATCTGTAGTGTGCTGTGTTAAACAAAAAAACCTTCATCTTTATTTGTAGTGTATTGTGTAATACAAACACACCTCCATCTTTATCTGTAGTGTGCTGTGTAAAACAAAAACACCTTCATCTTTATCTGTAGTGTATTGTGTAATACAAACACACCTCCATCTTTATCTGTAGTATATTGTTTAATACAACACATCTCCATCTTTATCTGTGGTGTATTGTGTAATAAAAACGTACCTCCATCTTTATTTGTAGTGTATTGTGTAATACAAACACACTTCTATCTTTATCTGTAGTGTGCTGTGTAAAACAAAAAACACCTCCATCTTTATCTGTAGTGTATTGTGTAATACAAACACACCACTATCTTTATCTGTAGTGTGCTGTGTAAAACAAAAAACACCTCCATCTTTATCTGTAGTGTATTGTGTAATACAAACACACCTCCATCTTTATCTGTGGTGTATTGTGTAATAAAAACGTACCTTCATCTCTATCTGTGATGTAATGTGTAATACAAACACACCTCCATCTTTATCTGTGGTGTATTGTGTAATAAAAACGTACCTCCATCTTTATCTGCAGTGTATTGTGTAATACAAACACATCTCCATCTTTGTTGGTGGTGTATTGTGTAATACAAACACACGCCCACCTTTCCCCGTATATCCGGCTTCTATATGTATATAAACAATATGACTAATAACATGATATCTACATTTACTCTTAAGCTTGGAATTGTATATGAAAATAAAAACATAAATGTATAAACATTACAGTAGCGATAGGAGACATTTAGAAAATATCACACAGAGTCGCTAACTGTTAAAATCAAGAAATATCTGATTTTAAATATTCTAAATGCTAGACAATCAGAATCATATTGCCAATGTAATACATGTACAACTGAACACTGACTTAACCATACCCCTGCATGTTTCAAAAAGTCACGATTTTCATGTGAGACGGCGAGTGACTGACAAACTCACAACACATGGTTTCAAGCGATGCAGGAAGATGAAGGCCATTGGTAAGGCAACGGTTGTCATAGTGAAAATAATGATTGAGAAATGTTATATTCACATGTGATATGCAATTGTAAGGGTTTTATGTGTCTAAGTATACCTGGTGGTATAGTGTGTTCTCATTTAAGACGTATTAATTTCTTGGACTGACCAAGAATTACGTAGCGGATGTCGTCGATGAAGCAAAAGACGCTTACTACTTCGGAACATAGATTCTGTTGACATGTTTGTAGAGTCTTTGTTCTTTTTGATATGAAATGTACTGTTTATAGACTTCAGTCTGTATATACGTTTTTATAGGTAAGAGTGAAATAGTGACGTTCAAACACACGCACTGGAAATGAACAAATGACACAGGTTTGATGACTTTAGACATTTATTTATATAAATATTTATTGCAACAGTCGGAAAAGCGGCAGGATTTCAATTACACATTACAAAACATTACATGCTAAACATCAGTGAAATAAATATCTAATCCATAATATGATATGGATTCTTATCCGTCGTTATAGGACAGCATATTGTTGAAAATATTGACGGCTGTTGGAATATGGAATCCTTAACGAATAACGGTAAATTGTCTTCTACCTAATTGTTCCTTCTTGGCTTTCAGTGGTACCGGAAAATTTATAAGTGATTATATAATCAGTAATCGCATAGACAAAGGTCCGAAACAAGATATACCTACATTTTGCATATACAGAACATACATGTAGTAGGTATTTAAGCCAGTCAACGGTTTTAAGTTACCATCCATGACATCGTCAAAGTATTAAACGATACAGTTGAACCGAAACCTCCAAAGCGTATCCACTATTTGAATTGATTTATCTAACAGATAATATGGCCTGAGCGAGTGTTACGGTGGGTATGATATAGGGTTACATAAGAGTTCACCATACATTACGTACCAGACATAATTCTGGAAGATGATTCCTATAACCCGAAAAAGAATCAGTAGATATGCAATCAAAATACCCGTTACACATTAACACATAAAATGTTAGGCATATGCGTATTCCGAAACGAAATTTATCAGTATTTTGAAAATATATCTCGAAATATTTTTCCCCCGATCTTTGAGTTTTAAAACCTTGGGAAGGAGTTAAGTAACAATAAATCTAGAATTTTGTTCTATATTTTGTTTCCACTCCTGACGTAATATTATATAAAAGAAGCACACCTGGTATAGCACCTTTCAATACAACATTTTCATTACACTCGAACCTCGTTACCTCGAACTCATATAACTCGAGTACCTCGCTTATTTCAAGGCATGTTGTCGGTCCTTGCCTAATTTACACAAAACATTCGAATTCTCTTCAATAGAATACTCGGTTATCTCCAAGTTTCCCCCATGGTCCCGTCGAATTCGAGATAACGAGGTTCGATTGTAGATGGAGTAGACCAAACAAAGCTTGGACTGGCAAGAAATGGTAGCAGGTTTACTGAAACTTTTCATAACGGATCGATATTTACTTTGACATAACAAAAGAACGCACGTGATTGCAACTTCTTAACCAATAGATTGTAAGCTTTTTGTAGCCTGTGCAAAGATGCCTTATCGAGAAATAATATTCAAGACAAGTAGAGCAATATATATTGTGTCTCACATATAAATTGTTCACAGTCAACATAAATATATGATACATGACAAACTGAACTTGTCTCATATAATCATTATAAATAACTTAAAACTTGTAGCTTTGTCCAATATCATAAAATCAACAGTAAATTGTTTATGTCGACTTTGTAAGTTTAAATTAAGTTGATTTTCGTCGACTAATTTGTGTGTTTAATTTCGAACTCGAATGACACAAGGATCATTAAAACTTTCCATCATGTCTGAATAGCTTTCATTCATTGAGTCTGAGCATGAACTAGACGTGTCACTGTGGCAATATTTCTGCTTGTTATTGTTCTCGGATCGGCTCCTTAGCTTGTTGTAAACTTTTTTCAGAAAGCTTTTACGCCGAAGTACTCTTCGAGCAACGCTTGACTCATCCAACCATTCAGAATCCTTCTTTGTTTCATATCCTGCCTTGATCAATCGCTTACACAAAGTCATGGACTCGGCATTTGTCGACTGGGAGGCCAAATACATTGCACTTTGACCCAATTTGTCTACAATGTTGACGTCACACCCGTGCTTAATTAAAAAACGGCACACTTTTTCTCGTTGTTCCAACAGGCCTATGAGTAATGCAGATTTTCCGGTGATTTCGACTTCATCGAGATCAGCTCCTGTAGACATAAAATTTATAATTGAAATAAAAGAAGAATGTTTCAGTAGCCTGTATATAACAAATGTATTATAATAAAGATATCATACAAGAACAAAAATCTGCTAGAATCGGTAAGGAAATTTAAAAAGACTCTTTATCAAATGCCATGTAAGTTAGACAATATGATATTGAAGAGAAAAAAATAACATTGGTTTCATTTCTTACATCGTATACACACAGGGAAACAATTTGTAATATATCTTTCATATGCGCGTGTATCGATTTTTTGTTTCCGTTAATTGCAGGTGTAATAATTACCTGATTTAACCAAGACCTTGACAATTTCCAAGTCATCAAACACAACAGCTCTCATCAGAGGTGTCTGGCCGAGGCAGTTTTTGGCATCTAAGTCCGACCCTGAAACATTAATTCAGATACCGTTATATTATTTGTCATATATATATTCAGCTCTAGTTATTCCTGGTACATTACATATTCCCGAGAAGTCCAACGTAAACAAAAGAAAAACCAGAACACGTCAATAGTGGCAGATAAAATTAAATTGAAACCTGTACACAGGTGTATGAGACTTCACTGGCAATTCAATTTAATATTGTAATAACGTTCTGGTTTTATTAAATAATTCTATTTGATGTTGTCATCATGTCTTTTTACCTTAATAAACATTGCTGTTAAAACTTTTTTTTGTCATCTTCTTAGAATTGAAAAGCACGCAGTCATTACATAATAAAAGATTGTACAAAAGACACACAAGTGAATAGCACCTTTTGATACAAATTTAGAGTTAGATACTGCACAGCCAAACTATGAATCAAATTGCATCAGCGGTTTCGTCCTTCTAGAACTTATCAGTGATGCTAAAGGCCCAAATTTTAAAGCCTCGGAGGCAGCTGAGGAAAATAAAATGTGATCGTGGCAGGCAGGTGACGGCAAACTTAAGGAACTAATACTCTAGCAGTGTCAACGGTTATCTTTTTAAGTAATGACTAACATCTTTGAAAGTAGATGTGTGTAAAAACAACAATAGTTTATCAATTATTTCGAAAAGTTCGAATTCAAACAATAAAAAAGTATAAAGTATTATATATTCATTTGCCAATGGTGCTAAATGACTTCCGCAAAATCTTTATTTCACTTTATGCAAAGATCGTTTGATATTTCCACAATATTGTGGACCCTGTCTTGACTGAAGAGTTCTGGAGGGTCAGAACGACAGCATACTGCAGTTATCATTATTCCAGGTGCGATATAACTATTCGTGATGAAAAGTGATATTCGAATTTTTAAGTGTTCCGTGACATTATAAAAACAATACTGTTAGGGAATGATGAACTGCCTACGGCAGTGCCTAATGAAAATAGCCAGCGGGATCACAAATCGTGCAGACAGCGGATCGTGTGAAGAATTCTTACAAGGCCACCGTGACACGAGAACATCAGAAGACAATTATCAGTCTTGGCTGTGTAGAGTTATGTCGACAATCGTCTTAATTATAAAAAAAATCAGCTGTCATTAATGTGACTACAGGTAATTACATTAAAACAATTATTTCACTAATCCACTTATTTACACTGATGGTCAAAGATAATGATTAGTTTCAATCGCTGACAATATTTTTCAAAATGAAGTCAATTTTATATCGGTAACTTTTGATTTATCTTAATTTTTCTAAATATATAGGCCGTTTAGATAACATTACTAATTGTTCGTTGAAGGACAAAACTATTAGTATTGAAAAGTGCTATTCCTTTGTGCATCCAGTGTACAATAAGATAAAAAACTCATTTATCCTATACACCTCTATGTGTATAACAAGTACAAGATCGAAGACTGTAGATGTGAATATGAAAATATACTTCACAGTCACCTCAATTAAACAATATAGTTTTATTTTATGTTTTGTAAACTTACCATATTTGATCAGGAGTTTTACGAGGTCAGGGTGTGACCTTTCAACGGCCTCGTGTAGTGCAATGTTTCGGTATTCGTCGGGTATATTCGGGTCACATCGAGACTCCAAGAGACCTCGAGCAACTTCAAGTTGTCCGTAACTAACGGCACAAAACAGCAAGCTCCTCCCGTTACTATCTGTAGAATTTACTCCGTTTTCATCAAGGCTCAAACGATTAGGTTCTGAGTTCGACCGTTGCCGGCATAATCGACGATGATTGTTCATGCTGAACTCGTCATCCAAAGAGTCCGTAGAACGCAGCATCCGGAAACTCATTGTTGTAAATATAAGTGTGAATCAACTCTACTGGTTTCTACTATAATCCAAGTGTAATGATAATATTCCTTTGTGTTTTACACAAGTCAACGTACGAGGAATCGTGTTCTTAAGTCACACTCACAGCAAGTGAAACACATGTGACAAGGTAGAATGCATTAGACCAACTGTGCTAGTGTCCTGCCCGATTGTCTTTATATATCCACAGGCTACCTTTACCTGTAAGTCAGATGAAGGAAGGTCGAGACATTTCTTCACAACCAATACATCAATCAGCAATTCACTTAATTACAGAGGCCGTTTAAGCATAATCCAGACAGGTGGCTACATATCAGTGATCATGATTTCATGAATACAAATCTCCTTACCATCAGGCTCTAAGTAGAGCGGACAATCTCATTGGACGAAAGTGTGTGAAAATGCCTAGAGGGAGTTTGGCAGGACAGCCAATTAAGGCCTTCTCCGCGCTGATTCGCTAACAGGTTAACGGAGGCTCCTTACTTGACAGCGAATGAGGGAGAAGAGAGCAAGGAAAGACATACTAAAATCCTTTGTTGAACGATGCTTAAGAAGCCGGCGAGACATAAAGATTCACTTTTTGAGGAAGGTTAGGATTAGTCTGTCTCGTTCCAGCGACAGTAAGCATGTCACGCATGGATGACAATGTATCGGCAAGCATAGTTATCTTGATAATGTCTTTATATTTGATCTGCTAATGTTTTGTAGTTATTTTAACAAAATGAAAAATATATTTGTTAATAGAATGATACAGATCACAATGCCACATCGCGGAAATATTATAACCATGGAAAAAAACTATAAAGGTTTTTATTAAAATGCTATTATTTTTACATGCATTTTTAATAAATATTAGCTAGCATTTCAAAATGTATTTAATTTCTGAAGCATATTTCGATATATACTTTTTTAACGAAAGTCTGTAATATACTTGAATGATCATGTTAAAAAATGTGATACATACAATAAAAATCGTATTTTGTCTTTCAATACATATAAAACCCTACTGTTAAGACAACAATGCACGTTGTCTCATTTCTGATGATGCTTTTTTTACTGATTTTTCTTCAGTATGATTGGCTGTTCGAACGAATAATATAGAAATGCTAAACAGGACATGGGGACCATATTTAGTAACAATCTCATTGGTAAATGCATTGTCGGGCGATAGAGGAACTGTAATGATTTTTTGCTTCACCGTCAAATGATATAGTTGACATTAAGTGCCAATATCAACACATTGCCTCACGACCTTATATCTTTACTGGCAATATTAATCGATGTCATGACATAGTCAGGAAGTCGCCTGTTGTTATTGCTTCCAACAAACCTGGTAGTAAACAGATTTACGGAAACGATACCAGGTGTTTTGCTGTTACTTAATTAGTGTTTTATTCATACCTACACAGGTTAATTAAATAATGATAGTTTTCCTCTATATGCTAATAATGTTATCGACATCACATAAGACACAAAACGTGACTTTTCATAACGTGATTACACCCACTATGAAATAAGGTAATAATTATTTTTTCATGTTTGTTTGTTAATTATTTCAAATATATTTCTGTTGATTTTACACCTCCGGAACTGCTCTCTGTCTATTAAGCGTTCTTTTGTGCGTGTTTTGCCAAAGTTTTATTCAATTTGTGTTTGGTTTATGATATGTTTACCTGTTGCTATTTCCTGATTTTGTTATTTGTTTACGAAGAATAACGGACAAACCACAAAATTAATAATGAAATACAAATCTTTATCAACACAAAACCAATTTTAAAATTAATGAATAAGTTGAGTCGTCAATGTAACGTCTGTACAAAAATCGCAAAAACTCTGTAAGATATGATTTAAAACTTTGGAAAAGGTCAGCATAGACTAAAAATGAACAATTAAATATCGAATGGTCCCGGCGACGCCATCCAGAATTATTCAATGCTTGCGATGTAAATCAGAATTATTGAGGCAAAAATTAATACAATATACGATTGCTTTTTAACCTTGCACTAAACTTCCATATGAAAGAAAAAAGACAACATCTTATGAAGCTAGTGGAATAGAAGGTCTTATATCACAAACATTTAGAAAATCAAGTGTAACGATTCGATGACCACACGTTTATCTTCCACTAGACAAATGACCAGTGTGAATCTTACTTGCACTGACATATGGAGTGTATGAGATGGTTATGAATTAACGAAACTTTTCGGATGTAGTATAGCTGTAGTATATAAAAAATATTGAAGTAAGGGGCTGTAATATCCTTATCTAAATTTTGATATTTCATTAGATCACTTTGGATTCAACTTAGTCGCCTCCTAGGACCTTAAGCATCACTGACGAGTCTTAGAATAACGAATCAGCTGTATGATGTAGCATCACTGACGAGTCTTAGAATAACGAATCAGAGGTGTATGATGTAGCATCACTGACGAGTCTTAGAATAACGAATCAGCTGTATGATGTAGCATCACTGACGAGTCTTAGAATAACGAATCAGAGCTGTATGATGTAGCATCACTGACGAGTCTTAGAAAAACGAATCAGCTGTATGATGAAGCATCACTGACGAGGCTTCGAAACAGCTGTATGATATAATTTATTTAACTAATTGGCTTTACCGTGTTTTATTCTAAATTTGTATTGAAAGTTGTATTATTCTTTGTCTATGTATGCAATATACCTCGATCAGCCATGTATTGCATTACATCCTTCGGCTGTCGCGAGTTATCAATTGATAAATTGTAAAAATAACTTTGGCAAAATTGATCAAGAAAAAAAAAAAAAAAAAACTAAACGAAAATCGAGTTGTTTATATAGATATGCATATAACTTTCCGTATGCTTGAATTGACCACTAAGGGTTATTTAACTGCAACTTGGCTTCCATGTCAGCTACAGTAACATAGTAATAGAAATCTAACACTGTTATGATATGTAAATATGACTTAGAAAATGATGAATGATGATCGTGTTCCTAATGTTAACGTAAATTACCACACTTACCGTCGGCGGATATGCCGTACCATGTTGTATGAGAGGTAGTAACAGGCACACAGTACAGTTTGAGGTCACGATTAGGCCGTGACACATCTGTTTCTAACAACATTTCATAACAAGATTTAATATCTTCATTAATTAGCCCAGACAAAGATAACTTGTTCTGAAATAATCAACGTCATATGTATTTTAATGTTATTCAGCAAAGTCGATACTAGGCTAATTTAATGATATCATACAATGATGGTTTAGAGCCTAACTGTTGATATGACATGCCTTTTATGCTTTTGTCCTTGATTTCAGCGTCAGTTTCTGTAGACTTTTCACATACAGTAAGAACTGTTTCGCGAGTCTACAATTTCGTGATTGTTTAAAGTACTCTTTCGTTCGTGGATACTTGATTTCATTGATACTTAGATATCAGTCATTACTTGTACCGATTTGAATAGTTCATGAACATATGAATTCGTTGATTACGGGTAACCAAGATATAAACGAAAAAATCACTCGATCGAAAATAAAAGAATTAACAGTAAGCATTTTATGGTAACCATTAGAATATATTGAGAATACGTTCTATCATGATGTGAAATATTAAAGAGTAAAAAAACTATTTGTATATATAAATATACTCCAGACTGATTACAATGAACAGGAGTGAAGCATATTCCAGACTGGTAACAATGTATGGGAGTAAAACATATTCCAGACTGGTAACAATGTATGGGAGTGAAACATATTCCACGCCGATTACAATGCACAGAAGTAAAACACATTCCAGACTAATAACAATGTTCAGGAGTAAACATATTCCATGCCGATTACAATACACAGAAGTAAAACACATTCCAGACTAATAACAATGTTCAGAAGTAAACATATTCCACGCCGATTACAATACACAGAAGTAAAACACATTCCAGACTAATAACAATGTTCAGGAGTAAACATATTCCATGCCGATTACAATACACAGAAGTAAAACACATTCCAGACTAATAACAATGTTCAGAAGTAAACATATTCCACGCCGATTACAATACACAGAAGTAAAACACATTCCAGACTAATAACAATGTTCAGGAGTAAACATATTCCACGCCGATTACAATACACAGAAGTAAAACACATTCCAGACTAATAACAATGTTCAGGAGTAAACACATTCCATGCCGATTACAATACACAGAAGTAAAACACATTCCAGACTAATAACAATGTACAGGGGTAAAGCTTATATGTTTAGGAGTAAAATATACTCCAAATTGTTATTATCTTTAGGTGTAAAGCGTATTTCAGATTGATTACAATGTACAGGGGTAAAACATACAGTATTGCAGTTTTGAATGATGATTACAAATACAATGTTTGTAGGCATATACATAAAGTTAAAGAACTAAATGTATTCCCTTTTATTTGAATTCGTGGCATGAACAGTCTTTTGAATATGTTCTAGACAAATGCACAAGGTATACGGGTAGAGTATATTGCTCATGTCTTTTAGTGTAATGTATAATGTTAACGAGTACATTTCTCCAATGAAACCTAATCTGATGAATTATGTTTCCTAGTTCAATCTATTGCCGATGTTTTCTAGATGGATATATCCTATATTCCTGACATAATGAGCAGATCCTTTACTGGTACGATTTGAAGTTTAGGATATGTAGTCTGATGCACAAATGTCTCCAAATTAAATATATTACTGATGTTTTCTAGATAGATGTACGTTATGTTACTTGACATGAAGATCAGTTGCAATGTGAAGTTTGGAGTTTTCGCAGATGTTAATTTGTCATCATATCGATCGGACTCTTTCGTCAAATCTTTTTTCAACTGCAGTAATTGCAGGTGGAGGTGTCAGCCAATCGATTTTCTTTGTTCTTTGCTCTCTTTTTAACCTAAAGTTGATTGTTGTTCAGTAAATATTTGTAATTTTCTGATTGGTATTCAGGTCATATTTATAATTGTTCTTTTTTGGCGAATATTAAACTGGTGGAAAAAGGCGATTCAGTCAGATGTTGAACCATATATGAAAGCAAATGTTTCCCGGATTAAGGGGATTCATATATTTCATTATTCTGCAAACAAATAGAGGATATGATGGTGGAAATGTTGTCTTTTGTTCCGGCTCAGATACTAAATTCATTCAGCGTTTTTTCATTGGTTTGTTGTTGATTGTTTGTGTGTTTATTCATTTACTGATCATTTACTCATTTTAGCCATATTATCTTGACCTCCTCCAGACATTATATATATATGCATTGTTCTTTCGAAATTATATAAAGTTAATCAGTTGCTTTATTAAGAAAATATTTAATTTATCTGGGGCAGAACGTATGATTTATTAATGATAACATGTCACAAAATCAAACATGACATGCGTTTATTGAAATCCTTATTTCAATACGTGCATTTGTTTATAACTCGACATTAGTTATCATATTATTAAATTAGAACTTATCTAATAATTGTCTAACATCAATTGTTATATTTGGTTGCATTTCTGCAATGATACCACGTGTGCATTGTGTAATTATTTTACATATTGTATTGTAAAAGCCCAATAGTCACGACGTAATTATGCATGTATAAATGAAATGAAGTAGGCTAACATATATATGTAAACATCCCCTTTAAAACCAGTTGAGGTGGTAAGGTGAAGTGATTCGAAACGCTTCCCTTTCGCATTTACCCAAATGTTCTCTACAATAGGAGATAGTAAAATTTCTATGGTTTCACTGTGTTAGTACAACAGTACTCGCGAAATCTAGAGTTGTCGTATCTAATTAACTTTTCATTTTTTAGGATGATTTCCTGAACATTCTTTATCGCAGAAAAAGGTAAACACAATAACGGGTTTCATTCCTTGAAAGATCCAAAAATATGATCCAAACAATAGTATCATTTCATGATCTAATGATCATATGAGTTAATTAAAAGTTTAAAGAAAAGTAAACATGTTATTACCATTCATTTGAAGAACATAGCTTTTCAGGTGTATATGGTGCTACATTAATTGTTTTTTGTCTTTCTAGTAAAATGTCTGGTGATTTACGTGGCGTTACCGTTCGCGTGTTGAGACAAGTCGCCCATACGTCATTCAGGGTCACAAACATGCTATGGCTGAAGCGGCACAATCACTGTTGTAAATTATCCTGATACATTGCACATTTTGTAAAATGCATTTTTTCATGTAACAAAATACAAAAATGTGTCACAAAGGATTACTCAAAAGCATACCAACATTTTATTTTCAGTTGTAGTTGAAATCTCATGTTTTTGATAATAATAGCGTTGCAGTGTTTGTGATATATCGTTAATATTCTTTACACACGTGGACCTCATTTCACCAAGTAAGCAATTCCAGACTACATAGGATCCAATTTCCATGCTATCAATCTGTCATCTTGTGAGTCGTAAAGCATTTAGAAACGACATTCAGAGTCACTTGATCCAATATAGTGTGATTCTTACCATGTGTGTTTCTGTAAGATTCTGGAAAGTTTAAATACAATAAACAAATTTATTGTTGTTATATAAATCTCACCTCGTGTAATACGTCACTGTATGGTAAGGACAGATATGCGATGGGCGCTTGTATATTTGATAGTTTTTCCTCCTTTTAAGCTCGTTCGTACGATTTTATTTTACTTTGTCTGTAAGTACAATATAGTTCAGAGATATTATTCAGTGTTGTGTTATGTTCTAATATAGCTCTAAAGGGTTTCTTTCACTTTTTTGTTATCTTTTAAAGATCAAGCAAAATACACAAGTTATTCTCATTTTAATAACAAACTTATAATTTTTTTACAGAAGAACCAACTAATGATTTAAACGGTACCATATGAATTTTGTTTAAAGGACTCGTCAGTGATACAGTCGTACAGCTGTTTCGTCCTTCGTCAGTGATGTTAAGGACCTGATATTTGAAGCCCAGGGGGCGAATGACGAAGATCAAAGCTGATCGAAAAAACAATCTTGATAAATATCCATTGGCAATCTATACCAAACTTATCCATACATAGATCTGAGATTTCCTTGTCTCTCCTTATGGTTTAGAAGGATAGACTCTTCAGTCATAACAATTATATGACGTCACGGTAACAACACAATTAAGTCACATTAACTATTTGATTGAATTCTATGATCTATTCACTGATGTTTGCCTTGTACATCACAAACGTATGAAATAATCCATTTTTTAAAACGCACTACATCTTAACAGAAATAGAACAACTGAAAACATACCCAAAAATGAGATACAATAGAGAAATAAATACATAAATAAATAAACCGACATATAGTAGAATCAAATAAAACAAGGATGCATCATACAGACGTTTTGTCCTTCTAGGACTCGTCAGTGATGCTACATCATACAGACGTTTTGTCCTTCTAGGACTCATCAGTGATGCTACATCATACAGACGTTTTGTCCTTCTAGGACTCATCAGTGATGCTACATCATACAGACGTTTTGTCCTTCTAGGACTCGTCAATGAGGCTGAGGGCCTAAATTTTAGAAGTAAGCGACTGAGGAAATTCCAATTTATTCAAAAGAAATATCAAGATCTAGATGGGGAGGTGCACTTGCTCATTAATGCAATAAATCGTAATTTTGATATATAATAATTTCAAAAGAATGTCGAGTTTATTCGTGTATTCCCGTGGGGAGGGGGGTGGTGGTGGGGGGCGTGGACTCGAAGTCCACCTGCAGTGTCTGCCACCTGCAATCTCGACCCCTGTACAAAAGACACATAGTTTTTACATTTATCACATCACTATACTATCACCTAATTTTTACAACACCATAATATATTCATAATATATATATTTCTTGAAAGAAAACCGCTGTTCACCACATTATCATGTATGTGGCGTCCACACATAAAATCAACTGACGCAGCGTAGTTTGCTATTGCTCGTGGGCATGTCTGGTTTGTCTGTCCTGTATCAATAATTCAATAAAGACCTTACAGCCCATGACAGTTTTATATGGAGGTGATTAATGTGTCTACAGGTATGTTATGTAATGCTCGTACATTGATTCTGTTACAACAATAGGTAAAATCAGTTTCGTCCTGAACGCATGGTGTTTACACTTGTAAGTTGAATCAGTACTGCCTGCTCCCATTATCTTGATTTTCGGCTAAAGTCATCAACTGACGCGCAAACTTGTAACACAGTTTCAAAATAGGAAGGTTGATGACGATTATGATTATGATTTCTTTGAGAGGCACTACTTACTTGGAGTGACCAAGGTTTACATGGCAAGTGTCGTCGATGAAACAGACGACGCGTCATCTTCCGGAACATCTGGTTTTAACAACCCAGAACTGGTTCAGGAGTCTTCGTGAAAAATCTTCCTTTCGTTCGCATTTTTCCTTGGTTTTACTTAATTTACTTGATGATTATTATTATTTTAAAGTGTTAGCATTTGCCTGTTTTTTTTTCAAAATCTGATTCCTGAACTTTTACTTCATTTTAGGCTGATGTGAACATTGCTGACCTTCCTTGTCGATTTAAAAAACAGATATTCATGTGGATAAAATATTTGCCTGTTCAAAAAAATCCTAGGTCAAAATAGATCGAAACTGATGATTTTGTACAATGATTCATGTTACTGATGTCTAGAGTGCCCATGACTTACTTACAGTACTGAATCTGGTAGTGTCGGTTTCTAATGCTTGGCAGAGAAAACTTACTTCACTGTTACTGTACAGCAATGTAGAATATTATACAGCAAGAGAACGGCATATTGGTTCTGAGTCATAATCAAAAGGTAGGCTTATTTGGAGGTCTGAGGTTGTTAAAGAAATTAAATCTGAAACAAAGAAGAGACCTTAATATATAAGGAAAATGTAAACGAATTAGACAAAGGCTATGGAAAGCAACTAGATTCAATGTTTTGTTGTAACCAAAATTGAATTAGGACCAGATGCAATATGTTTAAAATAAATCTAGGAAATGTAATTAAGACTACGTTTGGCTAATCGAAAACCTAGTTTTTACAATACAAGGAAAAAAAGGAAAAAATGTAGAGAGTAAAATAAAGGCAATGTTAATTTTAATGACAAAATCCAATCATGTGTAATCAAAATGCAATACAATAAAACAAAAACTCTAAGATTATTACATCACAAACATATCTTATCATCAGTGTAATTACTCCATTTTGATTCATGTTTAATATAGCCTAACGGAACTTTGATGGGCTGAACTTTCTCCTTACTGCCGGTGTGACGTCATTAATTCTTGGTATCATATACATTGTGACAGTGGCAAAGTGACAGCATAAGAGAATCACAAAATAAAATGTTTTCATAAATGTTGCAAAGATTGATAAAACTCACCATAATCACTATGAACTAAAAAACAAATAAACGTATTTTTCGTTATTCTCATATGAATGGAACCACAATGTATTACAAAGTCTCTCTATATATTTACATATTTATAATAACTAATAGAACCATTCTAGTTGAAACGATGTGTTGAATTCCTCAGAATATCTGCCCTATTATCAAAATAGGATTAAAAGCAGACATTTAGACAATTTTGTTTAACAGATGAAACAAAACTGGAATATAATTCTTTTCTGTTTTGTGATCTGTGACATATTTAAAATATAGAACAGGAAGAAAAGCGGTACACTACACACGCTAGATTGATTAGTGAAAATACATTAATTATACCTTTGTAGTGGATTAATATCAAGTCATCAGTGTAGACTAATAAAGGAAGATCGACGTGGTGAGAAGTCGCCAGCTCAGAAATATTTCACCTGACATTTCCCTTGGTCTTTTTTATACTATGAATGATAAATTACATTTTTCGCATTGTGAAGTTCACAAAATGTCAATAGAAATGACTTGCATTTCATTAATTTCAAATATTCTTAAAGTACGCTGTACAGTTTTCAAGACACAGGTGAATAGATCATAACTTTGAAGTGTTTCACCTTTATTTGTAACTGGGTGTTCCTATACCGTACTTTCATGCAGACATGGCACTAGAAGCTATGTCTAGAACGCGACTAGGAGAGCAAAAATGTCAGTCGAAGCGTCTTTGTCATGCAAGAGTATGGCAGAAAATCATGATAAACGTCCCCTCTTGATCTTCGCAGGTGACAAACAACGAATCATGACAGAAAATGGTGCAAATATGACTCAAAATTCAAAGTTAAAATTGATAACGAGGCCTAATAGAAGAGAAAATTAACACGGAGACGTCTGGTAAAGTACAATGAACTGATCTTCTACCTTTGATAGTAAATCAAGGTCAATCAAAAGGACGCTACATTCTTGAAATACCGTTGAGGGTTTTAACAGCTGAGTCACCAGGCATGACATTGGTCACAAACAAATATAATATTTTCCAATAATTTCACGAAGGCAAATAATAGGGCGAACTGTACTCTCAACTTCTACACATGTAAACGGAGACTCTTGCAAAAGTACACACAGAAAAAGACCAGGTGTTTCGGAAGAGCAAGCGTCTTCTGCTTCATCATTACAAGTTTTATATATCTTTATTTCGTTAGCTGTCAACTTCTATCACGGAAAACATAATGATAGGTTTAAACCATTGAATATCTATAGAAATAATTGAATATCGATCATTTGTTACAGGCAGACAGCATATTTTGGCAAGCATTGCTGTTAGAATTTAAAATCTGAAACAGGAAAATGAAAGTCACCACCTGTATGGTGTCTGTGTTGGTCGCGGTTTAATTAAAGACCAAGGTTGATGTAAAAGAATATTGTGTGTCTCTGATCTTCAGTGTTTGAGGGAAGATAGGATAGTTATGATTCACAACTGTCTTGTTATTGTCATTTACAAGGTATTAGCAATCTATGTTATAGAGAAAATTGCAATTCTTGTCAAAGTCCTTGTTACCTGATTTGATAACCAATATGATGAGGCAAACCACATAAGAAAACAAAGAAGTCGGCCAAAAGAGGAGCATGTTGAAAGATCCCACTAGTCGATCCAAAATATATCACATTTCTTGAAGAAAGTTTTTTTATAGAATGATCGCGATGTGTCCTGGGATCGTTAAAAACCACATACCATTTGTTCCGCTTTTGCATAATACACTATTACAATAAGACTGTAATTTGGTATGCTATCACTATGGTTTAGGTTGAAAAGAAAACCAAGACAGCAATAAAAAGTCTTTTGAAAGGATCCAATATGGAAATACAAATAAATGGTTTCGATACATAGGCATACATCCAACCACAATTCTATGACAAAATAAGATACAAACAAGACTTTTTATACATTTAATCTGCACGCAGGACTGACTAGTCAGCGGCTTCACATTTATTGTAATATCAAGTAACCTGAATCTGCCATATTAACGCTCTATGAAATAAATGTTTTCTGACCTAGTTGTGTATACACTTGTTTGTAATTTAGACTATGAAATATTTGTTGACCTAGTACTATAAATGAAATGTAGTTACTCTTATAGTAATAGACGTGACCAAAACTTACAAAAAATACCTAGCTTCAGGCGTGTAAACAGTGGACCCATTGTCGACCTAAAGTAATGATTGTTTTAATGATTCATCACTGTTTTCCTTTTTTATCACTGTAAAATCATTAATTTTTGGAATATTATTTTTGTTGAATTCATGGGTACTCCAGATCTAAAATTGTATATGTAGATAATAAACAGATAAAAGTTCACACAGATTATAGCACTAGCAGATTTGACGGCAAGATGTAACCACGAAATCAAGTGTCAACGGAAATGTATATATTGCAACCCCCGAGAAGATATGATTTTACAGCACAATGTAAAGCGTCTTGTCCTTTTTGGCCTGCTTAGACAGACGCGTCTGAATTTGCAACTAACAATGTATGTCTTAATCAAAGATTCCTCAACACTAGGTTTTCAGTCATCATATTATAATTCCACCGGCAAAGCTTACCAAAAAGACCTTACAAACCAAGGTACAAAAGAACTAAGATATGTATAAAATGTAAAGCGATATTTCTATATATTAAGTAAAAACTTGAAGACCTAAGGATAGGAAAATGTTTGTGTATCAATATTTTCTTTTCTTCAGACTATCATTTTGTTTCGTAAAACATGTATCTCATGTTCATTTATATAATTCTTGAAATGTTTTATAAATCATTTTATTTAAGGTTCTAATGTCCTGTTTGACGCCTTCTTTGGTTTGTGAAAACCCATAAAATATTAGTACTGACAACGTCACTTGATAGTTTTGAAACGAAGCAGTTCATTTTGTCTACACGAACACAAGATGGCACGCAGGAATGACAGCAGGGCAAATGTTATTTGCTAATTTTAAGTCAATTCAAAATTACAAAATTAGTTACAATAGTCGCCAACATTGTCACGACCGTTTTAGGCGGGAAGCCATTCTTGTTTACAGGCGACGGTGTATGTACATATGCGTTATCATATATGACTCAAGAATTTACATATCCAGGCTGTTTATCAACAGATACGGATTTCCTTTTCATAATTATTAAGTATCCTCTTTAAGTGCATATTTCTGCGAAAACCAACTGTCATTGTCGATAAAGTGATACACATGATATACTTTGTACACATGCCATAATAAAGAAAGAAAAAAAGAAAGAAAAAAGAAAAGCTTTTACCGTGATGTCACTTTAACCACGCATTGCATGTATACGATTTATATGAAAATGATAATGGATTACTAATGTAAATTGGCCTCGCAATTTATTCTTTCAGTTTCACGACATTATATGAATGTGTCATTTAAATTTTCAAAATCATAGACTTTGGCCTGAATATATGAATAAATGCCTCAGATAAAATGAAAGAATGTACCTACTTTTTTTCTTTTAGTTTCACAACATTATATCAATGTGTTTTTTTTTCGAAATCTTAAACTTTGTCAGATTAAAGAAATGATTTACATTTTCGGTCTTGTATAGGCAATTATTGGAAAGTTCCTTTCTATAGATATCTTTAAAATTCTTACTTATCACAATGACATGAATGAGACTAAGTATGGACCGTGAACCTTGTGAGTTGTCAAGTGTCTAGTAGTTAAAGGTAATGTAGACCTACCAAAGCAAACAATCGAACAGCATAACATATACATATCATGTGCCTCGGTAGCGCAGTAGGTAGCGCGTCAGTCTCATAATCACTAAACATGCACAGAGCGATCTGAAGGTCGTGAGTTCGATCCTCACCCGGGGCATTTCATTTTAGTGGATAAGATAAAGATAACAAGTGTAGGTCAAATAGCTGTTATAAAACTGTTGTTATTAGTAAACAAACACGAGCGTTCATATTAGCGTACATTTATTTTAGTATGCATAACTGTTGTTGTTGTGCGCTATATCTCCCCTGCCCATCAAGTGGGATCTACAAACTGGTTCCATCCGTCCATCTGGTTGGGTTTCTAGATCATAGCTCCAAAACTGTGATTTTTACAAATCATTCTACCAACCTTTCCTAATATCAAGTACTTTGCAGAAATTTTCATTTTCATTAATTTTTTAATGTTACCATGAAAACAAATATTTAAACCATATTTCAATACTTTTCAAGAAAACTTGGACTAGAACTCAAATGCTCTACAGAGGATTTTTCAGTATGTGCAGGTCTTTGTTGCTATGGAAACAATTAGTCAGAACCACTCATTTAGACACTTACAGAGCATGTCTCAAAGAGCCCTTCATATAATTCCATGAACTGCTTACACTCATTCTGCTATACGGGGATCATCTGTTGTTATATTTCTTTGGTTGCCATGGACACTGGTCTTATTTTCTCCTTGCACTCTTTTCAAGTGTCTTTGTGTAAATCTTTCTTTTGTTCATATCTTACCGGAGTTTCATTGAATTGGAGTTTAGATTATAGTTATGTAAACATGCTGATATTTTATTGATGTTAGCAGATAAATAATTTATTCACATAGAGCATATTTAAATAGCTTATGGGTTTGAACTGATGATAATCGTTTTCATTATAGGGCGATTACAAAATGGTGCATTGTTAATCAAAATGCATTACAATTTATGTAAAGTTGGGGAGTCATCACTCAATTATTAATCTACTTTTAGTATAATGTGTTGTCATTTTTGGAGCACACTCCTTCATTTGTCATTTGTAGTTTTGTAATTACTAGGTAAACGCCCCTTTTCACATTCCAAATATTTTTCATATGGTTTATATACTTATAAAACCCTAGTTTAGAAATGAGAATGCAAATCAAAATCAAGGCTGATGCTTAATAATCATTGCATTAATACAAGATTGATAGTGATTATTTGATAAAGGAATTTAATTAACCGATAATATTTTTTATCGTAATGAGTTAAGAATAGTCATTTTGATGTTGGCAAAATGATATAAATACATGAAATGCAAACAGTCTTGATTCTTAATGTATCATTTGTTTTAATTTAGATTTAGATGCGTAGTTTTCCGTTCAATTTTATCAAAATAACTACACGAAGAATGCCATACCACGACTATTAACAACTTCCGGATGTAATTATTTAAGTTTGCACAATCAAACTTGCTCCATGTGAACAAGTGTCTAAAATTACTTAAAATTTCACATTTTGTGAGTATAATATACTGCCAGCTGCATTTTTTTAAAAGTTGCAAAGTCTGATACCTATGAATTTATATGATTTTGTTTTTCAGTACTTTGACCATTCAGCTTTAGTTTCAAGCTACAATGAGTTGTTTTTCGAAGTCTACATACATTAAATGATTTGAAATGCAAAAAGAGGTTAGTCGTAAATCGTTGTATTTGATATATATCAAGGCAACTGTTTAATTAGAAAGGCTGCTATGGTTTAAATATGAAATTAGTGTAAGATATATGGACTTGCACTGGAACTTCTAGAGGTTATCATACATATCATAACAATAATAAAGCATGAAGACATTTCTTTATTTAAAGTCTCAACTTTAGCATTTGTAATAAATCAAGAAAGTCTCACGGGACAATCACATGGAAAATCATTTCAATAAAAAGAAAGAAAAAAGACAATACTAAAACAAATATTAAGGATTATAAAAAAATATTAAAAAAAAAAACAAAAAAAAAAAAAAAAAAAAAAAAAAACAAAAAAAAAAAAAAAAAAAAAAAAAAAAAAAAAAAAAGAGAGAGAAAAATAGAAATATCAAAATATATACATATAACACAAAGAAAAAAGGATAGCGATGTGCAAAGGTTTTACTCAGATGTAGTTGACCAATATGATGAGTATAATAAATCATTTTTAGAACTTTTAAGATAAGAAGCAACAAGTTAATTCTTACCTCATTGCATATGTAAGATGTGAATGAATGACACACGGGAGACTTAATATCAACATCTATGAGCAACAACATATACTTCCATATTTCCAATCACATACTGTTTTAGCATCATTATTCTATAGTAAGGAGAACAACAAAACAGCCGTACGACTAAGCTAGTCTGATTTACATAAAATCCTAGCTACTTTATATGGTATCTGTGCTCAAAGGTGCATAACTCCGGCTAAAGTTATTTTTCACCACATAAAACATAGCAGGCGATTGCTGCTTGCAATTTTAATACATCTTTTTCCACAGTTCTTTTCAATTGTCACCATATGATGGAAAACTGCTTTTACCAGAATATACATTAATAACACTCAGTAATGTCATTTGTCAGGGATAGACCATAGGCTACAAAATCCTCGTAGAAATAAATGAAAGTTACTGTTAGAACAAACAAAATAAAAATACAGACATGTCAAGATAATATAATTTCAAACTTCACTTCAATGAAATATTGACAAAATATCAACGAAAAAAGATTACATTGAGAGTGACTCTGTATAATTCATAAATAAGATCATATGTTAGGGAAGGTAAAGCTTACTCTGCTTCATCGACGACATTATGATACATTGGTCAATTAAAGTAATATCAGCTTCCAAAATAAATAACGATAAGCAACAGCAAAATACTAGAAAACTTCCAACTACATATTGTACAAAAATGTTATATTTCTCCTCCTAACATATTGGACGTCGTGTTAGTTTTCATTGTTCACTAATATCAATAATTAAGAAAATTATCGATACATATTTCTGTAACTGCCAAGCATGTATTTTAGTTTTATACATAGAGGCTGCACTGATGCAAGTACATCATGAAAAAAAGTAGGAATACAGATCTCTGTGCTTTCGTTCTATTTTCCTTTCTGTGTTTCACTATTGTATTTTAAAATCATTACCGTCTGAATCTGAAATTATGCCAATCACTGCCGTTTATTCATATATCTATGTTAAATTTTTCACGACTCAATTTTCAGAATTATGATAATTCCTTTAACAGCTGTGTAGAAAATCACCATGGTCCATGGTTACAATGATCTCAAAATCAAATAATTCGCGTAGAGAAAGTCAGAAAGAATATAGATGAATATGTCCTCATTAGATATGATGATGAAATAGAAATATTTTTGTAAATTAGCATTGCATGATATATTTACATATCGTGATATTGGTATGATGTAACAATTTTAGTTCGTGTTGTGCAGATTTGAGTTATAACATAAATATTGAATTTTTGCCACATGCCAGGAGATGAAACACGAGATATTACACTTCTAAACACCTTTGGTCCGTATATGCTAAGTAAGGCACGACATGAACGTAAATATAACGACTTTAACAATGTATTCTGAGCAAAAACAGATAAAAAACAACTGATGTATGCCTAAAGTATTCAAGATCTGTACGGCAAACCTTAAATGAAATTTGGTGACAGAATATCTGTTAGTAAGAACATATGATACACTTTAAATATCATTTTCGTTTGTTCTAAGATCAAAACTTATGTTATAAGAACAGCAATGGAACACTTTGCATACTGGTGATAATCGTTGTTACAACCAGATTATCAATACGGACATAATATTCCCAAACAAGGCAAACGATATGTTTAAGGTTACAAAACCTTGAATTTTGTCCTTTGATAAATAGACAATTCTTTAAAGAACGTTTCTGAATCAATTTTACACCATGAAATTACTTCGAATGATCCTGATGTATACTTATTTACTTCTATTTGTAATGTGTTCACAGTGATATCTACAAGGACGAACTCACTAACGTGATCAAGGTTTCAATTTCACTGCAACTAGTGCACAAAATGTAACCAGGTCACACCAGTGGTATGGCAGCATTGCTGAGTGTTACATTGGTGCATATTTATGAACGTTGTAATCTAAAGAACACACATAACGCTATTTAACACCTGCTTCCTTAACAAATGGACAGTTCTTTCATTATGGAAACGACGTCAAATGTTTTCACTATGATGTATAAATGGAGGGATGATTCAAAGTATTGTACGATTTGTTGGCGTATTTTTTGTTTGTTTTTGTTTTCATCATATTTGACGTGCCAGGCGTGTCTTTACACTATTATCCAGAAAGATTATTCCCTGATATGGAATATATAAGTAATAACTTTAGAATATAATCAAGGCTGAGTCATAAGAGATTCAGACCATAGTCATTCTCATCATAATTATGGAGCTAGCGCACTTCACAGTGTAGATTTTGACGTTGCTATCGATTAGAGTGGATGTTTTTTTTTGCTATCGCATCCAAGACTCGAGCATTTTGGCCATTAGCATCACTGACGAGACCTAGAAGAACGAAACATCTGTATGATGTAGTTTATTTCATTGATTGTTTCTACTGTGTATAATTCTTTTGTATCGGAGGGAACTACATGTTTATGTGTCTTTTGTACAACTGAATTCCTGATCTAAGTCGCACTACTTACTCTATCAACATAACATTACAATCATTTTACCGTCTCTAGTTCTTCTTGGAAGCATATATTTCGATTTTTACCTTCACCGAAACCAAATGGACAGTGTTCAACCAAGCTGTATGATAAACGTGATAATTTCAATTTCTGGAAAGAAACAAGTGAGCATCTCCAACCAATTTTAATTCATAGTTGATTCAGTGTCAATGAGCCTGTTCCCATTATCGCGATTTTCGTGCAAGAAGTCGTCACCTGACGGACAAACTCGTAACATCGGGGTTCAAAATATACAGATTGATACAAATTATTTCGACATTTTATGGTCACCTTAATGAAATCATTGAGAAATATACTCTTTCTTTGCTTGATAGGAAGTTGGAATTCTTTTCTTCTTACATCCGTTGTTCTCATTTGAGAACGTGAAATTACTTTCTTGGATTGACCAAAGTTTACATGCCGTCCAGAAAGCGGACAAACTTCCGGAACACCTGGCCGTATTATCCTTATAATTTTTCAGAAGTCTATGTGTAATTATAACTTTTATTCATATTTTGCATTTGCTTTCTTGTATTTAAGTTTGAGTTATGATTGTGTTGCGATGTAAATATTTTCTAGATTGTTTTCAAAATATCGTCTCCTTAAGATGATCATTCATATCTCAATGTATTATTCATGCTGCTGCCAACCATTAATTTGAAAGCTATTGCCTTCGTGTAGCTCTCTGGCTCAGAATACACATTTTTACATTTATTATCAATTTCAAAACGGGAAGAGCTTCCAATGTTCTTGATATCAGTTCCACAAAAGTATACCCAACAATGATATTGTTTGAATTGTCCAGATTTCAATGCAGTATATCTGATGCTCATTAGTGCATCGAAAGAAATAAATTTGCTAAGTGTTATTTGCAATGTGTCTGT
This sequence comes from Ylistrum balloti, assembly GCF_031769215.1. NCBI lineage: Eukaryota > Metazoa > Mollusca > Bivalvia > Pectinida > Pectinidae > Ylistrum > Ylistrum balloti. Next base: position 1,316,825 of record NW_026781961.1, read on the forward strand.
TACGACGAGGAAAAATAAATTCAGGACAAAATTAGACACAAATTTGACCTCTGTTAAAATGTAGGTCTTTAGCAACTATGGTGCCGTAGAATCTCCACAAAATCTCAATTGTCTATTTGATAGCGTGGATTGCTCATGTAAATATACGTGGTGTTATTTATATGGAGTGACACGGTAAATATGTTCAGCAAATGAAAAACATATTGCAATGCTTTCAAGTATGTAGTCAAACATGTTAACATGTATCATGGTTGCCCGCGTGAAGACAGGTTCGGCCAGATTGTCTTGACAGCAAGGAATGATGGGAAAATGAAAACAGAATTGTTCGTAGAAACTAAGAATTCTATGAACTTAATAAAATTTTTAATAAATACAATTTAAGAAAACATAATATTTTAATTCATGCTTTGTTTCATTGGTTTTCATCTCTAATTCAGGCTTTACTTTTTCAATTGGCAAAACAACTTTTTTAAAGGACGATGTGCCTCGGTAGCGCAGTAGGTAGCGCGTCAGTCTCATAATCACTAAACATGTACAGAGCGATCTGAAGGTCGTGAGTTCGATCCTCACCCGGGGCATTTACTTTTCATACTGTTTTTGTTACCAATTCATGGATTCTTTATTAGAAAACCAACCGAAGAGAAATCAACACATGTATCTGACGACATTGCAGGTTCAGAAGACACAGCTGTACTCAACAAAACATTGCTATACTCTAACTCTTCGTATATGGAACGGTCTACAACGCAGACTATTCCACCTCATCTAAACCTCTATTCTATGTATCTATGGTATTTTAGTATTGCAAAAGGTAGGATTGAAAATTAGGCTTTCAGAGCTTATAATCTGAATTTTGAGTTCATGCAGACAAGACGGCTTACATCTGTCATTAGCCTGCTCCCATTATCACAATTTTCGTGCAAGAACTCGTAAACTGACAACTGAACTTGTACTAACAGGATTAAACAGATGCAGGTTGATGAAAATTACGGGAACATTATATGCTCGCCATAGTTATCTCATCGAGAAAAATTCTATTTCTTTGCTTTGCAGGAAAATGTATGTCTTAGATGCTCGTTAGTTTGGTGACATTACTTTTGGGATGGATCAAAGTTTACACGGCGGATGTCGTCGATGAAGCAGATGACACTTACTCTTCTGGAACACCTGGTCATATTGTCCTTGTATTTGCTCAGAAGTCACCGTGTAAATATCACTTTTGTTCATAGTTTGCATAAGTTTTATTGAATTAAAGTTTGAATTATGATTATGTTGCCATGATGATGTTTTCTTGGGTTTATTTTTTTTCGAATATCGTCTCCTTAAGATGATCATTTCATATCTCAATGTATTATTCTTAAGTCCATGCTGCTGGCAGCCATTAATTTGAAAGTTATTGCCTTCGTGTAGTTCTCTGGCCCAGAACACACATTTATACATTTGTTAGCAATTTCAAAACGGGAAGAGCTTTCGATGTTCTTGATATCAGTTCCACAAAAGTATACCCAACAATGATATTGTTTGAATAGGCCAGATTTCAATGCAGTATATCTGATGTTCATTAGTGCATCGAAAGAAATGAATTTGCGAAGTGTTATTTGCAATGTGTCTGGTACGACGAGGAAAAAAATTAAGGGCAAAATTAGACACAAATTTGACCTCTGTTAAAATGTAGGTCTTTAGCAACTATGGTGCCGTAGAATCTCCACAAAATCTCAATTATCTATTGGATAGCGTGGATTGCTCAGGTAAATATACGTGGTGTTATTTATATGGAGTGACAAGGTAAATATGTTCAGCAAATGAAAAACATATTGCAATGCTTTCAAGTATGTAGTCAAACATGTTAACATGTATCATGGTTGCCCGCGTGAAGACAGGTTCGGCCAGATTGTCTTGACAGCAAGGAATGATGGGAAAATGAAAACAGAATTGTTCGTAGAAACTAAGAATTCTATGAACTTAATAAAATCTTTAATAAATACAATTTAAGAAAACATAATATTTTAATTCATGTTTTGTTTCATTGGTTTTCATCTCTAATTCAGGCTTTAATTTTTCAATTGGCAAAACCACTTTTTTAAAGGATGCATGTGCCTCGGTAGCGCAGTAGGTAGCGCGTCAGTCTCATAATCACTAAACATGTACAGAGCGATCTGAAGGTCGTGAGTTCGATCCTCACCCGGGGCATTTACTTTTCATACTGTTTTTGTTACCAATTCATGGATACATTATTAGAAAGCCAACCGAAGGGAAAATCAACACATGCATCTGACGACATTGCAGGTTCAGAAGACACAGCTGTACTCAACAAAACATTGCTCTACTCTAACTCTTCGTATATGAAACGGTCTACAACGCAGACTATTCCACCTCATCTAAACCTCTATTCTATGTATCTATGGTATTTTAGTATTGCAAAAGGTAGGATTGAAAATTAGGCTTTCAGAGCTTATAATCTGAATTTTGAGTTCATGCTGACAACATTGCTTACATCTGTCATTAGCCTGCTCCCATTATCACAATTTTCGTGCAAGAACTCGTAAACTGACAACTGAACTTGTACTAACAGGATTAAACAGATGCAGGTTGATGAAAATTACGGGAACATTATATGGTCGCCATAGTTATCTCATCGAGAAAAATTCTATTTCTTTGCTTAGCAGGAAGTTGGATGTCTTAGATGCTCGTTAGTTTGGTGATATTACTTTTTGGGATGGATCAAAGTTTACACGGCGGATGTCGTCGATGAAGCAGATGACACTTACTCTTCTGGAACACCTGGTCATATTGTCCTTGTATTTGCTCAGAAGTCACCGTGTAAATATCACTTTTGTTCATAGTTTGCATAAGTTTTATTGAATTAAAGTTTGAATTATGATTATGTTGCCATGATGATGTTTTCTTGGGTTTATTTTTTTTCGAATATCGTCTCCTTAAGATGATCATTTCATATCTCAATGTATTATTCTCAAGTCCATGCTGCTGGCAGCCATTAATTTGAAAGTTATTGCCTTCGTGTAACTCTCTGGCCCAGAATACACATTTTTACATTGATTATCAATTTCAAAACGGGAGGAGCTTCCGATGTTCTTGATATCAGTTCCACAAAAGTATACCCAACAATGATATTGTTTGAATTGTCCAGATTTCAATGCAGTATATATGATGTTCATTAGTGCATCGAAAGAAATAAATTTGCTAAGTGTTATTTGCAATGTGTTTGTTACGACGAGGAAAAAAATTAAGGGCAAAATTAGACACAAATTTGACCTCTGTTAAAATGTAGGTCTTTAGCAACTATGGTGCCTTAGAATCTCCACAAAATCTCAATTGTCTATTGGATAGCTCAGGTAAATATACGTGGTGTTATTTATATGGAGTGACACGGTAAATATGTTCAGCAAATGAAAAACATATTGCAATGCTTTCAAGTATGTAGTCAAACATGTTAACATGTATCATGGTTGCCCGCGTGAAGACAGGTTCGGCCAGATTGTCTTGACAGCAAGGAATGATGGGAAAATGAAAACAGAATTGTTCGTAGAAACTAAGAATTCTATGAACTTAATAAAATCTTTAATAAATACAATTTAAGAAAACATAATATTTTAATTCATGTTTTGTTTCATTGGTTTTCATCTCTAATTCAGGCTTTTTTTTCAATTGGCAAAACCACTTTTTTAAAGGATGCATGTGCCTCGGTAGCGCAGTAGGTAGCGCGTCAGTCTCATAATCACTAAACATGTACAGAGCGATCTGAAGGTCGTGAGTTCGATCCTCACCCGGGGCATTTACTTTTCATACTGTTTTTGTTACCAATTCATGGATTCTTTATTAGAAAACCAACCGAAGAGAAATCAACACATGTATCTGACGACATTGCAGGTTCAGAAGACACAGCTGTACTCAACAAAACATTGCTCTACTCTAACTCTTCGTATATGAAACGGTCTACAACGCAGACTATTCCACCTCATCTAAACCTCTATTCTATGTATCTATGGTATTTTAGTATTGCAAAAGGTAGGATTAAAATTAGGCTTTCAGAGCTTATAATCTGAATTTTGAGTTCATGCTTACAACACTGCTTACATCTGTCATTAGCCTGCTCCCATTATCACAATTTTCGTGCAAGAACTCGTAAACTGACAACTGAACTTGTACTAACAGGATTAAACAGATGCAGGTTGATGAAAATTACGGGAACATTATATGCTCGCCATAGTTATCTCATCGAGAAAAAATCTATTTCTTTGCTTAGCAGGAAGATGTATGTCTTAGATGCTCGTTAGTTTGGTGATATTACTTTTTGGGATGGATCAAAGTTTACACGGCGGATGTCGTCGATGAAGCAGATGACACTTACTCTTCTGGAACACCTGGTCATATTGTCCTTGTATTTGCTCAGAAGTCACCGTGTAAATATCACTTTTGTTCATAGTTTGCATAAGTTTTATTGAATTAAAGTTTGAATTATGATTATGTTGCCATGATGATGTTTTCTTGGGTTTGTTTTTTTGGAATATCGTCTCCTTAAGATGATCATTTCATATCTCAATGTATTATTCTTAAGTCCATGCTGCTGGCAGCCATTAATTTGAAAGTTATTGCCTTCGTGTAGTTCTCTGGCCCAGAACACACATTTATACATGTTAGCAATTTCAAAACGGGAAGAGCTTTCGATGTTCTTGATATCAGTTCCACAAAAGTATACCCAACAATGATATTGTTTGAATAGGCCAGATTTCAATGCAGTATATCTGATGTTCATTAGTGCATCGAAAGAAATGAATTTGCGAAGTGTTATTTGCAATGTGTCTGTTACGACGAGGAAAAAAATTAAGGGCAAAATTAGACACAAATTTGACCTCTGTTAAAATGTAGGTCTTTAGCAACTATGGTGCCGTAGAATCTCCACAAAATCTCAATTGTCTATTGGATAGCGTGGATTGCGCAGGTAAATATACGTGGTGTTATCTATATGGAGTGACACGGTAAATATGTTCAGCAAATGAAAAACATATTGCAATGCTTTCAAGTATGTAGTCAAACATGTTAACATGTATCATGGTTGCCCGCGTGAAGACAGGTTCGGCCAGATTGTCTTGACAGCAAGGAATGATGGGAAAATGAAAACAGAATTGTTCTAGAAACTAAGAATTCTATGAACTTAATAAAATCTTTAATAAATACAATTTAAGAAAACATAATATTTTAATTCATGTTTTGTTTCATTGGTTTTCATCTCTAATTCAGGCTTTAATTTTTCAATTGGCAAAACCACTTTTTTAAAGGATGCATGTGCCTCGGTAGCGCAGTAGGTAGCGCGTCAGTCTCATAATCACTAAACATGTACAGAGCGATCTGAAGGTCGTGAGTTCGATCCTCACCCGGGGCATTTACTTTTCATACTGTTTTTGTTACCAATTCATGGATTCTTTATTAGAAAACCGCCCGAAGAGAAATCAACACATGCATCTGACGACATTGCAGGTTCAGAAGACACAGCTGTACTCAACAAAACATTACAATACTCTAACTCTTCGTATATGAAACGGTCTACAACGCAGACTATTCTACCTCATCTAAACCTCTATTCTATGTATCTATGGTATTTTAGTATTGCAAAAGGTAGGATTGAAAATTAGGCTTTCAGAGCTTATAATCTGAATTTTGAGTTCATGCTGACAACATTGCTTACATCTGTCATTAGCCTGCTCCCATTATCACAATTTTCGTGCAAGAACTCGTAAACTGACAACTGAACTTGTACTAACAGGATTAAACAGATGCAGGTTGATGAAAATTACGGGAACATTATATGCTCGCCATAGTTATCTCATCGAGAAAAATTCTATTTCTTTGCTTAGTAGGAAGATGTATGTCTTAGATGCTCGTTAGTTTGGTGACATTACTTTTGGGATGGATCAAAGTTTACACGGCGGATGTCGTCGATGAAGCAGATGACACTTACTCTTCTGGAACACCTGGTCATATTGTCCTTGTATTTGCTCAGAAGTCACCGTGTAAATATCACTTTTGTTCATAGTTTGCATAAGTTTTATTGAATTAAAGTTTGAATTATGATTATGTTGCCATGATGATGTTTTCTTGGGTTTATTTTTTTTGGAATATCGTCTCCTTAATGATCATTTCATATCTCAATGTATTATTCTTAAGTCCATGCTGCTGGCAGCCATTAATTTGAAAGTTATTGCCTTCGTGTAGTTCTCTGGCCCAGAACACACATTTATACATTTGTTAGCAATTTCAAAACGGGAAGAGCTTTCGATGTTCTTGATATCAGTTCCACAAAAGTATACCCAACAATGATATTGTTTGAATAGGCCAGATTTCAATGCAGTATATCTGATGTTCATTAGTGCATCGAAAGAAATGAATTTGCGAAGTGTTATTTGCAATGTGTCTGTTACGACGAGGAAAAAAATTAAGGGCAAAATTAGACACAAATTTGACCTCTGTTAAAATGTAAGTCTTTAGCAACTATGGTGCCTTAGAATCTCCACAAAATCTCAATTGTCTTTTGGATAGCTCAGGTAAATATACGTGGTGTTATTTATATGGAGTGACACGGTAAATATGTTCAGCAAATGAAAAACATATTGCAATGCTTTCAAGTATGTAGTCAAACATGTTAACATGTATCATGGTTGCCCGCGTGAAGACAGGTTCGGCCAGATTGTCTTGACAGCAAGGAATGATGGGAAAATGAAAACAGAATTGTTCGTAGAAACTAAGAATTCTATGAACTTAATAAAATCTTTAATAAATACAATTTAAGAAAACATAATATTTTAATTCATGTTTTGTTTCATTGGTTTTCATCTCTAATTCAGGCTTTACTTTTTCAATTGGCAAAACCACTTTTTTAAAGGATGCATGTGCCTCGGTAGCGCAGTAGGTAGCGCGTCAGTCTCATAATCACTAAACATGTACAGAGCGATCTGAAGGTCGTGAGTTCGATCCTCACCCGGGGCATTTACTTTTCATACTGTTTTTGTTACCAATTCATGGATTCTTTATTAGACCACCAACCGAAGGGAAAATCAACACATACATCTGACGACATTGCAGGTTCAGAAGACACAGCTGTACTCAACAAAACATCACAATACTCTAACTCTTCGTATATGAAACGGTCTACAACGCAGACTATTCCACCTCATCTAAACCTCTATTCTATATATCTATGGTATTTTAGTATTGCAAAAGGAAGGATTGAAAATTAGTCTTTCAGAGCTTATAATCTGAATTTTGAGTTCATGCTGACAACACTGCTTACATCTATCATTAGCCTGCTCCCATTATCACAATTTTCGTGCAAGAACTCGTAAACTGACAACTGAACTTGTACTAACAGGATTAAACAGATGCAGGTTGATGAAAATTACGGGAACATTATATGCTCGCCATAGTTATCTCATCGAGAAAAATTCTATTTCTTTGCTTTGCAGGAAAATGTATGTCTTAGATGCTCGTTAGTTTGGTGACATTACTTTTGGGATGGATCAAAGTTTACACGGCGGATGTCGTCGATGAAGCAGATGACACTTACTCTTCTGGAACACCTGGTCATATTGTCCTTGTATTTGCTCAGAAGTCACCGTGTAAATATCACTTTTGTTCATAGTTTGCATAAGTTTTATTGAATTAAAGTTTGAATTTTGATTATGTTGCCATGATGGTGTTTTCTTGGGTTTATTTTTTTTTCGAATATCGTCTCCTTGAGATGATCATTTCATATCTCAATGTATTATTCTTAAGTCCATGCTGATGGCAGCCATTAATTTGAAAGTTATTGCCTTCGTGTAGTTCTCTGGCCCAGAACACACATTTATACATTTGTTAGCAATTTCAAAACGGGAGGAGCTTTCGATGTTCTTGATATCAGTTCCACAAAAGTATACCCAACAATGATATTGTTTGAATAGGCCAGATTTCAATGCAGTATATATGATGTTCATTAGTGCATCGAAAGAAACGGAGTTGCTACGTGTTATTTGCAATGTGTCTGTTACGACGAGGAAAAATAACTTAAGGGCAAAAATAGACGCAAATTTGACCTCTGTTAAAATGTAAGTCTTTAGCAACTATGGTGCCTTAGAATCTCCACAAATTCTCAATTATCTATTGGATAGCTCAGGTAAATATACGTGGTGTTATTTATATGGAGTGACACGGTAAATATGTTCAGCAAATGAAAAACATATTGCAATGCTTTCAAGTATGTAGTCAAACATGTTAACATGTATCATGGTTGCCCGCGTGAAGACAGGTTCGGCCAGATTGTCTTGACAGCAAGGAATGATGGGAAAATGAAAACAGAATTGTTCGTAGAAACTAAGAATTCTATGAACTTAATAAAATCTTTAATAAATACAATTTAAGAAAACATAATATTTTAATTCATGTTTTGTTTCATTGGTTTTCATCTCTAATTCAGGCTTTACTTTTTCAATTGGCAAAACCACTTTTTTAAAGGATGCATGTGCCTCGGTAGCGCAGTAGGTAGCGCGTCAGTCTCATAATCACTAAACATGTACAGAGCGATCTGAAGGTCGTGAGTTCGATCCTCACCCGGGGCATTTACTTTTCATACTGTTTTTGTTACCAATTCATGGATTCTTTATTAGAAAACCGCCCGAAGAGAAATCAACACATGCATCTGACGACATTGCAGGTTCAGAAGACACAGCTGTACTCAACAAAACATTACAATACTCTAACTCTTCGTATATGAAACGGTCTACAACGCAGACTATTCTACCTCATCTAAACCTCTATTCTATGTATCTATGGTATTTTAGTATTGCAAAAGGTAGGATTGAAAATTAGGCTTTCAGAGCTTATAATCTGAGTTTTGAGTTCATGCTGACAACATTGCTTACATCTGTCATTAGCCTGCTCCCATTATCACAATTTTCGTGCAAGAACTCGTAAACTGACAACTGAACTTGTACTAACAGGATTAAACAGATGCAGGTTGATGAAAATTACGGGAACCTTATATGGTCGCCATAGTTATCTCATCGAGAAAAATTCTATTTCTTTGCTTAGCAGGAAAATGTACGTCTTAGATGCTCGTTAGTTTGGTGACATTACTTTTGGGATGGATCAAAGTTTACACGGCGGATGTCGTCGATGAAGCAGATGACACTTACTCTTCTGGAACACCTGGTCATATTGTCCTTGTATTTGCTCAGAAGTCACCATGTAAATATCACTTTTGTTCATAGTTTGCATAAGTTTTATTGAATTAAAGTTTGAATTTTGATTATGTTGCCATGATGGTGTTTGCTTGGGTTTATGTTTTTTTCGAATATCGTCTCCTTAAGATGATCATTTCATATCTCAATGTATTATTCTTAAGTCCATGCTGATGGCAGCCATTAATTTGAAAGTTATTGCCTTCGTGTAGTTCTCTGGCCCAGAACACACATTTATACATTTGTTAGCAATTTCAAAACGGGAAGAGCTTTCGATGTTCTTGATATCAGTTCCACAAAAGTATACCCAACAATGCTACTTTTTGAATTTTCCCGATTTCAATGCAGTATATATGATGTTCATTAGTGCATCGAAAGAAACGGAGTTGCTACGTGTTATTTGCAATGTGTCTGGTACGACGAGGAAAAATAACTTAAGGGCAAAAATAGACGCAAATTTGACCTCTGTTAAAATGTAAGTCTTTAGCAACTATGGTGCCTTAGAATCTCCACAAAATCTCAATTGTCTATTGGATAGCTCAGGTAAATATACGTGGTGTTATTTATATGGAGTGACAAGGTAAATATGTTCAGCAAATGAAAAACATATTGCAATGCTTTCAAGTATGTAGTCAAACATGTTAACATGTATCATGGTTGCCCGCGTGAAGACAGGTTCGGCCAGATTGTCTTGACAGCAAGGAATGATGGGAAAATGAAAACAGAATTGTTCGTAGAAACTAAGAATTCTATGAACTTAATAAAATCTTTAAAAAATACAATTGAAGAAAACATAATATTTTAATTCATGTTTTTTTTTTCATTGGTTTTCATCTCTAATTCAGGCTTTACTTTTCCAATTGGCAAAACCATTTTTTAAAGGATGCATGTGCCTCGGTAGCGCAGTAGGTAGCGCGTCAGTCTCATAATCACTGAACATGTACAGAGCGATCTGAAGGTCGTGAGTTCGATCCTCACCCGGGGCATTTACTTTTCATACTTTTTTGTTACCAATTCATGGATTCATTATTAGAAAGCCAACCGAAGGGAAAATCAACACATGCATCTGACGACATTGCAGGTTCAGAAGACACAGCTGTACTCAACAAAACATCACAATACTCTAACTCTTCGTATATGGAACGGTCTACAACGCAGACTATTCCACCTTATCTAAACCTCTATTCTATTGTATTTTAGTATTGCAAAAAGTAGGATTGAAAATTAGGCTTTCAGAGCTTATAATCTGAGTTTTGAGTTCGTGCTCACAATACTGCTTACATCTGTCATTAGCCTGCTCCCATTATCACAATTTTCGTGCAAGAACTCGTAAACTGACAACTGAACTTGTACTAACAGGATTAAACAGATGCAGGTTGATGAAAATTACGGGAACATTATATGCTCGCCATAGTTATCTCATCGAGAAAAATTCTATTTCTTTGCTTTGCAGGAAAATGTATGTCTTAGATGCTCGTTAGTTTGGTGACATTACTTTTGGGATGGATCAAAGTTTACACGGCGGATGTCGTCGATGAAGCAGATGACACTTACTCTTCTGGAACACCTGGTCATATTGTCCTTGTATTTGCTCAGAAGTCACCGTGTAAATATCACTTTTGTTCATAGTTTGCATAAGTTTTATTGAATTAAAGTTTGAATTATGATTATGTTGCCATGATGGTGTTTTCTTGGGTTTATTTTTTTTCGAATATCGTCTCCTTAAGATGATCATTTCATATCTCAATGTATTATTCTTAAGTCCATGCTGATGGCAGCCATTAATTTGAAAGTTATTGCCTTCGTGTAGTTCTCTGGCCCAGAACACACATTTATACATTTGTTAGCAATTTCAAAACGGGAGGAGCTTTCGATGTTCTTGATATCAGTTCCACAAAAGTATACCCAACAATGATATTGTTTGAATAGGCCAGATTTCAATGCAGTATATCTGATGTTCATTAGTGCATCGAAAGAAATGGAGTTGCTACGTGTTATTTGCAATGTGTCTGTTACGACGAGGAAAAATAACTTAAGGGCAAAATTAGACGCAAATTTGACATCTGTTAAAATGTAAGTCTTTAGCAACTATGGTGCCTTAGAATCTCCACAAATTCTCAATTGTCTATTGGATAGCTCAGGTAAATATACGTGGTGTTATTTATATGGAGTGACACGGTAAATATGTTCAGCAAATGAAAAACATATTGCAATGCTTTCAAGTATGTAGTCAAACATGTTAACATGTATCATGGTTGCCCGCGTGAAGACAGGTTCGGCCAGATTGTCTTGACAGCAAGGAATGATGGGAAAATGAAAACAGAATTGTTCGTAGAAACTAAGAATTCTATGAACTTAATAAAATCTTTAATAAATACAATTTAAGAAAACATAATATTTTAATTCATGTTTTGTTTCATTGGTTTTCATCTCTAATTCAGGCTTTATTTTTCAATTGGCAAAACAACTTTTTTTGAAGGATGCATGTGCCTCGGTAGCGCAGTAGGTAGCGCGTCAGTCTCATAATCACTAAACATGTACAGAGCGATCTGAAGGTCGTGAGTTCGATCCTCACCCGGGGCATTTACTTTTCATACTGTTTTTGTAACCAATTCATCTATTCTTTATTAGAAAAAACAACCGAAGGGAAAATCAACACATTCATCTGACGACATTGCAGGTTCAGAAGACACAGCTATTACAATACTCTAACTCTTCGTATATGAAACGGTCTACAACGCAGACTATTCCACCTCATCTAAACCTCTATTCTATGTATCTATGGTATTTTAGTATTCCAAAAGGAAGGATTGAAAATTAGGCTTTCAGAGCTTGTAATCTGAGTTTTGAGTTCATGCTGACAAGACTGCTTACATCTGTCATTGGCTTGTTCCCATTTTCACGATTTTCGTGCAAGAACTCGTAAACTGACGATCAAACATATACCAACGGGATTAAACAGGTGCAGGTTGATGAAAATTATCGGGAAATATATATGGTCGCCATAGTAATTTCAAGTTGGATGTGTTTGATGCTCGTTACTTTGGCTGTTGGATCAGTTGTTGTATAACTTATTCTGAGTTGAGAACGTGACGTTACTTTCTTTGATGGACCAATGTTTACATGGCAGATGTCATCGATGAATAAATGATAATAATAACAATAATAAACATTCTTTATTGAGGATGAAACATGTTTGGCCAAACGGCTAATCTTCCACATGGTCCTCTTGTTAGTAAAATACATGGGTTTATTACAAAATTAAATGACAATAACGGCACACTCTATAACATAAAACAGAATCACAATTTAATGAGACAAAATAACCTTTTAAGCTACTATCACCACATGTGTTAAGGTGAAAATGTCAGAATGCACAATATTCATGCAAAGTTGTTACATTTATTGAATAGTTATTGCCTAATATCCATAACATGCTAATATAGCTAAACGTAAAAATTGACCTAGTTATACGCTAATGTAGCATATTCTAAAATATTTTTATTACCAAATTAAGAGGTGAAATTTAAAAAGTATGAAGATGTTTGATAAGCTTTTGTTTAAAACTAGGAAATGTGTTTAAAGACTTCAACTCATTTGGAAGTCCATTCGGAAGTTGAATACCAGCAATAAGAAATTGTTTACTATAGGATGTTGTTCTTTGATTTGGAACACTGATGTTGTTTGCATTTGAAACCTTAATACTTCTAAAATGGCCATTCTGTTTCAAGCACAAATGTTCTGGCACTGTTCCATGTTGACATTGAAACATGCTCCAAAGAACCATCTTCCATATTCAAATTTCGAGAGTATTCATTACGTGATAATGTCTGTTTTGAAGCAACTAGCAAGCATTTGGACTTAATTACATTCACAATCATTCTATTTTCATCACACCAGGTCTCAACATAAGAAATATCTTGTTGAAGTTGTCATTGAGCACTTTCAATAAAAGCACCAGACGCAGATAAACTAGAATCCTCTGCATACATGTCAGTTTGAGGTTGAACACACAAAGATAAGTCATTAATAGAAATCAAAAACATCAAATGGCCGAGTATGGGACTCTGATGCACATCATGTATTATAGTCATTGCATCTGATAAACTTCCTGCAATAGATACTTTTTGTGCTCGGTTTTTGAGGTAAGATGTAGACCAGGACACTTTTGTGATCACATTTATACAACTGCACTTTATCAATAAGAAAACTGTGATTTACCAAGTCGAAGGCCTTTTTATGAACAAAAAATATTACTCCAGTTAAAAGACCTTCATCAATACTTTTGCCCACGTATTTACAATGTTCAAAAGTGTCGTCCCACAAGAATGTTTCTCTCTGAAACCAGACTGTGAAGAAACAATAAGGTCATTTTCTGTTTAAAAATCATAAAAAGTGCTATGTGCATGTCGTCCTTACAATTTTGATAAGATAGGTAATACAGAAATAGGTCTTGAATTGAAGACATCAACAGCACATCCACTTTTGAAAAGTGGTGTAACTTTGGCCAATTTCCACTGACTTGATAATTTATCTGCTTGAATGCTCAGATTCATCATATAGGCAATCGAGGGTGCAATTTCGGAAAATGCTACTTTCAGTAATCGAGAACTAATACCGTCTACACCAACAACTTTTTTAAAAAACTAATGATTAAAAAAATGTCAACAAAATCAGTGTCCATATTTGGAATTACGAAATCACAGTTTTCAACTATTTTCTTTGAGATGAACCTTTTAAGCTTTTCATATGAAGGGCCAATATGAATATTATCATAGAGCGAAGTTGATTTTTCAGCTATACCAGTACTTATTGAAAAGGTCAACCATTTTCTTTTTATCATAAATATTTTCACCATTATTTTCAATAACATTTGGTGAAGAACTTGTCCGTTTCGTAACAACTTCACGAACGAATTTCTTCAAATTAATCGGATCATCTAGATTCTTTTCAATATCAGACTTGTAGTAAGATGAATTTGCTTCTACAATTTCACTTTTTACTTGGTTTCTCTGGATCTTATATTGATCATAGTCACCATCACGCTTAACTTGATCTCTACATTTCATACTTTCCAGGATAGTTGCATCCATCCATTCAGAATGACTGGATTTTTTCACCCTTTTTTTCCAGTTTTGGAGCATATATATCAACTATGCTGTAAAATAGGTGTAGCCATGTTTCCAGTACATCATCTATGTCAGAAAAAGTTTCAATTACTGACCAAGGAGCACTGGCTAATTCGGTTTTTTAATTTAAATTCATCAAAATACTTAAAAGATTAGAAAACAAAAATTAATATGTGAACATTTTGATCCAAATGTTTTTTACGCACAACACACACAAGGTAGTGGTCACTAAGTCCATTTCTCAATACCTTGGCTACTCTAATAAAATCTGGTTTGGAAACATATACATGGTCAATCAGAGTTTCTGTAGTTGCAGTAACAAGGGTTGGGTCCTTTCTATTTGATGAAGTTGTAGAGTTTCCAATAGGTCACTAAGATCACAAGTATCTTTTATTAAGTTTATATGAAAGTCGCCCATTACCACAATTTCCTTGCCTTCATTTTGACAGGACCCGAGAAAGTTTTAAAATTTGTCCATCCATAACTTTTATTATCACAGTAAAGGGGTATATTTACAATTGTTATGAGTAGAGGGTTGGAGGTTTTAAATTGAATTTGAATCACAGTTGTTCCAAGCCCTCTACCTCCAAGTCTCTACGTCTAATGAAAGGTGCATTGCCCTTGATGTATGTCGCTACACCACCATGCCTTTTCTCATCTGGTTTATTTAATCGTTCCAACGGGTAACTGTTTATGTTCACCTCCTCGTTACTTATATCAGCTGATAGCCACGTTTCTTGGAAACACAAAATATCCAACTCCTAATGTTGGACATGATGAGATATTTCTGAGATCTTATCATAAATAGCTTGAATGTTCCACGAACACATTTTGAACCCAGCGGGTAATGCGAATAATTGATTTCCACTTTGCTCAGTATTGCCATAGTACATGTGGGTCAGTTTATCAAATAGCTTGTTCTGGTGTATGGCATAAAGAGAACGTGAAGTTGAGGTGTCTTGCTAACACCCGCGATAAGCCCATTTCCACCTGTATAGTTGAGTAGTATCTCACTGGACACAGTCAGTACACAACAAAATGCAATATAGGTTAGTAGAAACGGATTTGCTCCGTGTTATTTGCAATGCGTCTACTTCGAAGAGAAAATATAACTTAAAGGCAAAATTATACACAAATTTGACCTCTATTAAAATGTAGGTCTGAATCTACCATGCCGTCTTGGCGTCTCCACAAAGTCCCAGTTGATAGTGTGTATTGTTCAGGTAAATATACCTGGCGTTATGTATATGGAGTGACAAGGTAAATATGTTCAACAATCAAAAACCTATTGCAATGCTTTCAAGTGTGTAGCCGAACATGTTAACATGTATCAATGTTGCCCGCGTGAAGACAGGTTCGGCCAGATCATCTTAACAGCAAGGCATGGTGGGAAAATCAAAACAGAATCTGTTCGTAAAAACTAAGAATTCTTTGAACTGAATAAAATAATTAACACATACAATTTATGAAAAAAAATATTAGTTAAATTCATGTTTAGTTTCATTTTTTTTAAATTGCAAATTTATGCTTTACTTTTTCAATTGAACAAACAACTCTTTTGATGTAATCATGTGCCTCGGTAGCGCAGTAGGTAGCGCGTCAGTCTCATAATCACTAAACATGTACAGAGCGATCTGAAGGTCGTGAGTTCGATCCTCACCCGGGGCATTTACTTTTCATACTTTTTTGTTACCAATTCATGGATTCATTATTAGAAAGCCAACCGAAGGGAAAATCAACACATGCATCTGACGACATTGCAGGTTCAGAAGACACAGCTGTACTCAACAAAACATCACTTTTTAATTGAAATACTCTAACTCTTCGTATCACCCGGGGCATTTACTTTTCATACTATTTTTGTTACCAATTCATTGATTCTTTATTAGAAAACCAGCCGAAGGGAAAATCAAAACATGCATCTGACGACATTGCAGGTTCAGAAGACACAGCTGTACTCAACAAAACATTACTATACTCTAACTCTTCGTATATGGAACTTACTAGAATCGTCGAGTATACCATCTAATATAAATCTCTACTCTCTCTCTCTATATATATATGGTATTCTGGCATTGCAAAAAGTAGAATTGAAAATGGGGCTTTCAGAGCTTATAAACTTAGTTATGATTTGATGCTGACAAGACTGTTAGCATCTTTCATGGACCTGTATCAATTAACTGGAAATAATGTCTGACTTATCACTTCGGATTTTTATACAATTCATACCAATGTTGTCTCAATCTTTAATCGGCAGACATAAGAAATCAGTGTCTAATGGATAGAACGGTTTTGCTTCGAGGTTATTATTCAAAATTTTAAATGGGTAGAGCTTTTCATGAAGGATCCTTACTATCATGAAACCACGTTCGTTAATTTGAAAATGAAGTTCAAGATACTAATGGATTATGTTGAAAACTATGCAAGAGAATGTATGAAACAAGAACACGCTGCATTGGATTCACTTTCGGAATGGTTCAAGTCAATTTGGTTCATCATTCGTGAGTGATGACACTACAAAACGTCATAGATTTGTTTCATTATCGCCAAATACCAGCTTCACGCAAGGAAAAATAAGCAAAAACCAATAAATTTAAGATTTTGTTGCGTCATTGATGATAACAGTACAAAAAAACTTAAACATTATATTAGCAAAGGGACATTTCATATTTTTGTCTTAAATTATTCCTTTTTATAAGGAAAAGTGTTACATATTCATGCAACAACGGTCGTAAATATTACCATTACACTCAACAATACATGTAATGTGCAGAAAGCAGTCGAAACCGTTGCTATTGCGCTGAGATTGAAATTTCATTGTTTCTAGTTTAGAGGAGGACAATATCGTAATTAAGACTTTTAAATAATCGGTTCGTTAGCTGTTCGTCGTGAGCGGACAATATACTGACTACATCTGTCATAGTCAATTAACTGGAAATAACGTCGGATTAAGCTTTTACAACCATCAGTCAGCAGCTTGACCGCAGTTTAACTTAAAAGACGTGACCGAGGAATTTCCAAAACTTGTGTTCATAGTAGTAACAGTATAATGGAAAAATAATTTAAGCAACGATTATACTCCTCGTTTTCTCGTTCAATTGACGGGGAGTACAATTTTTAAGTCAAAAGAAGAATGAAGGTAATCAACATGTTGTTAATGCTGCTACAGTTCAAGATTTTAAAATCTAATTTGATAAACACTGTCAGAAATGTCACGTTCTCAAATAAGAACAAGGTAAACACAGGCGGAACCAGCGAGCATCAGACACGTTAAACTTCATATTGCGGAAAGAAATATGTTTTTTCCAGTAAGTTCATTACGACAAATGTAAAAAATCCCAATCATTATTATCAACCTTCATCTCTCAAGACCAATCGCTGAGCGTTTGTCCGTCAATTGCCAACATCTTGCATGAAAACCTTGTTTCTGCGAACGACTTCGTAGATATCGAATCACCTGCGTAGGTTAGGTATGCAGACATGTTGCTCTCTAGAAATGAAAAATTTACAAACAGGAAATTAAAATCATCACATTAATTATACAACTGGTAAAAATATTTCCCTCTTGATTATGTTATAGGGAAAGATCGTGTTAAGCGACTGATGTGGATGAGCATTTTAAAGTTGATCCATCGATTGCCATTGTGTACCATTTTCATTCCTCTAGCCTATAGATTTGGGAGCAGAATCCAAATCTTTATCACAGAAAGTTGAATTTAAAATAAGAATGGAGAATATAATATGAGATATAATAATATACATAATACAAATATAAAATATAATAATATATTTAATATATAATTTGAGATATAAAAATATATAATTTTGTAATTATATATTAAAATATATAAATTAAGTCACCTCTTACGAATCATGCAATAGGCTCATCAGAAATAAACCCTATGCCCTACCAGCATCACTGACAAGTCCTAGAAGGACGAAACAGTTGTATCATGCAGTTTAATTCATTGTTTAATTCTACTGTATCTAACTCTAAAAATGTATTAGAAGTGATCTTTCAAAATTTAGTCCCTTAGCTTCACTGATGAATTATTGAATGACGAAACAGCTGTATGATGCAGCTGAATTAATTGTCTGGCTCTACAATATCTAACTCTAAATTTGTATTAAAAGGTTCTATTTACTTGTATATTTTTGTACAATCTTTCAAAATTTATGCCCTTAGCTTCAAAGACAAATCCTGGAAGGACGCAGCAGCTGTATGATGTATTAAAACGTGATATTTACTCATGGGTCTTTTGTACAATCTAAGCAATGTTTGGACTTTTAATTAACTGATAGTACAAAATACACTCTATGAAGTCAATATGAGTATAGTATAGCTATATATCAGATGGAACAGATAAGGACGATGTTGGACAACAAAATGACTTTTATAATCACGTTAGACTTAAAGCTATGATTTTATCCACATTGACGTCAACTGTCTATAGGCTATAAGTGGTTTACTGGTCACTTGTATTGTTATGTAAATAAGAAAGTCATTTGGTTATATCTTGTATCCAGGTCAATATTTCAGTTGTAAATGTCAACAATCTCTTCAGAGATGTTGTCGGGCTCGTTAACACGTGTAACGCATATGTCTGTCTCGTAAAAGAACATAATGCCGTTAGCTGTCCCAATATAGCTTATGATAGAAATGCATGATGGGAAAATCAATGCTCGCAGTTAAATAAAACAACTACGAGTTCATTCCACTCGGGTTGAGATCCACCAATCTTACCTCCAAGGGGTGAAAGATCAATAGATTTTTTCATTAACTTTATGTTGAGATAGCGGGATCTGAATTAATGACCCTTCGGTCTCTAGCTGGACACTCTACCGCTCGACCCGGCTAGTAAGGCGACCATACTCTCAACCTTTACAAATAGATATATCAATATTGGTGGCATCAACAGGTTCAAACAATTAACTGGCCACAACATTTTCCCTTTAACACTTATTTTCCTTCTTGATAATATTTTTGAAAAACACAAATTTTAATCCGCAGTCTATATATAGAAAGACCCTGAGATGTTACTTTCATTATCATCTACCGGGAAACGAAAGTGAAAGTAAACGTAAAATTGTGCGGGAATTCCACGACGTGTCATAATGATATCATTTATTTTTTATAACGCATGGTTAGGTTACAATGATTATAACGTCTCCGAATAGCAGAGATTTAAGTACATGGTTCAGGTATATTGTTATACAGAAAATGCCGTGACATTTACAATGCATCATTCAGTATAAATGTATAATTACATTTGTAGTTAACAGACGAAAATAAAGTTGAAACGTTGTAAACATTTGCTGTGTCCGTGTTGACATATGATTATCAGCGTTTTACTTGCAGGCGACCTTTGATCTTAACTAGGCTCAGTTTTATACCTGGAAACTCAGTCTGTGACGGGCGGCTTGTTGACACTGCAGCGATACGGTAGTATTGTTTATTTAAGTTTTCCCTTTTTTAAGCTTTTTCTTATGCTTTCATCTTTATCGTAACATGCTGTTGAATGTTAATACATGTACCACTAAAATGTCTGCCAGTACAGTTACCGCGGTGGTTAAGTTAACTTTATCAGTTTCAGTTTACAGTTTGTGTGTATACAGAATGGTGTTACTTCTCGCGTTTTAACTATGGGACACGCGAGACAAAGGAAGACACTTATACCTATTGTACGACTAAGAGTTCTTGTTACATCCCCGTGGCAACATGTTGTACTCCTGTCTGTAGATATTGATATTACATGAATTGCTAAACTTGTATTGACTACATACAGTATAATATTTCAAACAATTTGTCTGAAACTAACAGAAAATATTCAATCATTTTGTCCAGTTAATCTTTTAAATTACCATTCACGGAAATCCTGATGTTGTGTTTCTTTTATATATATTCACTCGCCTAGATCGAAGGGCTAGATTCATATTGTATCATAATTACCAATGTGACTTGTGATAACTTAGTATCCGGTGATAATTTGGATTAAATTCGTCCCTGACAGATAGACAACCTTCAGTTTTATTTCTATCTTAATTCAGGTGAATTAACATACAATAGTAGACATGTACACGACTTAACACTTGATTGACTCAATCTGATTATGTCGTTATCACGTGATGTTAGACCAGGTACGAATGTGGCAAAAGCTTAAATCGAAACAAAATTTACAATTTAATTGACAATTATTGTGTAACATAGTAAATTTATTCTTAAAAATCGATATAATTTTCTCTCAGTCAACTCCTACATCATTTTGAACCATTTCTTATAATATTTCACAGAATCAAAACCGACAAACAAGCCAGGGAATTCACCTATTTTCAGGAGAGATCTATCTGATTAATTCAGATGTCAATAAGACATGTATTCATTCAGTTTAGGAAAAGCGAAAGTGAAAGCAGTCACATCAATTCTATTAATTTACCTATATTTGACCTATGAACTTGTCAATATACAAAACATTTTAGGATAATTCCTACTTACAGTATGGCAGGCCAATCTCTTCAACAACGAAATTTCCTGGAATAAAATTGCTATACAATGTAACTGACGGAGATTCTGCATACGTCACTAACCATTCAAGGGACGAAACTCTGTGATGACTTATTCGAACAGCTACTGTACGCTCAGCTTATTTTGATTTTCATAGTTTTAATAAACAAATTTATAGATATAAACCCCCGAACTATTTTCTGGCTAAGAACCATCATCATTTATAATAAAACACTAAAAAAAATCAAACAGCGAATATTCAATAAATTGACTTAGGGCGAATAATTACCCGATCTACGAGGATTTTTGGCATCGTAAACGTCTTATGCTTAATCTGAATTTAACAAAACCTGAACAGGGATAATAGCGACAAGTACCATTAAGGTAACCATTAAAAAGCATCATACATATTCTTATTTTTTATTTTATATTTTTATATTCATTAAGCTAACGGTACATTCAATTACTCGGAAAAACATTTTTTGCGATCAGCGTGGATAGGCCGTCGTTTTATGTAAAATACTAACATGTGAATCATGATCCGAAATCAAGCACGTATTCCTTTATCAGCAGGTTTAACAGATATGCCTAGGTCGTACGTAAACAACGCCTCCAACCGAAGTCTGGGGAGGGTGGGCATGCCCGTCGGTAGTATGCCGGTGTCACGAGGATCAGCTGGGTCATCAGCTAGTGGTTTTGGAGCAAGTTCCTTCGGAAGCGGATCATCCACCAAGACTTATGTAGATAATGCATCTAATCGAAATCTTGGAAGGGTGGGCATGCCCGTCGGTAGCATGCCGGTGTCACGAGGATCAGCTGGGTCATCAGCTAGTGGTTTTGGAGCAAGTTCCTTCGGAAGCGGATCATCCACCAAGACTTATGTAGATAATGCATCTAATAGAAATCTTGGAAGGGTGGGCATGCCCGTCGGTAGCATGCCGGTGTCACGAGGATCAGCAGCTAGTGGTGTTGGAGCATCGCAAAGCTCATCTCCAAAAACCTATGTAGATAATGCGTATAACCGGAGTAAAGGAAGGGTAGGAATGGAACATGGAACAGCAGTCATATCCAAGAACTCCACTCAGTCCCAAGGTGTGAAGTTATATGTTGACAACGCCTTTAACCGGCGCATTGGGCGTGTCGGTTTACCTGTCGGCTCCATGGTGGTGTCTAGGACCTCACGGTCAGGAGAAAAACATAACAAGAAGAAACCAACTCCTGGCAAATCGAAAGACGATACAATGAAATCGCATATTAAAGACATAGTGGACAATTATATTGAGAACCCTGTGAGTATTTCGTAATTTTCTTTTTTTATGCAGTGAATTAAGCTAACTGTTTTTGTTGTTTAATATTTCCAATTATTAAGATTGGAGTCCATAACAACGTGTTACCTGGATGTGTAGCGTTATGTTAGCGAGAGCAATTCACTATTTTTTATTATGAAAAACATACCTCTTGTTATGACCACATGTGCAGAACAGTAATTGACTGAACGTTCTCATTGATGTGACGTCATAACGTCATGACGTCATCTCCATTCCGACGTCATTTATGAAAGAGGCATCAACTATTTAAATTTTTTATCTACTAATTCTTACATTTATTTTTGTATTTACAAATACCCACAAAAGTACGCAAGTTATTGGATAAAAAGAATCTTGCAAGAGTTTGGCGAAACTGTCACGAAAGTTTCATTTCGCCTTGCCAGAAACTCATTGAAATGAGTTATTCTCAGACTCAATCAAAGGATAGGAATCTTTATGTAATATAGATAATGCCTTCAAAGTACTAGAACATATATCAATACATACAACTATCTATGAAAACACTCTACTGTTCTTCTTGTAACGATTCAACATTTCTATATGTCTCTATTCTGATACAAACAAATTACCGTGTAGAAATCAAACTTTACGCTACACAATAAATGCAATAGTTACCGATAGATAATGACTGATGGACAGTACTTGAAATCTGCCTTTAAAATTTAGATTGAAATAATAATTTTAATTTTAAATGGTAACGTCTTCAAACATTTCCTTTGGCGACGCATATTAAAATGAAATCCTGTTTTCCCTTAATCTAAAGAAAATCAAAATCCGTTTTGTATTTTAAGCTGTTGTATTTGTTTCTTTCCTTACCTATTTTTCGTGTTGTGTTTAAAACGTTAAACTACTTTTCTTATTCCGTATTTTATTTCTCGTCCAGGAGATTGATGTAAACCCCTACTACCTGAATGAAGACGATGCATATTCGGAGGAAGTTAGCGAACAGGCTATTGACCTAATTCACCGAATGGATCAGATCCGACTTTGGCAGCAGAAATCAAACAAGAGTACAGGGCCGATGACGTCATATGATCTCCTTCAAAGTTACCGCGGAGAAAAAATTCAGTTCGACGAGCTGATTTTGGATGAGAAAATAGGTCATGGTGGATTCGGTGATGTCCACTGCGCCACGTGGAAGGGGACTGTGGTTGCAGTAAAGAAACTTAGAGTTCAGAGGGTATCACAGAAACGATTAGAAGAGTTCGCTTCGGAAATCAAAGTCTTCTGCACACTCGACCATCCAAATATTGTCCAGTTCCTTGGTGCCTGTTGTGTGACACCGAACATCGCAATCGTCATGGAGTTCATGGAGGGATGTCTGTTCCAAATGTTGCACATGAACGACAATATCTCCCTGACAGAAGACGACAAGCTAAGCATCATTGTCCAGATATGCCGAGGGTTAGATTATTTACATGCGAATAACATCGCTCACTGTGATATAAAATCACAGAACGTTCTCATGGCGACCGGTGACCGCGGCTATGTGGCAAAGATCACTGATTTTGGGCTCAGCATGATGAGGAACAATTCGGATACGTCTTCCACTAACCATGACCAGGTAAGTCTAACTGTATGAAATGGCCTGACAAAGCAATAACAGTAATAAAATATACATAGAATTGGTGTAACCGTTAAGTCCTAAAGAAATATGCAATCATACATCTTTATCTCGGACTCGCATAACTTGAAAATCCCGTTTAATCCGAAGCATTTCGTCGGTGCCTGCCTAACTTTACACAAAACATTCGAACTCACTTTAATCGAATATTCGGTTATCTCGTTTTCCTATGATCTCACTGAATTCGAGATAAAGAGGTTCAGACTGTTATTGAAATTCATAGGCAGTGGATTAAAAGATAAACAAAGGTTTCTATTCAGAAATTGATTATACTATGTTAATGACATCCGGTAGATTTTACGAGAATGGAAGGTCAGGTTGGCCATATGCACATGAAGATGTTGTATTGAAGGTATACAATGTGTATTTCATTTTGGCACTTATAGAAAAGAATGAATAGATTAATGCACACCCTACACCTTTTTCGTTGACAGTCATGATAAATACTTCCAAACGTATAGTAAGATTTTCATAAATATCCGGTATCATGTAATTTTTTTTTATTTCATTAGGTTCGGAATATCGGAACCCCTCGTTATTCTGCTCCAGAAGTACTGCGTGGGGAGCTGTTAGATCGAGCTGCCATGATGAGAGCCGACATGTACTCCCTTGGTCTGGTGGTGTTTGAAGTCATCTCCCAAGATGAACCGTTTGATTCCCTGAACGCCAAACAGATAGAACGTTTGGTTGGAAACGGGAATGAAATGCCCGTATTCGGAACTGACGTGGAAGAAAACGTGGAGGCAAACGTGAAAACATGCTGGAGCAGAGATCCGTTTCTTCGACCCTCTTCGTCCTGTTTCCGTGACACGGTAGAAAAGTGGGAGTGTCTTTACATGTGAAAAACTTATGTGACATTGGAAGCTTCATCATATTGGTTTGATTGTGAATTTTTCACAGATATGGTTATTCATATGTATCAACATTCTGGCGCTTTCTTACTAACAAGACACTTTTATTGAACATTGTTGGTGTGCTGGGTCCAAACTGTCTTTGCATTTACTACAATACGTTATATCTTATAGCATTGATAATCATATATTAGTGTAATCACGTTTTTGGGTGCCATTTTAGAAGTAACAAATGGCCCTATACATAAACTGTTGATACACCGAACACCTGGTTGTTGATCGGTAGTTAGCTCATCTGTTCTTCCATCCATCAATAGAACGGAAAGGTGATAGCTTGTTTTTTTTTCCCAGAGAGTGGAATGGGTCCGATTCTAATACTGTTGCACCCTTCGTGTATAGCTGTCCTTGGGTTGTTTGTTGTTTGTGAAGCGATATGAATTTTAACTATATTTTATTTTTTATATGCTCTAATGAACAAATTCAGTACCTAACACTAGTTAAGTCAGTGTGTGAATTGACTAAATCCATTATATATTTTATAAAATACACATGTCGGTTATAATTAATGGAAATTTCGTATCAACATTGTTACTAGGCCGTGTCCGACTCATCAAATCCTCAACACTTTCGGAGCTGGTACCCCTGTTAGTTAAACTTTCCTTGAAAACCCAAGCTGTGATATGGTTTATTTGAAAGAAAAAAATCCTTTCCGTAAAAATAGTCTACTAACTTGTTGACGTATAAATAAATAAAATAAGGAGACAAAATGTATACTAATTAAGATAGGACACATCTGATTTCCTGTTCACTTGATTTCGAGTTAAATTCTCGGAATCCTTCGTCACTTTTCCTTTGTTATAATATCTTTGTTTTAACCTGTGTCCTAATTACGTAGTTTTGATGTACTTGTGATAATTACTATGACTTTTTATGCGTTAGTAGGTTTTGATTTCACTGAATTTAATTATGTTTGAATGTTCAAGAAATTCCCTTTGAAGTTATGTTCAAGTACAAACATTCTAAATTATGTATACTGTATAAATAATGTATATCTTTATTATAAATATATCGCTCGATCAAATTGTGCTCGCAGTTAGACTCGATTTATCTCAATTTCAATGTATAGATTATGCAATATAATATCATGTGTTCTACAAAAATACTGCGGCAATATCGTCTATTTTGAATTTTGACCAATGGTTAATAGGCTCGCGATGTTGGCCGTTTTTTAAAATGTGATAGAAACTTTTATCTGAAACTGACCATGACCATTTTCCTTCACTCTCTTTTTACGCTCAAACAACTAAATTGTCCATTTGAGCAAGTTGTTAAATCCATCGGTGGATTTAGACAGGTTTAAAATGTCTTTTACCCAGGTTTGTTATCAGTTTCTCTTTCTACTCTTTTGTTGTTGAATTTTACTAATATTTGAAATACCAACTAACCTACAAAATTTTGTCACTTGTAACTTTTATTGGGTATATACTTATTAACGGCTTAAATGTCGATACTATTAACATGAATTATTTCGTTGCGCGAGTCATTTTAACAAAAGTTGCTTCCCCTGGACAAGTAGATAAGCGGTGACTTCATTAACCAACACTCGATATACACATTATGTGTAACGACGGCACGGTGTTGTGTCACTTCAGTGATGGGGTTATACTTTTCGCTGTTTATTCCAGATATTTATCTAAAATAAAATTACTTTTAATCTTAATAAAGTGTTTATTTAATATCATATTCATTACAATAGGTAAGTTTCTAAAGAAAACCTGCGGTAGCTGTTCCGAGCCCTATTCTGAAAATTATGTGCACACCGATTGCCGGGAACATGCCTGTGGAAGGGGATTAGTGGTCATGACGAGACAGTTATTTGGAGAGTAAATGCACCTGGATACGGCAGCAAATTGCCAGTTTTATCTGTGTAGCCGGGTCAGGTATACATTTCAAGAACAAGCAAAGATCTTGGTTCATTTAATCGTTTATTGGACCGAAAGACCATACAATTACAGAAATGGCACATATTTAAGGTAAAAGAATTAACTTGTAGCTCCAGCATGTATGAGAAATGAAACATTTCAACATTTGCAGTTCGAAAGTTTTGGTTACTCATGGAGATATAGAACACTTCGCGCAGTACAGGAGTGTTTCTATTGGCCTTTATTACAGGGGAAAAGGTGTAGGGCTTGTGACACGCGCGGAAGGAAAAATCAACCCCATTTGGGTATGATTCCATTTCATCCGTCCGAGGTCGTGTCCAGTCTTTTAGAGAGAATTACAGTAGATATTATGGTTTGGCTGGTCACGACAGCAAACGGTAATAGCTATTGGTTATAAGTGACTATTTTTTCAGAGTGGAAAGAGGGTTATGCAGTGCTGAACCACACAGCTTTGAGAGTAGCAGATAAATTAATCACTTAATTTATTTGTCGGTTCGAGGCCATCGTGGTTTCCACTTTGATCAGGGGAGATATTTGAATCAAATCTATTTCAAACCATTTGTGCTAAGCTAGGGAAAAAGAAAACTAAAAAAAAAACCTTCATATTGGCGAGAATTTGATGGTCTAATATTATCCTATCAGATACTATCCTTCAGGAATAATCACATTATGTCATGATGGTCTACAGGTTTAAAGGGAGGAGCAGAACTGGATATACCCCTTAATTTATCTTGCCGTGTAGATAGGGAGACCTCATGTCCCATAGATAAAGCAGTTGGATTACTCCCGGGTTCTCAGGAAATATGTACAATTCCGTTTGTATACTTGGTACAGGAACCTATGAGGCCCGCTCATGATATCGTATTTTTGTCTGGAGACGATATTCCCCTTGCTATCAGCATATTTGGCCAGGGATGGACAGGACCTTATAAGGTGCTTAGGAAGCTATCAGATCTAAAATATACTGTATAAGATAAGGAAAAGTGTTACGCCTCCACGCCAATTTATAACATCAACTCCGAATAACTTTGCTATTCCATTATTGACCTGGATAGCCGTAAACAACTACAAAACAGAAATAATGAATAACCAGACATTACAATTTACATACCTGACATTTCGACGCACAGACAGAACCAACAATTTTCAACAAGTAAATTATAATTATCAAACACACAAAAACTACGCTGTGGTGGTATTCTTGGTTCTGTGCAGAGCATCCCAGATGCTGTGAAGTGGATGTGACCATCGTCCCAGACGTTTTACGGTCACTTGGCATGCATAGCTTGCTGAGGACAACGCATGTCCGCGAAAAGGTTATCGAAACGAAACCACTTCCGGTGGGTAAGACTAATGTCCGGACCAAAACAAGAATCCCGGATTTAAAGTCGCTATTGGCGGCGCAACAAAACAATCATCGGGAGAAAGCAATAGTTTTACATGGGGATCATCTGAAACCATGCCAGTGTAACGGTACCGCAGAGGCACAGGTGGAAACATATTCTAATGGTTTCTCAGAAACTCCAACAGAAACACAAACCCCATGTGTAGACATAGCCAACAGCATAAGCAGCCTTATACTAATGTATTTGGAGCTGAGCACAGTTCGCCTCCTTGGTAGCATCACATGTTAATCTGATTCAGGTTTGTATATAGGAGACAAGGTACGAGGGATAATTTCTTTACAAGGAAGCGGACGCGTAGATCTGTGGATCTAGAATATAATGGATAATTTTGGCTGATGTGTTTCACACTAATGGATTGTGCTGAATATACAATAAAAATAGTATTTTGTAGGGTAATTGATATTGTTGACACACCGTGTGTGCTTGTAGACCTTAAATTATTGTCATTTTGAGACAATCAAATTTTTTAGAATCATCTGATCGATTTCAGTGTCATTGTGAAACGCTTCATCAAACTTGTTTGCAAAATAAAGCTTTGGTTTAAAGAAATGGTTTGTGTTTTATAGTCTAAGGTGCGTGGCTTACAGTTGTATATGTATAATATTTATGTCTGATTTTGTGGTCCAAGTGTAATGTAACACTACAGTATTTAGTGTAATGTAAAACTACAGTATCAAGTGTAATGTAACACTACAGTATCTAGTGTAACACTACAGTATCTTGTGTAACACTACAGTATCTAGTGTAATGTAACACTACAGTATCTAGTGTAACACTACATTATATAGTGTAATGTAACACTACAGTATCTAGTGTAACACTACAGTATCTAGTGTAACACTACAGTATCTAGTGTAACACTACAGTATCTAGTGTAATGTAACACTACAGTATCTAGTGTAATGTAACACTAAAGTATCTAGTGTCTTGTAACACTACAGTATCTAGTGTAATGTAACACTAAAGTATCTAGTGTATTGTAACACTACAGTATCTAGTGTAATGTAACACTACAGTATCTAGTATAATGTAACACTACAGTATCTAGTGTAAAACTACAGTATCTAGTGTAACACTACAGTATCTAGTGTAACACTACAGTATCTAGTGTAATGTAACACTAAAGTATCTAGTGGAATGTAACACTACAGTATCTTGTGTAACACTACAGTATCTTGTGTAATTCTACAGTGTCTAGTGTGATGTAACACTACAGTATCTAGTGTAATGTAATACTACAGTATCTAGTGTAATTCTACAGTGTCTAGTGTGATGTAACACTACAGTATCTAGTGTAATGTAACACTACAGTATCTAGTGTAACACTACAGTATCTAATGTAATGTAACACTACAGTATCTAGTGTAACACTACAGTATCTAGTGTAACACTACAGTATCTAGTGTAATGTAACACTACAGTATCTAGTGTAATGTAACACTACAGTATCTAGTGTGATGTAACACTACAGTATCTAGTGCGATGTAACACTACAGTATCTAGTGTGATGTAACACTACAGTATCTAGTGTAATGTAACACTACAGTATCTAGTGTAATTTAACAGTATCTAGTGTAACTGTACAGTATCTAATGTAATGTAACACTACAGTATCTAGTGTAACACTACAGTATCTAGTGTAATGTAACACTACAGTATCTAGTGTATTGTAACACTACAGTATCTAGTGTAATGTAACACTACAGTATCTAGTGTAATGTAACACTACAGTATCTAGTGTAATGTAACACTACAGTATCTATTGTAATGTAACACTACAGTATCTAGTGTAACACTACAGTATCTAGTGTAATGTATCACTACAGTATCTAGTGTAACACTACAGTATCTAGTGTAATGTAACACTACAGTATCTAGTGTAATGTAACACTACAGTATCTAGTGTTATGTAACACTACAGTATCTAGTGTAATGTAACACTACAGTATCTAGTGTAACACTAAAGTATCTAGTGTAATATAACTCCACAGTATCTAATGTAATGTAACACTACAGTATCTATTGTAATGTAACACTACAGTATCTAGTGTAATGTAACACTACAGTATCTAGTCTAGTGTAACACTACAGTATCTTGTGTAATGTAACACTAAAGTATCTAGAGTAATGTAACACTACAGTATCTAGTGTAATGTAACACTACATTATCTAGTGTATTGTAACACTACAGTATCTAATGTAATGTATCACTACAGTATCTAGTGTAACACTACAGTATCTTTTGTAACACTACAGTATCTAGTGTAATGTAACACTGCAGTATCTAGTGTAATGTAACACTACAGTATCTAGTGTAATGTAACACTACAGTATCTAGTGTAACACTACAGTATCTAGTTTAACACTACAGTATTTAGTGTAACACTACAGTATCTAATGTAATGTATCACTACAGTATCTAGTGTAACACTACAGTATCTAGTGTAATGTAACACTACAGTATCTAGTGTAACACTACAGTATCTAGTGTAATGTAACACTACAGTATCTAGTGTAATGTAACACTACAGTATCTAGTGTAATGTAACACTACAGTATCTAGTGTAACACTACAGTATCTAGTGTAACACTACAGTATCTAGTGTAATGTAACACTAAAGTATCTAGTGTCTTGTAACACTACAGTATCTAGTGTAATGTAACACTAAAGTATCTAGTGTATTGTAACACTACAGTATCTAGTGTAATGTAATACTACAGTATCTATTGTAATGTAACACTACAGTATCTAGTGTAATGTAACACTACAGTATCTAGTGTAATGTAACACTACAGTATCTAGTGTAACACTACAGTATCTAGTGTAACACTACATTATATAGTGTAATGTAACACTACAGTATCTAGTGTAATGTAACACTACAGTATCTAAAGTAATGTATCACTACAGTATCTAGTGTAACACTACAGTATCTAGTGAAATGTAACAATACAGTATCTAGTGTAACACTACAGTATCTAGTGTAATGTAACACTACAGTATCTAGTGTAATTTAACAGTACAGTATCTATTGTAATGTAACACTACAGTATCTAGTGTAACACTACAGTATCTAGTGTAATGTAACACTACAGTATCTAGTGTAATTTAACACTACAGTATCTAGTGTAAACACTACACATGGTAACCATGGTGTATACTAAACAGTCGACTCTCCCACTGATATTCTATAAAGTGCTCAATCTCAGTAGACCGTCATTGGTTCAATACAAATATATATACAGACAAGCTAGTAGAAAACAGTCAGCTATGGACGGAGAAATGCTCTGTCGGTCTTGTTTACTTGTTGCCTTCGCTGTCACAATTTCTGGTACAATTCTTTTGGATATCCGTAAATTTGTTTTCGGAAAGACAATATGTTGTATCGCTCCTGCAGATGTTTTATTTGGAATTTCTCCTCTTGATTGTCTACGTCAGTGCATGTCTTTTGCGGACTGTAATGTGATCACTTACCAACGGAAATCCCTACAGTGCAGGCTTTTTGACATCACCGACTTTGGTGAAACATTCGAGGAGGATGACTCGACCTTTATCATGGCCTATATGAAGAAATTACCGGAGGTATGCGATATTCAATGAGGCGAACTGAAGTTAAATAATGCTTATTTATATAGTAAAGTTATATTTCTCTCACAAAATATGTAGAATATGGTTAGGAAAAAAAAAATAAATCGCTGACATTGGAGATTTGTCTAACAGGTATGCAAAGAAATATTTTTATCTGTTAAAGCTTATTATCTGTTATTAATTGCATCGAATTTCCTGTAATCACAATTAAGCTTGCATTTGTCTTTAATCATGTTGTTTTGCTTTTCGATTCCTGTAACCATGTTTTGTTTGACGATTCCTGTAACCATGTTTTGTTTGACGATCCCTGTAACCATGTTTTGTTTGACGATTCCTGTAACCATGTTTTGTGTGACGATTTCTGTAATCATGTTTTGTGTGACGATTCCTGTAACCATGTTTTGTATGACGATTCCTTTAATCATGTTTTGTTTGACGATTTCTGTAACCATGTTTTGTTTGACGATTCCTGTAACCATGTTTTGTTTGACGATCCCTTTAATCATGTTTTGTTTGACGATCCCTTTAATCATGTTTTGTTTGACGATTCCTCTGACCATGTTTTGTGTGACGATTTCTGTAACCATGTTTTATTTGTCGGTTCCTGTAACCATGTTTTGTTTGACGATCCCTTTAACCATGTTTTGTTTGACGATTCCTGTAACCATGTTTTGTTTGACGATTCCTGTAACCATGTTTTGTTTGACGATTCCTGTAACCATGTTTTGTTTGACGATCCCTTTAACCATGTTTTGTTTGACGATTCCTGTAACCATGTTTTGTTTGACGATTCCTGTAACCATGTTTTGTTTGACGATTCCTGTAACCATGTTTTGTTTGACGATTACTGTAACCATGTTTTGTTTGACGATTCCTGTAACCATGTTTTGTTTGACGATCCCTTTAACCATGTTTTATTTGTCGGTTCCTGTAACCATGTTTTGTTTGACGATTCCTGTAACCATGTTTTGTTTGACGATTCCTGTAACCATGTTTTGTGTGACGATTCCTGTAACCATGTTTTGTGTGGCGATTCCTGTAACCATGTTTTGTGTGACGATTCCTGTAACCATGTTTTGTTCGACGATTCCTATAACTATGTTTTGTTTGACGATTCCTGTAACCATGTTTTGTTTGACGATTCCTGTAACCATGTTTTGTTTGACGATTCCTGTAACCATGTTTTGTGTGACGATTCCTGTAACCATGTTTTGTTTGACGATTCCTGTAACCATGTTTTGTTTGTCGGTTCCTGTAATCATGTTTTGTTTGACGATTCCTGTAACCATGTTTTGTTTGACGATTCCTGTAACCATGTTTTGTTTGACGATTCCTGTAACCATGTTTTGTTTGACGATTCCTGTAACCATGTTTTGTGTGACGATTCCTGTAACCATGTTTTGTTTGTTGGTTCCTGGAATCTTGTTTTGTTTGACGATTCGTTTGACGATTCCTGTAACCATGTTTTGTTTGACGATTCCTGTAACCATGTTTTGTGTGACGATTCCTGTAACCATGTTTTGTGTGACGATTCCTGTAACCATGTTTTGTTTGACGATTCCTGTAACCATGTTTTGTTTGACGATTCCTGTAACCATGTTTTTCTTGTCGGTTACTGTAACCATGTTTTGTTTGACGATTCCTGTAACCATGTTTTGTTTGACGATTCCTGTAACCATGTTTTGTTTGACGATTCCTGTAACCATGTTTTGTTTGACGATCCCTGTAACCATGTTTTGTTTGACGATTCCTGTAACCATGTTTTGTTGACGATTCCTGTAATCATGTTTTGTTTGACGATTCCTGTAACCATGTTTTGTTTGACGATTCCTGTAATCACGTTTTGTTTGACGATCCCTTTAACCATGTTTTGTGTGACGATTTCTGTAACCATGTTTTGTTTGTTGGTTCCTGGAATCTTGTTTTATTTGTCGGTTCCTGTAACCATGTTTTGTTTGACGATTCCTGTAACCATGTTTTGTTTGACGATTCCTGTAACCATGTTTTGTTTGACGATTCCTGTAACCATGTTTTGTTTGACGATCCCTTTAATCATGTTTTGTTTGACGATTCCTCTAACCATGTTTTGTTTTTTTTCTTGGGATTCCTGAAATGGTATTTCTTTTATTGGGGAATTTATACGTAAGACCTATAAAACATGTCACTTTTACAAATATTCAGGACATTTTGTTTTAAATAACAAGATATCTATTAGCCAGGGTTCAGTAGAATTGGATATCAAGACACGGCAGACTCTTCTAATTAAGCAATTTCAACAGCTTTCCACCAAGCCGTATTTTAAACGAAAATGATTGGAAAGTTTAACTGTCATCACAGTGATCTGATTGAGGAAAAGTATATATTTTTTTTGCGTCAATGAAACAAAAGATGCTTATTCTTCTGGAACGTCTGGTCTGACTGTCCTTGTACTTTTTCATGATTTTCCCTTCTTGTTATTGATAAGGAATGTGGATTATTAATTTGTTGACATGTTGCATTTTAATGTTGTTTGCATTTTAAGATCTCGGTAATCTGTGCAATCTTGTAACATCAAAACCGGTTAAATTTACATGAGACCTATACGACAATACCAAAACGTAACTATTTTGCAACCTTCTTTAACAATATAAGCACAATTATAACACTATGCAATAATTAAAACCTGAATTAAACTTCTACACATTTGTATGGCAGACAACTGACCGAAATTCCTTTTTGGATTCAGGATCCAATGTGACGACCGCGTTTAATTAAAGATTTTTCTGTAGTCGTATAATATACACCCGATCAAATGTTAAGCACCACCAGAATTTTTGGACAAGGTTGAAAAGACCATAACTGAGAATCAATAGTTTCTGCACAAATACCGTTGAAAATGTTAATTCTGTATTTGAACGACTATAAACTCGTAGTCTGGATTATAAATGACGACATGAATTCAGTACTTGATATTTTATCAGCAGTAATTTAAAATTGAAACTTTTCATCAAATTAAGTAACCAAAAAATGTTTTCATGTTAACGAAAACCAGTCAACTTTTTATCATAAAAAAGTGATGCAATAATTTGTGATACATCTCTCTTTGTTAACACAAATATTTGTTAGTTTCGGGTGTAACCGCCCCTTGCACGGATGCAAGTTTCAACACGTCTCCTCATATTGGTGAGGAGTCTTCTGATTTGCATTTGGGGGATGTTATCCCATTCCTTCCGAGGAGCCTGTGCAAGTTCTGCCAGATTTTGCACACCAGGGACTCGTGCTCTCAGCCGGCGGCCTAAAATATCCAATAAATGCTCTATGAGATTTAGATCAGGGCTTCTCGCCGGCCAAGGAAGAGTGTCAATGGCGTTACGCTGGAGATATATCCTCACTGCAAG
This sequence comes from Ylistrum balloti, assembly GCF_031769215.1. Taxonomy (NCBI): domain Eukaryota; kingdom Metazoa; phylum Mollusca; class Bivalvia; order Pectinida; family Pectinidae; genus Ylistrum; species Ylistrum balloti. The sequence goes on from NW_026781961.1 coordinate 1,351,804, forward strand.
GGCTCGGTGAGGTCTGGCATTATCATCCATTAGGATGGGTCGGCTCGCCAGCGTATGGTTATCAAAATAAGGAACAATTTCTGTTTGAAGGATCTGATTCTGGTACCTTTCGCCATTGAGGTTGCCTTGGACTTGGACGAGGTCAAGTTAACAATCATATGAACAGCAACCCGATACCATTACAGACCCACCACCGAATGGAATTTCTGGCTGGATGTTATGTTGGTGGTAGGCAGTACCTCGTGGTCACCATATCCGGCTTCTCCCGTCAATAACGTGCAAAAGAAACCGACTTTCATCAGACCAATGAACACGTCTCCATGACCGAATATTCCAACCGCGCCGTGTGTTGCACTACTGCAATCGGTCCTGGATATGTCTTTGGGTGAGAAGAGGACGTCGGATAGGACGACGTGAAGAAAGTCCACCAGCTTTTAATCTCCGCTTCAACGTGCTGAGAGACAATCTAGCGTTGACTTGCCATCTGTCTCTTAGAGTTCGACTTGTCGATCTTGGCTCCTGCCTAGCCAGTCTCAAAAGCATACTGTCATCACGAGCAGTTGTTTTTCTGGGTCTTCCACTTCGTTGTCGATCTTGGACATTCCCAGTAGCCACGTGCTTATGTATTAGACAATTGATGACGGTGTGGGTAATATTGAGTTGTCGTCCAATTTCCCTACATGACATTCTCGTATTATGCATGCCAATGTTACTAATTCGTCGTCTAGGCATAGCTGCACGCGGTATACAATCAATAAAAGACATTGAAAACACTGTGAAATATGTAGGTGTGAACTTAGTTTTTTTTACAGGCGTAGGGTCACCTTGGAACAGCAAATTTTACCTGGCACGTGCATATCATGTACAAGGGTTTACGCGTGTTACATCTCTTTAAAATGACCTCGTTTTAAGCAGTGTTGACAATCTACCTGAATGTGTGATTTTTGGTTCAGATTTCAAATTTGAAGATGGCGGTGCTTAACTTTTGAGCGGGTGTATATAATCTTGATATATAATGAAACTAAAATGAAGGCTTCCGTAAGAAACAAAACCGATTTGTTTTCCTCCACTATATCCCTTTCCCCGTGAGTTTTATGTAAGCGACGCGGAAACTAATGCTTCGTGAACGACCAATTTCTACTCAGCACTTGAGCAATATTCTGTGAGTTTGATCAATAAACTGTTGGACTGGTTTTATTGTTTCGCGATAACATCTACCTGCCGTACTACATAAATAAAGTGCTTCACAAATATATAGATATCGTTTTCTACAATTATTTCCGTTGTAGTTCATCTCCGAAGCACCGAAAACGTAACAGAAACGAAGCGGAGCTGTTTCCAAATATCATTAACATATCCAAATTAAATAATAATAATAATAACAAGACAATAACATTATGCTGTGCCGTTTACTCTTTTTTCGCAGGATCTGATTTCTCCCTGCAGACGTCATCTGTGTTCCGGGTTCACAAAATGTGTAGTTAAAGACAACGGAAACACTAATTGTGTCCCATTTGGTAAGAGGTTTGATTTAACAACGAAGGCATACAGAACATACGTGACCTTCCAAAAGGTTTTATAGAGGTTTAATATATATATAAAGAAAATAAGTGATATCTTAGCATATAAGGAATATATTTGCATTTACAATATCAGTTTGCTTTTGTCAAAATTAAAACCATACGATATCATCTCAAGGTCAATACGTCAACATCCTTTCACTTAAAAAGGCAAAAGGTATACTATGAATTTAATCTCCATTGTTCGCTGTATGTCGTCTTTTGTTTAATGAGGTAATTCACTTTATGTTCAACAGGGAGCTATACCAACCAATGGATCCCTATTTACGAGACCGATGATAATAGAAATGTCGTTTCTGGGCGCCTGGAGGACCTGAACGCTGCTTTTGAATCAGCTTCTGTTTTACGGATGATTGTGCCTTCTTGGAATCAGACGTTCAGGATTGATTCTGTAAACTTCAAATATGACAAGGCAATTTGTGCACAGTCGATATTTAATGTAGAAAAGGCAACGTGGAACACACTCTCCACAACAGCAACACACGTATTTTACAGTTTCTGTACGTCCGGATTGTACACAAAAAGCAAATACCATCTTGGAATGTCTTCACGACCAAGCGACCCAGTCGTAACGGATTCCATTGGCATGAAGTGGTTCATCAGGTAGGATATCCCTATTTAGAAGTAGGACAATTTATTTTCTGTTGAGATTTAATTTTTAGTTGTTCCTGTGTCGATTGGATTTAATGTCGTTGCATAGGTGAAAACAATACAGAGGAAGAGACCCCTTAAAGAACAGAACAAGCTTTCTGTCCAGATATGTTCCTTTTATTCCAGAATCCATATTGCTCTTCTGATGAAGTAATCAAGTAAAGTTGTAACGTTGTAGCCTTTTTCATCCACTTTTCATGTTTTAACTCAGATATCTTGTACCTATGAGTGAGATGTTTTGGTATTTTCGTATGTGTCAAGCAATTTTTGGTAAGTTCTTATGACTTATTAACCAAAATTTAAAGAACATTTTGAACAGACGGCCGTCAACGAAGACTATCAAAGGCCATAAATCTTAATGAGAACAACGCTAATGATTTAATCCAAATAAGAAAAAGTACGCTTCTTTTATTGCAACTTCAGTGGTATTTATAACCTAAGGCAAATTATGAATAAAAGAAAAAATTACACTGAGACTCATGAAAAAGTACAAGGAGAATAAGACCAGGTGTTCCGGAAGAGTAAAAGCGTCTTCTGCTTCATCGACGATACTTGCCATCTAAACCTTGGTCAATCCAAGTAAGTAATGTCACTATCTCAAATAACAGCAAGGTATACAACAACCGAGCCAACAGGCAAACTAACAAGCATCAAATATGGCCATCGTCATGCCACACAAAGAAATGAAACGGTGAACGTTGAATTGATGATAAAACTCACCTGTCTCACAACTATAATTTAGAATAACTCGTTTCTGGTTGAATCGAAATACCGCGTTAATGTAAACAGAAACAAAAATAAAACAGTTATACGTGAGTTTACTTGAAAATGAGAAGGCATTATTCACTGTGAATAATCATAAGCGACAAGGGAAGCAGAATTTGTATGAGATGCAGGCGTCTACAGTCAGAACCACACCTTATCAATTCTATTGGCAGATTCGAACGCATCATCGGGCATTTCTAAGCCTTTGAATGTATATGGAATGTGGATATCACTTTCAGTTTTTGTCTACTGTTAAAGAACTTCATCTTTCGTTTTTACTCTTGTGAATTATGTCATCAAATCTGACGTTCAAATATTCGATCTTCCGGAAACTAATCTAAATTTCTCCCCAATAACATTATTTTATTAAAATTCAATCAAATTACATTAAATTCATTCACTATGAAAGCCCTGAAGTATACAATCTGTCTGTCATAATTAGTCTATCGTATAATATGGCGACTGTTATTTGGACAAGTACATGCGATAGAGCAACACAACATTTTTAACTAGCAAAAGTTATGTTTTTGTTTCATATAATTAATCACTGTCGTCTCAAAAACAAATCTTCCGGAACACCTGGTCTTGGTGTCTTGAACTTTTTCGTGGGTAACTTTCTTTTGTTTATATTTTTTTTAGTTTTGTTGAATTCGAGTTTGAATTATGCTCATGATATTGCTGACTCGTGTACCTTTCTTATGAATCTTATAATAGAGAAAGGAGACTTTTTCTTATATACTACAAACATGTGTAAACCGTTCATTCAGATGACGTACATATGACTGTACAGCACATAATTATGCAGATTTTAGAAAGGCCAATGTTAAGTACTTTGATGTGTTTTTCCGAAAACTGTATTGAATAGTACTTCGTTGTCTATGATGATTCTTTACTCAGTCAACTCTATTTGTTTTACTGCCATGATTCGACAATTCTTTCTTATAATACTCATATCCTTTTTCACCATATGCTTGGACTTTTGTTTTACACCAAAGTGAAATAAATGCAGAAACCGTATTCAAGTTAAAAAGTAAACATTTTGTATAAGAGTTTTTTTTTCCGCATTTCAGATACGGTTTTAGACACCTCGAACATCATCCAATCTATTGCAACGACATTCATGGAAACCAGAGTTGTGGCTCGTTTTCTAAGCTTTTGTCCGTTGTTCGTCGAGGCTTCGAAGTTCACATCAACATCTATCCCGTGGTTTCGCCTTTTGTGGATCAATTGATTGTCACTGATAACAAGATAGGTGCATTGAGGCAACGGCGCTTAAAAAGTAATAGTAAGGTTTCATCTGATGGCCAAAAATATCGTGAATTTAAAAATTTATGGGCCTACAGAATCTCTAGTTCTGACGGTTTATTTCAGACCGATTTTTGGTCTATTGGAAACCATGTGAAAGAAAGTCAGAAAACCAGCTACAAAAATGCAACATGGTTTGTAGATACATGTTGGTCAACCGTTTACTCGCATGATAACACAGGAAATGCTGAGGTGGGCTCCCTCAGGCTATTACGTGCAAGTGTTCTTGCCGGGAAGCGGATCCGCCTTGTTATCAACGGCAATGTGTCTGGGGAGTCGGATTGCCTCTTTATGAAGTCAAACGGACATGTTACCGCGCAACTTCTCACAATGGCATCGGTTTCAAACCAGGATCATTTCCAAATTGATAACTTCACATTTTGGCAAATGATTTCATCTACCGGGTTTGTAAATGTTATAAGGATGTACCTTGAATCGAATGAAGTGGAAAGTAGGGAAAGTAGTAGGTACAGTGTCGACTGGCATGCCGACACGAGATCATGGAGAAAACTCTTAACGATGTCATCGACAGGACAAGTTACCTCAGGCTCCAAGTACGAACTGAGCAGGTCTTTGAAGTTAGGTGGGAAATTGCGATTAGTAGTAACACTATCGGACAACACCGTTATGGCATTCTGTCCGGATAACATAGAGTTCTATCAAGAAGAGGTCGCTGCGCAATTCACAAGACTTGTCGAACACCAAACGAAACCGGACTCGGAAGAACGGATCTTTACTTCAACGCCATGTTGGCAATTGATCATGGTATCTACTGAAGGTATCCTTACTTCTTCCTTGTGGGTCGTTGGAAAAAAGCTTCAAAAATCATATAGTTCTAGCCAGGTGACAACTTCGTGGTTTGTAAACTAATTTTGCAAGTTTATCTGAATGTAAAAGACAGCAACAATGCTTGGGTGAAGAAAAAAGTGTTTTGTATAAGCTCTTGGCTTGGTGACAGAGGTGCGGCGCCAAACAGAAGAAAAAGTATAGAATTCTTTAAAAGAAAATATCAATTCTTTAAAATCGTACTCTCTCTGTAGAAATGATAGGATTCTGCCCCTTGGGGCGAGAGAATTGGAGACCAATAAGTGAAATAGAGCAAATACTTTGAAATGATTCTTTTTATGTAGGAATGCCTAGATTCTGTCTCAAATGTGGGACATGGTTGGGGGAAGGGGATCAAGTTTGTATTAATAGCGGGTTCCGGATCCAAGGGGAGGTAGGGAATGGCCAAATAGTGGAGGTAGAGAACATAAAAAAAATCAATAATTCTGGTGAAATTGAAGACATTCTTAGTGAAAAGAACTAAGTTTTGTACAAAATGTACAAACAGTGCCACTAAATTCCGTTTAGAGCAAGGACGAGCCTATTACAGCAAAAACGTACACTGATTTAAATATTTTTCTTAGTTTCAACGAACTAGGTGAGCGATACAAGCCCTATGGATATCTTGTTCTTTATTCATTAAAATACCGTTTCTTTTCACTCATTCCATTGTTAACGAATGCAAAAGTAACACAAAATCATTCAGTTTGCCGGTCTGAAAACGGCCATTAGGGAATAGCATATTGTTTCAGTCTTTCTGACACCACAACAACAGAACGAACAACTTCGTCTTAAAACATTTGCTACATACAAAATTCAAATTTTTATTCTATCGAGAGTCCGTTACAGAAAATCTCCAAAGTTTTGTAAAAACTTGAATATGGATCGTAATTCAAACGGACTTGATTTTGCGTAGAATTATTAAAACGCGCAAAATTCAGTCATAATGTGATTTACATGGAATTGAATAATGCAAATGAGCATTAAGGTTATAGGGTAAATTACAATGGCAACTGTTAATTGTTACCTGATATATTTACATCACACATTTACATGTGTCATTTCTGATTTTACTGAGTTTAAATCTGCATAGTCGTGCTCGCTACTGAGATCAGCCATATCGTTTGCTTCATATTATAGACCCTAGTCAACCCACACTTTAGTTTATGTCTTTATTGATTGGTGTCTGACTGTTTGATATAGACTGTCATACCGATTAAGTATACAACAATGAAATTGGGTTATGTTGTTTTGACAACTGTTAAGAACCTCCCAGCAAATAATAGTCTCACTTTAAATCACAGCGGCTGTATCCGAATGTATATATATCGTTGTGTGTTGTTGTGTTTGTATATAGACTTATCCTGCAACTGGTACTGCCATTATCGTTTTGCACCTGCTATATATATTTATTTTTGCTGTATTCGGCAATTCCTGAAAACCAAGTGTATGTTAGCACCTGCGTTAAATTGACAAAACTACTTTCTGAATTTACTTAAAAAATACATTTAACAGTATGAATCACAGTTGAAATAAGCGTTTTTATATGTTGTAATGACCAAGATACTAAACTACAGTTAATTACTGACATTTCCCTTAAAGTTTGGAATTATCGGTCTCTTCAGGCAAAATTCAGCGTAAACCCAACATCAGGTTAACAAAGGTTGAGCAACAAAATTATTGAAGCTTTGATGGTATGATTTTCAATTAGTGTTGTGGACATAAAGGCAGAAGCCAGAGACTCGCCACTTTTGTTTGTCAGCACCCTCGCATAACTTCAGCTGACCTTGTATTATCTTCTTTTACGATGTACATTGATATTGTGTCTTGGTTAATGATTTTGAATGATATTACAATTATTTATTTATCAATGATTTAAGGGATCGTTCTGACAGTATAATTATATTTTATCATTTATAAAGTTAGTACTAATTTAAGGGATGGGTCAGACAGAATAATGATTTTTTTTCCATTTGTTTATTTAGTATTAATTTAATTGTTCGGTCAGCCAAAATAATGATATTTGATCATTTATGTAGTAGTATTAATTTAAGGATTCGGTCTGACAGAATAATGATACTTTATCATTTAATTAGTAGTGATAATTTAAGGGTTCGGTCAGACAGTATAATGATATTTGATCATTTATTTATTAAGTAATAAATTAAGGGTTCGGATTGACAGTATAATGATATTTGATCATTTATTTATTTATTTAGTTATAGCGCAAGGGATCAGTCAGACAGCATAATGATACTTTATCATTTATTCAGTAGTGATAATTTAAGGGTTCGGTCAGACAGTATAATGATATTTGATCATTTATTTATTAAGTAATAAATTAAGGGTTCGGATTGACAGTATAATGATATTTGATCATTTATTTATTTATTTAGTTATAGCGCAAGGGATCAGTCAGACAGCATAATGATACTTTATCATTTATTCAGTAGTGATAATTTAAGGGTTCGGTCAGACAGTATAATGATATTTTTCATTCTTCTATTTAGTGATAATTAAAGCGTTCCCTCTGACAGTATAATGATACCTTTTTCATTTGTTTAATTAGTGATAATTAAAGCGTTCCCTCTGACAGTATAATAATATTTTTTTATTTGTTTAATTAGTGATAATTAAAGCGTTCCCTCTGACAGTATAATGATATTTTTTCATTCATTTATTCTGTAATAATTTAAGGGTTCGGTCAAAAAGTATAATGATATTTCATCATTTATTTATTTAGTGATAATTTAAAGGTTCGGTCTGACATTATAATTAAATTTGATCATTTATTTAGCAGTGATAAGTTAAGGGTTCGGATTGACAGTATAATTCATTTATTTATTTAGTGATAATTAAAGGGTTCGCTCTGACAGTATAATGCTACTTTTTCATTTATTTATTTAGTAAAAACTTAAGGGATATTTCTGGCAGTATAATGATAATTCATGATTTATTTATTTAGCAATGATTTAATGATCGGTCAGACAGCATAACGGTATTTTTTCACACATATGTTCTTCAGGTTGGATTAGATAGACATGCTAATGTGTTATTATGATATGTATTAACACTGGCGACCTACTATTTGATTCTGCAACAAATACCTATGTGAATCACATCTTTCATTACAATTAAAAGTAGATATATAGAAGACAGATACTGAATTAATCTGCATCATACAACTGTTTAGCTTTTCTAAGGAACTTGTTGCTTAGGGCATACATTTTTGAAACCTTGAAGGGGAGTGATGAAATTACTGATTGGTGGAACTAATGTCGACACCAGTTTAAGAGGTAACGTGAAAGTCTAACTGAAGTGACCACTAACGCCTCATTAAGGCATGACACTGGTCAACAAGCTCCAAACCTGGAACCTACTCGGCATGATGATCTATGTATGTTACATCACACGGTTCCTGTCAGTTGTACATTGTACTTGGTACATATACTTTCCAACCACTGAGGTAACTCATACAGGATTGTTCTCCCATTGGTAGTCATTTATTTTGCTCTTACCACTTTCCCAAATTTACTATTCTCATGTAGGTATTTAGTCTCTACTTTAGTTCCTATTTAAATTGACTCCGATTTTGAACTATACCTAAAAGCAACATACCTGGGGCTTATTCGACCATACTTAATATATATATATAATATATATATGTGTGTGTGTGTTCGTAATTGATTGTGATTTTTATGAAAATATTTCTTCTATGCAAACATTTGTTAAAATTTTGACAATGAGTTTTATTTTCAATTTGAACTATGCATCAGTGAATCAAAATTTACACCTTTTGATTTGCTGGTGCTCGGGACCATTTGATTGAAAAGGTTGGTTCACGTTTTGAAACACATTCATTCCTATTGGTCAAGATGCTTCTGAGGAGCAGAAAAAGTCCATTGTTAATGAATGTTCAACCAGCGACGCTGGACGGTTGTCAATAAAGCACATGATCTACAGTAACCTCAGACTAAAATTTATAGGAAGTGATTCAGCCCTCGTGATTGGCGGTTTATTAAGACATGGGTAAGATATGTGTCAAGAAGCTCTCTTGGACTGTCACATGTGTTTGTGGCTTTGGAAAACATAATCATTTGAGTGTAAAACTGATTTTTTGGGTTTTTTGTTTTGCTGATTGTCCATTATATTTATAAGTTATATTATGTGTAAATATTATTGATGAAATAAAGATTCTTTTAAATCCATAATAATTTATAAGCATTAGCGTGTTTGTTTTGATCTGTATGCCGTCATTTGGACTCTCATTTGGAATTTCGTAATTCACAACGTCCTTCGTTATTACTTGTATCGTCCATAAAAGTGTCATTCATCACCACATGTGTTACCAGTCATAACGTCTTCTGCCGTTATCTATAGCGAGATTTACAATATCATCCACCACTACATGTGGTGCCAGTGATATTATTTTCTCTACTGGCGTATAGCGTTACAGACAATGCTATCCGACACCACATGTGGTGCCAGTGATATTATTTTCTCTACTGGCGTACAGCGTTACAGACAATGCTATCCGACACCACATGTGGTGTCAATTATAAACTCTTCTTTAGTGACTTTTAGTATCACACAAAGTATTTTCTGACCCCGCTCGTTGTCTCACTATTAATATCATCCGCTATTATATATGCCACTAAGTTATGTCTTCTCTCACAACTGCTGGAAGAATTCCCAATTTTTTACATCTCGTTTTACATGCATTGCAATAGCTTATGTTAACCAAGTAACTATAATTCTATTGGAAGGCGAATATAAGGTATTTAAGTGTCTCAAAACAGATAAATAAATGTAGGTAGGAGTTACTGATTAATTAGGTAATGATAAACGGCCATCTTTGACTTAAGCATGTTAAACATTGCTATTTTCATGTTTGTATAGTCCTAAGGATATACCACAATAGAAGGATGCTGTTTTACTTATCATTTGCCTTAAACCAAACATATTCCTAACAAAAATAATGCAATTATGATCTAGCAATGCTTAATATGGAGATTTATCAGGGCACATAAAATGCTATCCGCTCCCACAAGTGGTGCCAGTCTTTTCGTTTCTCGGCATGACTAGTTAGCGTCACACACAATGTCATCCACCACTACATGTCTTATCAGTCACAGTGATTACTGTCTTCACGTGTAACATCACTAACAAGGTAGTCTGTAACAAATAGTGATACTAATCATGCCATCCCCTGTGGTGTTACTCTCAATGTCAGTCGCTATGATATAGGCAACTGGTTATGTCTGCTGTCACAGCTGGTGGCAAAATCTTACATCTCGTATCACACGCGTTACAAACGTTCACCAAGAACATTTCCATTTGAGAGCGAACATAAGGGGGTGACGTATCTTCTAGATAAATACAACTTTTGACTGTATGTAAGAGTTATTATTAATTAATAACTGGGAAACGGCCATCTTGGCCTTGGGCAGTTTAATGAGATAAATGCTTATTAACGATCATTTGGTTTAAAGCTGACATTTCTGTAGTTATTTAAATGATGCAGTAATGCTAAATACGGCATTTTCTTTCATCATATTTCCATTTTAACAAAGAAATACAATTTTTTAAGCATATGGGACAGTTTTCATTGTTTCTATTCTAATACCATTGCTATTTCAAATTCTATGCACAACAATTGACAGCAGTTCACGACTTATGTTTACCTATTTTTCGTGTTATTTTGTTATTAGTTTTTTATTATTTAATTTTTCGTTTTTAAAAATTAAATTCAAATTTCCAGCGTTCCCGTTTGCAGTTATACGATGATAATGAACACTTTCTTTACAATGATTATATAGTGTTAGTGTCACTAACTAATCCATCTTGTTGGCCCGGATGTAAGCGCGAGGGGTCTTATTGGGGAGGAAACCGGAGTACCCAGGGAAAACCCACGTGGTCGGGCAGCGACCCCTTACCTTTTCATGTCCGTTCCGGGAATCGAACCCCGGTCGGCCAGGTTAAAGGCGAGAGCGTTACCACTGCGCCACCCGACCATCCAAATTTTACGATTATAATGATAGTTTCAGAGGGCATCGCGTTCATCTCTGTTCAATATAATATGAGATACAGCATTATTCAAACTGATCAATGAAGCATGTTTAGAGCACTCTTTATATCGCGGTGAAGATGTAATTAAAGGTACGTTCACATATTAATATTAATTATGTCATTTTCATCTTTACATTAAAATATTCAAACTTAATTAATTTAAAACCATCCACGGAGGTGTATCGTTGGAATGCTGATTAACAGATCAAATATTTATAAAAGAGAAGATTGTATGTAATGAGTCATTCTTGTGTTACCAGGTGCTAGTTAATGAAGAACGAATAAAAGGTGAAATCCGGATAATATTTGTAAATTATTCAAGACAGGGACTTGTGGATATACTTCAAAGCCAAATACACACATACTACTTTTGAATGTCATATTGTATGTAATTAATTATACATCATACCAAGTCATTATCTGTGAACCATAACTTGATCGAAATACAAGTAATTGTAAGAAAATACAACAGAATCATTAATTTTCATGGAGGTTGTATTTTCATTGAACTCATGGTTAAGTAAAATCCACGATTTCAAATGTCCATAAAATGAGAAACAGATAAACATAAATATGAATGATAGTACCAAAGGATTTAGAGGGCATGGTGTATCCTCGAACGTATGTACTTACGAGATATTTTGTAAATCTCGAAATTTTAGCCCACGAAAATATGTATTTTCACAGTAAAATCCTTCCATGGTGTGTTCTGACACATACCACGTTAACTATTCACAACAAAGAAAAGATGATCAATATTTGTTGGGCAGATATTTTAATAATGTGACACCAACTTCAATGTATCCACTTTTGTGGGGTTGATATAGAACATTTGGTTGTCAAAGTCAGCAGTTTGTGTAAAATGAACATTTGATTGTTATAGTTTTTAATTTGGAGTGAAAACTAAATAAATAAACATATCTATAAGATAACGGTTTGATTAATAAACTTCTCATATCATATCAGATTGTAATGAAAGATCATCCACAAACTCAACCTACAGTAACTTGACATTGATTACAAAATAATTGTATACTTCGTAAGAAAAATAAATGCTTCAAGTAAAAAGTGTTTAAATATGAATAATATCCATATATTTTAAGCCAAATATTCACAAACTATTTTCAGAGAAAAGTAATATTTGTGTCTATTTAACAGGATAATGACAAAGTAATATCGATACTGAGGAAAGAGTTCATTGGTACCGAGATATTGTCATTCAAACAACCACAACTCTTTCATATGTCGGGGTGTAGGGTAGGGATATTCTACCCGAGGGATCACCAAATATCTTAAAAATCCCAGGCTTTTTCAAGGGTTTAACCACATTATGCTATTTTTAGGGGCGAGGTATCCAATTTTTCACCCTTACGTATAATTTTTTTTTTTTCATTCTAAAACATCAGGAAAAATAGCTTCAGACGTCGACAATGTACTACAAAGGGCACCACTTTACACAATTAAATGCCTAAGCTAATCTCCAAATCTTGATTTGGCAAACAAGATTTGTCCTAGAAAATTGAAACAAAATTTAAACAGTAAATAATTTTTATCATGATATGACGTCTGTTGAGAAGGGACACGTCACATTTCTACACTTGCGTGATTAATACAAGAGGTTAAACCAGTAGTATGCGGGTTGAAATGAGCGACAGAATCTCTTGTGACTCAAAAAACATGCAATAACACTTACTGTACCGGCTGCCCATGACTATAACGAAAGAGATGCGGAACACTTCATTGCACACAGTAGTTAATCACAAGTTGATCAGTACAAGTAGTAAATATACTTGCGATTGATATGTCAAATATTATTTTCAAATTCAAATAAAAAAATAGTGCAGTAACGATTTCAAGTGTGTCTGTTCTGGTCTGAAATGTCTACAAATAGATAAGGCCAGTACCTTATTTTTGGGCCAATCATAGCAAGTCTTCAGACGTAAATACATGACAATGGATAGTCTTGAAGGATTGTTATTATGTACTGTCATATGCGTTTAAAGTAAAAACTTATTTTTATGAATGCTAGTTAGATAGTCGAATTAATTTACGATCTTCAGTTATAGTTTGGAACGCTTGAGTTGAAATGTCTTGACGTTGAGACATATTTTTAGCTTTATTTAAAAACTGATGGACAGCGTGTAAGAGATGACTCAGTAGAGTTGTCAACACCATTAAAACGGCAAATGTTCGATGATTCAAATATTTGGAGTACTGTTAAATCACGCCACAATTCAATATTTCTTAACTGGAAATAAGTGACTTAATATAATTGGTTGCATAATGAAAATAGCAGAATGGTTTGCCTCCTATACAGGAAACATAAAACGTAAGCTAAGCTGTAAGCGAGTTTGGACAAAAGCATTGTATGAGTTACGGATGGAATACATTCCACACCATACTGCATCATCTTATCGAAATGCACTACTACATAATGCATGGTTTAACTCACAAGTTTAAAACTTTTGAGTATGAAAGACACAGTGTATTAATGTCTAACGATGTCAATAATTATTGATTATCAAAAGCACAGAATTTGTTTGTCAATTTTTCAATTTTCATAAGTTCGAAATTCTGCTATGCTATACATTGGCTCGAGTCAAATTATAGTCTTGAAATATTTGTACTCAGTCAGTGAGCGTTCGGTTATCCTAAAATTCTGAAGAGAAAAGCATGTCATATCACATGTTTGTATCTATAACGTGAAAGGACAGTTTAGGTGTATATTGATTTCCTCTTATCCCTTTTTGTTCGATGAATAATATAATATTTTTCTGTTATCTAATATCTTCACTGGTGCTGGATAAGGTTTGTCTAAAAGAGGATTCAACAATATAAATAAATAATTCATCCCGTGAGAGACTAGAGAAAGCATTCAGCATATTGAATAGGCAAGGGAAAGAGAAAACACGTGTATTATTTAGTACAAAAGTACTTTTATCATAATTGCAATAAGCACTTACGGATATAGATGACAAATGAATTTTCAATTATCAATGAATGTCAATGTATTATCCCAGGAGGACAAAATAAAAGGTACAAATAGGTACGATAAGTACATTTGACTAATATTGAAAAAAAGAGTCGATCGATAGGATATAACAACAATACGTTATCAAGTTTCAGCTGACAAATACTATTCTCTTACCTGCATGATACAGGACAGAAAATATCTATATCATTAAACAAGACGAAAGTCAGGGTATGGTTCCGTTGAATATCAAATCTGACCGAAGACAAGCTTAAAGAAACTATTTCTGAAAAAAAACAAAAGAAAAATAAGAAGAAGTGCCCTGAATGAGTAAGCGTCTTCTGCTTCAATGATGGTATTTTTGTTTTCGTAAAAGTTTTTAAAAAATCATGTTCCGGAAAGCTAAACAAGGAAACTACCAACCATATTAACCAGCTCGCGTTATTAAGTCATTTAATCTGAACTGTCGACAACATTAAGATGTTAACTCTTCCTGAACATATGGTCTTATTATAAATAAAAATAATGAAAAAGATATCAATTCGAAAACAACTGTGTGATGGTATTTTATTTATCCTTTCATAAAGAGCATATTTCACCAAATACACAGTATCTTATCAACTTGTGGCTCTGAAAGGCCTCTAAATTTGTGCTGAACCAAGGTATCCATCCAACGTTCGGCCACGTTTAACTTTAATCACTAATTGTCAGAAATTACAAGATTCTCTCCAAATTCGGTCTGTAGAGTCTTTGGGAGCAGGAGATTCAAATTTGTGTAAAGGGTTGGCATTAACCTCTATTAGGCAGAATTATAGGTTTTAACAATTGCTTGCGTATTTCCAATCTCCTAAATTTGTCCTAACCTGCATTGCGCGTTTAAATGATTTTGAATAGTGTCACGGTATATGACATACAGACGTATTTGTTCTTCTAAAATGATGAGATACGAAAAAAAAAAGAGTATCTGTCAATCTAGATTTTAACATTCCTTTTAATCCCAATAGATTTACCTCTTTCTCTTTCTAGTCCCTTAGTATCATTTATGATCCCTAAAAACACCTAACAGTTGTCTCATACAATTTAATTAATTAACTTATTTGTCTTTACTGTTTCTAATGCTAGACTTTAACCTTAGGTGCTTTTCACTTCGGTGTACAAAAGATTAAACATTTCTTTTTTAATTTCAAGGTATTTCAAGGTTTACATATCGGTAATAATAATCAAGTTCACCGGATTATGTGATATCGATAAAGTCTGTTTTAGAAATTAAATCTTTTGAAATGTGCATCGCAATCTATCAGTAATTACTTTAATTAATTTATGATTGCTGACATGAAAGAAAATGTGAAAAAAAAAAAAATTCAATGGTGTGTAAATTTTAACATATCTTCTGAAAAGAAATGAGACAGGAAAACGCCTTTGGAGTTAATCTTTATTCTGACGTTGGAAACACACGTTCATTGTATTCATATCTTCCTGAAACTTTAATTCCAATGATATTGCGATATTAACAACAGAAGATAAACAAAATGCGTTTCATTTCCAATTGAAAATTTATCTAAAAAATATCCAATGACTTGAAATTTAACCCTGAAACGTAAATAAGTAATATTCACTTTTTACTTTCCCTATCAATGAATCATCTGAACAATAGTTTACATATAATTTATTGCATTCTTCAGCAAAAAATACAAATATATATAAGACGCAAATGAAATATTTTAAGATTATTCATTCATAAAGATGTTATCTTATACTGGAGTAATACAATAGAGGATATAAAAGTAAAAGTTTTCTGTATAAGATGTTACAGAATGTGTCTTCAAATCAATTAAAACACATAAATGCTATCAATTTAAATTCATGTAAATTACATGAATGTTTTAAATCTTGCATCATTAATGGGGAATCACTACCAGACGAGAAAATCGTTAAATCCATAAACATGAAGCTTGCCGAGTATGAAGCAACTTAAAAAGCTTACCCATAAAATTGAGTCTCCCCTATCCCTCCAACATTGAGCTGAATTGTTGCTAATCTACTATGATTAGAATTTAAGGTTATTGAAATTTCGAAAATGTTGTTGAGTTTTTGATTGATGGCAAGCACTCACTATCTCCAACCTTGCACGGGTAGACACATCAGTCAGGGGTAAGGAGTAGAAAGTTGATTAATTATCTCGGCATTCATGTAGCACTACAATCTGCATATCGGTCATATTCGTGACCGTTTTATCACAAAACCACCATTCTCCTACATTTACTTTATTCCAAGGTTACAGAAAACGTATCATGATAGTTTCAGACAACAATGTATTCCATGTTCAAGGATGGTATTTAGTAAATAAAGGATTATTTAGCTTATAAATCAATTGTTATTCCTGTACAAGTAACAATCTTTTGACCACATAAATTCGAGAATTAGCAAATTGTAAGGCATCTCCATATCTAAATTCTACTACTCACCATCAGTGTTTATTGGTCTAATTAATACTACTCTTCATCATAGTTGATACATTTATTTGTTCTGTCATTAGTTAATATTAGCACATGGGTAACCAATATGTAATGATTATAACCTGTTGAAAAATGTAAGTAATATTTGTTGTATATGAATATATTTGAGCGTCCGGTTGCAATGCAAGATATAAATGCGCTGAAAAAAATTATAATTACAGGAAAAAACATGATTCATCTTTATGTTATGTAACTTTGGTTCGAATGACATTTTAATTTTATTTTATTAAGTGATATAAAAGGCTGATACATTTGAGTATACTTAAGAATACCATTTGATATAAAAATCTAAGAAAATATATCGATTTAATATTATTTACATGGTATACGTCTGTGCATTTATGTTTTTGCTTTTTGATGACGTTATATCACCGCTTAATCAAAAACGTTAAATTAAATTTGAGATGACTCTCCGAGACAAACATTGTCTTTATAAACCTGTTTTGAGAACTGAGATAAATAGACTTTGTATATGTAAACATACAGGATATTTATGCCCAACTCCTGTTACACTGCATTTATCTTTGTTCAAATACAGAATATGTTTAGGCTACTTTGAAATATTTGCACATGTTCCTGGCGTAAAGTATATTGAGCAATGAAAACAAATACATCAACCGAACATCTTGCGAACGGTATTATCAGATCATCTACCTGCCATATTAGGAAATCTGTACACTCAGTAACATAATCGGTCAACTACCCGTCTCTTTACGGACTACTTTTGTATATGCGAACGACCAGCGTCCGTTTAATGCGACACGTAAGTACAATTCATAACTGTTGCTTGGGATTATATATCTCGCACAAGCCGAAAGAAGATCAGCATTAAATGAAACAAGAAAGATTTCGATCATTACGCAGAGAAGGATTTCTTTTTACGCAATGGCTGCATTTCCCCACAACTGTGTCATAATTGAATCATTCAAATATTCAGCATTTGAGTATTAATTGTTTTTACAAATGCGAAACGTCTAAAAGAATTATTTTAAAAAATCCCTGTACACTTACATAACATGATGTATCGGCTAAAGTAAAATATGCTCATTGTCTTAAGTATACTTTTCCTGTTTGTTAGACTAAATGTGTCGTTCATTTACAGTTATATCTGGTGATATAATTTTCAACACTTTTCCCAATATGACTGTGGGTTTTTTGGGACGTTATTGTGTGACTGAACTGATTTTCTTTTTTTGTTTGCGGAGATCATATGCACGTTGTCCGACACTAGAGATCGGAAAAAGATCGCTCGTCAAAATCAATGATGACACATTTTTGTTCTGGTTTGCTTTTCAAAATTTTGTCGTGTTGTCTGGTTTTTCCGATGTTTCCTGATGAGAGAAGGCTGCGTTAACATATCCGTTATTGTCAGGTTCGTATGATGTATTTGTTCCCCCATTCGGCAGCTCGGGTGCGGAAGGTTCTGTTGTAGTTCGAGTGAAGGCACCATTCCCGTAGCCGCGTGGTTCTCCTGGTTCAAAAGATATGACCTGGCCTTTTGGCTGATATACGCCTCCCTCCAGATCTACAGGGGACATCTCGACCGTTTTAGAATATCTTGGACCGGTTCTATTTTCAGGAAGAGCAGGTCCCCATGTACTCGAAGGCGAATTGATTTTTCGGCAGAGCTGTAAACAAAGACACAATTACTTCCTGTGAAATTAATACATCATCGTAAATGTGGATACTACTGAAAAACTGGACAAAAATATATTTTATAGTTAAAAACACGTTCTACAATATACTCTAATGCGAATTACATGTTGCAATACACATTGAGAATTAGGTACAGTATAGAGAAATAAAGACACAGACTGATTGGACTTGTCAGTGACGTCAGGGCATAACTGTTGAAGTCTAGGTGTCAATTTAGAAGACTCTAAATTGGTCAAAAGAAATAATGTGACATTGATGTGGAAGTACATCATCCGCATATATAATCACTTTCATGATTCCCTGTCATATACACTGTACAGTAATGAAGTTATCATACATTATCAATTAATAAACTGCTGAATAGTACTGAATACAATTATTCTTGTATATAAATGTATTCTGATATCGCATTTGGTTTTCCCTTGTAAATTATATGTTTGATTACTTTTTCCCAGTGGTACCTATTGTGAAACTACCATGTGAATTGAAACAATACTAATTCATTAACTTGTTTTCAAATTTATTTATAGAAACAAAATGCATTAATATTTTTGATAATTCAAAATGATAATTGTATGATGTTTTGAAGGAGAATATCATTAGTCCAAATTGGCTTGTGTTCTTTTGATAAATGACATTTATTTCTACCTCACTGGTACACTTACCGAACCCAGACCATTCCTCCACAAGTATACAATATACCAAAGGGGCATGCAGATAAGAGCGGCAGCAACGATCATCCATCCTATGGCCTGGGCCCAGTCTGGGTACCGATATCCGTCGGACACAAAAGGCTCCGACTCAATGATCTTCGCTATTATAACCGTCTGTAAAGCAATCGTAGTCAGGTCATGTCAAACTTCTATACATATATATTTAACTTAAAAACCAATTTGAAATTTAAAAAGAAAATAACGGTTTTTCATAATGTAATACAGGTTTGAAGTAAAAAGGATAAATACTTATTAATAGCAATCGTAGTCAGGTCATGCCATACTTCTATACATATATATTTAACTTAAGAAGCCAATTTGAAATTTTCAAAAATAATAACGGTTTTTCATAATGTAATACAAGTTTGTAGTAAAGAGGATACATACTAGTATATTAACGTTCTTATTTCAATGGTATTAGAATTAGTGTATTTTATTACTCAAACATCTCCAATTTACAGTACCAAAATGTAGCAGCAAATTACATTTATTAAGGGTATTATGTGCACCGTTAAGTGCACTATGTGGGATATTTGTTTTGAGGATACAATAAATTAAATATAATGAAAACGAAAACGATCCGGATACCAATTTGTCATACACTGTTAAGCAGGTAGATGTTATTGTATAACTGTAACATAAAATGATTTAATTTTTATATGAACTTACCGTCAAACCTATAGGAGAAACAACACACCACATCAGTCCAAAGAAATAAAAACTAATTGTGACACAGATGTTTCTGCCAATCATCATTTCAATGTCTTTTTTAAAATTCCCAAATCCTGAAACCGATTTAGAAATAAGAGCTTTAAACAAAAACTACAAATATTTCTTTTCAAAATGTATTGAAATCAGAGATGAAAGTATCGCTCTTGGTGATATAATTTGATGGGTACTGGTACTATTTGTCTTTCATTTATGACTAAAATTATAGAAAGAGATAAAAAAAAAAGCATAACTTGATTAAACGATAACACGTGTCTGGAACAGTTAAATAACGTCTGGCGCATTTAATTAATTTATAATGTGACGATTGAGTATAAATCTTTTAGCGTTCATATGTGAAGACATAGTCATGAAAATGATTAACTGAGAAAAACACCTCCCACTCTTATCCCCCAAAATAAAACCAATATAAAAAGTAAAAAGGAGTATTTTCAATAAAGCATGTTGAAGTTAGGAACGTTTTATGGTAATCGCAATATTTTCATTATGAATATCAATGCGTGGTGTGGATTTCGAAGTGGCTGAGAATCGTTAATATTTTTTTCTTTTAATTATGTTTGCCTTTGTTTCGTCGATTTTGTATTAACGTGTCTATGTGTCATTAATCAGATTCAGTAATGCGTATGTAAAAACAATAAAAATCGACATTAAATATATAAGACGAGGTTTTCAATTAGGTATAAGGTTATGAAGATAAGTTACAGCACATACCACATCAAACATTAACTGATGATCAAATAATACCTACACTATCCAAAAATAAGTAGCATACATATATACATATGAATATGAATAATAATAATGTATAAAGATTACAAAGCACACACCTATCCTGTGAACAGTCTAACAAATACAAGTCATTAGTATCACACATTTGTAATACGATCTAGTGCAGCCTATTGGTTTAGGTCCTCTTTGCTGCCGTAATGACATCGTATTGTATCATATGTTTTTTGTTGTTTTGCAAATAATCCCCCATTAAGTTTCTGTATTAATGAATTTAAAATTTTGTAATATGTTCCAAAGAGTGAACTAGATTACTGAACTAAGTTATATGATAAACAGAGCATTACATTCGTTTCCGTTTCAAAAGAGATTTACAAACCTTGTGATGAATTTGACTTCGGAAGAGCATGTGTTAACTCTTAGACTTGTTTGAACAATCTCAAATGAATCAAATGAATGGCAAGGCACTCTATGTACTAATGTGTTTCATTTTTACATACCGTAAATATAATTAATGGCAATCAGCTCAGTAAGTCCGATGAAAAGCATGGGGAACCCACTGATGAAATGGTCTGTCAACTCAAACATGTAGTAGCCCCCCTACAAATGGAAATGTCAAAGTGATTGCAAAAGAACATTCACATATATTTGAAGAATAAAACGTATATTCTGTCTTAGAATAGTGCGGGAACACCACGTAAAGCTAATTTGAGTTCGTTCTGCAATATTAGGAAAATACCGACATATCAGCATAATCCTATATACTTTTCGAATTCTAAATTCTACAACAAAATATTGAAAAGAACGGTTTACAAGGAGACGATTAAAATGCTTTAAGGAGATTAAGACCTGGTGTTGATTTTTATATGACGGCTGATCGGTTATCATATTTGGAATCTTATTCGGTTCAACTATGAGGACATTTCAGTTAGTGATTTGTTGCAAATTTCGATGTTATAACTGGTTATCATAAGTCGCTAGACCAATATTTAAAAGCCATGTTTTCCTATTATCAAGTACTCAAAGGCCATAGCTTATATTTTGCACTTTTTGTTTACAAAAAGACTCCGTGGAATTCGCTTCAATATCTACTGTTATTAGCATTTTCTCGTTTCAACGTTTCTTTGAAGTTTGGTGTCTAGCAGTATTATGTTGAAATGTCGGTATTTTCCTGTTTAAGACCCCTGGATGTGTGGTTTTCAAATCGCTTTTGTTTGTGGTACGCTCTAAACATACGTGATATTTTTTTCTTCAGAAAAGCTACATTGGTCATTCTCAAATTTGTTATGTAGGTTTCCCTTGGTCCTAGTGGTGTTCCGTAATTTTGAGATTATTCAGAATAACAAAGACGACCATTTCGGATGCTGAAAGTTAATTATTTACCGCTGCTTGAAAACAGACGATCAAGCACAAAACAAGACACAACACAGAAGATCCAACATACGAAGAATCAGCAAAGCTCTTGAATGAGTCGGCGTCAACATCTCTTTTGGAATTCTGGTGGTTTTACATGAATAGGTATTTTTCCCAGAACATTAAATCGTATTGTTGCTTTGCTTTCAAGTGACAGTGTATTTACAATTCATGAGATTAATTAAGTACTTGTAACCATCGATTTTATGTATATTAATGTTTGATGCAATAAATTATTTTCTGTTTTTGCTATAAACGAATTTTTAAAAGACTAACCTCTGTAACCATTGGAAGTCCAAGCAAGAAACCTGTCAGGCATATCAACAACCGGAAACCAATTTTTCGCCACCGAGTGTTAAGGGTACGACTAAATTGATCCATGAGACCGGTTAAAACTGCTTCCACAATCGAAAACTGTAAAATAGATAGATGCAACTTTATCATGTCAATAATGATAATGATAAATACAAATCATACGAAACAACCGGAAGTTAGAATCAGTAGATAATACAGAAGCATCGTGATAACATCCGGAAATAGATAATGAGAATGTTAGAATGAATTAAATAAGAAAGATCACAATAACCTAAGAATGGGGAATATTTCTATTTTCTTCTCTATTGTAATTTTGTTATTAACGAAGTGGTAGAAAACTTTTGTGATATATTGAAGTGAAATTTGGTTTCAATTCCGTAAAATGCCGATAGCCTACTTTGTTCTCATAGTACTTGCCGCATTGACAATTATTACATGTATATCGAAAAGATAGAATATAACTCAATATATTTAGAGAATTTACCTGAGAGCTAAAGCCAAGGGTCATCATCATGAAGAAGAAGAGGATGGCCCATAATGTGGGTACGGACATCTGTGCAAGGCCTTCTGGATACACAACAAATACTAGACCTGGTCCTAAAGAAACAATTTTAGTCATTAATGTACGATATCCACATTATCATTATGAATATACTTTTCTCTCCTCTTTTAAGCTGATGTTTTGAAAGTTATGAAACAACAAGTCATTTTCGGGTAATGTTTTGATTACATTTTGTACCTGCATGCGGAATGATTTTCTACGTTGGTGTTTCAACATCGGTGAATGAAGATTATTATATTTAGGGTCTTTTCAAATATACCCTACTTTCCTCATTATCATGACTCATTAATACGTATGTCCTCAGTAGGACGTATGTCTGTCTTCATAATGTACCTAGACATGACATATCATTGACTTTTCCTTCAATTCCACATTTCATACATTAGCTTGAGAAAAATAAGATTGAATTGGATTATCATTGTATTTCTATGATCTGCCGCTTGGTAAGCACGGCCTGTAAGATTATTGTTACATTGCCAATTTATCATCATCATTAAAATCGGATCTTGTGTAACTTGACACTTACCTCCAGCAGCAACGTCAGCAACAGACACGCCTTTGGAATAGGCCATGAATCCCAGAACGGAGAAAATGGCAAAACCGGCATAAAAACTCGTCAAACAGTTGATGATTGGAACAATGAGTGCATCCCTGCAATAAAGCAATTACTTTATCTCTATTTTTGTTTTCCGTTTGTTTACTTATCGTTTGTGTTTGTTGTTTGCTTTTTGTTTGTGTTTTATATTTCAATTAATCATATACAAGTAAAAGAGAAATAAGCTGATATCTGTGCGAGGCAGAATAATTGGGAACCTGCTTTAAATTGTCAACACAAACCTTAGGGTAAGGTTGTTGAATTTGTTATAACTAGCCATCGCAATAAGTCCACCTTGACAAGCGCTGAGAGAGAAGAAAATCTGTGTGGCTGCATCGCTCCAAACCTAAAACGGTGGAAAGTAAACTTATCTAAAAGCTCACATCAAAACAATATTACTTCTTTATATTCGAAATTTCTTTTTTCCGTTATGTCACTGTAAATGACAATATATATATATATATATATTTCTTAAAACAAAACTATCGAATATAAATATGTCAAAGGAAAAACCAATGGTTATAGAGTATGTAAATATAAAAACCATAATATAAAAAATATATAAAAAAAACCCATGATTTGATATGATTATGTACACAACAAAAACACTTGTAATGTAATACTGGGATAATGGTGATCTTAATGATCTTTGTCGGTTGTCTATATATAGTATCTACATATAAATTTAGGTCTTTAGCATCATTGACGACTCCTTGAAGAGCGAAGCAGCTGTATGATGCAGTTAAATTCATGGGGTGGCTTTACTGTATCTAGCTAAATCAGTAAAACACAGTGCTATTCACTTGTGTGTCTTTTGTACATTCTACAAATAAACACAAATAATATTTAATGGAGATTTGAAAAAGGTGTGAAAGTTAATGAAAAATTTCTTTAAGTGCTAATGATACATATTATCTCTTTGAAAGAAGGTTGAGGTACATCTCTTATTCATAGCACAATTACTTTCTGTCGAAAGTACATGAAC
Organism: Ylistrum balloti; assembly: GCF_031769215.1. Classification (NCBI taxonomy): domain Eukaryota; kingdom Metazoa; phylum Mollusca; class Bivalvia; order Pectinida; family Pectinidae; genus Ylistrum; species Ylistrum balloti. The sequence continues at coordinate 1,376,180 of NW_026781961.1, forward strand.
ATATTTTATCCGCAAATAATATTAGAAAATTAACACATATATAATAAAAACGGCGGGTTTCTGTATGATTAAGAGATAAATATTTCTAAATAAGATAAGAAAGCTCACATTCGGATCGCTAACTTTATCCCAGTCAGGGGTGATGTAGAACATAACACCATCGTAGTAACCATCTAGGGTGAGTCCTCGGACTAACATAACTGTCAACAGGACGTACGGGAATATAGCCGAAAAATAAACAACCTGTAATAAAAACAGCCGACAAAATAAACAGCAAGTAATATATTAGCTGACAAAATAAACAACCTGTAATAAAACAGCCGACAAAATAAACAACATGGAATTTATTATTCGACAAAATAAATAACCTGTAATAAAATACAAGATGAAATAAACTATCTGTAATTAAACAGCTGAAAAACAAACAACCTCTAATAGAATAGCCGACAAAATAAACAACCAGTGATAAAATAGCAGATAACATGAACAACCTGTAGAATAGTTGAGAATTAAATAAAGTATTCCCTTGATCAATCTGCATGTTGGTATTACTTTTATTGCCATGCATTTCAGTACAATAGTGGGAAATCATGTGTCGTTCATCGGTCGTACATCGGTAGATTACACTGTCAAGAATAGTTTGAAATGTAATTCTAAATTTCGGTGTAGTTATAAATAAAATAACTAAAAATAAAAAACAAAACGAAAGCAAGAATCTAGATTTGTTAAAAGAATTTTCAAAAACAAGAAAAAGATTCTGAAGAATTTGAGAATAAAAAAGAAACAAAATATATTGTATTAGATCTTTATAAAAATTACCTTTCCCAGAGACTGAATACCCTTGGAAAGCACCAGGAAGACAATCAGCCATGCTAGCAGGTTACATAGCATCACGTCCCATTTCACGTTACCGGGTTCACCAACACCACCCGTCACTCCTAGTACCTTCTCGCTAAGTGACAGAACAAGAAAAACTACAGTAACGCTTGTATATTAACCAGTAATTCTACTTTACAGAAGGGAAAGAGGTATTTGTATGCCCATATATTAACAATAAACTCAATGAAATCCACGCATGAATTTTCATGTGTTTTTATCTATGTCTTCCATTTTCTATAAGATAGTGTGTGATAATTAAATCCTGATTTACTATTTCTACATAAAATACAACTATACAGGTGATTGTGTTTTTATTTAATATACATCTACTGGAGATATGATAATTAATTTTGATTTTAAATCGATGCGAATAAACATTTTATTATCTAAGCCTTTCAGCGATGTAAATATCTAAATTAGTAGAAATTCAACAAAAACTGACAAATAACATTTAGATGAATTTATACTTACAAGAAATATTCCTCGCTCGGACTCGATGTTTTATTGATGGTGTGATTTACTACAATGATAAGTACATAAACTGGTAACAACGCAATCTATATACCCATTCGTACGTTGTAGTTCCCAACCAGGAAATTTAACATGTTAGAGACTCGTCTTTTGGTGATCTAGAATTAACATATTGTAAACAACTACAAAAGCTGTGATTGTCGTACGGGAACATTGAAAATTGAAATAATCTAAACATTATATTCTAATAACATTATTTTTTTATATCAAATACTATATTTTACAAGAGTTTGAATTTCATTCTTAGCAAATACCAAGGAATAGTGTAACTTTAATGTTATTTGTTGATTTTTTCATTAGATTCACAATGAGAAATCATTCTGCAATTTTGGTATTAACAGAAGAACGAGGGAAACAAATATTTCTCCAATTTTCTTTGCTATTTCAAAGATATTGTTGGCATTGTTAGACTATTAAATAATATTGTGTTGCAAACGAGTGTAACCCCATATCTTCAACACAACATGAGACATACATCAGAACATAAGAACAATAATTACAGGATAAAATCTACTTACAGCAGTCCGGCCTTGAGCCTTGCCATGGATCACTTAGGGATAAATTTAATGAACCGTCATTACAGTCACATGTGTTCCAAGTATTGTCACACGCAACCCATGGAAGTGATGACGTCATCGACGCAAAGAAGAAATAGATGCAGTAAGCAATGACAACGTTGTAGTAAATGGCGATTATGGCAGGAACTATGACCAAACACATACCGAGACCTAAAAAAATAATGAAACAGATAAGAGAGATTTCGCATTATATGCCTACGAGTTATGATCAATAGAAGACGAAAAAGATTCGTTTTATTTAGCTTGGTTGTCCAAAACATTAAAAAATGCAATACAGGAATCAGTGCAGAAATACATGTTATATACATATGTTATTGCTGGATTTTGTTCGTTCAATTTCTCTGAATCTAATCATTAGTATTATTTTTTGCTTTTGGTTTGTTCAGTTTATCTATTTATTTATCTATTTTTGTTCATTTTTCTTTTTATCATTAGTATGTCTGTATACCTTTTAGTGACGGGTTTAGACTCCATACTTTTAGAGGTCCAAGGCTTGCAAACTGTCCCAAACTGAGCTCGAGATAAAATATAGGGATTCCAACCAAAAATAGACAGATGCAATATGGAATCAAAAACGCACCTGCAACGACAATGACAGCGAATATAATCTTTGACTTCCAACGAACAAACGATTAAACATCACTTTCTTCTATATCAGCTGTCAAGCTAAATCACTGGCAGAGTTAAACGAAGGGAAATAACTCTGCGATATCAAATTGCTTAACATATGTAAACAATACAAATTGTAATACAATTCTTCTCGGAGATACATGTATATCTTTTGTTTCCTTGCGAGGCCATACATTTTTAGGAAAATAAGTACATTCTACAACTATCTTTTCAAAACAAATACTCATAAACTGTTTAGACAAATTGATACCTACCTCCACCATTCTTGAAACATAGGTACGGAAACCTCCATACGTTACCAAGTCCAACAGCGTATCCTACACATGTCAGAATGAATTCCAACTGGTTAGACCACGCCTGTCGCGGTTGATCGGCCTAGAAAACACAACAAAGCATGAAGTTAGACCTTATTCAAGAAAGAGAAAATATTTTGTAACTAGATCCAATAAAGGAGACTTAATCTATGATAAATGAGGTCCAAGCAGCAAAACAAATACTTGAGCAATCAAGGATTACATCTTTGTAGCAACGAGTACATGAGAGATGCTAAAATGTTCTTCCAGGTAAGAAAATGGGTTCATCTCAGGAGACCGCGAGTACACCGGATAGAAAAGTAGCAGCGCACAGTGCATCTAATTAAGCTGACTGCATCCAAATAGTCAAAAGTACATCCTATTGAACAAGAATTACATCCTACTTCTCAGAACAGATTCAATCCAAATCTGAAGAATTTGCAGACTATGCAGAATTTGTTCTTTAGACCTGAAAGAAATTCAATCAAAAACATAATTTCAACAAATCGCGTTAACGTGATATTTCAATTTCTTGTTAATAAGGCAAACCTTCATGATTTTAATCAATACTTCGTTATTTTTTTATTTCAGTTTAAACTATATATAAAAAGCGTATTAGATTACTGAAAATTAGTTACAAAATCTAGATTATATGATTAAATATAGAGATTTCCTCAACAAATTAGAATTTATCAATGTATTGATCAAACATGTTTCTCTTGTATAACAAGCGGGGTCAAATATTTACAAGATTGATTCCTATATCTTATACATATAAGGAGAGGACAAAACTGTAATCTGATGACATGTTGTAAATAGAGAATATTTAATCTTGTCTTCAGTAATAACAAATATAATTCACAAGTGTGTCTAATATTTTATTATCAGCACGAGTGAATGATGCAAAAATATTAGACATACGAGTTAAATATATTTGTAACTACTGAAGACACTATCAAATATTTTATTTGTTTCATTTTCATAAGAAAATATAGTCTGTTTATATTACAAATCATCAAAAATATGAAAATACAAAAATTAAATTAAACGTACATTTATTTTTATATTCATATAGAAAATGTTACTTATTCATGACACTAAGAGTAAAAAATACATCCAAAGAGACATTGACTTGTGACAAGTTACTACGCGGCTGAAAATATGGCGGTTACAGATGTCGTTGTTTATAACACGAACCCCCTTGAAATGACAAACGTGTTAGCTCCACGTTCAAGACGTTTGGTTTGATATTTGATTTGACCTCTGATAAGGTAATTCACATTGCGTTGTTTGCTGACTTTAATGGAAATAAAAGTTTACAATGGAATTGAAGGTCATGTCACTATCAGTTGACTTGTGTTCTTTCTTTCCAATGGTGTAAGTCTGCAAACGTTTTATTTTTCACTATTGTATAATAACAAAACTAGTGAAAAATAAGATTTTTTATCCATGAGATATTTCCTTATATTTCGCTGGTAAAATTGAATTAAATACTGTTTTATTATAGGTTTTTTGCTCTCCTTGTTCTTCTAAAACAACTTGTTCATGTTGCTGTTTTGAACCACCAGAAAAACTTGTATCCATTCTTTGAAGCGCTAAAGACATTGGTCAGTGAACTGAAATAAGGAAACTCTGACCTTTACTACACGGCCAAACTTTCAGAACATTCTTGTTCGGAGTATTACTATCGAAGCGTTAATAGATATATGATAAACTGGAAAATCGTCTGCATCAGTGAAGTACACTCAAATAAAGTCACTGTGGTATTCAGTTCAAGATCAAATACCTGCATTTTTTAAATAAATAACTTTTGAAATAACAACTGGTAATATGCAGTGCAATATCATTGGGTTGCTATGACCTTCACTCAAAAATCAAAAGGTCGATTTGTACAAATTAAGCAGTATATTCTTGTCCGATGTGTAACTTTTGGATTTAGACAGCCATTGATATCTTTATATCTAGAAACATAAATTGATCATCCACAGTCAGTGTTTTGAAACTCGGTCAACACAGATCATTCCCCAAATACCAAAGTGGCTAGCTTGTTCAGTACATTTTATCTGTACCATAGCTTTCAAACCATCATAGATAACAAGTTGATAGAAATATATCTGCACTAACGCCAGATGGAATACTTTTTTAGGTCATCGTGAGCTTCAGATCAAGGTCAACGGTAATAATGATGAAGCCTTACAACACATCTCCATCCCTGTCACTGTCACTGTGATATTCATCCCAAGCTGTTAAGTGAAAATTTTTACCGTGTTACCTCTTTTAAATCATAGAGATGTACTGTTAAAATTGAAAATCACCTGATTATTAGTGGTCAAGATCAGGGCAAAGTTTTGAACCATTCATCGATTTAAAACTTATTTTGATTTCTATAAGTAAATTTTTGATATATCAAAATAGAAAATATGATCGTGTCAGATCAGTGGGGAATATTAAATAGATTCAGTTCTAGTTAAATACTAACTATCAATAAATATCCATATATGTCATTCTAACTCTGACCTCTAAACTTACGTATATCAATTACTAGAATGCATTCGTCTTACTCCAACGTTGCCATTTATGAACATACAGATAGTAAACCCCTAATCAATAGCAAGGTTAGAGATTAAGGCATGATGAAATATCTTATTTCATCTTGGGGTCACAGGTAAAATACGTTCACGGCATATCAATCAGAAAACCGGAAACAACTGCGACATGTGTATACAGTGACATTTAAGGAGCTGTAGAATTCTCACATTTCCACTTCATATGACGTCATACTTGACCCTGACATACTTTCCATGTGATGATTGCTTTTATAGTGTAACTGGGGACTTTTCGAATTTCATAGTCTCCTCATATCTTGATAATAACTCACAATATATCGCTCTCAAGAGCCGTACACTCCACTTATCTGAAGCGTACACACTTCATTCATTAAAAGAAACATATAGTCGCACATTGTCTCTCTAACTAGAGCCAGTCGCAATTTCAATGCGTTGCAATGAAGTTGTAAGTTATGTCATTTTTCAGTAACACGTGGAGAAATACATGTTTTTAAACACAACAAGAAAATACCAATATGTCAACATAATCGTAATCCAAACTGCATCATAAAGCTGTTTTGTCCTTTAGGACTCGTTATGATGCTACATTATACAACTGTTTTTGTTGTACTAGAACTCGTCAGTGATGCTACATCATACGCTGTTTTTGCTGTACTAGAACTCGTCAGTGATGCTACATCATACAGCTGTTTTTGTTGTACTAGAACTCGTCAGTGATGCTACATCATAGGCTGTGTTTGTTGTAGTAGAACTCGTCAGTGATGCTACATCATACGCTGTGTTTGTTGTACTAGAACTCGTCAGTGATGCTACATCATACAGCTGTTTTTGTTGTACTAGAACTCGTCAGTGGCACTTACGGTATATTTTGTGAAAATCTCCATAAATCTAAGTGACTACAAAAAGTTTGAAAATCTAGTTTGTGATGTGCCCTTGTCCCGTATTTAAAACAATTCGTTATTTACACGTTTCTGATCATTTTAAAAGAACCTCAAATTTATGTGATAATTCTGGCTTACAGGTTACTGCAAATTATATGTCATCTTTCTTATATAATATTATTCAAACAATTTTCCTCACAAGACGAGAATTCAGGAGATATGCCTATGGACCTCACGTTAAAATGCATAGGCTAAGCATGCTTGTACATAATGCACAAATACATTTATCCATTCAGAATAATTAAACATACTTTCATTTGACATACATATATGAAATAAAAGGGTTAAACTCTTAGATCTACTTTGAACAGCACATAAAACCGCACATGAATATTTATAAAGCATATATATCGGAGCAGCATGTATTACGGTTTTCCTTTTTAAACAGAGCGAAATGTTAATCCACCATGAGACATCACACACGAAATGATATTTCCAGATACTACTTTCTGACTTTAACATCAAATCTCAATTAGTTTCATATTTTTTCAATATTAGATGCTTATATTTTGATGTGTCCCAAATTCTAATGAAAGAAAACATGGTAAATTAAACATTAACACGCCGTGTCCATCCTCTGTGAATATCGAAAATTGTACAAAAGTCACACAATATAATAGCACCTTTCAAATCAAACTACATTCGAGCCAAACCATTCTTTAGCCCATCAAGGATTCTGAAAACTAACTATCTATCATGGTTTAGTTCCATACTGCTAACGTCTGGATACCAGCTAGAGTCATTTGGCCTCCCTTTGTATGACAGGTGAGGGTATATGTCGAGTGCATTCATGGTTGACTGACGAAGGCTTACAAGGGACATGAGCTTCAATCTAACTAGATCCTATCAAGTTGTTGGTAGGCATGTCTTGTAATATTGTTTAATGTGATTTAAGTTTATCTTATCAAATTCACCTTATGAACATTACTTTAACCCAATTCTAGTTAACAAGTTGACATGGGTTAACATTCTCTGCATCAGACGAAGAAAGGTATGGGGTTATCTGCCTTATCTCTGATAATTCCCCGGGGTTTTCCCACATTTCAGGACATAACGCGTTCCAATTCATACCAACAGGAGTCACTTGTATGGGTGTCAGCCTTCTACCGTAACATACTGTGTATCGCAGTTATTGATTTCGTAAGTGACTGTGATGCATCATAACTGACTTACCAATTTCCCGTATACTATGCCTGGACGAGAAGTGACTTTATCGTATTGGTAACATTTCAGTGTTTGACACAATACAAGCGCCCTGCAATTGTCTGTCCATATTTACGGACGTGAGCCTAGGTGACAGTATTATCTTCATTGTAAAACCGTATCTCTCGATCATAAGGCGGCAAGTAGATAACTCAAAACTTTTCTCCAAGTTAAGTATATTACATGTATAATCTTTCGTCTCAATCACACATGGTGTAAACATTCGATGAAAATATATATCTATTTATACATATATTTGCTTTTAATCGTAAATCTTGACTTCAATGTATTTGCTTAAAACGGCATATCATATTTACGTAACTGCTTAATTTTGTCTACGTTATCGTGACAAAATGTTTAAAAAAAGTCTTAAGAGACTTTTCATGTGTATTCTTTTAAACTGATAAAAAAAAAACTCTACATTTCCAAACGTGTTACGACGACAAGAAATACCGACATGTAAACAAAATCAAATATAAATGACGATTAACTATGAACAAAGGAAATATTTACACTCAAATAGAAATAGAACACATATACATCGTCCGCATCATCGACGACATTTGTCATGTACATTCAGGTCAATACAAGTAAAAAATGTCAGGTTCTGAAGTGAGAACAAGGGTTATAAGAACAATAACACTGCAAAATACAATAATCTTACCTCGGGATCTGGATCTTTTGATATAATCCGATGTGCAAATGTCTGATCAAATGTTCCAAAAGGTGTTGTTTTCTGATTACGAGAGTGCGTGAGCAAATTCTGTTCCGACATGACAGTCAAACACAGTCTCACGTAATACTTTGTACAAGTTATATGATGTCAATCGCGGTCGAAATTCCCCGTCTGTTTATATTATTGTGTATGTAACCGCTAAAAGATGTGAGAGCTCTTGATATGGACTATCACGCATGATTTAAGACGATATTATTAGTGAATGATTAGGACATCTATGACTCGGAATAAATAAACAATTGGTTGGTGAATAAAGTTTAGTTAGCTTGACTTCACGTTTCTTTGTCGAAAGTTTAACCTGCTGTAACAGTCAACAGTACACTGACTCTATTGTAAAATAAGATATTTTCAGGTATCGCAATTTTCGTTGTTTTCTAAAAACAAAAAATACTATTTCATGGATAGATTTAACTTGATCAGTCTATTTGTACTAATTCAGAGATATTAACACATATGAATTTGTTACCCAGAATACCCACGAAATGAACTAAAAGATTCTCTTCCAAAATTAATGATTTTCACAGAAAATAAAAATGATCCTTTTAGACTCAGAATCATAATGAATTTAGATTCTACCCGTCAATCTTATTGTTCTAGCTTTTCGCTTGATTTTGTTCGGTTACTTTAACTACGGCAGACAACTAACAGTCACTGGATAACAAGGGAGAACACTGCTCGTATACAGACAAGCTGCTGTATATAACATGTGCACATTAATCAAGATCTCCGATCGCGGAATTTGTCAACAACGGTGCAACTTTGAAGTGAAGGGGAAATTTGATTTAAAATATACAAGCATAGGTTCACACCTTTACTGAAATAACATAGGTATACAAACACAAATAACGAACCAGTGAAAGTTTTCTCTGATTCTCTTGGTAACAAGAAATCACCAGGAATGAAAATTATATTATTGTTGCGATTATTTCCAGATAAATAAATCCATTTGATACAGATACGAAACTTATTAAACTTGATTTTGAGTATTTGTTTCAAAATATCTGAATATTACTAGAAAAAACAAAACAAACAAAAACCAATTTAATAAAAAACCAAAAAAACAAAAACAAAAAACAAAACAAAAAAACAAAAAACAAAAAAACCAAACAAAAAAAAGAATGTTTAACCAAAACGTTTGATAAACTTTGAAAATAGTCAGGAAAAAAACCAAAAATACCAATGGATTGATACAAACGTTTCTATGTGTTAGACTCTAGGACATTTATAGATGTGCTTCCTTTAAACAAGAATTCGAGAGAAGTAAAAAAACTAGCACCGGTTTATTGCATTGATCTGTTAAGATACTCGATATGATTTCTTCAGTAAATTATCGCTTGCTTTCTATGAAAAGTTTGCATAAATTTTGTAGTTTATAAGTGAACAGTCTCATCTTATTTTTTAAACTTTTTTTAATCCTAGAAGTAAACATCTTGAGGATTTAGATAAACATTTTATGCAGCATAAACTCCATTCATACTTGAAAATAATAAATTTATTTTTTACAACAATTTCGAAACAAGCTATCACTTTCTGTCAATCACTTAATGCTTAAGTGGAGTTGAAAGGTGTTCTGCACCTGGATGGCCTTGGTAGCAAATTCTGTTTACAATGATAAAAAGAAAAAAACATCGTGAACTGTTTTTATTTATTTTTTTAAGGGAAGATAACAGGTTTGGTCCTGTCTTTGTGATTGTTTTACATCCGACCAGTGAGAGCTCTGAGTCAATAAAAATGGATTTATTTTGGATTTTGTCTGTACATATAATAAAATATCGAACCCAAGACATTGTTTGCTAACAACCTTGGTATCCTGCTGACATCTATTCTTTTCACAAAGATAGACATTCGTCTATTTTACCTGAAGGTTGGAATATGTTAATGACAACCGACAAGTGTCCAGGAATTCGGACAGATCAATTTCATCTTGACCCCTAAGGTCATAGCAGTCCGGCTGTACATCATATATATTTACATCTCGCCGGTTTATTAACTTTTTTGTACTTTTCGAATCAATCCGACATAAATTTCAATATGTAAATATGAAACGATATGCGTTTGAAAAACATCACATATAAAAACATGAAATTCACAAACCCCTAAACCTAACGTCCGATTTTTTTTGATAGCTGAATTTTTTTTAAAGTTCTGGTCTATCATAAACTAAACTCCTCTCAAATATGAGTCTATGCGTACACCTAAGTCATTTACACAACATCGTAGGAGCCATTCTGATAATCTCTTCCTTGGGAAAGAATGACTTAATGATTAGAATCAAGTGTAATTTTCATAAAAACAAAAACAAAAAAATATATCTTGTTATACTTATTGAATACATAATAACGAGCCATCGAGACATATCCATATATCAATAAGAATCATTCTCAACTTAGCGTAGTATTTGTAGTATTAGTGATAACGTTATTGACAGAGGGAGGTGGTCGCTGTCAACGAGTGCTGAGATAACCTGAATAGTTAACGCCATCCTTTAATTTCAGTTATATGAACAACGCGTATTATTCAGGTTTTATATCTCCGGGAGTGGGAGTGGAGAAACTTGTTTTGAAACACCATATTTGTGATACGAAGTGTTTTATGGTCTACGTCATGGAAAAGTACGCAGGTCATGGAATATTTTGGTGACCGTGGTGGCTTGTAAACACAAAATAGCTAGGACAGCAGAAACGGACGTAAAGAAGCGTATGGCAAATAGCCGTGTCAACAGGCATTAGAAGCAACGCTTTTAAAGACCAAAACTAGGAGTGGAAAATTTGGTAAAACTTACCGGATCAAGTTATATAGATACTGTGAAATCTAGTTTCATCTCTAGATGAACACAAACATATTTTTAAGTTCGTCTTTCAAGTAGAGAGAAATATATATATATTTGTATATATATATATTTGTATATTTAAAAAATATAGTTTCTTCTTTGCATTGTCAAGGAACAATTTGGCCGATGTCTTATGTATATAGACTAAAACTAAATTTTATCATACTTCTTGGCTTTATTTCGAATTTCTATCTTTAATTCATTGCTCTATGAATACGAGCATGAATCCAAGAAGTGATATCAGACTGTAAATGTTTATATATCAATATCAAAATATCATTTATTTGCAAAATAAAGTAGTGAAAATGCTTTTGTTTATGTCATGGTCTCGAATGCATTTAATTTCAGGATGGCAGTGGAAAACTGAATATACAATTAAGTGAAGTATTGTTATAATCAGTCAGTTCTGGATATCTACGCCATTTCTGCCATTTCTGTATATCGAAATATAATTAAATATTTCCTCGTTAATATCTAACTTTTAAATTCCCGGAAATAAAAGAGGTCGTTGGTAGCTGATAGCAATTAGTTTGTAAAATTTTCCAGAAGTTTCACAACTTCATACTTAACGCTTCCTCTTGGTAAGACTTAGTGTCAAATACAAATATGTTTGGTAGAACTGTTTTATCAAACTGCCTTATGCAGAATATGGGTTTGAATTGTCCAGGTATGTATCCTGTAACCTTACAATCTATCAGAGCCATATAAAATAAACAATTGGAGGCTGTGCTTATGAATTAAGTAGCCATCTACATATATCTGTCTGGTTCGTTAAAACTGTGACAAAAACGTTACCCACTTCGCAGAAAAGTTACACAAAAGCATTCAAAATCGAGGTAAGACAACGAGAACTGATGCTCGTCCCATCTCCAAAAATTAATTTGCATTTAAATCATTTCACTTGCAGTAAAATGAAGCTGTCCAATAGTACACTGCCCGATAACTTTATAGTATGTCTAAAGCTTTATTTCAACAACAAAAACAATTATCAATCATTCATTGTACCTCTCACTCAATACTCTTCTGTTTCAATTGACACAACTTATTTATTTTGATTGTGTTTTGTCAGTATTTTAACGTTTTGTGTATTTGATAGATTTGAAGAAATACATTATGTCACGTGTTCCCATAAATGTGTGTGTTTACTGATGAATATAGATATTGTGTTTTACAATTGCAGGGTGAACTATGAATGATGATGATTTACTGGCTAACCACATTTTGATTCATTCTAGTAGTAGCAAAGTTTAGAGTATGTACTTAACGCTGTTCTAAAATCATCTATTATATGAAAATTAAAAAAAAAAAAATGATAAAATATCGGACTGCTTGCTGCACCTCCCCGTCTAGATTTTGACTTTTCTGTCGATCACTTTGGATTATCCCTCAGTCGCCTCCTAGACTTCAAAATTTACTGACAACACCAAGAAGGACGAAACAGCTGTATAGTGCAGTTTAACTCGTTGTTTGGTTCTACAGTATCTAACTCTAGATTATCAAAAGGTGTTATTCACCTGTGCGTCTTTTGTTCATCATTCTATACTATAAGTTATGAAGTCAAGACCTCATGTGACAGGTGCTGTTTATATCGTGAACCTTAGTCGGGCACTGACATATTTTGTTTATCATGTTTATTTGAGAGAAGACTTTATAAGTTAATCGATATAAGATACCTTGTGTACACATTTTTATCAATGTTTATAAAAAATATATAATGTCCAGGTACTAAGGAAGCACACTCCTTTTCATAAATCAGTTGAATTTGTAATTTTAGGTGTGTGACAGAAAGATAAATTGAGAGGCATACGAGAAGGTTGATACAAATACAGGCATACGTAATATTTACCTTAATCTTAATCTGATAGTAAACACGGTGTAAACAGCGAACAGCAAAACATCAGATAAGTCAGGCTGTATTTGATTAATCAACCGAGAAAGAAAAGTTGTTTGTTTTGTGTCGGATTTGACTTTTTTTCAACATGTTTATTTTAAAAGGTGAACAGTTTCATTAAAACAAATGATAATGAGAAACATTACAATCATCCCTAATCAGTGACGTCATTGCTATGATGACAACATCGGACATCTGCGATGATTTTTGGTCGGGGATATGTTTCATTTTACTGTCCTTGAATCCAGTGTATCCCCCCCAATGAACATTCCGAGTGATATTTTGAATACTTTTCCTTTTTATATGATTTTTGTTTTCAGTAACATAAGCGACACATGGTTTCATATGGCCAGTTTTAACTTGGTACCTAGTCGTCAACCAGTATACATTAACAACAGTGTATTTGCTATTTCCAGTCCTTTTTCTTCATTAGTAAACCATTCTGATACTTCAAACATAAAACTATAGGTACGGTACTTTTATTACTATTTTTTACATCAAAGAGTATAGTAGAGACGTAGGGGTGAAAAGTTAAAAGAGTGTTAATGATTATTGTCTGCACGTGCCTTATGTCGTAAGCTCTTATCTTAGTATACTTAAGCTGTTCATTACATTTTAAGCTTCCTGTCTGATTCCACCATGTGTCTATAGCCACTAATGTCTTTAACCATCACGTGTCTTTAGCTACTAATTGTCTATATTTAATACCTCTCTATAACTACTACATGTATATGTTCTCCATGTGTCTATATCTAATACCTGTATATATCAACCACGTATCTGTAGCTACTACTTGTATATATCAACCATGTGTCTGTAGCTACTACTTGTATATGTCAACCATGTGTCTGTAGCTACTACTTGTCTATGTTAACCATGTGTCTGTAGCTACTACTTGTATATGTCAACCATGTGTCTGTAGCTACTCCTTGTCTATATCAACCATGTGTCTTTAGCTACTACTTGTCTATATCAACCATGTGTCTGTAACTACTACTTGTCTATATCAACCATGTGTCTTTAGCTACTACTTGTATATGTCAACCATGTGTCTTTAGCTACTACTTGTCTATATCAACCATGTGTCTGTAGCTACTACTTGTCTATATCAACCATGTGTCTGTAGCTACTACTTGTATATGTCAACCATGTGTCTGTAGCTACTACTTGTCTATATCAACCATGTGTCTGTAGCTACTACTTGTCTATATCAACCATGTGTCTGTAGCTACTACTTGTATATATAAACCATGTGTCTTTAGCTACTACTTGTCTATATCAACCATGTGTCTTTTGCGTACTACTTGTCTATATCAACCATGTGCCTTTAGCTACTATTTGTCTATATCAACCATGTGCCTTTAGCTACTATTTGTCTATATCAACCATGTGTCTATAGCTACTATTTGTCTATATCAACCATGTGTCTATAGCTACTACTTGTATATATTCACCATGTGTCTATAGCTTCTACTTGTATATGTTCTCACACTATCTATAACTACCACCTGTCCATGTCTATATTTAAAAAAGAGTGCATGGCTATAATTACATCTTATGTATAATTACTATGTGTCTATAGGCACTTCCGGTCTATTGCTTTCACCTGTCAAACTTCTGTTTTCAATGACTTTTTGATTATGCCAGAGTTGATAGTTATTGACAGGCTCTGTGGTCATGTTATAACACAAAACGGTGTCGGAAACATCTGCAGAAATAGTTTACTGTATTAAATGAAATCAAAATTATGTTAAATATCTCTTTCTGTGTGGTGAATATTTCCCCGACAATTGCACAGCAAACATCTGATGTTTACAAATTACATAAGATATTGTATTCAAATAAAAAATTACGTAAAAATATAAATGTATTAGAAGATACGTTGCACTGATTAGAAAACTCGACCGGACAAGACAACGCATATAAATTACTGAATCAGAAAGATTAAAACTCACATAACGTGACCAGCAATATAGAGAGGAAAATCACAACAATTGGCAGCAACTGAAATATGGCTATCCATTATCTACCGATTTTCATATTTCATTCAAACATTGGAAATCGATCGTTATCTGCAAATGATTATTGAAATGACGAGTAAAAATATTAGATAAAATACAAATAGCATACCTGTTTAACAGCCATTTCCTTATTGGGCAATATTCGAAAACGTCTCCGCGTGTTCCGCTGATAGAACTACTCTTCTACTCTGTAGAATGTCAACAACAACTGCGCATGCGTGCATCACCACGTGTTATCTATGGGTCAACGAGACTATCTGAATAGATTGGAAGACCATTTGAAATATTAAAGGATAAGACTACCCCTCTGTTTGATCATTGACATTCGAACGCTTACTCTTGTGATTGACAGGAGATTAATGCAGATTATTGACTTGAATAGTTGAAATCTTATCTTAATGTCAGTTTCCTATTTGGTCAGAAATTGAAATGGTCAACCGGACAACAATCTGACCATAAATGAGTAGGTAATTCAATTTCACCGAATGCTTAGTGATTTATCAAAAGGGATTATGAGTTCGAATTAAGAAAATTGAGTAAAGGGATGTTATATTGCTGTTTTCATCTCTACGGATTCTGGATTAAACCCTAAATAGCATACCAGTATTATCTCGGTCATTTCCTATTCAAGAATGTAATCAACAGACAGAAGACCCTTGAAAGTCTCACTTATAGATATGTCATGTATATATACACACATCTGGTGAAATAAACATAGTGATTTGGATTTTCTGTATAAGTTGATAACATATTAAACAATTAATTCATTGTTATGGAAATGGCAAAAACAACAAGATATAACCATTCTATATGGCAACATAAGCATAATTTAAACTCAAATACTACTAAATACACGGGGGCGCCTAAAACCATATAAAGAAATTAAGACCAGGTATTCTAGAATAGCAAGAGTCTTCGGAACTTCTTTTACACGTGTTATTTGCTTGTCTCTCGTTGATACAATTGTTTTAGTCAAAGCTGAAATATTTTTATAATGGATATATACATGAGATATGAATGGTCTTATTATCAGTGATAATAATAGATGTATTATGTACCTAATAATTGACGTTGTACTTATTCAGGTTCAGCTTTTTGACATAGTAAAAACTATTAGATTCCATCAGAGATATTTGTTTGTCGTGTAATGTACCGACAGCAGATTGCAGATCGTAACCAGTAGGTCCTAAGCCATGTTTTAATTATTCAAATAACGACAAGGTTCGGAATATGTTGTTGTTCTTCTAAAATTCTCAGATATATCGAAATTATGTGTTGAATTGTGGAGCTAGTGTATATAGCCATCTAGATAGCTTCATCATACCTTTGTATTTTTGATCAGTCGACTCCTAGATTTCAAAACTTAGGCCTTTAGTATCGCCAACGGGTCTTCAAAAAAGAAACCGCTGTATGATGCAATTTCATCTATCGTTTGGCTGTACTGAATGTTATTTTTATTCATTTGTATCTTGATTGTACAAAGTTTATCAAACATTTTACAAATTTGAGCCAGTATCGAAACATTTCGGTACTTATTTAAGATCACCTTCTCGTTATATTGAAAATATTTCTCAAAAGACATAGGTGAAGAGGAATAACTACTTACACCAGTAACTATTTTAATCTTATCATTGTTTCAAATTATACTGTCGCCAGTCCAGTGTTCTCGCGACCCACTCCCTTCCAAAACTTTAATATTTGCATTTGTCTTCTTTCAAAGTGTTGAAACAAAGAAGATGAGAAACATAGAGAAATCTAAACAAACGGCCATTGCTTCCTAAGAAAATGACCAAAAATAAATGTTATAAAGCTCAGAGACAATAAATCACAGAGAAAATATTTCTAATGAAATGAACTGCATTAATAAAATCCAGGTTTATCGTACTATCCTTTGCTTATCAAACATGATGCCCAGACCTCATGATTCTCCGTAATCAGGAAATGAGTAACGTATTTTCTTGGAATCTGTTTCCATATCTTTAAGATCTTAATGTTGTCCATCAACAAAAAAGGAGGGTGGGCAGGGGGAGGTGGTTTACAACTGGCTCGTACTATCTATGACGAAATAACAAAAATTGTTCTCTGAAATTGGTCATGTATTTAAATAACGAATGCTTGCTTTAAACATAACAACATAGTTTGGGAAAATATTATAAATAATGCCTAAAATTGAGGACTTCACCATGCATGCTAGGTAAGTGTATGTGATGGGTGCATGTGCTTTCGGGACGCTGCCATACGCGCTCGTTTTAGTCCCCTTGTGATATACAGATTTCACGTTGACCAAACAAAGGTATACTGCCGGAGATGTACTGATTAGTGGTAACTACCACAATGCCTTGTGTAAAGGGTGTTGTAACTACCATTTTACAAATCGTTTGCATATCTATACCAGGGACGAGAACCCAAACACTTCTTCAGAGGGATTAATGCGCAACTAAGGCCGAACGAGAGGCAGTGTAAAGAGAGACATTTTACAGAGCAAACTGCTATAGGAACAGACTGTACACAAACAGCATAAGCCCTGTTTCACGATAATTCACGTGTAATACCAATAGACATTATCTTTGATCTAACAATCTTTTTTTATTTAATTTTCACTTCAGTATCAAGTATTAGTCGATTCCAATGGTTTATCAAATAGGAAAATCTCAATATAACCTACCACTACAATGGTGATCTATTAAGATCACTTGAGCTGAAGGACAATGCATCCATTACAGTTAGACATGTTTGGTTTGATATTGTATTGATTAATGTCTATCAACATCTGAGATCATTCGAGGACATCGTCTCAATGCACGCGAGGTGAGAGCCTGTAGTATGTACCTGTATTTTGGATGACTTTTTTTGTTTTGTTGTCTTGTAGCGTTATGGCCCATCAACATGTATGGTCCTGTAGGGTCAGACAACACTATCAACTGAGGCTTACAAAACTAATAAGGTTAAAATTTATAAACCTTACTGCGGACGTCTTGTATGTAAGACATTCTACATATCATAATACAGGTCTATAGCGGGTAAATGATGAAAAAGATACTGTATCAAATATATATTCCTTATATTATATGATAAAATTTCCACGGGTGTGTATAAAATCAAAGCAATTAATCGTATGTATGTTCGTGTAAGCCTGCTTGTGAAAGTGCCGATCTAATGTATCTTTTTGATAGTGCCTAACTGATGCCTTACTGTGGTAGTAGTGTAGTGTAATCATACTGAAATGTACTGCTCAAGTCAATAAGCAAACAGGTCACCATATCCGGTTAAAAAAAAAACATATATAACAGTCTCGACTAAGCTTCGAACCAACAGCCATAACCAAGATCCTTGTTTAAAACTACGGTACCGTTAATATAATCAGCTTACATATCAATAATCCGGTAGGAAAAAGCAGCCGATAAATTTATTGAGTAACTTCCGAGTCGTTGAAAGCTATGCAATACTGACTCTTTCAAACTCGCATATGTTCTAGCGCAGGATGTAATGTTTTAGACAAAATGAGGGCTTTGACGAGCAGAGGACATTTGCAATGGAACATAACAATTAGTATTATTAAACAAATACTTATCTAATTAATACAATATTAAAAATATATATCATACATATATAACGAAATATAACGAACCTTTATCAAATTCATATCTACAATATATAAATTTCAGAAGTTTCCAATAGTTGCGTTTATGCACACCATATTTCATATTTTTTTACATTATTTTAAACTTTCAATAATCGAGTTTTGTAATATTAATAGAGTCTTAATTCAAACTCATTATTGATGAAGCTGGGGGTCATATGTGAACAAAAGAAAAATCTTACGGATATAGAAATTGTATCGCAATACCTCCAAAAGGGAGGTAACCAAATCTGGACTCCTTCAACGGAAGACCATATATTTAATGTTCACGAAGACTTTCGATATGTATATATATTTGAGGATTCTTGTCTACTTAAATATCCATATATTGTCGTGATATTTCACACTTGAGTGCAATAAAGATATCATATACTGGTTACTTAGGCTACATTTACACCTCCTCGAGATATTTTCAAACCATACGACGGAGATTTCTTTATTGCCACTGGGTACTTTGGATTGCTTACTCGTTGTATATTAGATTGTAGAGCTATGATTTATGTGTTGTTTGTCAATATTTATGTCTTGGTGTGAAATGGTTATCCAGTGTTAGGCAGCAACTTTTATACAGCCCATCATAGTGTCGTTAAATAAAGATTTTGTATAACTGTAGCGATGAATTCGATTTTTAAGGATTGGTATGTCATATTATCTTTCAAGACCTTGACCTCGTCCGATCTCTAACATATCTTGTTTGTTTGTAGTTGAATTCCTCGCTAACATTTTTTAAAACTTGCCTGAATAGATTAACATTGCCACCGTTGGTCGAGATAGTGGCGATAATTATATTCCATATAGATTATAATAGCATTTCATTTATTAGGGCTGGAATGTGTATTAGTTCCATAACATAGGCGACCAGGGTTCGACCTTGATCGAAAAAGTGTGGATCATATGCCCAATTTTATTGATTTTCTTTGCATATACTTGTCCTCCAACAGTAATATTGCTAATTGGGACTTAACACTGAAAAAATATCAACATGTTAACATAATCATAATCCAACCTCAACGCCAATTCAACAAAGACGGAGCTAGATATGAACAAAAGACTTATCTACACAGAGAAGTGATTATTATATGTCGAGTTAACAGGTTTTCATTTTATGTACAGGTTATGCTCTTCCGAAACGTTGAGGTTTTTTTTTCTAAGCTCGATTGTTCGATCTAACGGAGTTGAGAGACGTAAAGGTAACATCAATTATCTTCACCTATATACTTTACACTACCATGAAATCTTACTTTAAGTTATCATTTATACAATAAGTAAAAGTCGCAACGTATACAGACTAAGGCACTTGGCCTACTCTTGCATGTTATTGTTGATGGGCAGGATGTCGTCTTAATCTATAGAAACCCTTCATTGATGAAATGTTTTTATTTCACACTCACTTACCGGCTTACCTTATTCTTACCGACTTCTGGTCTGTTAAGATATGTATACGGATGACCTTGGCTTCAATGGAATCCACAGGTGACGCTAGAGTGCGGAAATTTACTGTACAGGCAAGAATACAGCCTGGGTTATTTTTCAGCAATATCACTTACGAAGTGGCATATTACTAGCTCTCTTATCTATAAAGATTGTGACACAAAACACTCCTGTTTAAAGTGGAGATACCTTTGTAATCGTTTGACACACTGGATGTAATTTTGTCATTGAATGATTAAGGAGGAAATGTCTGTTCTACGCTTATGTATGTTTATTACGATGAACGTTAACAACGTTGTACTTGACTTAAAACGGCTGAAAAGAGCGACAGCATGACGTTTAAGATTCAATAGTATTAACTATATCTGTACGTATGAACGCTTTATTGATCAAAATGACCAATTGAATTGTAGCTTTTTCAGTGGATTACAAATGTTTTTAAAAACGACTTGCGTCTAATAGAATAAGTTTTGTTTAATTGAATCAGATTATCAAGCGTTGTTTGTGACGATCCGAAATGCACGTCTGCTATTTGTTAATAGTGCTTTCTTGAGACACCATAACGTGTCTATAAGTTACATTTGATTATTGTTTGCCTGTTGGTTCTGTTGTTCTATATCCTTTTCACATTTGCGAATGTGCCATTATCTACTTTGATTGACCAAGGTTTACAAGGCGAATGCCGTCGATGAAGCAGAAGACGCTTACTCTTCCGTAACACCCGATCTTATTCTTCTTGTACTTTATTTGTAAAATCTTCTATTTTCGTTTGTTTATATTCAGGCTTAGTTTGATTGAATTTGAGTTTAGATTATGATTATGTTGTCATGTTTTCTTCTTATTGTGTCCACAGCGGACCTCAATCTCTTGTTATTACTTGGTAGATATTGTATTAAACAACAGCAGTAGTTTACTTTCTACATATTTTAACAAAAAGTGTAAAATGCAATTGATGCTGTATACATCTTATTTTAAAGACAAGTTTCGATTAAGTTCCTCGTCGGATTTAAAATCTATGATAATGTCCACTTTGTATGTTTCGAGAGATTTTAGTTATTGACTTGTCGGATTAAATTCCTGTTTATATAATAGACATACTATATACATTTCTATGATAAGGTACAGTTTGTATTAAGATTGTTTGGGGGAGATCTTTATAAGTTAATCTATATCTAGAGGTAGCAGCTGTCTATTACGTTAAAATTGATTTGAATCTTCTTGCCTGTTTGAGCAGCTTTCCAGTATCAGTGTTGTAACTAAATGTTCCTCTTTTCTTTTTCATGTAAATAAAAGATATGAAACACTCTCTCTGCTTTAAGTTTAGTCCTCTTTTTTTTTTTTTTTTTTTTTAAACATTCTTCTGACCTAATTATTGGGAAAATCGTATTTGAGGTACGTCCATGTTGTAAATCGATATATGCTGTGTCAAAATACTAGCCTCTTTTGGTCATCCAACGAGGAGAGTCCGCCCTACCTTTATCTGTCTGTATAGTTTCTTTCTTTACAGAGATTTATTCGTTCTAATATCTGTCTCTTGAAACTGCTTTAATTAGCTGAGAGCTCGCACTTGTGAGGAAGGCGATTAGTTTTGTCTCTTAGACTATCCATGATAAGTGAACTTAACTATATCTTGCTTCACGTTCACAGTGTTGGTATTGGATATTGAAACGACTGATTAGCCCAGTATATTGTAGTCTGGTGGGGTGTCATGCAGGGCAACCTTCGGCAGTATATTGTAGTCTGGTGGGGTGTCATGCAGGGCAACCTTCGGCAGTATATTGTAGTCTGGTGGGGTGTCATGCAGGGCAACCTTCGGCAGTATATTGTGGTCTGGTGGGGTGTCATGCAGGGCAACCTTCGGCAGTATATTGTAGTCTGGTGGGGTGTCATGCAGGGCAACCTTCGGCAGTATATTGTAGTCTGGTGGGGTGTCATGCAGGGCAACCTTCGGCAGTATATTGTAGTCTGGTGGGGTGTCATGCAGGGCAACCTTCGGCAGTATATTGTGGTCTGGTAGGGTGTCATGCAGGGCAACCTTCGGCAGTATATTGTAGTCTGGTGGGGTGTCATGCAGGGCAACCTTCGGCAGTATATTGTAGTCTGGTGGGGTGTAGTCTGGTGGGGTGTCATGCAGGGCAACCTTCGGCAGTATATTGTAGTCTGGTGGGGTGTCATGCAGGGCAACCTTCGGCAGTATATTGTAGTCTGGTGGGGTGTCATGCAGGGCAACCTTCGGCAGTATATTGTAGTCTGGTGGGGTGTCATGCAGGGCAACCTTCGGCAGTATATGGGGTGTATATTGTAGTCTGGTGGGGTGTCATGCAGGGCAACCTTCGGCAGTATATTGTAGTCTGGTGGGGTGTCATGCAGGGCAACCTTCGGCAGTATATTGTAGTCTGGTGGGGTGTCATGCAGGGCAACCTTCGGCAGTATATTGTGGTCTGGTAGGGTGTCATGCAGGGCAACCTTCGGCAGTATATTGTGGTCTGGTAGGGTGTCATGCAGTGCAACCTTCGACAGTATATTGTGGTCTGCTGGAGTGTCATGCAGCTCAACCTTCGGCAGTATATTCCACTTTTTGATAGGCCTATAAAGTCAGCTTCAGTAACGAATAGTCAAAGATGGTTAGCAGGGATATGTCGAGCCACCACTCCCCACTCCTCAATTTATATATAGCATGTGGCATCCAACGTAGTTCCATTTGGTATATGTTTTAAATTTAAAACCTATACCAAATGGAACTACAGTGGCAGCCACATGCTATTTTAGTAACCTATTCATTTCAGCAGCAGGCATGTAAACTCATATAATGCAATGCTAGTGTTATGATTACCAATATCCCGCTATAGTCTGTTGATAGATTATGTCACTTTATATATTTTCTAAGGCCTGCAGCTGGGCGAGTCCCGGTCAGATTTAGTCTTGACATCACTACGTTTGTAATATGGTACCCCGTGATTCCATATGTATAGTGATAATTGTCAAACATTCTTTTGATGCATTTTGTATAAACGATATGATTTTCGCTTTGGAATTAGCATGGGACTTTTGTTGCTTTCGGTGTTTTGTTTGTTTTCCGACTATTCGCCTGATGATTAGTGTCATGATACATACTGCTGATCATTGTAATTATTTGTTATAGGACAACAATATATATCACTAGAGTCAAGAAAATAGCTGATCTAGATCATTGCTGGAGGTCACTTTGTAGCATATTGTCATGCAGAATGCCACTGGGTCCTTTTTATGGTTTTTCTAATGTCATTCGCTGTTGGATTATCTTTTTAAGATCTCTGGGTTTTCGAACTACACGAGTTGATGTTTTAATTGCCGGTGTCGTCGGAAATATGACGTTGACTGACCTTCCGATATAAATAGGTATGTTCATTCTATAGATATTGAGTAGAAAAAGGTTTTGGTAGTAAATTATCCTGTTGTTTTCACAGACAATTTTGCTTAAAAAGACTTCAGTCCTTCGTCAAAAATTATAAACGAGAAAAAGAATTATATACTGGATTTTATTTTTAAATTGGTTATATCTGGGAAAGATACGCACAAAACAACGACGTCATCACTTTCCGTTACCGGGTATTTCCTCGTAAACAGGGGAAATCATATAACCAGAGAAAGTACAATAGACTTCATCATTGGCGCCGTATAGATATGTTGCGTAACCGTAGATAGGGTCAACTGCTTGTATATAGACTTCATCACCTGGTGGGATAATAAACATTCGTGAGAAATAATAAAAAAAAACCCGTAGATTGGGTCAACTGCTTGTTATAGACTTCATCACCTGGTAGGATAATAAACATTCGTGAGAAATAATAAACAAAAACCGTAGATTGGGTCAACTGCTTGTACATATACTTCATCACCTGGTAGGATAATAAACATTCGTGAGAAATAATAAACAAAAACCGTAGATTGGGTCAACTGCTTGTACATATACTTCATCACCTGGTAGGATAATAAACATTCGTGAGAAATAATAAACAAAAACCGTAGATTGGGTCAACTGCTTGTACATATACTTCATCACCTGGTAGGATAATAAACATTCGTGAGAAATAATAAACAAAAACCGTAGATTGGGTCAACTGCTTGTGCATACACTTCATCACCTGGTGTGATAATAAACATTCGTGAGAAATAATAAACAAAAACCGTAGATTGGGTCAACTGCTCGTGCATACACTTCATCACCTGGTGTGATAATAAACATTCGTGAGAAATAATAAACAAAAACCGTAGATTGGGTCAACTGCTTGTGCATACATTTCATCACCTGGTGTGATAATAAACATTCGTGAGAAATAATAAACAAAAACCGTAGATTGGGTCAACTGCTCGTGCATACACTTCATCACCTGGTGTGATAACAAACATTTCTGAGAAATAATAAGAAACCGTAGATAGAGTCAAATGCTTGTACACACACTTCATCACCTAGTAGGATAATAAACATTTGAGACAAATAAAAAGATGTCTCCATATCTAAAATGTCTCTCCAGTAATACAAATAATGGAAATGTGTTTATCTACAAAACTGTTAATAGATATACTTTTTCCATACAGATTTTCGTTATATTTTGGTAAGTCGTGTTCAAATGCAGCAGGCACTTATCTTCTTAATTAAAGAACGTCTCTCGTCCATAAGGAGTATTCCAATGATAATATCAAAACGACAAAGAGCGTACATTGGTCTGTCAAATTGAACGCAAATGTGTACAGGATTGGAATTGTATATACATGTACCCAAGCACCAATGCATCAATTAAATGAAGTTGTTCTTTTTTGATATTTTGTCCCAATGAGCTTGACCGATGACAACCAACATTGTAATCTGTTGCGGATACAAAGCACATTTTAAATGCAAAATGTCTTTACGTCAAATGCGATCTTGTGTAATTTTTTATCAACGGGGTAAACATCGAATATGATCAGAACCTCTTGTTCCAATATTATCGCGGTTATATAATCGTTACAACTGATATTTTCATTACTGGACAAACCAGGGACAAAATGCGTTATAACAGTATATCCTTCTTCACTAAAAATATAACAAAACAAGACATAGGTAGAAATGTTTGGTTGGGAAAATAGTATTGAGCAGAAAAATATTGAGACTAGACATTTATGTCAGGTACTTTTAATCGCATATGTAATATAGATTATATTTCAAATCATAATCATACATTATAATCATAACTTATCACGTTATTCATCTTTCTATTGATGAAAGTAAAACTACCTTCAAGCACTGAAGCTATGAATTACCTCCCTTTGGTGAAATTTGACCATCTAATTTTACAATGTTTTAATTAAATATTTCATTTCAATGAAATTAGATTGTCATGTTTCCATAATTTTATTAACTTGCATGATGTTTGTTTCCACTGCGGAGCTATATATAAAGCAGTTAACATGTAATTAATAATATGGCTGTTAGGGGCATTATTGACACTAAAGCATAGCAGTGTACCTATCGAAGCGATAGAAAATACATGACTAACAAGCGGTTACAACGTTAATGTGGAAAAACGAAGACAACATTTTCATTGAACCACACTCTTTTAAATAATTTGGAACATATTTGTTCCCAAGCTAGTTTTGAAGAATCCGTGAAGCCGAAAGTAGTCACGTATTCTTCTGTATACTTTTAAATAAGAATATATCAAAAATACGATGCGTAAAATCTCCATGGATGTAAATTTAGCAAATGGGTGAATTAGTGGTTCATTATTATATTAAGGATATCAAATGGATAATACAACAGGTTGGATTCATATGTCTTTCGAAATTTCAGTTGTCAAGGAGAAATCACATTTTATATTTTTGATTTATGTGATATAAGGTCGAAGGGAAACAACTTATGTTATGAAAAATATCATTCTCTATGACTTTGTGTCAAAATTGTTCATGAAACATATACCTAATCAGTATACTTACCATGTCTAATACAAGTCTATAGTATAGTATAGGTCTTGTCAATAAGCATTGATGTTGTTGTTTACAACAATCGGTTTACACATGTACAATGCAGGTCACCTGAGCTATTTCCAACCCTCTAATGCACATCCTCGATACTTCAGAGTACACAACTATTTCTCTCTCTGCACCAAACACAGGGTTATACGCTCTTACAATATCTGATTTTGCGTCTTCGAGATTCGTTCGATGTACATAAAAGGATCAAGCTAGTCATTTATTCCTGTCCACAAGGTGTCGCACATGGAACCTTCGATTTTGCCATGACCTGTCCCAGAGGTGCAAAGATCGACAATGATTGTAATCACTGGAGTATCGGGGATTGCTTATATATTGAAACAGAAAGTGTTAGATAATATTAATACTCTCACGATAATAACTGTTTATACACACAAGATTATAAACGTCTTGAACGATTGTTTATAAAATGAAAGTAAAATAATTGAGTTTGTTTCTTATTTATCTGTATGTACTGCATAGGAGGCCACGCAGGAAAATCCAAAGTGATCAAAAGAAAAATCAAAGTCTACAGGGGTAGATGCAGCTGCCAACTGTGCTTTTTTGTATTCTATTATTCACATCTTATAAAATATACAATAAATGCAGTTGATGCAGAAGACGACTTTATTACCGAAACACATCGATTTCTCTATACCCTGTAGAGTATTTATTGATTTAGAATTAATATAGAAATATGTCGTGATTTATACAACACCTACCTTTTGACAGATGTAGAATGACAGAGTTCCCTGTGGAGGCATAATCATTGACAGTATGTCCATATGTGGAAGCCACGTACTGGAAGTTCTTATAAAGCTGTAACCATGCCGCCTTGTTCTAAACCAATAAAATTGTCATTTAATTTCAAATTATTAGATAAGTAAGTGATGTGTTATTACTAACCTTCAACTACAGTATCAGTCTGTATAGAGTACAAAGCTTAAGGTCGAAATGGTAAACTTGTACATGAAGGACGTGCAAATGACACTAATAACATTCTAAAATTAAGGTCATTATTTTGGTCATTGCACACAACTACAGTACATCATAAAACTCACTGTTTCATTTGAAGGTTACGCTGGTGACTTTTGTTTATAGAGGCGGAACTTAAAGGAGACAAAACTTGTTTAGAGAAATTAAAATATCTTGGATTGGTGGCGCTTTGTATGATGTTGACTTGCAAGTCTTTGACGTTGTTGGAAATGTCTTAGCAAGACAGTATAATGCATTAAATTGTACTTTGGATACCGAATGCAACAAGTTTTTCTTGAGTGAAAATGACATTTCTTATACACTTCACGAAAAGAAGAAAACATAGTCAAATCATTCATACAAGTACAGAGATCCGTGCCGGTGTCTTCTAAGAATGCGATGAAAACACCAGTTTTATTTGATAATAAGTTGATGTTATAGTTATGCACACATTGTTTCCACGCTTTGTATTCATCTATGATATCGCCTTGTCACAATTGTAAGTTGTAACATAAGACTAAACACTAAACATATGTCGTCTTTTTTAAAATGTTTTCTCTGTTGTTAAGCCGTACTTCCATGGAATTCAATACTTCAAAAGTGACCTATCATAACGAGTTTGCCCTAATTTAAAACGTGTACTTAAGCTATGAAATACCCCATATTTTACTCATCTGTTTTTTGTCATGTTTGTTTTCTCCAAAAAAAAAACAAAAAAAAAATTTTGCACACGTGACTTTGCAAGACACACCCTCCTGATTCCCAAGTAGGGACGGGGCAAATGATACTCTAGTTTATATAGGGAAACAACACATGTTAGTATGTTTTCTTTTTTTATTCAACGGGACATGATTTGATCTTGGTTAAGATTACTGTCCTCAGGTGTATAAGATTAGTAGTATAAAAAGACGTCGATCATACTTCTGTGTCCTAAATGGAGATAACAAAAGGGACAGATTCGCTTATACATGCATTTCTAATTAAAATTAAAGAATTGCCTTCATCTGGAGAATCAAACCTCTCCATAGACCGACCAGAATATCCTAAGGTGCTTGATCAAAATTGTAAGAATTGCGTTATTCAGGTCCCTCGTTTTCATTCTAAGGAGGGATTAAAGTTTACTATAATTTATATAGGGAAATAGTCCTTTTTTATATTTTGATTAGTTTTAATGAGAAATAATTTAATGTTGGCTAGAGTTAACAATGATCGCAATTTTGAGATATAAAAAATTCTGCGAACCCTGTCACTCGGGCCTTAAAGGCGGATCTCAAAGTGAAAATAACGTTGATTTATATTGTAATTATAGATATTCATTCATAGCTATTCAATGTTGTAAACATTTTGGTGTACTTGAAATTCACTCATAGGGTAACAATAAAAACAATTAAAGTCGAACCTCGTTATCTCAGACTTGTAAAGCTAGAATATCCTGTTTGATTCGAAGTATTTGGTTCGTTCAAGCAAAACTATTCATCAAACATTCTAGCTCATTTAAACCGAATTCACGGATAACTCTAAGAATCCCTACGATCCCCGACTTAGAAATAACGAAGTTCGCCTTTATTGTATTAGGACAATGTCATGCGTCAATAACTTTTGAGTAATTGATTTAATGAGATGTTTCCATAGTAATATTTCATTCGTTAGTTTATAATGATACTAATTCCTTTCTTTCGCCTTTAATGCGTTCATATTAGGATTTTTATGATTTATGACTTAAAGTCGTTGAAAGAGGTATATTTAATGTTATGGATTTGCAGTCAAAGCAGTTCACCTGATGAGCCACGGAATGGAACTGGAACACGTAAATCCCAGCAACAGGGCATTCGAATGTTCCCGTGTCACTATGGTAGCCGTTTCCGATGTTAGTGTAAATTCGGTTGTATTTTACTCGTTCGGTATGACTCAGTGTTAACATAGATGTCAGGCCTGCGGAAAAAGCCACCTCCCCCGGATCTGATGTTGCTCTGTTATCTAAACCAACAAAGTATGAAAGATGTTAAAGGCATCAGGAGATAATACAAAAAAGTAGATAAGAAAAACATATTCAAATGCACAGACGGGAAATCTAAATAGATGACAAAGCACTGGAACCGAAGGCGATAGACAGTACAGGAACAGCAATTACAGTGACATTAGTGGATAATGAAAACAATAAGAACACCCCAAGGGACAACAATATGAAAATAAAGTCAGCTTATTAAAGACTTACCACCATTTGTTGCAGCAATAGCCAGGAAGCCGAAAATGATCACGTTTGACAGCATCTGTAATGATACAATTTCGTCAGGTAGAAACATCAATAGAGAAATACCAAAAGAACAGAATCATATTTCAGCTTCAATTTCAGTAATAATAGGGGAAACTATAAAGAAAAGAAAACTTTACACGGGGATTTATGAAAGAAAATACGACAATGTGTTTCGGAAGAATAAGCGTTTTCTGCAACATCCGCCATGTAAATGAGAACAGGGTTAACAACATTGGAACCAACAGGTATATTAACAAGCATCAAACACTTCAAATTGCATATCTTTAAGGAAGCAATATATTTCTTAAAGAAGTCACTATGACGACCTAACAACTTTCATCAATCCGCATCTCTCGAAACGAAATCGGTTTCGGTATTACGTTGATTTTTTGTGTTTGTAACATGAGTGATTTTAAGTGTAAAGATTGCGCGTTTTTCTTCAATATGCAAAGACGCATTAGGCATTGCATGGTGCTACGGATTAAACTTTTGAGCAAATATAAATTATATCAACCAGAAATATAGATAAACTTTACGAACACCCCCCAAAAAATACAAGTTATTTTGTTGTTATCATGATCATTTACAATACATTTATGGTCCAATTAATATAATCATAATATATCGCAGGATATAGATTTATACCTTAACGTCCAGTCCTATATGTTCCTCGTGTGCCAATTTAGTCTATCTTCACAACTTTCACCTCTGATATCGGTCACCTGTACAATTCTCATGACCTATGACTTATAGATTTCTGTCGGCACATAAGGAACTTTTTGCTTAAGGTAAGCATTCCACTTATTTTGAATCAAGCTTATACAGTATATTGAAACATTTTACGCAAAATAATATCATTAAATTTTGTCGAGTTCATTTGCAATAAAGCGACATAGATTAAGGCTACTCTCTAATTCCCTATATGAAGAATATTCGAAGAATGCTTTCTCGATAAGACCTTCATGATCTTTGAAATTTCTTGAAGTTATTTTTGGATTTTTTTTTCTTTTTAAATTACTTCTTCAACACATTACAAAACAATCATTGTTAGAGCACGAATATTGGGGATTTCTGTTAATGATTGCGTCGATCTGTATATAAGCGTCAGATAATAGATATCTACTTCTCGTTCTGTTGTTAACATATAAGTATCTTGCTGCAAAAATGTAATTTTCAGGAATATATCTTGTTTCCAATTTGGAATAAGTTGACACGTATATCGAACTTAGATGCTTGATGTTTTTAGTTATTTTACAAGGCCTTCATTTTATCATAGGGGGTATTTATTGTTTTCGACAGCAACCACGTGCCATGATTGAGAAGACAGTGTTGGTTGTAATCGTCAGCATTGTCTGTGTGGAATGTTCCTTACCTCTAAGTGAGTTTATGTCCAATTTCCATAGGAAACCACAAAAATGTTACATTTATTATGTTTTTAAATATTCTTGTCAATCATATTGGTTTTGTCAATTATAACACATTAAGCAAATGTTTTATCATTCAAATTCCCTTCATTGCTAGAGAAATTACATGCTTTATGTAGATTCATTTACAAGTAAATTAATTGTTTTCATAACGTTTAATTCTTGCAATGTTAAATGGGAGTCCCATGAAATAGGTACATTTGAGTGAGTGAGAGATATGCTGATTTCTGTGTACTGAGCATGATCTTTTCGGTGGGGTTTCGGTAATGGTTTTTTTGGTTGAGATCAGTTTTGGACAAGCCTAGACTTCATCCGACCGAGTAGGCGTGGGGCATGCCGATCATAGTTGCTGTTGCTATCTCAACAACACACAAAATTACATTGCAGACTCTTTTTTTATCTTTTTTTTTATGAGAGATTTCTAGACATTTTACTGTTGGCATCAAGTGTAAACACCATTTATAATGCTTGAACGTTTATATCAAGTGTCACTTCGGTGTACCTCAAGTATACCTATTTGGATCCCCTTTTGATAATTCCAGACATTCCTAACTACTTCCCGTCAGCCTTAAGGAGGGCTGGCGGCGGAGGAGATACAGTCATCGCATTTTCTGCTGGACTAACAAATGGGACAGAGTTGCATGTTACAACGAACATGACATATGACCGAGTGTTTGTAAACTCCGGGAATGGTTATAACAATTCAACGGGAGTCTTTACAGCACCTCTTGGTAAGATACAAACACGAGAATGCTGACAAACGTAAAAATAACGTGTAGCTGTAGTAGTGGCAGTTTTGTATGGAAAGATATAACCATAAAGTCAATGAAAAAAAGACAGATAAATTAATTTATTGCAGAAAAAAATCTTTAAACTTATCGCTAGCGACTTGGTTTGTTGTTTTTATGTCTCATCAACTACAGGCATTTATGAGAGTTTTTTTTTGAAAGAGAGATCATGTATTGATGAGTTGTAAATAGTATGTTCATGTAGATCAAGTAAGTAAGTTTTTATAATCTACAGGTGGAACCTATGTGTTTATGTATCACGCCCTTTCCCAGGCAAACCAACAACTCTGGTTAGATATCTACCATAACAGTGACTATATAGCCACGGGCTATGCACATGCAAAAAACGACTACGCTTCATCATCGAACTCTGTCGTTCTTACAATTGCTCGAGGTAACAATAAGTGTTATTTAATATGAATATTATGTGAATGTTTTACGATTGTCATGATGTTCTCATTGAAACATAATCTTTGATAAAATATTTCTTTTTGTAATATGAAATATGACGTGTCTGATGGTAATTTACCTGTTGGTTCCGTTGTTGTATACCTTGTTCGCATATTAATGATACAATACTTAGATTGACAAAGATGTACATATCGAGTGTTACAAAGAAATAGAAAACGTTTGCTCTTCCGGAACATCTGGTCTTATTCTCCTTGTACTTTCCTCCTCGTATTTTCTTTTTATTTTGCACTATTTTAATCAAATTCTTAAATTTAATCAAATGAAATTTGATCATGATTCTATTCACATGTTGGTATTTCTTCTCTTCGAACTGTCCTTTTTGTTTTCAAAAATCACCTGATGCCTGAAAGCAGTAATACTATGGTACAATGGTGTTTACATGGATATTCTCATTTTGAAAATATTTAAGCATTTTACACATTTTGTCACCATTTCTTCTTTTCCGTGTCACGTACATTGTTTTCATGTCAAATAAAAGACATTCATACATATGCGATAACTTAACTCTAAAATTCATGTTAATAATCCATTCCAGGTGACGCTGTGTATATTCGAGCTAGGGGAGATAACTTCGTTTACGGCCAGCCAGATGAAGTGTTTGCGACGTTCAGTGGATTTAATTTGTTTGCTGCACATCCATAATAAACGCTTTGGACATTTTTCCTCAAAAGATGTTTTGAATACATCGTATTGATCTGAAAACTTATCATTGTTTTACTTATTATTGTAACATTCTGTCCAGATGATAAGAACATTTCTTGTCACATGTTTTTTGCCATTAATGTTGTAAGGGAGATAACTACGTGCTGCGTTCAGACGTTTTTAAGATTATTAAAGAGGACTGGGATTTAATTTGTGCTTTTTGTCCATTTCTTACCAAAAATTGCCAAGGTCTGGTTGTTCCAACCTTTTAAGCTAACGACATAGTTAACTGTTCCGAATTGTTTACTTCTAACCATGCGTTAGTAAATTACTGTACTCAATCTTGTTGTTTAAAGATGTTTAACGCAGTCGTTAACTAACACAAAAACTTCATCATTTAACCTGAACAGTTAACACTAGTGATATTTATTTTGTTACATTGCACTTAAACGATGGCTGCTAAGGAAAGGAAACCAAATTCTATTTCACGTGAGCACAATCTAAATAATAACAGAGCTGCAGAAACGGTGGATATCAAGAGAAACAGGAACTCTAGTGACCTTACAAATATCCAGAAGCGAGAAAGTGAATATCCTGGAGTTAGCCTTCAGTTAACAGGAAAAGGTGAGAAACCGCCGGCTTAACATGTCTGGCAATGGGAAGATCATATTTACCTCACATCGCATGAAGAGGGCCTCCACTGGCTGCGCTGAGCAAAGAATTGATGATGCCATGCATGGCATTGTATCATATACTGAGGTCCACGGTAGACAGAATTCTGATGTTAAACAGCTTAATTGTAAGTTCATTTGATATCAAAATGTTTGGAAATAATTGGACAATATGTTATAAAATATCATGATGGTTATTCAATAAGATGCTTTTTTTACAGTGTGATTTCAGTCACTATAGTATTGCTTACTGTACGCAAGCTTACATTGAACAGCTATCAATGATTTGTAAGACACTTGAATAGAAATAACAAATATTAACTTAACTTTTGAACATGAAACTGTAAAAGGATGTGATCAGTGTATACCTTCACGGTAGAACATGTGTATAATATCATACGCACCGATTAATATTTTCATAGACTGATAACGGCATCGTTTCATATAAATATTTACTCATAATATAGTAGCTTTTGAATTATTTTATCTTACTGATGCTGTTAATCAGGTAAAATCTCAATAATGCGCCAGGATCGTTTTGACATTTGACTGAATTGTCATCTGCTGTCACAATTGCAGCGTCTTTGGCAACAAGTAAGACACGTGGGACTGACCGCCTGTTCTGAATATAGCATTATTTATGTCTGATGCTGAAGAAGAATTATCCCTTAAAAACTCGTATCGTTTTGAATCATCGGAATATAGTATATATAACCTTTAAACAAACCTGTAAACATACCAGAACGTTTATCAACCTTTTTGAATGAAAATGGTTTAATCTTTTTTCAGTGACAATATAGTCTGCACGATGCAGACCTGTCATTTTGTGTCCCTTATATTCATGCAAATAATATCAATGTCAAAAAAAAAATTTGCAAGTATCAATACATCAGTAAATTTGGTGCCATATTAATACACAGCGATAGGGATAAAACTACATATGTCTTGTAATATGTTTAGTAGGTTATAGTCTATTTCAAAATACAATTACACGTATTTTCTGCAGAGTTAGCTCTCTTTATACATATATAGTTTAACTACAAAAGAGAGAGCTTTGGATGCTGCCATAGGACGAGTTAGGGGACAACCTCCTGACCACTTGTTTGAGGATAATCAGAGGGTACAGCAACGCCAGCAACATCACTAGCTACATCATCCTTTGCATCACCTGTACAAGAACAGGAAAGATATCCAGCAATATGGAGATTCAACTGGTGGTGTCGACAGTACAGACTATTGGCCCTGTGTAACCTGCCTATTGAAGCAGCATCTCTACTATGTCATTGGTGATGATCCCTAGAATATAATATATTTGTATGTACTGTTGTTGAATTTACTATGACCCACTCATTTTATGATTTAACCTCACAAAAATTTCAAAAACAAAATTTGGCAAATGTTTTTGTCCATCATCGGGGTCAGGAAAAGGCTCTCACAACCCTTCCCTCCTTTAATTTATATAGACTCAAGATATGTTTATGAAACACTATGTCCCAGGTTGCAACAATATTATGAAGTGGGACATTAAAACTGTAATTGCATGCACACTATGTGAAACACTTATCTCTTCATTGTGGCGACGATTTAAAAGTTTTAGTTCAATAGTTCAAAAGTCAAAGTCAAGGTTACATGGTCATGAATTTCGGTACCACCGGAAAGGTCTTGTCACAAGGAACACACATGCCAAATATAAAAGCTTATCGCAGATTTTCTGTTTTCTATTTGACATCAATTTTTCAAATAAAAATTGATTTTTAACAATAACAGTTGCAGGGAAGAAGAATATTTTAACTTTTTGCTGATAATGTTTATCGGCATATTCTGATATTTGATCCTCCTGTGTAACATATATTACTATTACTATTATTATTAGCATACCCTGTATGGGCACTCAGAACACATCGGGACACCGTTCCTGTGGCCAATCCTTTTAGTGAAATAGCAAATAAGTTACATAGCATACAGTAAAATAATTTTAACCAAATAAAAAAGATGGATTACAGCTGTGACTCCAAAGTTAATGATTCTGACATTTTACGTTGTAGCTGCATCATGTTTATAAAATACTGTGTAAATTACTTTTTATTTTTAGTTTGGTGAGTTTCCATATACATGTTCTGTAAAACGGGACATTTTTTTTATGAAAATACAGCTGGACATGCATTACAAGTCTGGGTCGGGTTTCACGAAAATTCTTCAGTACGTTCTCATGCTCAAATTTGAGAACAGCCAATCAGAAATGACGTTATATGATCTACCGTCATTTCTGATTGGTTATTCTCAAATTTGAGCACGAGAACGTACTTAAGAATATTCGTGAAACCCGACCCTGAGTTATTTACTATTTTCAACATATCAATAAAGTGCAGTTAAAATAAACAAAGGTGGTCACTAGAACTGTGAATGATCATGATTTTATTAGCAATTATATATTATATTCCAACTAATAAGCATGATTAATGGTTTATCAAAATACTAATT
The DNA here is from genome assembly GCF_031769215.1 of Ylistrum balloti. Lineage (NCBI taxonomy): Eukaryota > Metazoa > Mollusca > Bivalvia > Pectinida > Pectinidae > Ylistrum > Ylistrum balloti. The sequence goes on from NW_026781961.1 coordinate 1,412,045, forward strand.
CTCCCAATTAGCTGTCTTGTTTCCTACAATTTGCAGGAAAATACCACTAGCGTGAAACCAGTAGGTATATACCGTCTGCTGTTCAACTGAGATTTCCTATTTAGTTTTTCTTTAAGGAGATGCGTGAGAAATAGGGTAGTATGGCGTCGACATTTATATCTCTTCCTCAAATTGTGGTCTGTGAATGTTCCATCAAGAACTACCTTATGGACAAAAACGCGTTCTGTCTTGTACGGAGGGGCAACAACCAGCACTTATGCGTCGTCATTGATGTTTCATCAGAAACTTAATCAAGGGTACATGAATGACTAGATTATCTAGCAACTCATAAAATGTTGGTGTTTTTGACAACAATAACAACGTCGTTTTCTCTAAGCAACTCGCGATTTGTTAGGTGTTGAGTTTGTTTATTTTTTTAAACAAAATTTAATGACGTCGTATCACTTAAAGAGAGTAAACCCGGCTCAGGTCACATATACTTCAAAACGGTCGTAGAGTCATTACCATCATTTAACTTAAGTGAAACGTTAAGCAGAGATTAACAAGAAAAACGTTTATTATAGAAATTGGGAAAATTTTCGTCTCTCTTAACGATCATGAAATGGGAACAACTTGCATTATATTAACGTTTCGTTTACCTGATAACGTCGTTACACCTTGTCAAATGCTGTGCTTTACAAACTATTTCATTGCTTCATAATGATTGCGTATTCCAATGCGAGGTGGAAACACCTTAATGTGAACAAGTGACAGGAAAATAGTTCCATACCTGTGATAAACATTAAAGTTACGGAAGCTTTTTCGTCAGGTACTTGCAATATCTTTCAAAAGAAGGAAAGAAAATATTTACATTTTTTATTGGGAAAATTGTAACTGTGCCCATGATATGTTCGACATTTTCAAAGAAAGTTTCATCTCAAATCATATAAAAGATTAGTTCAGTATGTCAATGATGTGTAATTACCATCATTTTTTTATCACACATAATAAAAATATCAAATAGTGGTTATTCATGAAGTAAAGATTAGCAATATAAATGGAATCTTGATACAGGACAGAAACAAGAACTCTTCACAACCATCTGTCTGTGTAAGGTAAACTGCATTATCTTGTAACAGTGCAGCCAGACAAAGAAACAAGTCATTTTTCCCAGTTTGAATCCTTACTCATGCAGGTAATGCTATATGTACAGACACGTCTGTGTGCTCTGTCGATAGTAATGATCAGACTGACTCAGTCCTACCGGCAGTTTTATATCTACAATTATTCCTACACATGCACCATTGAAAACAATAGGTATCACCAATGACCTGCACCAGCTGGTGTTCGTACTATCGTTATGTAGGTGACACTTATGGAACACAATCATCGCTTAGTATAACTAAACATTGTCATACTATTTCATAATGAGGAACGATGCGTAACTCATTCGATATTCAATTCTTTTTTTCCTTTTAATATGTCATCAACTAATACCTTGTTGTTTGAAGAGGTGCCGGTTGAGGAAAAGGTTGGGGAGGTTTTACACTTGTCATAGTGAACTCATTGAGAAATATCCTATTTCTTTTCACAATATGAAGCATTTTGCCCAAATGTTATTGAATTCGAGTTTGGATTATGATTTTGTTGACGTGTTGGTATTTTCTTGATGTTTTATTGTATACCTTGTTCTCATTTGAGTTTGACCAAGATTTATATGGCAGGTGTCGTCGGTGTAGCAGAAGACGCTTACTCTCCTGGAACACCTGATCTTGTCCTGCGTTGTCCTATAATCTACCCTTATTTAGTTCATAAGGAGTAAAAAAAAAATGGCAATCTAAAGCGATCATCAATTGCAAATTAACAACGATACTTTGTTACTTTTAAGGCAATTGTAACAGATGAAATTGAAATAATCTATTTAAGGATTTTTATGTATACTTTTAATGGATAACATTAGATAGAATTATTGTAATCAGCTACTCAGCTGAAACCTTCTCATTATCATTGCGCATATAAGACATTTGTAAATCAAAATGTTCTCACGTTTAAAACAATTTACAATCATACATGTTCGTATAAAAGACACACAAGTGAATAGCACCTTTTTACTACAAATTTTAATAAGATAATGAAGCGAAACAATGAGTCAAACTGTATCATACAGTTGTTTCGTCCTTCTAGGACCCGTCAGTGATACGAGGCCCCATGCGTTTTCGTACATGTCATATATATAATATAGGACCTTCAAGTGGAACAAATAAACTGAAGACAGGAATTTTATCACACGAACGCAAATTTATACCTCGACATGTTCTGAACATCAGTTTATGCCATTGCCATACCGGGTCATTAGCATATTTTAATATCACAGTATCTCTCCGCTGGGTCGCAAAACAAGATGAAATTATCTGGATTATAAAACCACACCTTATCGGAAAAAGAACATAACACAAACATCTAAATGTCATCACGTACGGACAGATTTGCCCAATATGTTTGTGTTTGATGCTTTGAGGGTTTGGTTTATATACATGCCTATCAAAACAGACAAACAAAACCTTTGATATATCTATATTGTTTATCAAAGAACACGAACATTTCGTTATTCACGACATGTTCAAACACCATGTTTGTACCTGCTGCACCAATTGTTTCGTCGTAAGAGGCGATTATATGAACTTTCTTAACAAACATTTACATGCTAATGTCTTCCCTGACACTGCCTCACGTTTGGCCTTCACTTGAACGTTGCCCCCTGTGGGGAAAGCTTTCATCTGCACCCTCTCACTTTCAGTTAGGGTAATGACGAGTTTGTCGGTACAATGTAACTGGGTATGGTGTCTTGCTAAGGGCTTCAGTTCTGCACCTTCACAAAAAGGCTTACATGAACAGCTCCTTGTAAACACGGACTCAACATAAGAACTCACCTCGCACTCATAGCATGGCCGGTCAAGGTGAAAGCTGTTGAAGCAAACACACATGCTCTCACCGTGCATTCTTTGACAGACCGTCCTTAAATGATTGTATACGTCTATAGGACGTCAAACGATATGAAAATAAACAACGAGTAAACAGGATCCGGAAATACGCATAGTTTATAAATAAGAAATTAATTTTCGTTCAATAAAATACCAAATTGAAATCTAAAACACAGAAACTTGAAACTGTTATTTTAGTGCACCTAAAGAGTTTTTACGTCGATTTCGTTATTTTAATGTATTAAGTGGTTTGGCGTCAAACGTATTTATTTAATAGACATATTTGTTATTTCTGAATATTGGGCTACACATATACTTGTCACTCACATACAAACATCCCGTTTATTTGCTCACTCTACGGATTGCGAAATCCGCATTACAAATTCGGATTAATGTTGTTTCTCATTTTGTAATTCATTGGTTTATTCAAACAAAAGATGAATTTGAAAGTAATACATTTCGAGGACGCCACAATATTGACAGTGTTAGAGGATTATCTGCGCCGGACGTTTTGTTTTTTCAAAAAAATCTAATTAAAATGCATATGTTTATTCTCGCTCCGTCATCTATTTGATTTGTTTCACGTAAGGTTTCAACTTTCAGTTGTTGATGGCAGGCGTGACCGGAGGTCATGGCAAGTATAACAAAAAGCGTAAAAATTACATTTCATGTCTGTGTAACATATGATTGATAAAGGACATTAGTATTTCAATGATTGTTTTATATGTTAGATAGTCTCAGTGGTATTGTGGTGCTTAAAACAATATTGACTGACGCGTATTAACACTTGATCCATAATGAGTTAAAAATTCGCTAAATTAGGTTTTATTTTTTTGTCAAAAATACTAAAACTTATGAGAGTTGACAAACATTTAGTGGGCAAGTTTTAATGAATAATCGCGTTATCGTCACCATGACTCACTGGATACATCTACTGGAAGGTGGGTATTGTAACAAAGATATGAAAACGGTAATGCCAGAAAAAGCATTGAAATGAAAACAATTTTAAAATACAACATGTGTGTTTGTTTAATTTTGTATTTTATCAATACTGCAAAACTTTTACAAAGGATGATACTATGAAGTATTTTCTTCATCTATTTGTATCATCGTCACAATCAACATCGAACAAACTGGTGGCTCAAGGTTACCATTCAATGTTGCAGAGAAGGATTTGGAGAGTCCGACACCATATGTTGAAATGTTACACTGTGTCTCTTTTCTCCCGTGTGAAATTTTGATCCATAGTCAGTAACCAAGATCAAACTATCTTAATGGAGTCGCCTTTTTTACCTTTCATCACATAAATGCTTGCCCTCTCTGACTTATGGCCCTGGACTTATTGTCCTTGTGATTTTTCAATAGTCGCCGTATAAAACTTTTCTTTGTTCATATTTCACCCTAGTGAATTTGTGTTTGGATTATGATTATACTGACATGTTGGTATTTTCTTGTTTTTTCGTGGTTTTTTTTTTTTTTTTTTGTGCTACTTTTTAAAATAGATTTTTACCGTCATCATACAAAAAAACTTTTCATTTAGCTATGTTTTGTGCAATAGTGAACATGATAAAGACTATATTCGTTTATGTTGTTCCTTTTATCTTAACTGAAGTAAATGTAAAGTTTACATAGCAAAAATCGATGTTTACGGCACGGAATTTCGAGTTGACGAGGTTCGCATCATTTCAACTCCTTCTTTTTCTGCTTAAAAGCATCAAACTTCCCCTGCTCATTGTTATAACTCTAAATTTAACAATTGCATGAGTTTAGTGAGTTTCAGCCCAACGACCCGTCTCTGTTGACGCAGTCTGTTCCTTTTACGACGAAGAACAGTAAAATGTAACTTGTTTATTTGAATCTTATTTCTAGAAGTCATCAACCATTTTCAAACTCCACGTCGATGGAACTAGGACAAAAATCGACAAAAGAAAAAGTTTTGCACAGATTCCTTGTACGATTGATATTTTGCCATAATTGTCTTGAATTAAAGTTTGGATAACATTTTTTCTTCAAATGTTGTTATTTTTAGTTGTTTAAACAATAGGCAAATACTGCTGCGATTACAGTTTTCAGTGGATATCAATGTAAGGATGCTAGGTAACTCAAAGTTGATTACTTTGTCCTGTACGGTTGTATAAAAGACATGCCAATGAATGACAATTTCCAATACAGTTTTAAGATAAAATACAATAGAACAAACACATGTATTATACTTCAACACACACCTGTTTCATCTATTGGGGATTGTCATTGACACTAAGACTCAATAATGTTGAATGCCAGAAGATTGCGAAAATTCAAACTGTTCAATATCATTGTTAACACTCAGATGGCGTGGTACACTTACCCCAAATTTGAAAGGTTGAATTATTAGTCGCAACAGAGGGTTCACATTTCGTTTTGAGAGCTTTTTCAAGTCAATTTATTTTCAATGTTTCAATTAATAAATTCCGCAATGAGATGGTTCGGAGGAAGATATTGTAAATCGACGGAAAACATTTTTATCTAAATAGTAGCATTTGGAATACATAATTATACACAAAACTCTTGGGAGATATATTTACTGTGAATTTCCTAATACAGTGTACTATGTACTATCTAATACTATGAGATTTTGTTTATCGATCTGGATTAATCTAACCTATTTTTACAAGATAACGTTTGAACAGCGGGACGTCTTGAGGGGGCGTTGATAAATTTCCATGTCGTATGCCTAATCTCAAGCTTAATATTTTGGCAATAGATATGTTTAAATAAAACAGCATCTGTCATAACATAACTAAATACCCTTGTGGTTATCAGGCGGTGTTAGGTGGTCAATGGTTTCCGGCAGTTCAGTCTAAAATTCGCCAACATTCTTGTGAAATTGTTAGATCTATCACGTATCAGTTATGAAATTTGTTTAAAGATCAAATGGATTTGTCAGTAAGGCACGAGACACCTCTCGAAGAACTTTCAACCAGTTTGATATCTTACACCTTACCTAAAACGTTTCCTACAGGCAGCCGTTGTCTAGGTGCTGATGTCCTTTAGCACTATATTTACAGTCTACACGTTTAACATATTTTGAAGCTTGCAAATGACAATAAGTTATGTATAATTTACTGTTACAACGTTCTGCAAACAAAACAATCCCATCTGCATGTAACTGTTCCTTTATCAACCCGTGTCGCAGTTTTTCGACATTAATTTATGGTCAGTTTTCCCGCCAAATATATATGTAAAAGCATTGTATTAAGCTGACAAGGCAAACAACTAACCGTTCTAACCTCTGCATTCTCCAATCACGTAACAACATGCCGTAGTCAAAGAATATATGGAATTTGAATATGGCCCACCCACTCTTTACAAAAAAAAAGTATCCATGTGTATGTATTTAAGTGACTGCCGCGCCTCGGAGTCGTCAACACAGTCTTACCAGCAGCAGCTCGAAGCAACTTCACTACACAGGTACAGCCAGGTAAGTTCTATTGTTAATGATGACTTAGTTAACACGTTTGGAATTGTCTGATGCATCATAAACTTTTGTCGCTATTTCTTTTTTTTTTTTATTGTTACATTCTTCCTAAAGTATGAACAGCTGATTATCCAATCTGAGGTTACAAATTTACGAAAACTGCTCTTTTACGCATGTCAATGATATTTTTCATTTATGCTATAAACAAAATGCACAATCTCTTTTGACTTGACTTTTTGAAATATTGCTATTTTTGAAAATCATTTTTAAGTGAAATAAGTTCTTCCCTGTCAAAAAAGTTATCTTATAAGTCCTAGAAATCAAATGAGCCTGTAAAAGACAAAACACTTTTTTGTTAATGTTTAATAATTCCTTACCATGTTATATACAAAACGATACACAGAAATACGTCGTGTAGCACAGTGTTGACATTATACGAATCACACTTGCATGATGGCTAAGGACTGATTATTCATTTTATTTATTTATTCTTTGTGTTTTTAATTTTATTTTTATTTTTTTATTAATTTGATAGAATTTTGGGCTAGGTGAAAATGTTATTGATGGTTGAAAGGTTTTGTGGAATTTTTTTTACTATACATACGTATTCAATATATAATACATATCATGGTCCATACATATTTGTATAAGTAACTTATTACGCATAATAAGAATTATAATAATCAGACTGGCAAGTAAGAACTATGCAATGTCAAAAAACCTAAAAACCTGAAAAAGTACACTTTTAAATGGAAAAAAAATCTGTATTTGTGCTTCAGTGCATATCACGATTTCATTGTTTTTAAAGTAATGTGTGTCATTATATGAAAAAACTAAACTGAGTTTCAATATTTACAGAACACAAGTCAAGATGAATCCTCTCATAGCTTCACTGAGTGTGGTCTTCGCTGCATGCCTAGTAAATGGCGCACCAACAGGTAAGGTAATTCAGTATAACATGTTTCATGTTGTTTGACCTGAAATATATGATGCCACTTTAAATTGTTTGTTAAACGTAGATTTTATCTCAAGACGAAAATCGTTGGAGGATATCAGCACTTTTTACATGCAGTCCAACCTGTGTATAAAGACCACTCAGGAAAGCACATGTGGCCTTTATACAAAGGTTCAATTACTATGATTTACATTACACAGGGAACCCAAAAGCGGCTTTTATTCACAGGTGGCCTTTGTATAAAGTGACCTTAATCAGCACTACGACTGTGTTGTTTTTTTTATCTATAGAACAGTCACAAATCTTCAAAATCAAAAAAAAAAAAAAAAAAAACCAAACAAACAAAACAAAAACTAACAAACAAAATATGGAGGTAACCATAATCCCAGCTCAGATTCAGTAAAACTAGGGTATATTTCAACAAAAGAAATATATAAATGGAGTCTCCTGATAAAATGCAAGTGTCCCGGAAGAGTAAGCGTCTTCTGATCCACGAAATTCCGATATAAGTTTAAAATTTCTTCATTTTCTTTGCTAAATGAATGTTGCTAACTTATTTTTTCTCCCTTTCTTAAATAATCGAATTCCACATTTTGCATGAATTTATTCACTTTTGTCGGCACATACGTTTCCGTCACTAAAGCTTACAAAATTAACTTATACTAAACGTTATGTCAGATATTTAGAAAATGTACTAATTTATTCATATATAAATTTACGGATAAATGAAGGCAACGGAAATACTTGAAGGAAAACAAAAATAATAAGAAAAAATGAAAACGTCCCACATGTTAAGATTAAGTGCCTAAGTCTGTACTTTTACGAGTTAATATGCTTGTGTAATCATTGTTTTGAATTGCATGGACTATTATCTGACAGGATTAGTGTTAAAACACATTCCTTTCATAACCGGAATCCACTTTCTATGTATACAAGTTACATAAAGCAAGCCTGACAGATTCGTAATATATCAGAGTGTCTTTTGTATATGTACAATAGGTATGGAACTGATAAGAGATATTATGTAAAACGTTAAAGTACAAAGTTTTAAAATTAATTTGAAGGTTCTGGTGAACGTGCATATTTATCAACTGGTACGTAAATACGTTCGAAATTCTTACAAAAGATATATTGACACAACGAAGTTTAAATTAAAAAGTGAAACTTTTATGATATCTTTTGTAATAGATTCCTGTAATTTGTAACATATTCCTGTAATATGAGGCGGCTGTTTATAAAATAAATCATTGCGGGTCAAATATCTTTGTAATTTCCACATCTGTTTCAAGAATATATCAAAATATAAAATAAATGATATCAATTCTAACCAATTACATCTCTGCGTTGGCCCCAAGTTGTATGCGTTCTAGTCTAATATATTGCACCCTGTCGGTTATCAATGGTCGTGTTTTTATCAACAGGATAACTAATGGGATATTTTACAGAGAAATTGTATACACAGCTTGTTACCCAATTTCTATTAAATCATTATGATAAAATTAAGTATTTTGAAATGAAATATAATAAAGGATTTGAACACTTCCTAGAGAAACAATTAAATACCAGTTACTCTTATATAATTTGTTTGTATCGGTTTTTTCGACGGCAAGTTAAAAATTTTAACGTAAGTTGGTAGGAAGAGATATTAACTTTTTTATTATTTCATTATTATTGAATATTGCAAGTACACTTGTACTTAGATAATTAAAAGTCTCGATAATGATACTGAGAAAATTAATTTGCTACAACACAAATAAAAAGGGACATTTCGTTCTGACTTTGTTTTGGTCTGTCATTCTCGTGCTGTAACTGCTTATAGCTACATATAGGAAATATCAACGGTGGGCCTTGGTTTGGAAAAGCGGATCCAATATTTGCCAAAAATAAACGATGTTTTATAACATGTTATTTGTAAAACGGCTACATTAAAAATCAGATAAAAAAAATCTTTTATTTATAAATATTCATCCGGATTAGTGACATAAAAAGGTTTTGAAGTAAAATTTCGCAGATTTAAAAAAGAATTTCCAGGGTGTTGATTTAGTTATGAAACACCTCGAGTGCAAAGATTGTACAAATCAATTAGCGTATTTCAATATGTATACAGAATTAATCACAAAGCTGACATTTTACACTTGTTCAGCCAATGCTATTTAGCATGCAAATTTTCCTGCTAGTAATAAAGGTGACGCATTCTTGAAACACAGCTTATTTTGGCTTATAATGTATGTTTATATCACAACAGTCTTAAATGTCGGAAAGATGTCACACAAGTTTAACTGCACCATGATTGTGAATCAAACACAATCTTTTCTATCTGAGGATAATTCATAACGGTAACTAAACTGTTAATTACGACTGAAAGTTCGTGATTATCTACGTTTAACGTGCCAGTTGCTTTGGGAAATATACATGTATATCTAAGGTTATGATAACTTTCAAGATGCAAAATTGAAAGACAGAAAAAAACTTCAAAATTTGATAAGCCGTGTGTGACCTCGTTTTATCTTTAAAAAATCTACACAACAATTTTATTTATTTATTTTTTTTTTTAATTTTTATTTTTTGTAATCCTGAATAAATCTATAGATATTATTATACAAAATTTAACATATGATAGATTCAAAATGACGGCCTCGTGGAGACGCATCTGATGTTTAACTGGAACGAAATTTACTTTATATCGTAAATATCACAGTTCAATAATTTGGACAAGTGGATTCAGGAGTGTTGTGCTGAAAATAATGTAAAAATAATGCATTCAAGAAAAAACAGTTGAATGGTTGATCATCACTGTCTCATTTTGCACAACAAAGATAGATTTGCTAATAAAAGAAATTTAGATGCCCTTCGATTTTAAACTAAAATCACTGATGAAACTCGTATATAAAACTGTTTTTACAGGTGACGAAATCGTTGCATTCTCTGCGGGCCTGACCAATACCGTGTCCTTGTCTTCAGGGGAGACAATTCAGTTTGACAAAGTATTTTCAAACGTCGGCGGAGGTTATGACGTGTCAACCGGAGTATTCACAGCTCCAAAGAATGGTATCTATGCTTTTACCATCCACGGTTATGACGCAAACTCGGATAAGGCAATGTGGATCGAACTTAAGAAAAATGACGACCTCCTGGTGTCCATTTCCGGTTATAATAGCCATTCCTCTGCAGGAAACTCTGTCATTACCTATCTCAGTGGCGGAGAAAACGTGCACGTGCAAGCAAGACCCAATCAGTCGTTTTCCCTATTCGGAAGGGTCGATCAGGTGTATGCCACCTTCTCTGGGTATATGATTGGACAGATGGATCGTTCACAAAGTGATTCTTTCAATATCTTCCAGAACTTCCCCGCGGCTGGGCGATAAGAACATTGACAAAATGCAAGGTGTTGGGCTATTGGAATATAATGGTTTCAATAATAGAAAATGATTGGTAATGATAAAAAAATCTTCATGTACATGGCACAGAAAAAGGTTAACTGTATGTACACTATCAAAGAATAAATAAAATACACTAAATCATATGATTTGTATTTTAGTTATTACACGATATAGACAAAATAACACATATTAGTGAGATATCGTCCTGACAAACACCACAAAGCAACTGCAAACCATTGTTTAAATCTGAAGGTTTTCAACCCTGATAATTTGGCGTGCAGTGTTATCGGCAATACAAATGAAAACCATTGAAACACTTAAAGACGAAATGTTCAGGTTGACATACTGAGTAAAGACTGAACCATTCTGGAGTCACAATGTCTATATAAAGTTACTCTCGCGATCAGCTGGAAACAATGGCCTTTTACTTACTTCAGGAAGCAATGTTTTGACCATCGTCTATTTTTTTTTTTTTTTTTTAATTTTAACGAATCGAGGCATACATATATTTGTATATTTAACTGGCGTAGCGTTTCTCGAAACATATCATATTATAAACATGTTCCAGTTTTTTGCTTATGAACTATTGAAATATGTATGTAATTGTGAAATTTTAACAATTTTAAAAGCAACAGGTAATGCAGGAAGAGAGAAAAATATTTTGATTTTAATAATAAGTCTAATTTTAAGGCAAAGTAAAATATTTGTCTCTATCGGTCTGAGATGAAAAGTCCTGCCAAAGAGAATTACCAGCCTATAATGCCTGTAGTTTAGTTAATTGACACTGTTTTCATTTTTTCAATGATCAATGTTATATAATGTTAGCTGATCGCTGGATTCCTTGTCCGTCAAAATGACTTCACAAAACCAGCTTCCTAGATAAAGTTGTTGAACCAACACACTCGTATAAACATGCAGATAGTGTGATAGGAAAGACCTAGAGATAAAAGGTTGTAGGTATCAGGATATTACATATAGACCAAGGTATTTCAACACATCTAACGCTTAATGGTGTAATCAGGAAAGTTAAGTTCTGAAGTAACCTTGTACTTGTTGTAGCAACAGTGCCATCATGGGAAATGAGAGATAGTTTCATTAAATGGGGGCATTACGTCGTTGAAACGAAGTTACGTTACAAAAATAGAACTAAACGGGACATTGGTATACTACACTGACATGGCAAACAAAATCCAAATCTTCGTTACAAAAATATAGGAAATTCTCAATTCAACTCGAACTACGAAGATTGATCTAATTAAAATACGGACATGCGCAACCAACTTGCTGTAGTTTACGAAAACAAACGATAGTTGATGATAAGGACGCTCCGATTCATCAAAATAATTTTTCGCTAGAAGATCGTTACTGTCTAGATCAACTCAAAAACGAAAGCAATGAGCGGGTTAGTGAGCGACAAAAATACCAAATCATTGTTGGTCATGCCGGAAAAAAGATAGCTGACGACAAAAAGTTCAGACTAACACCGAACATGTTCACCACGGTTCCTAATGACGTCATGTTGAGAGTTACACTCACTAAAATTCAGACATAAAACTAGTATTTATACTTAAATGACTTAACAGATATCAGATCTCTCTAGCACAAACGACACACAAGTGCATTTACAAAAGATCACACGGTAGTGCCAAATAATGGATTAATCTGCATTGTACAGCTGTGTCGTTCTTCTAGGATTTGTCAGTGATAAGAAGGGTCTTGAAATATAGTTACCGTCTGTTTGTATGGTACGTGTTTTGTGTAATTTGCTGATATAATCATAATTATCCTGATGTAACAGATTGATGAAAAATCATGAAAAATAAAAGCCCATTTCATTTTGTCGTTAGAGCGAAGAAATTGTAGTATAAAACTGGAAAGTGTGGGAAAAAATGGAGATTACATCATTAATTCTGTCGTTTTAAAAATGGATTGCATACCACCCCCTAAAAATAAATTATGATGAAATTCACTTACTATTGAAAGAAGCGTTATCTTAGATTCGTTTATTTGTTTACAACACAACAGCATGGGTCATTTAAAAACGTGTTCACAAATGATTGGGCCATGGACAGAAATTTATAGTGTAATCATACTGTAATATCACAACAAAGATACTGTAGCATGAAACTTCTACCACACAAAGGATTGAAAAGATACATATGTATGTGTATATAGGGATAGAAAAAATAAATAGAGACAGAAAAGGTAAACAGCGACCCCAAGTTTAGTCGCCTTTACGACCTCTCAAGGACGTATCATTGAACATTCAAAGACCAAAAGATAAAGATGGTACATTCTTTTAGAAAGAATGCATTACCAAAATAATCTTATTTAAAACTCAAACGATGGAAATTCGAACAAGAACAACTTTACAAGATTTCCCCTAAAAAGTACAAGTAGAATAAGACCATATGTTTTGGCAGCGATCGTATTCGGCGATTACAACTTTCGGTCAACACAATAAAGTTATATCACGACAACGGAACCACCAGGGATACTAACCAGCCTCCAACACGTCCAACTTCACATTGCACAAGGATATAATACTATATTTCCAGTCTAGAACATAATGACGACCAGAAAACTTCCCCATAACCTTTATCGATCTGCATCTCTCGAAGCCCCGTGTTGTAAGGTGATTTGTCAGCTGTCGACATCTCTCACGGAATTCATGAATATTGAGATCCATTGAAGATCTTTATAAATTGTAAAACTTATTTCCATATCCATTTTCAATTATGTGTTTGATATTACTACTGATGAATAGAAATGAAATAAAAGATGTATAAAAGACTCTTGAAAAATGAATTAGAGAATTGAGACGTTGGGAAGTTGCTATATATATCCAGAGATGGAAAAGTCAAAATAGTAAGAACGAAATCTTCATGTTTGTAAAGCTAGGAAAATATTCCTATTGGGAAATATCGAGGTACGTGACTGATGTAGAACTCTGTCGTGCCCTTGATTTCTAATTCTGTTCAATATATAAATTACACATGATCATATTTGATAAATCTCTGGCTAATTCAAGACAAGACGTTGTCAATATGAGTTATAGACGTAAAGTTGAAGGACTTTGTTTGTTGTCTCTATGAGCAAATTTAAAATAGCATGAATGGGGTACAAATTGTTCACATAAGTATGTCAATAGGCAGTTGGAAGGTCTTATCATCAAACTCAGTCAAGATAGCCTGTATAAGATACTATTTCATGATTTCACAATTTTGTGTTTGTATAAGATTTTCGCAAAGTACACTCGTGAATTCCTGTGTTAAGGAAGCTCGCATACAAAAATTATGAGGTTCGTTCAATTTCGATTGGGGTTTGGTAGCGTATAGGGCAAGGAAAATCCTTTTTTTAATGGGAGTTTATCTGATATCGGCCAATAAATCAAATAAAAAAATCCAACGACAAGATTTAAATGCGTCATTACCAATATCATAATTCCAGAAATTACCAGTCACACATTTATCAGACCACTGACCAGTCACACAGTTATCAGACAACTGACCAGTCACACAGTTATCAGAACACTGACCAGTCACACAGTTATCAGACCACTGACCAGTCACACAGTTATCAGACCACTGACCAGTCACACAGTTATCAGACCACAGACCAGTCACACATTTATCAGACCACTGACCAGTCATACATTTATCAGACCACAGACCAGTCACACAGTTATCAGAACACTTACCAGTCACAGTTATCAGACCACTGACCAGTCACACAGTAATCAGACCACAAACCAGTCACACAGTTATCAGACCACAGACCAGTCACACAGTTATCAGACCACTGACCAGTCACACAGTCATCAGAACACTGACCAGTCACACATTTATCAGACCACAGACCAGTCACACATTTATCAGACCACTGACCAGTCACACATTTATCAGACCACTGACCAGGCACACATTTATCAGACCGCTGACCAGTCACACAATTATCAGACCACTGACCAGTCACACAGTTATCAGACCACTGACCAGTCACACAGTTATCAGAACACTGACCAGTCCAACAGTTATCAGACCACTGACCAGTCACATATTTATCAGACCACTGACCAGTCACACATTTATCAGACCACTGACCAGTCACACATTTATCAGACCACTGACCAGTCACACATTCATCAGAACACTGACCAGTCAAACAGATATCAGACCACTGACCAGTCACAGAGTTATCAGACAACTGACCAGTCACACATCTATCAGACCACTGACCAGTCACACAGTTATCAGAACACTTACCAGTCACAGTTATCAGACCACTGACCAGTCACACAGTTATCAGACCACAAACCAGTCACACAGTTATCAGACCACAGACCAGTCACACATCTATCAGACCACTGACCAGTCATACATTTATCAGACCACTGACCAGTCACACAGTCATCAGAACACTTACCAGTCACACAGTTATCAAACCAGACCAGTCACACATTTGTCAGACCACTGACCAGTCACACAATTATCAGACCACTGACCAGTCACACAGTTATCAGAACACTGACCAGTCACACAATAATCAAACCAGACCAGTCACACATTTATCAGACTACTGACCAATCACACAGTTATCAGACCACTGACCAGTCACACAGTTATCAGAACACTGACCAGTCACACAATTATCAGACCACTGACCAGTCACACAGTTATCAAACCAGACCAGTCACACATTTATCAGACCACTGACCAGTCACACAATTATCAGACCACTGACCAGTCACACAGTTATCAGACCACTGACCAGTCACAGAGTTATCAGACAACTGACCAGTCACACAATTATTAGACCACTGACCAGTCACACATTTATCAGACAACTGACTAGTCACACAGATATGAGACCACTGACCAGTCACAGAGTTATCAGACAACTGACCAGTCATACATTTATCAGACCACTGACCAGTCACACATTTATCAGAACACTGACCAGTCACACAGTTATCAGACCACTGACCAGTCACACAGTTATCAGACCACTGACCAGTCACACAGTTATCAGACAACTGACCAGTCACACATTTATCAGACCACTGACCAGTCACACATTTATCAGAACACTGACCAGTCCAACAGTTATCAGACCACTGACCAGTCACACAGTTATCAGACCACTGACCAGTCACACATTTATCAGACCACTGACCAGTCCAACAGTTATCAGACCACTGACCAGTCACACAGTTATCAGAACACTGACCAGTCACACAGTTATCAGAACACTGACCAGTCACACAGTTATCAGAACACTGACCAGTCACACAATTATCAGACCACTGACCAGTCACACATTTATCAGACCACTGACCAGTCACACAGTTATCAGAACACTGACCAGTCACACAGTTATCAGAACACTGACCAGTCACACAGTTATCAGACCACTGACCAGTCACACAGTTATCAGACCACTGACCAGTCACACAGTTATCAGAACACTGACCAGTCACACAGTTATCAGACCACTGACCAGTCACACAGTTATCAGACCACTGACCAGTCACACATTTATCAGACCACAGACCAGTCACACATTTATCAGACCACTGACCAGTCACACAGTTATCAAACCAGACCAGTCACACATTTATCAGACCACTGACCAGTCCCACATTTATCAGACCACTGACTAGTCACACAATTATCAGACCACTGACCAGTCACACAGTTATGAGACCACTGACCAGTCACACGTTTATCAGACCACTGACTAGTCACACAGTTATCAGACCACTGACCAGTCACACAGTTATCATACCACTGACCAGTCACATAGTTATCAGACCACTGACCAGTCACACAGTTATCAGACCACTGACCAGTCACACAGTTATCAGACCACTGACCAGTCACACATTTATCAGACCACTGACCAGTCACACAGTTATGAGACCACTGACCAGTCACACGTTTATCAGACCACTGACTAGTCATACAGTTATCAGACCACTGACAAGTCACAGAGTTATCAGACCACTGACCAGTCACACAGTTATCAGACCACTGACCAGTCACACAGTTATCAGACCACTGACCCAAATATCTTAAGCGGAATTACAGCGAACCTTGTTGACTTGAAGTCCACCAGCAGTGCCTACCACCTGCAATTTATAGACGTAGAATCCCAAAGTGTATGGTTTACAATAATGTGTTATAACGTGAACCAGTGACCGTGTATGTCGGATCACGTGAATGTTGCTTACTATTTTTTTAATTTCTACATCATTATTTGCGATGGGTTTCAGCATATTTGATCCGTTTATCTTCGAATTGTTGTAATTCATTGTAATCACATGTAATGCAATGACAGTTTTCATTCGTTGTTGAACTGTTTGAGATAACAAATCTCTTTCTTCTATAACACATTTGCGCCTTATCACATTAAGAACTCAACACATTATATAACTTGCAAATGACCGACCGCGTCATGAACTGTTTATAACACACAATTATATAATACTATACATTTTATCAATACAACCAAAAAGTATTACACCACAAACACCATCCTCTTTTTCCCTCTAGACACATGCCAAAAATAGCATTCACGAAAAAAATATCTAAGGGTTAGGTAATTTGAAAATATACCCAGGAACACGTCCACGTGGTCCCTCTGAATGACTTCAAAAGAAATTTGCACGTGCATACATAATACAACAGATCCCCGTGTCTGCACTTATCTCAGACAGGAGAAATTATTTTCAGTCTAACCCGTACTATAAACGAATGAGATAATGTTCAACAGGCATAGTTAGTCTCTCTCTTGACCATGGTGAGGATATCAATTCCCATTTAATCGTAGACCATTATAGAATACCTATGCTATTTAATTGTTTATCCATCTAATTGATTTCCATTCTTCGGGTCTCCCTTGAACCAGTCTTCATATTACCAAGTCTGATGAAGAGACGTGAGTTCCCGTTAAACAAACCTTTAGCCATTGTTTTTTTTTATAGATCAGCAATCGCGGCCGCTTGTATTCCATATCGAACATAACCTTAACTTTTGACTGTTTTTGCAGAGTTTAAAGTAAAAGAAAGAAAAAGAAAAACTCTTAGTGATGTCGTCGTAATTTTCGTCGCAGACTATCGTCAAGCCGAGGGCGTACGTGAGTTGTCTGTAGACAATCACGGTATGGACCGTACGGATTTTAGGGTTTTCTGAGTTCTAGTTGGGAATTATAATATCCTCTAAACCATTCTGAGCTAGTCCGAAACTTTTATACAAAATGTTAGTCACATTAAAGAGATTTCAAAGAACACAGATAAAATTTAGAGGTGAAAATAATTTTATTATCGTGTCACGTTGTCACACATAAACACTTGTGAATAACGGGAGATAACTCTTACAACGTGTTTGGCATTCTATCATTCTAAGTGATACAATGAAACAAAATCACCTGGTCAAAACCGATAAGTATTATTAAGTAATTCATCAAACCCCATTTAGCTAAGAAGGTATATAGGTGTCACATTGTCTGTGCGTCCGTGTCTGTGTCTGTTTGTCCGTAAATGCATATCTTGCATATACGATATCGCTTGAACCCCTTGATATATTTAATTAATATTTGTATCTCATAACTCATTAGTCTTGCACATGCAAGTAATCAGAATTTTAAGGTCAAGGATGAAGGCTAAATATCACCACTGATCTCTTTTGAAATAAAAAAAGAAAATACTTAAATCTTGCGAACAAGACATCTCACGAACACACCAGGAGACTTAAAAGCTAAAAGAGAAAATGTGAGAGAATCGTCTCGAACCCCTGACCACTGTTTTTGTTTCTTCTGCATGAGTCGACAACGTCAATTATATTCATTTTGTCAATGCAAACTTCTGTAGAACGAAGTGCAGACATAATGTGACTATATCACATGTCAACAGCCATACCTTGTAGGCTCATTCTGAGAGTTGGCAGGATATCAAATTGCTGGTAATGATATTTAAAGTTGTATTCATACTTTGACTCCTCTACCTTCATCACCAGTCGATTGACCAGTCGTCGGTGACCATGAAAGATCACGAAAACAAACAATTCGTTTCTTATTTATTGTTGATGACACATCCGGTTGGTTGAATAAGTTTTGTAGTCAAGTGTCACAGTGGAAACCCACTCGGCTTTCACCTAGGCGTCCGGGGTGCACTTCCCGGCACGGCATATCGTGAAATATTAACACTCCCGCGAACTTGAAGCGGTATTGAGTTGTCGTTCTTGACTACTACGCTAAGTGAAGTAATTGTACTGTTTTTATATTAAAAAATTATTCAAAACTCATATGCGCTCATATTTTAGCATGCGAAGCTCTGGATTTGTCGTGACAAATACCGGGGTAAGAAATTCCCTTTGTTGGAATTTCCCCGACTCTAAATTAGATCGAAATGACGACATTTGCTTTTTCAAGCGATTTCATTGGTTTGTATAATAAGATGATTGATAATCGTCCTACGTCATTTTAAAAGTAATATGCGATTGGCTGAGAAAAAGAAAAGATATAAACGCGAAACCAGGGGAACCCCTGCAAGGCGTAATCTCGGTATACAGTCACGGATTATCTCCTGACCTTTTTTGACGGTGAAATTCCCTTTGCTTTTAAATTAGAATTAGTTGTACATTTTCATGAATACTTCAACTATAATTCGCCGAAAATAATAGAGCTAATTTTTCATCGATAGCGAACAACGGACGGAAAACTCAACAAACACGGGCTTTCATGCACAAGAAACTGTTCACTCGCCAAGAACAGTAACTCTGTATATATCTCAAAGGACAAGTATTTCCCGCTATAATGTGAAAAGCTATGGGGTCATCTGCCCGTCCACGTGGGTTTTCCCCAGGTACACCGTTTTCCTCACACAATAAGACACCTTGTGCGCTTCCATCCGTGCCTTCAAGAGTGGTTGGTTGATACAAGTTCAAAGCTTGTTTTGCAATTGTTTTTTATTTTTAGATATTTACCAATTTTGTGACAATTTTTTTCTGTGATCTTGATTTTTTATAACTGTGTTTTTTCCTTATGTTTCCGTAACACTGCCTGACTCTTTCATTAGTTGAACGCTCGCTCCTCTATTGTTAAAAGACTTTCACAACCATATGGCAGTGTCTCAAAATCACGCGCACTCATATGCATTTAGAGTCTATCCTAGATAACGATAAACCACATACGTTAACTGGACGTTAACCAACATAAAACCAAACAAACCTGCTGGTTGAGTATAAGAACTTAATCTTTATAACATTGTTGAACAATTTATAATAAAAATTGTTTCCCTATCTGTTCCCTCCCACCGAAGGCATCGAGTAGTTGTCTTATGTGGGTTAAATACGACCTCCCGAGCGAAAAATTTCGACTTTTCTCAACTGACCGAACCTACCTTTTTCCATCAGATGGTGGGGCTATATAAATCGCCCTCCGTCCGTCCATTCGTCCTGCCTTAAACAGTTTTTATTGCTATATTTGGAAAAGTTCTTGATGAATCATTTCTCCAATTTCAATTTGTCAGTTTGATTTGGTCTCTAAGTGGCAGCAATAATTTGTCAATACTATTTCTCGAGAAGAGTTTGACGGATCACTCCCAAATTTCATACGTAGTGTTGCCTTGGTTCTTTTGTTGGGTATACCAAGGACGGTTATCGCTATGACTGGAAAAGTATTGGATGGGTTATTTTCGAACTTCATATATAGGTTCATCATTATCCATAATTGTATAGCTCTGACTTTGTCGATTTGGAATTGACCAGAAACACAAAATGGACGACGGCGGCAATCTTCGATTGGAATTAAATTTTCCATTTTTTGGAGAGAAATTTCCCTGAATTTCCATCCTATGGTGTTATTATGTCGCATTTATTTCGACATTAAAGGAATTGTTCCCATTATTACGATATAGGCAACTGAAAAATTCACAACTCAGGGTTTCAAGAGATTCGCGAAATGCAGGTTGATGAAAATAGTGGGGTAGTTTTAAGGACGTCATAAGATCTTATTGGAAAATATCATATTTCTTTATGCGGCATGAAGTGTGAAGTGTTTACAATGCGTTAGTATACCTGGTGATTCCGTTGTTCTCCTTTTGGGAACCTGATATTACTTACTCGAATGAACAAAATTGATGTAGACTCTTACTGTTTGGGTGAGCTTTCAATTTTCCATACAAATCGATCTTTTGGTCACATGTTACCATCGTTTCATTGACTGGATCATACCTTTGTATTTGTAGTAAATGTGGTAGATACTATATTTATTATAGCTTCTGTGATATTGAAGAAATTTTGAGTTAGTAAGTCGAAATTTCGAGTTGCTATCTCAACGTTTCGCGTTGCTATCTCGAAATTTCGCGTTGCTGTCTCGAAATTTCGAGTTGCTGTCTCAAAATTTCGCGTTGCTTTCTTGAAATTTCGAGTTACTAACTTAAAATTTCGAGTTGCTATCCCGACATTTCGAGATAAAATAACACACAACGTGGCCGGAATACGCTTCGGTATCATATGGTTCGACTATAAGTTCGTTTTCAGGTGTCTTCTCGAATCCACTGAGAGTTTATATCTCCTTTTGTGCTATAGGTGTTATAGTTAAGGCACACACTTAACTCATTTTACTACAAAAATATTTGGTGATCAATTTACATCAAGACAATACTATCTATCAGTAAACCTGTCTATCTTTTAACACCAGTCATGGCACACGGTACTATACTATACAATATACTTACGTACGGCGAGGGTATGGACACGCTTGAACGATCACGACTCCGAAACAAAAGACTTCTAAGGGAATTAACCGATATTAGAGCATATCTTTAGGTTAATTCAGAATCGCTAAACTCTTATATAGGTCTGTGGAATCGGATATATTATTCAATCTTAATGTACATATCGGGGGAACAATGGACACGTCTATATAAAGTGGCTATTTTAATTACTACAGATAAGGTTTTATTGTATCAGATTTATAAATACTGGATTTATAAAAAAGTTGGAGATGTCAACAATAAGGTAAGTATATTTTTGTATACAAATTATCTGATTTCATCCTTATACGGTATTATCACCTCATTAAGTATTGACATACTCTCTGTTATTGTCTTATTTGCCATTGTCTTATTTGACCTGTTTCACGTTATATGTTTGGTTCGATGTATTAATATTTGTTTGGTTTTACATTATGTCTTATTCTTAAAGTATGGTATATCAATACTTATTTTTATAATATCTGTCTTTCTTTTCGACTATATATATTATCAGATATTCGTTTATATGTATATTGTATCAATATTTATTAGGTGTCATCAATCTTTTATTTTCTCTGTATATTGCATCAGTATTTGTTTGATATAATCACACCGATTTCTCCAGTATAATTGTATCAATATTTGGTATAATCACACCGATTTCTCCAGTATAATTGTATCACTATTTGGTATAATCACACCGATTTCTCCAGTATAATTGTATCAATATTTGGTATAATCACACCGATTTCTCCAGTATAATTGTATCAATATTTGATATAATCACATCGATTTCTCCAGTATAATTGTATCACTATTTGGTATAATCACCGATTTCTGTATAATTATATATTTGGTATAATGTCCAGTATAATTGTATCAATATTTGGTATAATCACACCGATTTCACTTGTATAATTATATCAATGTTTGATATAATCACACCGCTCTCACCTGTATAATTGTATCAATATTTGATATAATCACACCGCTCTCACCTGTATAATTGTATCAATGTTTGATATAATCACACCGATTTCACCTGTATAATTGTATCAATGTTTGATATAATCACACCGCTCTCACCTGTATAATTATATCAATGTTTGATATAATCACACCGATTTCACCTGTATAATTGTATCAATGTTTGATATAATCACACCGCTCTCACCTGTGTACTTATATCAATGTTTGATATAATCACACCGCTCTCACCTGTATAATTATATCAATGTTTGATATAATCACACCGCTCTCACCTGTGTACTTATATCAATGTTTGATATAATCACACCGCTCTCACCTCTATAATTATACCAATATTTGATATAATTATTTCCTTGGGGTTGTATTTTTAAATATATATCTCATTGATTTTCATTACATAAAGAACCAACACACATGTAATTGTTTTTTGTTAACACATATTACATTGGGCTGCATGTAGCACATGTTAAACCCATGTTGTAAAACGAATATGGACAAACATTTCAAATTGACTGAAAGTCGATGAATGTGTGATTCTAATAGAAACTATACATCACCTGAAAGTTTCAGCGGTATAATCAATGATCAAAACCTGTATATGTTCTATAACAGTGCAATATCAAGCTTTTATAAAATCTACTGCATAGGATGGCAGTATGTTCCTCTGTATTAAATTATTCGTTATCTGTACATTTCTGTAAAATATGACGTTATATCTGTATAGCTTGTATTATCGAATGCTGGTTACTAAAGTATAAAGATTTATTTCTATGTTTTAAGCCAAATTCTCATAGTTTATTGGATATCATAACCTTTATGATCAATAATTTGCATACATATGTAAATTCAGTACAGTTTATTGAAATTATGATATTTTTGCCGTATTTCAAAATGGGGAAGTGAAGATAACAGATCACAAATATTGTATATAAAATGACATTGTATGGTCGTGTTAATATAAAGACCTCAATTTTGCTTTGTTTTTGTTTTTTATAAATTCCTGAAATATTAGACATCACAACTAAAGCTAAAACACTGTATTGAATAAAGGTAGCAATCAACGTATATGTTATTATGTAAGTATTCAATGCGATGCAAATATTGTTATCTGAAGCGCAGGGTCCACGTAAGTATACTTGGTGTTCGATATAAATATCGGATTATCTTCGTCATATTATCAAAAATCTAAACCGTTCAAAGCTAAGCACAACCGTAAATGCATCAGTTGACACCATATCTCCCGTCAGTGACGTTACCTAGGTCAGGACACATGTGTAATATCATCTAGGGTTTGGCACGCTGTTGTCAGATATGGCAACCAACAATTATTCTGAAAAAGTTGCTAAATTAATTTACAGTATGTATGTATTTCATGCTTGCTTGTTTTTTGACGGACATATACACAATTAACAATGGTGTTACGTACGCATAATTTACATTTAACTATAATTAAAAAAACAATAATGGACAATGTAAAAATATAATATAATATGCAGTCCATCATGCATGTTAAATACAGAAACAAGTACTATAAAGACGCTTTCAGGAGTGAAATTTGTATACACGGTAAAAGTATTTGTGCTCGCTGTGCTGGTTCCAAAAAATGATAACTCATTGGCTGATCTTAAAACTCAGTTCTTTTTCCAAAGATGCTGCAGATATACATGTGCATACTGTATCGTGAACATAAAATTGCGAGTAATTTTCAATTTATTAAATGACTAGAGATTTTTTTTCTTCTGTGTTTTCTAATAAGGCTACATTGCACATTGAAGTGACCAAAATAGATACGAAGCCCTTTAGATCTATCTATTTTCCCGTTTTGGTGTCCGTCATGAGAAGAATAGGGAATTTGTATCAAGCATTTGCACCGTAAAACCCCTCACATCCCAATCCTTTGATAATGTAAAACAGTACATATTTTAAGTATTCACATGATATAGTGTCATTAACATGATTACATTGTAAAAGTTAAAATACGTTGTATATAATCAGATACCTAGTGTTAAGTAGGCGATGGCTATGTGATCGCACGTTGTAAACGTGTGTTTAACTAACGGTGTTAATAAATTCTTGTAAAGTCCTTTGTACTTAATCACAAAACTAATAAACACTAAAGCCATTAAAGTGATGACAGGCAGTGATAGGCAAGTCTTTATTTAACATCATGATAGTCAGTTAATAGTAATTGTGTACTTTAACATGTTAAAATACTGATATATGGGGCATCAGATACAATGCATGATATCTGACCATTCCTGATGTCTTATAGCAATATGGTACTGTCCTGTACAGGTGTGCGTCAATAATGAACAGGTGAAGAATCTCACCCGCTGTTCTTTTGTTAGTACCAATAGCATTAATGTTTTGTTATTAGTACAAATGTATATCATACGTGACCCTCTACATAATGAGATACAAATAACTGTATGGTTTAAGAAAAATGTTATTTATAGTAATTTATTCTTAAACATTGCCGTTTTTAATATTTGCTAATTACAATAAAGAGAAAGATTTGACTTAAGTTAACAAATAAAACAATATAATGTTTTGAGTAATATTTGATATATTATATATGTCAGTTCAGTTTGAAATATATCTTGTAAGTTATATATAGTTATATAAGTAAGTTAACAATGCTTTACTTATATTGGATTTGACATTCGTCATAAATATATATCTACAATATGTACGTAATATAATCCGCTTTATCTATATTTCTGTGTATATGACACGGTAGAGTACATCTCTATCTATTCACATAGAGTACACTAAGACATATGTGTAAGCCGTTTACCAACAGTAAGATTTTAATCCCTTTGTTATAAGGAGCGATGTGTCGTTAACACTTTTTTGTCATTACCTTTTATTTATCAAATAACACAAATATATTAATTATTTTGCTCTGTAGTGTCCTCATGTAAATCTATACGTTATGGTGTTATTTACTTTTCTGTCTTATGTGTACAATATTTGAGATCGTAAATATTACGGCCCACAATGCAAACATTGGAATGAGGGCATAATTCAGAATATACGTATGTATATTGCATAATGTCCGTTCGAAATAATATAATATAGAAAATTATGAAATAAATCGCATTTTTCAGTAAGTTCATCTCCTCATTTAGTTTTTGCAATTTAGATATTACATTGTACCAGGTCGCATCCTAGGTATGGACAATTTAGGCCCTTAGTTTGATTTACCAGTCCTAGAAGGCGGAAGTAGCTATATAATACAACTTAATGTTGAATTCAATTTGGCTTTACTGTATCTAATTATGAATTTGTATTGAAAATCAGCTATCTATTGTACCTTTTGTACAATCTTAAATTAGCGATATTTTAGATCTTCAGCGTTCATTGGTGTAACTTATAAAATACTTGTGTTCGTTCATTAAGCAAAAGCATTGACTGCTATCGACATATTCAATCTATAATTTTACAATATGATTTCAATCCATGAATTTATCAGCTAAACGTTATATTGAATTTCCATTGCATAGAAATAATGTTATCTTAATCAGTTTACATGAGTGGGTTCATGTGGTAAATGCTGATCTGATGTTTTTATTCCATTGTTAAAAAGAGGCTTGCGAGAGGCATTCCTGTATTTCGATAGCCGTTGTTGTGTCTTAAACAATGAATAGTACATTTTGACAGCTAGAGTTAAAAATGCAAAAGATTTACCTCCCTTTGTCAACATTTCTGCGAAAGAATTACATATGTCAGTTCATTAAAAGGAACATTTCAGGATCAGGTAAAATATACGGTAATCTAAGAAATGAACATATCAATTTTAATAATCTAGAAGATTATTGAAAACATTTAAGGTCACCATTTAACATCGAAACATCTAGAAATACAAATTTTACCATAATTTTGATTAATTTAAAGACTCGTCAAGGAACTGGATCAGGTATGGCATACCAATATGAATTTACTACCATTTAATCATATCACAGGCTTGGGATTACATATGAAAACGACATATGTTATTGACGTTCATAGTCTCTATCGTCATTTTCGTTATATCAACGTCTGCTGGTTTAATGTCGACAAAACATTATACAAACATATATTTATTTATATATCATGGAGATCTTAACATGAACTATCTAAAGCGTTTACCTGCATGTTTGTATATTATTTATTTATTTATTTATTTATTTATTTATTTTTGTTCTATTTGATCAGATTGATAGATGTGCTGTAGTGTAAATAGAATTTCAGATTTGTGACGTGTGTCGGAGTTAATCCATTATGACAAGTATTATAAATCATTATTCAAGGAAATGTTTTAATTACCTTTAACCTGTTTATTTCATCAAGGGAATATCTTAACCAAATTTAACCTGTTTCTTTCATCAAGGGAATATCTTCATTAAGTTTAATCTCTTTATCTCATCAAGGGAATATCGTAATTTCATTTAACCTCTTAATTTCATCAAAAGAATATCTTAGTTAAATATAACCTGTTTATTTCATCAAAGCATTTTCTTAATTAGATTTAACCTGTTTATTTTATCAAGTGAATATCTTAATCAAATTTAAACTGTATATTTCTTGAGGGAAATATCTTAATTAAACTTGACTTGTTCATTTCATCAAGGGAGTCTCTTAATCAAAATTAACCTGCCTGCGAAAAACAGTCGACTTTTTATTACTAATGTACAAATATCCACTTGAAATGAACAATGATTCTAGTTGCTATGAAAACTACTGTAACAAGACAGATTTATGGTAAACAAGTCTACGTAAGAGGCGAGTCATCGTCACATGGTTAGGTGGGGTAATGTAAAAGTTTTAATGTTTAAAAGCAGGTTTATCAGTTAAACTGCACACCTGCCAAGTAGAAGATAAGAGTACTTGTGTGGTACCTAGATGAGTTATAGCGAAACTCGCCACCTAAATTGCTTCTCGATCATATTGTTCCATTAACAGGCCGAATTTAAAAGTGCAGGATCAAGATCGAAGTTAATATGAAAAAATCTTTAATAAATGCAGCTTGAATTGTTTGCGATGGTGTTGAGCATGTATCCTATATTTGCTGACACGGAATAGCAAAGATAATAAATCAACACCAGCACGAATTGGACGAATATCTGTCTTGACAAGTGCGATCATCCGAAAATATTTCTAATTCGGTTCATAACAGGGTGTTACTAATGTCTCCCATTACTTACATGTGTCTCTGAATAGATTAAATCGTGTGAAATGCGTTAAACTCCTGTAGAAATAGATATTAGCGTAAGTAGAAAGGTTTTATACAGGAAAGGGAATTCGTTGAAACGTGCGCTAATTTGACATTTAAATAATTTCATTGATTCTTAGCTAGATCTATTAAATATCTGGCAATGAATAAGCTATTGACTAACTGTACATTTTTGTATCACTCAGTCATTTTCATTATAAATCTGAGCAAAGACTCTTCGGCCCTGCAGTCAACACGTATCTCACCAAGGGTATGATTTAGGTTTTAGGTTAAACCAATTTTTGAAAGCAAAAATGACAAATTTATGACAGATATTATGAAGTGGACTGTGATTATCTCTCCTGTATAAATACTTTGAAAAGAGTTTTACAAATCAGTAAATTTATTGGTTTAATCCACTTGTTGTCTAGTTTACTTTTTTATTGTTTTGTGAAGCCCTGTCCCTCGTAAACCGAATAAATCAACAATGAAACGAGTATCAACAAAAACGAATATAAAATTCTATTCATCACATACAGAATGTAATAAGAGCAACATAATATACCGATATGTTAACAAAAAATTTAGTTCAAATTCAACGTAACTAGGCCAAAATATGACAAAAGATTTACAAGACAAGAAGTCTCCTGAAAAAAGAAGGGAGAATAAGGCCAGATGTTGTGAGTATAACAAACGCCTTCTGTTTAATTGACAAGACTTTCATGGTGTATGCTAACTAAGTAGTGTTCTGTTCCAATGTAAGAGGAAGGTAAACAACACGTGTAAAATCAGTAAAATCAAACACGTCCGACCTCCTATCGCACAACGAAGTAGACTTTCTAAAAGACAAGTTTACAAATACACATCTCCCTCTATGAAATGGAAATATGCCATATTTACGATTGACTCAATGCCAATAACACTAGTGTTTTCACAATGACATTGGTGGGTCTCTGACACCATTATGCTAATTTTGATATAATATTTTATAAATGAGCCTACACCAATTACACCAAACTAGATTTTTTTAAATGAATGTGTATGAATCTAATAACAGATAATTTGTGATATGACACTATAAACGAGATCACGTGTTCCTTCATTTTGTACAAAAACCCGTCTTACTTTACACGTGAAATGTGTGCTATACGGATTCCTATTGTATGTTGATTTGATTCTCTGGGATATTATCGAAATCTTTAATAGTGTAAAGATATAGGAAACATTATGCGACGTTGTTCTGTATGCGGAGCTGTATTTCATTACCTAACTCATAAAATAACGACCCTGTTAAATGTACACCACATAGGTATAATGTAAAACAGTATTATCAGAAAACAAACTTATCTTTGAATCAGTAAAACAAAAAAGTGACAACATAACACGGTAAAGTTTGTTCAGGTGTATGGAACAAAACGCAGTGACTATATAACTTTAAAGATTTATCTATATATATTCTGCTATATATAAGTTGACTAACAGATTAAAATGACACCTGCAAGTGACGGCAAGCTGACTATGGTCAAACCTTTAATCACAATAGGCGCCTTCTGACCATTGTTGTATGCTTCAATACAAACGCTTTGGCACGTAAATCAGGAAAACAATTCAAACAAAATTATAATCAATAGATCTATATGTGTATTGATAATGACGATAATACCGGAACCAGGTACATATTTATTAGCCTTATACTTCGGAATTCACATTAAATATACACTTGCGATATTAGAGTAACGCTTACCGAAGGTGTACCCGCTGTGGTGTGTAGACAATGTTTAGTCGTGTTTATTTATATGTACACGGGGAGTACGTAGTTTTACATTTGTTTTAGTGAGAAATCGATTTTGTCGATTTGACCTACAGACCTCGTGTATGTGTTAACTACCGCCAATTCATGGATATACTCTGGGCCTGGTTTAGAGTACATGATTTTCTACAACCAACGAGGTAATCTCGGTTTTATCCCGGATTATACGATGTCTCATCGTGCCACATAAAAGACTCGTCACATTTGCCAGTGATAGAAGTTTCGAGGACAAAAGAACATCCGAACTAAACGGATTCCATTTCTTGTCAAGCTCGTGTGTTTTCTTGGATATATATTTCAAAGAATACGTTTAGATGCAAATGATTTTGCATATTTGGCAGTGCTTTTTTGTGAGGCTGTATAACGGATTCATCAGGATTTTGAGTAAATCTACGGTAGGATCAGTATAAATATAAAAGAAAAAATAAGTGCCTTCATTACCATGAAGTTATTGACAAAAATGTTAGCATTGCAGTGTACTAGTGACAATGTTTAGGATATATGTGCATGTAAAGCCAAGAATCATTATCAATACGGTATATGGTACAACAGGCACAAGGACACATATTCAACTTTTAAAGACTTATATAAGATGCACAAGGACAGAAATATATTCAAGGCACAATGTGATTTCATTATTCCTCTATTGAATGAATCAGCTTAGAATTTATCATTATACTGCGTAATCTGTGGGCTTTCCAGTATCGTGATATAGGGGTTCAAAAGATAGTGTTATCATAAGTGGACAACCTCTTGAAGACTCCAGTTGTATCCGAACAGCTTGCATATACTGATTGACATTATTGATAGACTGATAAATGAAATCATTGCCACAGCATTCAAGTTTATCAGCAGAGATAAATATCTTCTTCATAGCTTCACCGCCTGACTTTGAACCTTAAACTGAAATATAGAATAGCGAGGATTAAAAAAGTGACGTGCAGTTAAAAGCATGGCAGGAAAAACATCTTCAATATGTTCCTTCAGAGAAATACACCTCCCACCCATAAC
Source organism: Ylistrum balloti (assembly GCF_031769215.1). Lineage (NCBI taxonomy): Eukaryota > Metazoa > Mollusca > Bivalvia > Pectinida > Pectinidae > Ylistrum > Ylistrum balloti. The sequence goes on from NW_026781961.1 coordinate 1,442,558, forward strand.
CAATCCGAGACAACCTCGGTCTCAAACAAGGTAAGTATATGTAATCTTATTGTATCAATTAGATTTTACAGAAACGTAATGACTGTTGTGACATCAACCTTAATAGCCCTAGTCACTCCAAGGATAAAACTTGTAATATTATCTTTGAAGACATCGTTACCATTGCAGTATTATCGTTTATTATGAAAATACCTAAATGCGATATGCATGGTATAGAACACGTGTTGCAGTGAACAATGAATAATTAGAAAATTATTATCATTTAACAGTGACTAATATGATCTTTCACCAAATTTGGTGTGAAATAGGGTTAAATCAACTAGCGGGAGGGTGGGTGGTTCTTAATTTCGTAAACACGACGATTGGCGAGTGGTTTTCAGAGAATATTTCGTTAAGGGATTGAATCATATTTTTTTCATATGAGTTCTGTATGGTTATTAAAACAAAGATTTGCACTGTTATCAGGGCGATACAACCTTCCAGAATGGGATATATTGTCTTAATTTTAACAGTGTATACTGTTACTCTTTAGTTACAAGCAACTAAAATAGATTGATAAATACGATATATGGATCTGCAACGTTAATGGATTATACATCAGAACGAATAATAGTATTACCTTTATACCCCATGACATAATAAGTATTATTTTCAGCCAGTGTTACTGTACACAAATTCCTGTTGTAAATATTGTAAGATTACGTGGTACTTAAACGGATTAACGTATGAGATTAACGTTTACAAACTTTGCCCAGTGCAGCTCAAATGCCAGCAGAACATAACTCAACTCGATTCCAAACAAATTGTGACAGAATAAATAAACGTACTTCATCAATATATGGAATACGCATCAGATCAAATTATTAAGTTATGCTACTGAACCCGTGCTGTTCGAATTAATTTTAGTAAATACCTCATAAACTTTGACATCATTTTCGCTCTGGTATCAATGCGGATTCGTGGAAGGACGAAATAGCTGCGTTACTTTATTTTTCTTATATATACAGATGTACTTGCTGTATGATGTTATTCGACACTTATCTAGAATTTGAAATTACTTTCGCTCAATTTTGATTATCCTTGTTCGCCTTATAGGTTTCAAAATTGATGCATTTGGCATCAATGATGAGTCCTAGAAGGACGAAAAAGTTGTATGATGGAGTTTAATTCATTGTTTGGCTCTATTGTATATAACTCTAGATTTGTATTGAAATCGTTGTAAATCGCTATTCAATATGTGATGACAGCCTCTGTCCTTAAATATAAAGCTTGTGGTGCTATCAATTTTTTATGTTAACGTCGTTTGTCCTTGGGGTTTTACACTGTGGTAACAATTGTTTCAATTATATTGTGCATGGAACCGACTCTGGGAAAAATCGCAAGTCACATTTGGAATGAAACAGTGGATTTTAGTTTTATTACCTTTATGAATAAACACAATGGTTATTAGATAAATCAATTTCATGAAATAGTGTTTCCATCGACTTTAGCATAGCACTGTGCGACTATGTATTATTTCTCATGTAACATTTTAAATGCATTTGATACTTATATATTAAAACGTTTAAGTAAAATCGTAACTAAAGATTTAACGCCATTGCTCTGAACGCATTTGTAGAATTGCTTCTCTCATGAAAATTTCAAAATCATTTTCGAAAAGCATTATAGATAGTAAAGTATAGATAGCAAAAATAATGAATTCCTGGATAGGTAGATATTGTATAAATTCAACGATTTTCAATCATTATAACAATATGCTGCATTTCAGTTTTCACATAAACATTTGATATCGTAACAAATATTTGTAGATGTATAAAGTGTCAAGCTAACAAGACTTAACTTCATTTTATCGAGGACTGCACTGTTTAGAGTTTAAAGATAACATTATCGGCAGCAATGTGTAAATGGAGTAGATATCGGACTCTGTTACGTGTTGTTAAACAGTCTTTACATGTAAACGATTTGTTAATTGTTTTGAGCTTCGATAAAAGGCAATATTTCAATAACATGTCAACAAGTACATTGCGATATTTATACACGTGACAAACAGAAAAATAAACGGTTAAGAACATCAAAGTTAAATGATTATAACGGCGTTGTTTGTCATGAATATGTTCTACATATTTGATTATAATCTTATGTTCTTTTCAATATCAAGGGAATATCCCATCTGTATCTCGCTGGCACCCACAGCAATTTTTTTTTATTATCACACCTGGTGCTCCATACAGGTGTATACGCTGATGCTTCATACAAGTGCATACCCTGAACAACATACAGATGTATGTACTGGTGTGCCATATAAGTGTATGCGCTGATGCTTTATACCGACGTATGGTTTACATACAGGTGTATACACTGATGTTACATACAGGTGTAAACACTGGTGTTACATATAAGTGTATGTACTGATGCTTCATACAGGTTTATACGTTGGTGCTTATACGGCCGTTTACACTAATGCTACATACAGGCATATACACTGGTGAAAATACATGCATATACACCGGTGCTTCATACAGGTTTATACACTAGTGCTGTAAACATGTATGTACTGTGGTGCTACTTATATATTTATACCCTATAAAGTAGATATAACGTGTCATTTATCTTTTATAAGCACATCATGTATATATATAACGAACCACGTCAGTAACGTGAACATAGTAATTCACTTACAAAACGGTGAGAAAGGTCATTATCTCATGTCATACTTTGACCAGCCTAAGTTATCAATCATCTAAAAGCTGTCTATCGTCAATGATGGGGTCGACGGTATTTCTTGTGATAGCATGTCAAATAACCGTCCTCTACTTCACATTGTGTCCTCTATGAAATATAAGCCACTAAATATCAACCTTGTCTGTTTACTTAAAACATCAGAAGCTACACACTCGTAAATATCGCAGATAGGAAAGGAGGCTTTTAAGTAAGGAAATTTAAATCATAACTTTACCAAGAGATCACTTAGATAAGGTGTCGAAAATTGATAGCATTATCTATTATATATTGATTTATCTTCATCTGTGTCTTACAACACTTCATGGAAACCTGTATTTAACATGTTCCCCTAATTGGAGAATGTAGTCCGTGTTTCACACATATTGGTCGTTCGTGACACTTCGTAAATATACTTTGTCATATACACCTACATTATAATGTGTTGTTAGGCTTGTGTAGAGTACGCTCAAGTGATAGCTGATACATTGAGTACTCGTTACATAGATCCCTATCATTAATGACGAGTCCAACAAAGATATAACTGCAGTATTATGCATGTTTAATGCATTATATGATATTACTATTCCTTGTTTAATTCACTTGTGTGTCATAAACACTGTAGTTTTTATGACATTATCAAGCGTATCAAAATGCAGTGTATTATACATGATTGAAATCACCTGTGCTTCAACAAGAAACATGTATTCAATCAGGCCCTTACTAATGGTGAATATATATCTCTAGCAAGCTTAATATTATTGTCAAACAAATGAAGCTGATTTGTGTCGACTGAAAATTTATCTTTTAACATTTTTTTATTTTCTGTGTTAGTCTATTTATTTATCTGTTATGAAAAATCGTGTGAACTAAAAGCGGTTAAAATTCGTTTCATTAAAAACAATTATCCTAGTTCTGTACACCATACTAGTGATACTGTATATATATGTTATTATATAGGGAATGTGTTCCCTCCCTAAAACACCTTTACATGTACATATGCTAGTACCATATTATATTGCATGTGGTATATGATGTACATATTGAATTGGTCGCTAAAGTATTTCTCCGTTCCACTTCATTATCTATGGAATTGCTTATATAAATTTCGTCAAAAATTTACCTGGATTGGAAATGAAATGAATAAGGGAAATATGTATTCAAATATCTACAATATACGTATGCAATATTTATCTTATTTGCATATGGAAAGAAAATCGGCCAATGAAATCATCTCTTTATTTTAATGATCGCATCTTTTTTACAAATCTAAATTATCAAATCATAACTCTTTGATTTTATTATCATGTACAAAAATAAATGTGTACAAATCTATCGATTTCATATTCTATGAAATTTCAAAGACAAAACACTAAGTAAGTACAATACTGAGTCATTCAATGTTCTTGTGTTACACGTAACATAATTATGTTTGTTTGTAATTGAATGTATTTCCCAGTGAGGTTTTGTTTAAGAGAACACACGAAAAATCACGCTTTTAAAATTAGTAACTTGGACAGGGTGTATTGTGTTGTCATTGTTTTGAAAGCTCAGTGTGTATATTTAAAAAGCAATTTTCGTATTCTCAAAGAAATGTCTCATTATCACTATTGACAAATATGTTATTGTTTACACTTATAACTATACAGTGTTTACAACGACGAAATATTGCTATAATTGAACTTATATTGTTACTCCGTCGACAAAAATGCGTCTTTAACAGATACTGTGTATATAAAGAACTTTTAAAGTCAAGTTATTTGTCGTTCTTGAACGTGAAACCGCTTGGTAAACAACAGCAGGGGGTAGAATTTGTTACAATTTGCAAAGGCCTACTGCTACATTCAGATCAGGTAGGTCAATTTTATTCATTGTTTGATAATCAATTAACTTTCTTCGATGTTATTAACAAAACTTTTTATTTTAATATTTACCTATTATAACTTACTGGGGTAATTTCGATTTGAGGTGTTTGACCTATATTTCTGTACATGCTTTGAAGATACATACAAGCTGTTCTCGTTGATATGTTTTTTAGGTTTCCTTTATATTGTCTTCCATATTCATACAAAACAAAAATGTATTTTATGTCCATTGGTTAGTTGGATTTCTTGTAAATCATAACAATCAATGAATAATGAACCAATTTTCGTTATCAACATTTTACTCTGGAAAACATTTTTAATCATGTGAAGTACATATGCATGTTAAACGAGACAAACCGCGGTTGGGCATAATGTAGTTTCAAATCACTCTGATGGTATCTATGTAAATTTTTGACATTTTTTAACCATTCAATTAACATTGACATTTAGGAAGGTATTGAACCAGGAGTATACCCTCCCGTTCGCGTTCAAACACTGTGATATCTCGTTATACATTTTCTTTAAATGCTGTATTACCTAGTAAAACAGCTGACGAGTTCTAGATAAACGAAACAGTTTTATCCTTACCTGCCTTTATTGTATGTAATGTTTAATGTATATTGAAAGGTGCTATGTAGTTGTGCATCATTTTGTACAATCTTCCTTTGGTTTTTCACTGCCGCGAATTTTCGTTGACACTATCATTATAGCTGAATTAATTGTTTATTTGTATTGTTAACCAAGTCAGTTGGTCGGGTGGTCGGGAGGCACAGCAGAAACGCATTCGACTTTCATCTGGACGTCCAGGGTTTTGATTCCTGGAACTAACGTGAAAAGATTGGGGCGTGTGGGTTTTCCATGTGTACTCCGGTTTCGTCCAACAGTTAGACCCCTCGCGCTCTTACAGCCAGGCCAGCTAGAGTGATTAGTATACGTTACTCTAATTTGTCTCGCAATTGTTGTAAAATGTATATATTTTATAACTAAGTCACCACTACAGTAAACTATACATTTATATCACCTATCATTCATATCGTTATGTTCATGTGATTAAAGCTAATTTATCAAACAATTTCAACTGTATAGTAACACATGGGCTTTTGTCTACATCATGCCTGATTCTCTATTGTCGTTAGAAATACAGATTTTTAATCTTGATGTATTTTGTCTCGGTACGTGCGGTCATTAAATGGAAAAAAAAGCTTTAAACCATTATAATAGAATTGTTCTTTAACGATCGAAATCTGCATTTATTATTTGTTTGTTTGTCTGTATGGACACGATATGCTATGTAATAAAACTAAAAGAACACATGTAAAAAGTAATCTGCACTAAACGACGGGAAAATGTATGTAATTGAAACTGTGAAAATGATCCTACCTAAGGTTTACATGTTAACTTATACCGACGTCAATGACACGCCCCTCGTCACTGTTCTGTACATATCTTATTCAAAACACGTCATTTGTGACTAACAACTAACGAAAGTGTCAGAAGCGTTGTCGACAGTGTGAGCACGAACAATGCATGTGTAGAATTGTCGCTAACACCAGAGTACCTTGAGTCATCCAGCAATGGAGATTGTGTATACCCCTTCCCTTCAAGCCATGGACCTTCGGGTGGTTGGAAAGGGGTAAGTCGTTTTAAATGTATTAATTTTTTTTCAAATTTATATATTTGTTACGGCGTGCCGTAACCTGCATGTCACATGTTACGGTTCATAATATCCACATATACGTCTCATTATCTTACATTATCAAATGTCCGGCAATAACGAAAGTATTCATTGAATTATTTGATTATTGCATCTCCCCGTCTAGATGTTATTGCATTTTTATTATTACTTTGCATTTTCCTCAATCGACACTGAGTTTCAAAATATAGGCCTTTGTCATTACTGACGAGTCTTACAAAGGCCTTAACATTTTTGACAAGTTTGTATTTCAAGGTTTTAGAGTCAATGTCGTAGTCATCGTAACTATGTTCTGTAAAATACTTTAAAGCACTTTACTTGCTTCTTTTCTTGGTGAATTTTGATCAACCATCACACACGTGTTAAAGGATCTAACGAGATCGAGGTTAAGGGTTGTAAGGTCAAGGATCCAATTTCTGTGTTAAAAAGCCCTCATTAGAATTCTAGCACATATGTGAGAAATTTTTATCTTGATTAATATTCAGAAATTTATTAAGAACTATTCATAATCCAGACAAGTTGATGTTTTAGATCTGAAAATTCTTTTCATATCTCTGGTAATATCATGCCTTGAGGGACATGGAACCGTACTCGTGCTATGTATTTACATGTATTGGGCATCAGTTTAGGTTAAATCCCGAGGAAATCGGTGTCATATGCAATGTCTAATGAAGATAGCATTTGAAGATTTGTACGTTAATGAGCGTAACTTTTTAAAATTGTTTTTCTAATGATGGTCATAATGTTAACGATTTAACAATGTAACTTATAATCTGAAATCGCTAACTATGTTGTTTTATTTCATTTTTGTTCAAATGCAATACACAGTATTTTATCCCAAGAGAAAATTCAATACTTTGACTGGTATGTTTAAGACACTACCCATTTCTAAATGTGCCAAGATAGGTGTAATGTAGTAAACAGGATATTTGCTGAAGCGTCTCGATAATATTGTCAGAGGGCTTTTACCAACAATGACCATATCAGTACAACAGATACTATCATCTTTATTACATTGACTGATTGATTATCCACGTGACAAATAAAGTTATTAAATCAATAAATCAACTATCTGATTTTTTAAAATGTGTATAATGGTTTCATGTATATCAACTTCAATTATTCCTATTAAAGGGATTGTCGCAGATTTTGATTTTAATGATGTGGAAGATTATTTGTAATTTTAAGTTATTGACATTTCTTATTTATTTTTAATCCAAAACACAGCCTATCCTTGCAGCTAGGCATCAGTGTTGTGTGCGCCTTATCAGAGAAAAAAGATAGTTATATCTTTCACTTGAGCTTGAGTTTAACAACAGAGGCAAAAGTTACAATGGCTGATGATGGAGTGTACACAAGGAAACCTTACATGTCAGGCCTTATAACAGCGAAATCATTCTCAATATTGTATGAAGCAAGAATTCGATGTAAACAGATATTAATTAAATCGTGTATTCAGATTCCTTACCCACTTAAATATATTGTAAAAAAGACACACAACTGAACATCAACCTGCAATACAAACCTATAAATAAAGTATATCAAGACAATGAATCAAACTGCATCATACAGATAATTAATCCCCCAGGACTCGCCTGTGACGCAAGGGCCGAAAGTTGGAAGTCTACCAGGCGAATGAGGGATATCCAACGTGATAAAAGAAAAGACATTCTAGACGAGGAAGTGCAATAGCCCCATGCCTATGTAAAGTTCGTAATTTCATACATCAGACAACTTAGGTCAAGGTAGGAAGCCGCCACCCCCCACATGATATATAATAATTTAGCACCAAGATTAGAAAACTGTTATTCGTATACATGAAATTCAGATCGATTTATGTGACACAGTAGTCAGGGATAAAGAAAATGATATACGTTTCAATGCTCTAAAGAATTATTCGATTGAAAAGAATTTTTCATAGCTGTGCAAGAAAAGTATTAGTTTCAGAGTAAGAATAGTGATAATGTGATTTTAACGTCATACCTGGTTCAATAGATATTTACATGTATATTATACGAATGTATTGGTGTACGTCAGGACATAACATATCAATAGATTTTGTCTAGTACGATTAATGTTAAATAATGATGATATTTATATTGGAGGTCATAATTGTTATTGTCAAAACTGGCAACTAACCCATTAGTTCTAGTTACCCGTTCTAGCGAAAAGATCAACGTTAGATTCATATCCATACCATCACCAATGGTTACATAAGGAAAACTGTGACATATTGTCGATATCCGTAATTCAATTTAGCCCATAACCAGCGCAAGACAGGTAACAATCAACTAAACGTGTCTTTTTCTAATATTTCAAATCCGGTTTTATTTGCCTTCTATCAATGCCAGACTACAAATCGTCAATACTGGGTATGTTCAGTCGTATAAGGTAGAATTCCGTGTCACTCTTTGCATCGTGAGAGAGTTTGTATAGTGTGAAGATTGTTTTAAAAATCGTATATATCTTTCAGTAAAATTTCAGCACGATGTCGCGTTTATAATTAGTTTAGCTATATGCATTCGTGAATTAATGGATTATGAGTTCTTCCGAAATCATTGAAAAATAAATCAAAATGAATAAAAATAGATAGATAAATAAATGATTGTTCAGTACCATTGTCAATGAAGTATCATATCTGTTCCCGATCTCTGCATTATGAAAAGGTTCTATTCACTTGCGTGTCTTTTGTACAATCTCTAACACATTTCCTTGTTCAGATCCACTGCCACTATTCTAGTTAATACATTAATTCCTGAATATGATTATATTTCAGAAAAATGTAAATCATTATTGTATAATGTGTAATACCGAATGTGACCCCTGTTTAAAGGTTTTAATGCTACGGTATATCATATATTGTGTATTGGGTGTTCTGTGCTGCGTTTGACACCCCAACGCAATGGTTTTTTTTCTTTGATATATGTAATTAATGATCCCACACAGGGCATTCAGAAATAAGATGATATCGTAAATCTGGTCAATGGGAGGCCCCGCCGCATGAGATACATGTCTGAGACATTTCATTATAAGTACAATACATATCAATCACTACCACCCGTTGTGATATTCATTTACAAGTTATAGTAGGGGTTTACAGATGCATGGCATGCATTACCGTAAATCTTATATAAAAAATATGATAGATTACGATGGAGAAGGAGAAACATTTAAAAAGAAGAAAAATATTGTTGACATTAATATATCTATCGAGCGCTATTCAATGCAAGATTGTACATGTATCTATCAATAGTGTTATCATCATCACCAGGATAGACAGGATTGTTTCAAAGACCTCAAGTACTTTAGAACTGTAACTTTGACATGAATAATGTAACATCGTTAAAATATATCTTTACTGAGAATGAAGCATATGTTACGTGCAGAGATAATGGTGATTACTGACACAAATGCTACACATAGAAAAAACGTTTTAAAGTGATGATAAAAAAAACATTAACAACAACAACCCCCCCCCCCCCAAAAAAAAAAAAAAAAAAACAAACAAAAAACAAACAAAAAAAAACATAATCATTATCCATACTCAAATTTAACAAAACTAGGGCAAAATATAACGAAAAGAAAGATTTGAATGAATTTGCAAGGTAAAATAGACAAGATAAAATATATATCATTTATACTTATGTCATTTAGTCAATATCTATAAAGAGGTCAATTCTTACCAATGTCTTCAGAAAATGTCTTATGGTGGTAAACACACATGGCCTGTTCTAAAATACTATAGATGTCAGTACATGTCAGGTTTCGGTTTTCCGAGTTTGAATAAATACAACGACACCTTTTTTCTACTGATTGTCGTAAATTTATCTTAATTTGACAATATATCAAACCTCATTAGTTTTTAAATGAGAATTATTCTTTCATCGCATATCTGTGACGTCAAAATCTGGTTGACATCTTATCTTTAAAATGTATTGTACTTTGATCTGTAGATTTAAATAGAAATAATTGACACTCATTTAATAGATATACTTGTAACCTTGATTAAAGAACAGCTTAATACACTGATTGATATTGATTAACTGTTAATTAGACAACGGTAGTCATTTCCATAAATCCAAAGTTAGATCAGTATATATAAATACGGTACGTAGTTAAATATATGGCGACAGATATCGGCTTACTGGGGGATCTCTATTCTAAATAATTGCACAACAATACCTTGTATAAACATATACCTTATAAAATTGGATTCATTTAATCATGAACACACTTCAAAGGGCATGACATTGTTTAACGTATGTTGGCAAGTTATATCTTTTTATTGGGCATAATCCATTTTAATGTTTGACAGCGTTTTCTCATGGTTCCAGAAAGTATACGTCCTAGGAATGATATAACATAGTGGTGTTTAATCATTCAGAAAAGAAGTCAAAGTATTGTGAAAGCTGTGTACTGGTAACATAACGATTTTTTTGTGAATCATTAATTGAAATGCTTTCATATGTGATTCGGGAGATTTAAATCTAGCAGGCGAAAGATACTATTTATTGTATTTATACAACGTTATAAAATATATTTATACAATGCCTGGATATTGATTTGAGATATACAGAAACATTGCTACAGTGGTATTTATCCTGTATTATGATATTCTATATCTATAATGAATCTGTAAAAGCATTTTTAAGAAAAAGAAATGATGAAGTACGTTGGCTGTCCTGTTGACCTACATTCATAATGGACAGTTGGCATTCTTGTAACTAAATATGAAAAAAATATATTCTTAAATTGATTGTTTGCCAACCCGTTATGTGATCGCTAAACGGCCTATGTTGGCAGCCACCGATGGATACCAAAACTTTATAAAATATTTAAACAGTTACAAGGATAATGACTTCATTAAGAACACAGCGGAGCTAGTTTTAACTACTTGGATTCATTATCTTCGTTGAATGGAAAATGTTTTCCCTTTTATACGGATTTTAATAAGGATATTCATACTGCATTTTACTTACGCCCATTATTGTGAGAAGTTCATCACCTTAACGATGGAACAACCTAACCAGGAGATGTAATTGATTTCGAAAAACTTACACAATATATGAAAACAAATACTGCTACGCCTCCTCATGGAATTGGTATGGCAGCTATAACAGTATGTGCTTGAGAAAGGCTAACAATGGCATGAACTGATTATGTATTTATTCATAATTCTAAGTGATTCCTTTCTAGCAGAGGTTCAATAGCTCAACAATGGATATTACAACCTAGCGTTGGTCTCTACTGTTTAACCTTCTGTATCGCATACTTCTAGTTGATAACAAAACCAATGTAAAATTGCTTCTCGCTACCAAGATCTGACAAAGGTCAAAAATTGTTTAATCGCGTTCCTGTGTCGCTTAAATTACCGTGATTTATCGGAAAAATAGTCCAGTATTGTTTCTCTCTTTTGAAGTGATTGAGCTTGCGATCGTTGTGAAACAATAGAGAAATCATATTCTCTCATATGGATATTATTTCGTGCATGTGTTGGCATTTATGAGGATACCCTACGTGGAATTTACAGTGTTTACATTAACATGTTTGTTATGCAGACAATAAGGACAATAAGGAAGGCAAATGTAAATGTATACAGAGGATTATTGTGATAGTGAAACAAATAATGCATGGAATTAGCGAACTTATTGTGCCGCCGACCATTGTCAGTGGATTTAAAAGGAGTAGGTCTAAGTGAAGATATAGAGCTGCTGTACGATAAAAGGATCTCTGGATAACGTCTGTATAGTACACATCTATTCTATTGTTAGGGAAAGTTGTGGTGACCCAATTATGAGAATAACATATGTTAAAAAGCTGTAGTCGATGAAGTAAATTTTAAACATTCGCTATATGTATACAATAGGTATTTTTGTATACCAGATTAGTAACAATAAAAAGACATAACATATACCATAATTTGTAAATGATAAATACACATATTCGTAAAAGTATAAGTTTGAAAATAAACCCTTGATATATTTTCTTCTTCAACACGGACTCTTAACAGGATTAAATTTGATGTCTACATGTAAATCCAAGGTTATCAACTTTCGATCTTTTCCTTATAGAGAACACTTCCGGTTCATTGAACGCTTATTTTGAATATACGCTCTTAGATTATTTCAAAAGTAAATATTATTTAAGGACCAGCAGAACACTCTTTAAAAGAACTCTGCACTGTAGTAATCTTGGGTCAACGCACCTGTAAAATGGACTACATTTGTAAGGAACGTGATTAATGACAAAGTGATATTTCGCTGTAAGTTAATCTTGTCATAGGATTGTCGTCAGAATCAACAGAATTTCAATATGAACATATTTTTGGTTCTGTCTGGAAATACTTCTATATCACAAAGTAGTGTGGGGAAGCTTTCATCCGTGGTCAAATGTCCGCTTACAACCAGGCGTTTGTCATTTCGATGTAAGATCACGTTCAATATGCTTTATGTTGCTTAATATAACTCTTCTTAACACATGAACGGTTTTCATTTCTATATAGATCTATAATATATGCATATTTAGTATTATCAAATATTGACAGGGACATTAATGGGTTCGCCTTATATCAAGTGTCAAATTATCTGAAAGTCAGGATGGACATATCGCCTTTTAACAATACTGCTAAACTTGTCAACCTATGTGCGAGATAACGGACAGTACCTCAATGTAGATTTTCAATGGTTGGACCAGACAAGTAGGAAGTTTTACATACATACAATATAAAGAAATTCCATAATGTTCCCTAAGGACTCTCATGGGCAATAACACATGAATTAGACATTTAAGTTAAGTTAAGAAAATTCAGCCTATATTGAAATATGGATTGATGTGTACATTGGTGATTGATAATCACCAACTCCATTGAGATATTCAACACAACGGCCCAGGAAATACCGTGATAACTTGAAGTCGGACCTTGAAACAATTTTTTAACAACCGAGAGTCACAGCATCAATGTGAATTTGAATACATATGTATCCTGCTTAGAGACATTGCGACAAAGGACGAAGTGTCATATAGTGTACAGTATAACGATATGGCGTTCCTCAGTAGAGAGGTGACGGATATAGTGGCTCGTGATATTAACCCCATCAAACTTCGACGACAGGAGACAGACATTGTTTCTAGAAGTGGATACGATCTTCTCGACAAACTCTCTCGTAGACGACAATATGCACGTTCTCATGTTAAACACAAAGCTCCACTTGTTGGTGTAGATAGCGAACGAACTTTCGTGGAGTCTCCTGAAATGGAAATTGCAGGATATGGGTGAGTATATATAAATCATAACAGCATATCACTTCCGCAGTACCAACATATTTTTATATAATCTGTGTGCTTCTATGTGACTGATGGATAAGTTGTTTCAAAATTCTAATAGGTATGCCTCCTCAGCGAGGAAAATCTTGTTGTCTATCAGTACAAATTCCAAACATCCTTTTTTTGGGATGTTCTGTTGGTATAATGGCAATGAAGTCTGGAATTTCTTAGCTAGGCGATTTGGTGTTGTAGATAGAGAGTTCGATGCCTGGGCAGGGCATGAGTCAAGAACTGTCTACCTTCGTTGATTATGTGACAATATCTAATACATATTGATATTTTCTGATTATAAAGTTTGAACAGGTTTTTTTATTTAGTTGTTCCCTTATATAGATAGACCTAAATACGTTACTGCTAACGAAGACGCCACGGCATCAGTAGTGAAACCCGCGTTCTGCTAATTTAGAGGGATGTATGTTGCCACCAATATTGTATGGAACTAACATAAAAGACGGATGATATCAAGAAATAAGATTCACATTTTGCCCTTGAATGAGAGAAAAATGGGTCATTCGAAAATAGGTCAAGTAGTAGAAAATTAAGGAGTCGGTGTTGATTTAAACGTTGTGTGTGTTGTACATTCTATGTTAATTACAATGAAGACAAGTTTAGTTATTCAGTGCTGCATGTTATGAATCTGTATAATTATCTAATGACACATTCGGGGATTTGATTCAGATGATTGGCAATTGTAAATCACTGTGTACAAATCTATGAAATCATACCGTGGGAGTATTTAATTAAATATTCTTCAGGGAAAATATTGCCTTATGGAAATGTAAATATAATCACACTACCATTCTACTAAATGAACAGATTTTAAATCGGCACAGCGGGTATTATTAACTAACTCAAATTATACGGACACATTTATTGAAAACTAATATAACTTTGTTGAATAAAACATGATACGAATCCATTTTATTGACAAATCTCACCCAATGTAAAATATCTAGTATGATATTTTATGACCAAATAACCGGTCTTTAGTTCGCGTGATTCTGCCGTCTATAGCGCTTTATCTACATAGTCTCATTGTGTTGAATACGGCATAAGTCGACCAGCGTATTATGTGATAAAAGAGAATAGCTTTGATAGAACCTCGTTAAATTCCGACAATTATGGTATATATACTGTCTGAGGCATTTTATCTGGTCTCTGAGACAGGTATCATTAATGTTTCATTATACTGAGTACATTTTACTGAGAAAGTGAAAAAGATTATTCTTTAACAGCTGTGCTGACATTGAAAAAACCTTTATAACCTGATCGTGGGTTATGCTATCTCATATTGTGTTATTTAAATGTCTTTTTATGCCAGATATGCACAAGTTTGTGAACATAATTGATAATACAGTTGCTTTAATATATTATGTAAAATTGCCTTAATATCAACAATTTGGTTTGATAAATGGACAAGTCTGAATGCAATTTATTTTATATGTACACTTAGAAATATATGTAATGTTTACGTTGTGTTTACTTATCGGAGACATATAATTTTGCTATCACAAAACACATTGGAACATACTGCAAACCACAATTAGAGAATCGTTCGCGATTTTGCACGTATATAATTTATGATGTATCTATAATTACTGCGTTATAACCAGTAATTAGTATCAGTATATAGTGACGGTGCAGAATACATTATGTTGGTCTGTTGGGTTGGTGTACAGTGTGGCAAGCTTCAACTGTTAAGCGTAGAGTGTAACACTCCTCGGCTGTTGAATGTAGCATGTGCCACTCTTCCGCTATTGGATGTAGAGTGTGACACTCTTCCACTGTTGGATGTAGGGGTTGGCACTCTTCGACAGTTGGGTGTTAAATGTGCCACTCTTGAACTCTTTGGTGTAAAATGTGCCACTCTTCAACGGCTGAGTGTAGAAAGTGACACTCTTGAACTCTTGGGTATAAAATGTGCCACTCTTAAATCTTGGGTGCAGACTGTGGCACTCGACGACTTATTGGTGCAGCGGGTGGCACGTTTCGACTGTTGGGTGTAGAGTGTAGCGATCTCCGACTGTTATAAGTAGAGTGTAGCACTATTCGTCTTTTGTATGCTGAGTGGGTCACTTTTCACTTGTTAGGTGTAAGGTGTGGTACCCTTTGGCTGTTGGGTATGGGGTGTGGCACCTATTGACTGTTTATTGACTGAGTTGACTTTGGCTCGCTTCGACTGTTTGGCTTATAGTGTGACACTCTTCGATTGTTTGATGTAGATAGTGGGATTCTTTTTCTGTTGGATGTCAACTGTGGTACTCGTCGAACGTTGAATAGAGATTGTGGCACTCTTCGACTAGTGTGTGTAGTGTTGCACGTTTCGTCAGTTAGGTGTAGAATGTAGCTCCTTTTGATTGGTGGGTAAAGCGTGATGCTTGCTTCGACTGTAGTGTGCGCAGCGTGACACTGTTAGACAATGGTGTCAAAGAAATGTTCGTTCAATGTCCGGCTTGATAACTTGCGTATCAAATGCGAACAATGAACACCAGAAAGACGCGGAATCCCAAGAAGGCACAAAATTCACTAAATCAGAGCGAAAATACAGTCCCAGGCAGATTAAATCTCAACTTACATATAATTCAAAACAGCAACATCATCTCATTGACAGGGAAAATTTTAAAAAGTTGAAATGGAAAACAACCTTTACAGTTGGTTAGTTTAGGAATACATCTGGAAACGCCGCTGCGGGCCAGTACTTCATAGGGACGAGGGGGCCATAAGCTCGGTCATCTATGACCAACTACTAAACAAAGCGTAGCCGAGTTGACAACAGTACATTGTTACCATCTGGTGTATTTTTGTCTATGATCTGTTTACCATCTCGTCACACTATTTTCGACCTTAGTGTACATAGGAGTACAGCCGAAAAAGTTGTTCGATTCCGTACCATCTCGTACACAACGTACATGTGCATTTGTGCTAGTACGCTCTATTTGTCTGATGAAGGTGACCATGTAACCATCAAAACGTCACATTCTAATTTTCTACTGGTTGTATTATAAGAACTTCTATTCTCTATAAACTGTAGTTTATGATACCAGGACCTTATCGTATAAGCGATTTTTTTGTTAGTTAGATGTTGAATACAATGATAAAAGAGGTAATCTTCTTTACTATTAGACTCTCATTAAGATATGTCACTGGCACTCACAAATGTTCCAGATATTTCATGTTTTCGGATTACAATTTTGTTCTTTTCGATAAAAATGTTGAGACTCGTGGGTACAATTATGCTAAGCATTACATTTTACATTATGTATATTGATGTATGAACATAGTCGTGCGCATGTAATGGAAGTGAGTGACTTGTTGATGCCTTCCTACATGAGGACAACTTATTGCCAAGATTCTGAACCCACAGCTCTTCGATCCTGGCGGATCTTTTTATCTTAAAAAAGTTTTGACACCTACGTTAATGTTTGTGATATAATAGTATATATACAATCACTATAAAGTTTATAGTCAGATGGTACTCTACCCTGTCATATTAAAAACCCAAAACTCAAAAACGCCGATTGATATTCTGAACAAATATACAAATATTGATTCATTAAACACTTTCCCACCTCTCCTCCATTTGGCTTGTTTGAATAGTAAGAGCAACTTTCCTACAACACTTTAAAACATGTTGACTGCGTGCTAAATTAAACATGGTAGGCAAACAAGCTATGACGGTTACGACATCACTTATAGTATGAAATTAATTTCTACTCTGTCAAAACAAATATTGATTTATCTGGCACTTGACGGGTAATACTTGGCTTGTTTAAAGTTTTGTTTTCTAGCGGTAAAGAGCTATGATAACATGCATATCTACAGTACAGACAAGTAAGACTAAATGTGTATATTTGAACACTTAAATCTACCATATCATCACTGTTAACTTTTTGTACGGATTTTACATATGTGTATGAATATTTCCCACGTTTTTGATGTAACATAAAGTGAGTTTATATCCAGGTAAGAGGAAACACCTGGTACTTACATAAGACTCCAGTTTATTCCTTTACTTTTATGATGAAAAAGATGAAAAAAGGTCATTGAAAAATATCGACTTTGGACAGAAAATCTTAAACCACAGTATTTCGAGACATGCAAGAAACGCAATACTCTGGAGAGGTTTCAAAGTAGCTATCATGATATTATTTAGAAATATTGTAATATTATGTGCGATTAAGTTTAGCTTAACTATCGCATATGTATATAACTATAGTGTTAATTAAGGAACGTGTTATTCTCTATGTAAAATTAAATCCTATGCAGTGATTACAAACTTTGCCGAAAAATCATACAATATAAAAAACAACTTTGAGATTAAGTACAATCTCGTGTATGGTAATATAATCTTATGTGTTCTTTTCTAACTGGAGTTTAGTGATTGAGCAATCGTCAAATGTTCGTGCACAATGTTTACACAATTCCCACAGCATGGCAAATGTTATCTAAACTATTCTAAATTATTGATAAATGATCGATGTACCTGTGTTTTTACTTAAGTGTTTACCGTTATATTGACGAATTCAATTCCCATGAAGTTTGATAAATCGACAAATTAACCCTAGGCTTAACATGGTACCCGTAATACTCACAGCAAGTACACATCACGAACCTGACACGATATCATTTCGATCTCTTCCCTTTTTTAATTAAAGTATGTGTTGTGTGATATATGCCTGCAGTGATATAACATTCTCACTGTTGGACAGTGATCCTATATTTAAATAGATAACTGTCTGTTGTTTATGGGCTCTCTGGCAATTACAATGTTTCCACAGGTCTAAGTGAAAGCGTATTCTTTGGGCTACATAGGAACTGTGATAACGTCAGCGTTTATTTTATGTTGGAACTGATGTGACAGTATAGGATAAAGAAATATTAAGGAAACATGATCAGTGTGATTTTATATAAACTTCATTTATCTTATGACAATTGCAAAAAAAGCTAACAGCTTATATTGATCTCTCTATTACGCTTGGATGTTGTATAGAGACACTAAATATTTGTGTCGTGTGGATGTTGTATAGAGACACTAAATATTTGTGTCGTGTGGACATGATTTTTTTGTGGTGACAATGCTATGTATTATTTAGCAAGTTTACTTACATACACAGTCTTCGTGATGTTAACTATTTGTGATCGAGAAGAAAATCGATAATGGATGTTGTTCATAGATCTTTGTGCTACTACTAGATGTACAATGATATGACATACACCAAAATAACGGTATCAAGCCAACTAGTATACAGGTCCGTTAGGGAGTATGAACTGACAATGAACCCTTATCCTTATTGTCTTAAAATGGAGCGGACTGAATAACACGTTTCTGAGATACAGTTAATAGTGCTCATTTGTTTACCAACCAACACATTACAGATCGTACAGACGTCAAAGTGAGTATAAGGTAATATAACATGATTAATCATTTTCCTCTCTCGTTATTTGTCTCATAAACACGTGGGTACCACGTAGGGACAGTATCATAATATATATGTATATATGTTCTCTTCGTGAAGTCAATTTGCCTGTTGCGTCATAATATTCTTTGCTTGTGACATTGCTTTCTTGTATTAGTTTCTAAAAAGTAAAGGGTGATAATCATTCATACCTTAAATGATTGTACAAGTTGACTACCAAGTTCTGTGAGGGGTTTAGGTTCATAACACAGGCGTATCCTCTTCATTTAATAAAACCATTGTCTTTTACTATGATATGGTAAGAATCCAAGATATGGCATTACCCAAAACCTATATCATTTTATGTATGCTGCTATAGAATATATTAGAACTTTATAAAACAATTTTCAAATCAAATTAAAAAACAAAACAAAAAATAAATAAAATAATAAAAAAAAATTAAAAAAAAAAAAAAATTATTTGTAATGTGTAAAGGTAAGGCTGAAAGAAAATCTTAAATATATTTCCATAAACAATGTTTACTTGGTGGATCGATCGATATATTTGTCGAGTGATAATACTATTCTTAAACATTTAGGATATGTTTTGTAACCATGTGTAGTAAACATATCTTTATGATACCTTTTAAAGTAATGTTGGTAATATATGGCCAAGCTTGTCAAGGTGCCTCATTCTAGTGAAATTTAGATCTCTAAAGCGTTAATCAATATTCTAAGTGTTAAACATGGTGGTGTCAGATTTAAACAAAGCATTTAGATATTGATATATTGATCCCCTCTACCTTGGATAGTCAGCAACTACGATTAGCCCTACTTCCCATAGAAAAAGAAATTATATATATTGATCCATTTTCAGACATTCCAAGAGGGGCTTATTAATTATTTAGGCTGACATTTTCTCTTAAATTTCATTTCGCTAGATTAAAAATGTACTTCCTCTTGATTTTCTGTTTTTGAAACTGTTTGTATTCCTATTTCATTTTTAGGTCATAAAGTCCTAGCAAGATTAAAAATGTACTTCCTCTTGATTTTCTGTTTTTGAAACTGTTTATATTCCTATTTCATATTTAGGTCATAAAGTCCTTGCAAGATTTGTGTCTTTTTCCTGTATCTGATATATACTTTATTGACTGGGTACGACATGCTACAGTTGTATTTAAGATAACAGCATGTGTTGCGTCGTTAAGTAATTTGAGTCTAGTTATAGATCTGTCACTGTGAGATAAACAAGCACAGAAACCTGATAACAATAATTGACATGAAAATAGAGAAACAAATGTCATATGTTTTATTTTATTACTCATTTCAATATAAGTCTACTTACGAATACTGAGTGTTAAATAAACTGTCACGTGAATTGAACCTTAATCGTATTTAACAACATGGCCTCGTTGATGAATCAGAAACATGGTCACCTTCCAGAACTTAGGATCTTTTTCTTAATAAAATTCTTCAATGGTGTCCGTGTATTTTTTTCTTTTCTTCATGTTGTGAAATCGTCTCAGCAAGTTACTAGCTCGTAGCTATCCCCTAGTATGTTGTTCTTGTTATTGATGAAGTGTCGTAGTTTTTCAGCGAACAATAAAATGACGACATTGTATCTCTGTTAACATAACAATTAACAATAACAGAATTATGGTGCGTATTCAAAAGATCTTTGGAAGCACACAAAAGTGAATAGCATCTTTAAAGGTACAAAGTTAGAATTAAAAACAGCGCGCCAAACAACGAACTAAACTAAAGCATACAATTTTTCATCCTTCTATGTCTCGTCAGTGGATGCCTACATTTTGAAAACCAAGGAGGCGAATAAGGAATATCAATGTTTGACAAAATTGTCAAACACAAGATGAGGAGGTGCACCTATTTCAATATGAGTAATGATTTAGTAGATCGACAGGTATATATGTTAATATGTTTAACATGAATCATAGTCGATGAGAGGTACCAAGCCAGAATGTGATAATCAAATAACGGAATGTGGGAACTGGAATTGATAGCAATGACGTTATATATCGCAAGGATTGATATACAGAAAATTTACCTAAGACATAACCAATACTTCTTTGTACGGTTGGCTTTGGTTTTAACTCAATGACATCACATTTACTCCAATATCAAAGTATATGATTGTAGAGACAATTGTATACTTACTCACATACATATAGTTTTCTATTTGAAAAAAAATGGATATATATATTGCAGATGCAAATTGAAAGCAATATTAAATTTTGAAATAACCACAATTAACCAATAATGATAACATTTTGTTGGCTGGTCATCAATAGATTCCTTCCCCAGCCATGCTGTAAGCTTTCCAGTTAGGCTAGTTGTCAAATATTCGTAATCAGATTAGGCTAGACAGGGTCAACAGTACCACCCGCTATGTATGTCACTTTGTCATTGTTAGTACTTGTAAAGGTCAATGACTTTACATTCCAAAAAGACTATATCAATTTTAGATCTGGTGTATATGTATATCATAGTTTAGACAACCTCAGGTTTAGTCAACTAATACGCGAATATTCATTTGTATTGTCAGAACTTGAAAACTTGTACATTATGAACATATGCAAATATGTCATTATGCATTCTTAAAATAAACCTTCTAAAGAATTATTTTCAAAATGGGTGACAATAAAAGCGATAACCAATGTTTTCTACAGAAACAAGATAATACCCTCACTTGTTTAAAAGGCAATTGAGGGCGCCGTCTTGTTTTGCTGTAAATATTTGTCCATGTAACATTTTGCCAAATATGTGATATACCTTGGTAAATATTTATGGCAGTGCCAGTCAGAAATCGATTGTAATGCCACAATATGAACAAATTTTACGTCTTAAATTGAAAAAAGCTACCTACGTTGGATATTGCCCTTTACGGTTTGACTTTAAACATATTTAAAAAGATCATATACACATAATCATAACCCATATTCTAATTCAATAAAACTAGAGCAAAATATAAACAAAAGAAAGATTTGCACCAAAACTCCTGAAATAGTACATGTAAAATAGGACCAGGTAACAATGTTTCTTTTATTATTTGACCGTGATTTATCGAGCATATAATTGCTTTCAATATCAGACAAACAAAAGATTATAAAGTAAGACGATTTAAGGTTAGCCAATTAAGATCACTTATATTTACATGGTTAAACATATACTTACAGCATAATACAGTAAGTAAACACCAGTTAGTTATCGTCTCAATTCTAGTAATGTTTTATATGCTTACAAGTTGTGATGACCTGAAACAAGTGACACAATTAATGTGTAATGATAATGATATTTCAAAATGATACGCATTGGCGATAACAGGCATGAATATTTTGAGGTCGGGTGGCGCGGTGGTAACGCACTCGCCATTCAACTAGCCGGAGTTCGATTCCAAGAACGGACATGTAAAGGTATGGTTCACCTGCCCGACCACGTGGGTTATCCCCTGGTTCTCCAGTCTCCTCCCATAGTTAGACTCCCCGTGTGCTTCCATTCAAACCAACAATGGTGATTAATATAAGCTGAATGCTTGTTTCGCGTTTGTTGTAAAAAAATAAAGTTTATAATTATTTGTGTTTATTTAGGACACATAAAGCAATACTTTGTACTATAAAACTTAATCACACTTAAACTACAGCACGTACACAGAACAAACTAATATTTTTATTATCATTTCAACTACTAGTCTCCTTCGTAATCCGTCTATCCTGCTTAAACAATGTTCTATGTCTGGCTTAGGATAGAGAAATTATTTAAGGCGTTTTGCCGTAAATCTTATGAAGTGGTTGGAAGAGGATAAGTGTTTTTCGTCTGGGTATTTATAACAAGATTTGAATCATATAATGTCGTCCTTATGAAACAGGATATTATACAATTAAGTGCTTGCAGAATATTTGTTTTTATTTATTTCGTGCATAATGTATTTATCTGATTTCTCGATTATTTTGTGCTTACGATTAAAAGAAATAAAACTACTTCCCCGCTCTATAACGGAGCATAACGAAATTACGGTAAGGTTTTATAATAAGAGTTAAGAGACGGAAAAAGAATTATTGGGATTAAATGTCACTTTTGTAGTTATTCTTAAAAACCACGGAAATATGCAATTAGTTGGTATGAGTAAGAGAAAGCATATGACCAACGCATGATCTTTATCATCGTTACATATTAATACTGCAGTATCATTGTAACAATCACACTACATGAACGTGCCAATGAATAGAAACTTCCTAACAAAGAAGAGTGAAATTTGGAAGGCACGATGACATATTCAATGAGAGTCTACAAATAAAAGGAAAAAAGTGAAATCACAATGCGAATCTCAATACTCCGACAAAATACTTAAATACAAAGGTGGTTTTACCTGTTATTGACAATTTCCTGTCAATCCGTGGTCGGCAATACGTTTTAATTTTACCGTGATATAAGAATGAACACGAGCTATTTACTTCTGTAAAACACGAAGTGAATGACACTTTAAATAGATTTTAATAGCAATGAGACTGTTATGGTGATATCAAATGGCTCCTTGACTTTGCAAATTTACACGCATCATCAACTCCATTCAGCTAAGTGTATTTGATTTCAGGAAGAGACATTCGTCATATATGTGAATATGCTGTCATTTAGGAGTTTGTTTAGAAAACAGCTATAAAGTCCGTTGGTGTCATTATATAGACATATGACTGATCTGCTGAGAGGAAAGTACTTTCACCTATCTACAATAAGCAAATTAAGTCAATACTAAATCATATTAAGAATCTTTAAGTCGCATTTTGAACAATGATGCTAACCAGTCATTCAATAACAAAGCTTTACCAAGTAGATAGCTTATACCTAGCCAGTGTATTAAAATACCTCATATTAAATCAAGGACGAATGTTCATTTTGTAAATATTAAAGATTTGAAATAGTCGACCACCAAATGATATACAGAGTACTTCATATCGATTAACTGGACGACTTTCCATATAGGTTCTTTATATAAATAGAAGAATATATTTCATTGATTTGGCTTTATAAGTGGTCGCCTTCAAGAGATTTATATGAAATTTACAAGATCTCTGAGCATAAACATCTATTTTCACGTCATTGGTGTGTTATGCTCTGCCTTTGGTAAATAAGGATATATATATATATATAGATATGTTTGGAAATCAACCATGCTTCAATGTCTTTGGTAAATACTAGTATATACCTAGTATGCCTGTGATGTGGTTTTGTGACTATTCACTGTAAGTATCACATTAAGGCAGGATTAAGCTTTCCTTCTTTAGAGTCTTATAACACTTTTCATCAATAAAGAAAAGATCAGGTCATGATTTTAATGTCTTTATTATTCATGTCTTATACCTGGTATGTCAAAGCGTATTCCTGATAGAATTTCCTTCCCACAATGATAGAAAAACTGTGAGAAATACTATGTTGCAACTTTATCAATGAGTCTTTTTGTGCCATGGGATAAAAATTGGAAGCTAAGTCCGTAGCTCTGCAGACCAAGATATGACATATCTAGTGTTTGAACATGTGGTGCTGCGTAGGTAATTGTCAATCATTGTATCAGCTTGCAAAAGAACGACGAAGTGAAAAGTCTTCCGATTCAACGGTGAAATCGTAGATCAAACAAAGATTCCTTTGTGAGATTAAAGCGTCCTTCAGACTTCTGATAGCAAGCACTTGTG
The DNA here is from genome assembly GCF_031769215.1 of Ylistrum balloti. Lineage (NCBI taxonomy): Eukaryota > Metazoa > Mollusca > Bivalvia > Pectinida > Pectinidae > Ylistrum > Ylistrum balloti. The sequence goes on from NW_026781961.1 coordinate 1,467,254, forward strand.
TATCATATTAGTGTTTGTAATGTAACAATACTTAAGGGTGTAAAAAAGCGTTTTGTAATATTACGACGTAAATTGGCCTGGTAAAAGATCTGGATTGGATTTAATATATTTCAACACGAGACAGTCGATAAGTTATAACTCACAGTGTATGGAAATGAGTGTAGTGGTGACATGAAGTCAATCACTGTTAAATCATGTCATAGAATCTGTTACAAATACCGGACGATATATCACATGAACGGATGAAATGTGAAAAGGAACATGCTGTGTTAAAGGTATTTCCCTGTAACCCTTCGACAGTGAATAATTCAGAAATTTTACACCGTTTGGATAATATTTAACACTTCGAGAAGTATTTTTAGAAATTTATAAAAAAAAAAAAGAAGAAACCTTCGATTTCATATTATTGATGTACAGCCATCATGCAGCTGTTATTGGAACATGGTACGCACTACATTTGTGTGTAGCCCATAGATTATCTCATCATTCCCGGTGTACCAGTTCTTTCATTGCAGATTGAATCATCCTGCCATTACGGTGTGTTACTTTAATGTATAAGATATTGAGATCGCAGTTGTAAAGTCAATGGATATTCTTCGCCTGTAGAAATAGTTGTGGACGAATTCTATATGGTCACCAAACAATACACTGTGACAAATATATATACTACGTGTTAATGAAAGGAGATTGACGACGCATTACTAACATAGTGTCAATGGAAAGACGGCTTAATATGGATTTGGACCTCCTTCCAGTGTCCCTTGGTGAGGGGGACAAACAATTGCTTCTAAGGTTAGTGGGGTAACTTAATTTAATGAAATTTCCAATATTCCTTTCCGTCTCTGCACTAAAGTATATATATGTGTGTATATATATAAGAGTAGGCACTTTCCTTTTACTAATGTAAAGTCAACAAGTTCTTCCTAGTTATCAGCTAAATTTTCTCTTTTAATAAATCTACAAAAGACATACCTCCTTGAAAAGTTTAAATGAGCCCATATTCATTAAGGGTCGAGAGGGGTTATTTGGCTAGCTGTGCACTCTTGTATGCTCTAAGAATCTGCTATTGAAGGACTGATGCAGAACTTGATTTTTGTCTTTTCAAAAGATCTTGAGGGAAAGAGCGCATGCCGTGACGTATCCACTTAAATTATAAAGACCTGATCTTTCCCTTCATTTATCTACTTTACAATTACACCTTTTTAATACTGCATAACTATATTTTGTGTTTGAGACTTAATTAAATATGGTTTGCTTAAGGTGTTAAAAAAGAACCTGATCAAATATTGTGATTAGAATTAATCTAATACGAATTCAAATCAGGTATGCTTTTTACACGAAAGGGTAGTGCTGTTCATCATCAATTTGTGCCTAATTAGATTAAAATAATTCTTTAGATAAGCGCTATCGAACTACTGTGCACACGATGAATCGTTCGCCACACTTTAAACTTTACTATTCTTTCAAGTAGGCGAGATAAAACGGTGACAAAAGTTTGAAGTTCAAGCTTAAATATACGTTTTTATGCATCTAGAGCGAATTCAGCACTTGAAGAAAAGGGTATTTTGATGAGAGGGAGAAAATGTGTCTGAGCGATATGTTTCCCATTATACTGTATATTGACAGGAAAGGTGAAATCCAGCTTTTATTAAATTCTTCATTTAAAACTAATAATTTTTTCGTGTCATATAAACAAATCTGTAAACGATTGAGTCATACATGCTTGTGTAGTGTGGTATGTCAAACATGCACCGGGTTAATGATGTCTTGATGCATATTGTATACTATTTCATTTGTAGTATTTCTAATTAGTTATTAAAGACATGGACTCTTCAAGACTCCGATAGCGGTTACCAAATCAACATAGATGCGATCTAGAGATATCTAAGTACAAATAATAGAGAGGGATTTGAATTCATATTTGACTCTCTCGCGTATTAACGCGAAAATAAGCCCTTCACGAAATATAGGTGTTATACAGTATCTCGCATTAGATCTGCTAATATTAAAGAATATGACCTTTCATAGAGGAAAGAAGGCGTACAACTTGTTCTTTGGCCTACCTTGTTTACGACATCTGAAGTCAATGTCATTTAAAAGATAAATTAATCATGTAAACTATATAAACACCAGTATAATGATCTGAATTCGAAATAGAGCGAAAATTGATCACGTGTTGATCTTCGTTATTGAAACTTCTCCGATAAATAGGTCTTTATTTTCTAATAAAAAGACTAATGTAGCAATCTGATGATTGGTTTCTGTAATAACTGCCATTGATAGTGTCATTGTATCGTTCTTATCTGACACATAAACAGTTGTCAATTTATATGCTGGATCGTACCAAATACATTTAGTAAATAATATATGAACATATTGGGAGTTTATCTATAAAACATCAGGAACATGTGTATTCTCTCCAGCTTATTTCTATTAAATCATTTACTTATTTTGAATAAGATAAGGTGCGAGTCTCACTATATTTAATGGATATGATGATATATAATTCTAAGTTTACAAAACCTGGTCTATAATACTATTACTCTCACAGAAAAGTTCACAGATTTGAAATACTGTATAGCCATTGTTAGTGATTTACTATCTGTAGTCTGTTGAATTTATTGGGATACCGAAAATCAACTATAATATGTTGTTCTTCCGAACATGATGGTCATAATCCTGTACCAGTTGTGGAAATGATTGGACAGACATAGAAGCAAATAATGTGGTGATCTGAGTCCTTCAATGAACATGTCTGACTATTTTTGTAACGTAACCATGCAGTTACCAATTATAACTGATCATTTTTTTCAAAAGCACATGATTTTGCAGGTTCGAGCATCAACATACATGTAGTGTGTACTCGGACTTAACGGATTTAGAATGAATAGTCACATTTTAAATTATCATTGTGCTCATTGCAATACTTCTAACTTTATTCTTGTGGACAATTACAAACAGTCTTTTTAAGATTAATTCCAGTAGCGATGGAAATGCATTTCTCAATAGTGTTCAGGATGTAATTGTGGTTCCTGATAAGCCCAGTTCTAGTTTGTGATCATTGAAAGTCTTAACGTTACTTTCTCTTTCTTTAAAGATTTGAATACTTACTGATGACCTAATCTGACGATTTAATCATTTAGTACGTAGCTGGTCTGATTTCGTAACGATATATCTATTTTAATCACTCTTCGGAATATCATATCATTTATCATTTACTGATTACATATGCATATTCATCAATAGTGATCTAACCGCATTATCTCGAAGTCTACAGGACCAACGGTAAACCTTAAGTTATCCAAGTGTCCAACTTATACCAGCCATTTTTGTGTTTGATATCTTGTGGGGATCGATGATATACTTCGAATAAACGGGGTCTTCGAGTTATATGAGTTCAAGATAACGATGCTCGATTGTATCCTACATGAATAACCCCCTCACCCCCGCATTTCAGATTAAATTAGTGATGTATTTCTTGCCTATTCAGAGAACGGTTAATTGTAATAACACTTATCTGTCTGAACAATTTACGTTTTGTTTTGTCATTTACTCAATTTATTATATTACTTTTCTTTTTTCTGAACTGATTAAAATTGCTTGTTTAAAGGGTGAATTGGCTACCAGTGTCCCTGGGGTCAAAGGACAAACAGACTCTCCTACGGTACAGTGAACGTGTGATATGAATGGTGAAGGATGTGATATAATAATTATTGTTAAAAACATATTGCTTCTGAACTCTCGTGTTCTAAACATTAACTCAATATCATCATTTAAAAAGCTGTACACGGCGCAAGGCGTTGTTCGACGCCATGCTACAGAACATTTTGATTAGAAGCAATATACATGATGTACTTTTGATGATAACACGTTTTGATAGCCATATAAATGGTGATTTGTACTCACGTTGAAGATTTGTTTAAATGTTTGTACAATAATTTGTTGATGTATTGGTTTTTTACGGTGTGTGTATTAACTCCAATCATTAACATTGTGGTAAAGGGTAAAAGAAGGACTCCAAATGGATTTTTTTCTGATTATGGTCTGTATTGGAAACAAACTTCGTTTGTTGCATTGAACATATTTCAGTAAAGGTTCTATATGATAGATATAGGGTAAATTTAGGGTTGTTGCAAAGTTCTGTTACAATAACGGTGTACTTGTTTATAAGAAATCTTACAGGGTTGCTTTATGTTCGAACAGAATGGGAATGGTTACTAACTCATAAGCAATTATGAAGAGGTTTTGAAAAGAAATAACCGGATGTTTTACGAAAGATTTAGTAATCGGAACAAATAATACAAAGAAAACGCTTGTATCTATTGCCACAGTCTTCAAAACGTTTGTGTTACGTTTGCGACTTAATAAGACTTTGCGTAACTATTTTGATTTGAGCAGTTTAAACTAGCAAATGTGATTCACATTAATGTTTTGAGTTTGTTTGATGCTTCAATTACTGTAACGCTCGCCTTGAGTTTTATTCATATACCTGCATTTCTTAGCCACTTAACTCATACACCAACCATTGCCTCAGTCATCGAAACAACACTAATGGCACGTCTTATTTGGATATGAAGGTAGGTGTGATCACAAACGTTATATAAAAGAAACCCCATCTGCCCTAATTTCATGTCTCGATTATGTGGAATATCTACTGTTATCTTTCATTATATTTAATAATCATACGTGGTGCACTACAACCGAACCCCGTGTTGGAGTTCCGGCTCTAGATTATGTACTAGTCGGATCGTTTAGAAATAATTGAATTAATTGCTAAACTGACACGACCATAAATGCAGTTAAAACCACATGAACGTGGCATATGCTGCAAAATACGTTATCCTGCATCAAATAGAAGGTTTGAATTATTACACATTATCAATATTATTTGTGATCAACCCGATTCTCTGTTAAAAACCGATAACCGGAAATGGTATGATGGGTTACTTCCGGTCTAGAATCGTTTTGATGTTTAAATGCGATAGTTACTAGGATATCTGCCTAGTTACAATTATCGCTGTAATTAAACATCAATTATTCACATTAGTTCCAGTAATTGATTAAATCTGACAGGACTACGAATGGAATGAACTAGATATTATCATCTGACTAGATTTCTATTTCATCCATCGACTTGTGTAAAACGTCACGTGATTCGTGACCTCAAGTCCAAACAGCCTTCCTGAGACAAGGTTTACACGAGAACAGAAGAACATGTGAATTACACCTTTTAATAGATACAGTTATGGCAAGCAATAAATTAAACTGCATATTCTGCTATTTCGTCCTTCTAGAACTCGTCAGTGATACTACATCATACAACTGTTTCGTCCTTCGAGGACCCGTCAGTGATGCTAATTTTTGAAGCCTTTGAGGCGACTCAGGAAAATCCAAAGTCATCCAAAGAAAAGTCAAAGCTTAATGGGGACGTACACTAACCCCACAATTCAATAGATTTTGTAATGTTCATACATCAGTTAGATTTAGAACAATGCCAAGTACATGTGTTCATTCTGAACCATGCTACTATTCAAATGAATTTAAACGTGGAATGCAGGTAACGTCAAACCTCGAAAAAACACAAAGTTATGAAGATATATCTCGGAAAACACGTGTACAAGTTCTGTTTCCCGGTGTTCCCCGCTTTGGTGATTCCATCATCTGTGGAATGAATTTAGTTGAGATGGATGAAATGTATCTCTGTACATCTTGGGATATCTAAAAGCCTTGAGTATAAATGTACATTTTTTTCTGTCTTTTATTTCCACAAATCTGTTCTAATAGACAACAATATCATTATTTAGTTATGTTTTATGGAATACGTTTATTTTTAGAAATTACCTATTTCCATTTTCATATATTCATTAACTTTCTCGTAAGTTAGTGTATTGCATTCCTTAATTTAACAAATTGCAGTATATGTGACTAATCTACACGTCGAATTAAGAGTCGCTGCGTGCCACTTTTGGTATCAGTACACTGACATATCTTTAGGAAGAGGCGTTGATAACATTTTATGTAAAGCCATAAAACCAAATCAGGAAGAAGTTGTTGTCAAACACGTAATTTGCCGCAAAATCCATATTATCACCATAACATGCGAGATTACAAGGTGTGTCAATGTCATCTGTTAAATGTTGAACTTTGGAGTCCTCAGTGCATGGACCTAACAGGCAACATTATCTGTTACCATAATTGCATTCATATTGACTGTATACTGCCACCTGGTAACAGATTAAATTATCTTGTCACGGATATTACTACATTTGATTGCAGTGAAATGTGAGTTTTACAGCGAAAATTCTAGTGATAGTGCAAAAACAAGTTTGAAATATTTTCACTTATTTTTGGCCAATGAGCTCACTGTATTAGCAGTGAAATCATCAACTTCTTCAAAAGACCATTACCTGTAAAGGAATACAGATCAATAAAATGAGAGGACATTTTCACTGCAATGCATTCATCCTGACCCATCTGAATTTGACTGTACGAGAATTGCACGTGTTATATTGACCTTCTCGTGCTTTGAAGTGTTGCGCCTTAAATTAGAAACTACTGTATATTATTCGGCGAATTAATGATAAAAGAGCATGTCAATTCAAACAAGCATCTATGAAAGAATAAAACAAAGTAAAAAATAGAATATTTCTGATGAATAGCAATTATATTTAATCTATTGGAATAGAAATTTGTCGCTCGCGTAGAGGAATATATCCTATGTATTTCTGCCTTTTATCATGTTTTGCCATTAATGATATCAAAATATATCATTATATTGTAACATAACGACATATCTATATCATTCCGTTGTAACATAACGACATATCTATATCATGTCTTTGTAACATAACGACATATCTATACCATACCGTCGTAACATAACGACATATCTATATCATGTTGTTGTAACATAACGACATATCTATGCCATGCCGTTGTAACATGACGACATATCTATATCGAAAGCGTATGGCGATGTAATATTGGATTATCGTCAAACAATTGCCAGACATGTTAAAGGGCCCGTCCTCCTATATAGACGCTATCATTATTTTAATGTCTTGTCTAGATACCAGCAATTTCGAGATTATTTTGTGTTGGTCTGTTCTTTCCTTGGAGCTTTTAAAGGTAACCATTATTGGACTGAAGTAGGAAAAATTTCAATATACTGAAGATAATTGTTACATTATTCATAAACTTAATGTAATATATATATATTAAAATAATGTAATATATATATATTTAAAAAATCCTATCAAATCGACATGTTGTCGTTATATACATTTGGCCCAATTTACCTGTAGTCGATTTTCGTTTACAAAATAAACACGTATAGAATGCTATGGTCGATATAAAGACAATGGAAGATATTCGGGGAGACATGTTCTGTTGAGGATTTTAAACTTTCAACCACTTGCGTGATTTGTTGTTTATATAATCGTTTATTTCAAAATTGACTGGGTAGCCCGAAGACACACTTAACACAGATTAGCAAACATATTAAAGAATTAAATAAATTGATATTAGATATAAACTCATATCAATCATGCATAACTCTTGATCAAGTTTTTATGAAACTGTAAACGCAATATTTGATATAAATGACTTGTTAAAGTAAACATGTTTCGCATATAACAATCGCATTGTTAATATGCTACCTCTATCTGTGATTGAAATGTTCTGGAAGTTTGTCTCTCCATTTTTCTATTTTGAAATGGAAAGCTAACAAAGGACGTACAAGTAGCTATGTGTATACACCAAGTGTTGTACAGATTAAATTTCGCTTTTACGAGATTTCTTTTCTCCCCCATATCTACATACAAAAACATTCTTTGTATTATCACAAACAGTCCCAGAATGTTTTACATTTGTGTTAAATATTGATTTCCTTTATCATTATCATAAATTTCTCGCGTCACAAAATCCGAACACATCACAATATTTATGTATACGCTTAATGATTTCTAATTCTTGTACGCTATACGCAGGTCTTAAGGGGAACGAGTTAAAACCCTATACATACAAACAAAGCTCTCGAGATAAACATCAAGGATATTTTAAATCGTCGGGAAATCTTTAGGGTTGATTCTGATCTCTAAGGATTTGTGATTCGACTTTTTCTACAGGTCAGATTCACGGCTGATTATGTGGACGAAGTGATATATAATCTCACGCAGGTGCCCGGACAGGCAATTCCGGAATATTGTTTCCATATCATAATATCTGTGTATTTTTGATCTTAGTCGGAAATATTTCGATTGTCGATATTCAGATTATGTTTATGATATTTTGATCCAATAGATCATGGTTTATGCTGGAATTTTGATGTGAACTGCGTCTAATGTGTTCAATACTAAGCCAGTGGGATAATCGACGGAATCAACTTTCAGATATGGATCTTATGTTCCTGTATCAAATATCGTTTATCGATTTCTGCTGATTAACAGACGGTAAAGTACATGTACGTATTATGAATATACCAGCTTAATTTTTAACACGTCCACCACCAATGGTATGCATCAGTGCTCCGATACTGACAATTTCAGGACAGTTGGAGATTATGGTTTAAACACATATCGTCTGATCGATTGATATTTCACTAGGTTTCCTATTGATTTCATATGAACGCTTCATTACATCCAGATGTGTGATAAAAATCTACCGACCTAGGTTAGTGAAGTGGAAATCAGATTTTTTTTACGGACAAATGCTTATGAACTTTCATATAATATTCTCAACCAGTAATGAAAAGTGACAATTCAATTTTAATTCACATCGTTAAGAGGATCACGGGATGTTCTATACCGGATCACTTCCGGTTGTTTTGAAGATCATTTGGCATTGTTTTGAGGACCATGTGACGTCGTTTTCATGATCACGTGACGCCGTTCAGTGATCCTGTTACGGTGGTTAGAGGATACTGGATCGCGTGACGTTGTTAAGATCACGTGACGTAGATATGAGGGTTACAAACCATTTCTCACTGTGTTGATTGGCGTTGTTTTTAAGTAATATTTGTATGAAGTCACTTAATTAATTAAGTGTACGCCTCCTGACACAGCAGTTAGATAAATATCACGCCGATTTGTCACGTATATAAAGTGAAGTGATGTTTTGTCGTTGAACCCTTCGATCTACATAGCGTGTGACACGCGATTTATAGAAAAGGACAGTATTTTTAGCTTTCATTTAACATTTAGAAATATTGCACAGCATTTCAATAAAAACCAACACAAGTAGACAGGTGGATTTGAATTGGCCGATGAATGGACAATACTTGTGCCTTACATGCTGAAGAGAGCACAAAGGCGAGTTTGATAGCTGTGCTTAAAGACGTATTGTGTATGACAAGTGATGAAATGTCCCCATGAGAAATAGGATATTTAGTCTTCATACGATCAATGCTCAATGTACGTATTATTAACGACGATCTGTAAATAACGTAAATAACCGAACTCGTCCAATGAGAAACCATATCCTTTTGAATTCAACTAAATAAAAAAAACACACGGATTCCTTAAAGGTCTCACTGTCTGATCGTGGTCGAAGTGACTTGGTCGAAAAAATATCACACGGGAATTCATTTCAACCGTAATAACATAGAAAATTACTTAACGAACGGCCAATCTGTTTTGAATAGCGTGGCGATTGATAGACAAATGTGATACACAATCTATAGGAACAAGCTTACTATACCTAAAGCTTGTATTTGTGACAATTTTTAACGCTGTGTGAAAGCATAATGGAATATGGAATGGAAAAATTGGTCTTGTCATGTGGAACTGTATAGAAATTGAGATAAACACAAGTCGACGCTCTGTTTAGTTAAATGTCTGTTCTATATGTGTTTTACCAGGTGACATGGAACAGTAATTTCAGAAAGTAATTATTGTGTTATTAGCAGTCTTACTTGGGTGTTTATATTCAGCATTTATAGTAAATTACTCGGATTATGTGATGTGGAGAGGTATCAAAATTTCTACTTTTTGTGAAATTCGATTTTGAGGTTCAAATTCATAAACGATCAGTTGTTCGGGATGGCTGTACTTCCTTGTTGTTATAATGGAACAAAGAGCTGATTGTTGATGTTAAACTACTCATTTTCCCAGGCTGTTTCAAAAGTGATAGTCTGATATTTGGAAGAGTGTGCTTATCCATTCAAGTACTGGCAGGAGTTGGGATTTGAAAAATGTGCATACCTAATTAAGGTTATATGGAACCCCTTAGGAATAATACACAATGTAAATATATTCATACGCTTCGCATTATCAAAATAATGTTATTGACAATATCTTAAAATAGTAACACAATTGTATAATCTTTATCTATATGTGATACATTTCGATTGAAGTAAATTGCCTGACATGTGATAAACAACAATTGTACCTAGATGGTAATTATAAATTTAATTGTAAACTTACTTTAGAAAATTAATAAACAAGAAATGTCACAGTAAATAAATGCAATTTTATATAAATTTACTGATATCTGAAAAGAAAATGATTAATTTTCATTTGACGTCACATCTCAATATATTAGGTACATTTACCTTGTAATGTAATCAGGTCAAAAGTCAACATAGACCATTTAAGGTCAGTGCAGCTTTACAACGTCTTGAGCGAAACATGTATGCATGTCAAAAGTTTGACCTAAATATTATAACTTTAACTATAAGGTATCATGTCAAGAAAAGAGCGGACACTTGAATGCTTCCCTAATTTCTATCTTTCTGAAAATATTCGATATCAAACGAAACCCGTTTTACCATAAGGAATATGGTCTTTACGTCTAGAGTTAGCGCTCTAGTCATAAACCTGGCTGATTTCTAAATGTTACGCCAATAAAGAGAAAAAAAACGAATTCTTATATACAAACATTGAAAAATAGCATTAGAATGTCGAGTTTACTAGGTTCCTTCCCAAACGGAAATCTCGATCTAGTTTCAATCACCGACATGTCTACCCGTAACTCTCCATATCAGACCTAGCATGATACCAATAAGTTTATAACTCCTTGTTATAAATAGAAACATTTGGCGCTGCATGAAAAGTGAGAAATAGATTGTAGTGTGTGTTTGCATGCAAATTCAGTTCTAATTATAGATAGATCGCGGATGTATTTCATTTTTTGTGAACTAAAATCTGCATTTGTCACATCGAGTTTGAATAATCATACATTTTAATATTATACTGATTAAATATTATAATTTATTATATAAATTAAGAATTATAAAGATGAAAATATGTACATAATTCTAGTGAATTAAAACTTGTTAATAATTATATTAATGTTATTTATAATACTTATGTTAAAGGTTTAAAGTTAAATTGTCCTGATTAAAGAAAACATAATAAACAAATATAGCAGCTTTCATTAGGATATCAAACTAAAAATTGACAGAAGTTGCATCTTTTGAAATTATGAATAAAGAATAGAAATAATAGTTGTTTTTAAGTTAGGTAAATATCATAATGATTATAAAGGACTTAAAACTGAAGTAATTGTGTTCCCTGACCTGCCGATCATAATCATTATGAATAGATCTCTCCATTGTTCTGTTTCTTAATTACTGGACAATGAATTTCAGCCAGTAGACAACGGTCACAATGTCAGCTTCTGTTGCTAAACATAAAAGAATGAATCAGCCTGTACGAGAGGAGGGCTTGTCATTTCGTCAGGCAATTCAGCGCATGAAGAGAGAACGAATGTGCCAAAGCGAGATGATAGAGAAAGACAAACGTCTTAATCTCCCGAGGTAAGGATTCACCGAGTCTGTCTCTTTAACTTAGAAGGCAATTAATTTAAAAAGCGGTATATGTGCTAATTTTGAATATAGATTGTATGGATGGAATTCCCTTAGATGTCATTTGGAATGTTCAAACAAAAGAACAAGAAGAAGGCGACATTGAAATAGCATTGTAAATGTCAATATAGATATTGTTGTCAAACTGTCAACTTTTGACAACATTAGATCCCCAGATGTTTTCGAAGACTAATGGTAAAGAATCAGATTCAATGCTTAAAAGATAATGCGTACATTTTCAGTGTCTTATATGATGTGATATACCATATTGTTTTTAAATTATCGCGACGTACATTGGCAGGGTTATGGGTATTAACATACATGTTAAGGTCCTCTTTCATATGCCAAAATTTGTCTTTAATTAATACGATATAGATAAAGATTTTGTGTCAATGCCATATTAGCTCTGAGTTGAGGGCGTGACCTTGTTAATCATTGCTATGTGCTGTTTCGTGCGCTACATCTGTTCTTGTTTTGGTGTCTTAAGCCTTTAGGTTGAGAGTAAGTCTTTGTTCCTCAACGTATCATCGATGTATTACCATATAGACATTTGAGTTTAGTCTGTCTATCCTGTGCGATTTTGAGATTTAAGTATGTCCTTGTCTGATAAAGCTATCGTTAAACTCAACATCCCCAATATCATTCAACTTTAGAAGCAACGATTTCCACATTCGGTGAGTTTTATCCCGTTTTCTGTAATGTGTTGTTGGACGCCCGTTTTCACGGGTGTCTGTCCGTCCTTGATTTTCCTTTTGTCGGACACGACTTTGAATTGATCACTATGGCAAGTTCACATATTCTCCGTTTGGACCACGCATTACACTTGCTTGATTTGTGAAGTTTGAGGCACGCCCACTGTGTTTCTCTAGTAATGCACACTCTTGTAGTTCAGAAACATCAGTGCATATAAAACTCTTCTGGTAGGTCAGTGTTCTGGAATCGATATTGGTTTTTTTCATTTGAAAGGTTTTATTCCAGTTCAAATAAATGTGTCTATGGTTTCTCCATTTCCCTGGAATGATTGGTGAAAAGAAGAAATGAATACTCGTGTCGATATGTTATTTCCAGTTGGATGAGTGTTTAAAGTACATGCTCAGTGTGGTTTGAATACCACCGCTATACAAGGTGCAGATGTATTGATGTTTATATAGACAGTACACAATCTGATTCTTTGACTGGAGTGTTGTTCACATTCTTCAGCTGTCGACAGGTGGCGTGCATTCAGTCACGTGTCAATCAGTCTCGGTCACTAAATTTGCAGGGTTTTTCGTAAAAAGTCTTGTTGTTAAAGTGTTTTTAGATCAATCAGTGATATTTCTCTTTTTGACGTTCGAAGAATTTCATCAGAGAAACCCATCAGAAGAAATCTTCCCAATGAGGAACAATGCATATCTTTTCAAGACGTCGTTAGGCGTATGAAATCAGAAAGAATATTAAGGAGTGACTTTAACACTAGTGAAGGCGAGATCACTGAGACAAAATTGAAAGACAATGTTACCGCTCATGAGGGCGGGAAATCACAAACTGATGACGTAGATACAGACAGGTAAGAACACAATACGAACTACTTAACACCTGTGGTAATAACTATTCTATATCCATAACGTAGACTTTTTATCGTATTTTTACTGTTGAGAACTTCACTCTCTTTCTTTTTTTTTAAGCTGAAGCTTCTACTCTACACTCTTTGATGATTCAATTACTGCAATTACTGAAATGAATCGGGGGAATGGTTTATCTGAAATATGGTCTAATTTTATATGTTGATAGTCGTGTGTGGCATTCTTTGTGTCATTAGCTGGTATAGTAAAGACGTGGGTTGGGAAAGGGGGTGATCAATCTGTGTCATTTGTGATTTAATAACGAAGATTGTATCGTACTGTTGCCGCTACAATTCTAGAAACCGACGTTATGTATAATTCAAAGCCGCCATATATCTGTTATCACTTTTTAAGATCCATTATCAAATAGAAAAATAGCATATACCTGTTATGTGCAAAACACAGTAGTATTGATTTACGATTTTCATTGTTATCATCTAAGGGCGATAACTCTCATAAACTGTACAAATGTTTGTATTGTATCGTTTATCGTGATTTTTTTCCTTGTTAGCTTATAACCAATTTTTGATTGATCTTTAAGAAGAACAAAATGCATTACGATAATTAATGAGTGAGAGGTGAAGATATAAAACAACCATGTTAAACCACTACTAGTGTTGCCCAATAAACATTACTTTTCAGAAAGTTCGAAACTCAAAACTCTTTCTTTATAACCTTAGATATTTTATCATTCGATAGCAAGACTGGTGATAAACAATACATTTCTGCACGTGCTTTTCCTATTTGGTTTTCAAAAAAATCTAAAATTACTGACCGGGACAGGTTACTTCCAACACAAGGTCAATGTTTGACCTTATTAGAGGTCATCCAACGTCTTAAGGATTTTCGGACAACTGGAAACACTACCGTAGACAATGAATTGTCCAACACAATGGAAATTCCTCCGCCGAGGTAATCTCCTGTACAGCATGCAAAAACAGGAAGTGATTCGAGAGATGCGCATGCGTACTGAAGTTAATCCGTTTGCAGTTTTGCGATAACTACATTGTAATCTTTGATTTATTAAAAAAAAACTGAAATAAAATCTATATATCACTTTCAACTTAATATTTTAATGTGCATGATATAGCCCTTTGAATGTATATACAGTGCTCGAACGATAGTGGATCATTGTATGTCCCGATGCTTGTATGATTTTAGTGAAGTTTTGAACTCTTGTCCGTTCATTTCAGATTACTTTCTTTCATAATCATCTGAAATGGAGTTACGTGTATTTACAACAACTCTGACACAGTGAAAATATATGTTGATGACGATATTAATAACTTGACAATTTTGTATAACAAGTTGGGTGTTGAATATTTCTGGTAAACATTATAGAAATGTATGTGCAATGCACCAACTGTCTGTGTATGTGAGACTCGCATTGTACACTCACCATCAGAATGTGTATGTGAGAGTGTTATACAGTATCATACTACATTATAGACTGTGTATAAATATAAAAATAGTGTTATTACACTATATAGCAACCTATGTATATAATGGTGTTATTACACTGTATAACACACTGAGTATATAATGGTGTTATTACACTGTATAACACACTGAGTATATCATGGTGTTGTTACACTGTATAACAGACTGAGTATATAATGGTGTTATTACACCGTTTAATCTGAATATATCAAGGTAATAATACTCTACATAGAGCCTGCATGTTGCATGGTTTGATATTAATGTTTTACACGGTGTGCATCTCCCTTTCCCTGTCATCTGTCCCACCATGCACTATAAAAATGGCCGCAAATTACTCTTTATCAAAACGATCCCAGTTTGAAGCAAATAATAAAGATATGCGTGTACGGTTTGTGTCGTGTGCTACTACTGTTAATATCTTAATGATCAGGGACAAAAAGCGTTCTAATTGTCTTCAGTGTACAACAGGCAGGTGTCATATCTGACACATATAATATACCTCTAGCTGTTTCAGACCAACGATAAGAGAAATTATCATACTCCAGTATTTCCCTGCATTACGTATTTTATTTCCAATAAGGGTCCGAAACCAATCTTTTCCTTTTTTCACAATGTACTCCCTTTTTCTATCGTTTCACGACACTGTTTGGTAAACTGATATTAATGTTTTCTGTGCTTTCTTTAACACAACTTTTAAAGATTTCTTTGTGTGATTTATCCATTCATTACATTATATTCCACGCTGCCTCAATGCTGTTTGTCTTAGTTTCTTACTGTTTCATATAATTGTTTTTCATTAATTCAAAAGTTAATATTGATAAGAAGATAGTAATAAAGTTGATATTGTTAAAAGTAATTCTTTTAAAAAAATCACAAAAAATGAGCCAAAAATTGCTACGTATATCCCCTGTATATATTATTTATACATTTTGTACATTGCTAGTAGTTAAGACGATAAACTTCGATTTAGATTATAAAGTAAGAAAGTAACATGGAATCTGTGAGTATTTGTACAACCACTATATATATTCATGTAAGATTAAACTATCTACCTACAAACTATTTTTGAATATAGTACATGTTTCTTGTGTATACGGTTCACGTGTATTTGTTTAAATGATGTGTGATTTTTTCTTTCGTGTCGTCCTCAGGTTGATGGAGAGAACAAGTATCGACCCGCGGCGAGCTAGGAGTCTGCCATGGTTTGAGGACAGTCGAACGTCATACCAACATCACGCGGACTATCTCAAACGCCTGTCCACCCTTAGGGACGAACTTATCAACCAGGAGCATGAGAACCTGTCAAACGCTTTAGAGCGACTTAAACAGAGACAAAACGGAAAGGAAAACAGAACTACTACGCGACCACGTGACACAGATGCATTCGGGTTTGAGGTTCCACCCCGTAAGGCACTGATGACAACAGTTGAACAGTTCAAACGTACCCGGCCCAGACGAAGTCCTCCAAGGATTATGCCTTTAGAGGGAAAGCAAATTATGGAACCACAAGCGGTTTTCAAATCTCCTCGTAGCCCATTGCTGCCACCGTCGTCACTTCCGGTTCGAACGCCAGATGAAAGTTTTAAACTGAATCTACAACGGTTGATCCAGCCAACTTCTAGTATTCCAAACATTGGTCGAAAATCAACAACCTCTAACAAACAATTAGTTCTTGAAACATCCCCGTTACAGAAGAAGTCCACGCCACCTAAGTTATCCCCATATCCATTAGAACGGCATGGTCCATTGTACAAAGGTACACTGAAGACAGGGGGCCGTCTCAAAGGTCTTATCAGGCCGGATGACGACAAAGACTACGACGATTTACCAACGCCCGGTTTTCAACATTCTGACACAATGGACCAGGATAAGATGAGCCTGGAACAGCTTAAAGACTATTACTGTATATATTATCTTCCTACGAACACGCCCGTAGTTCCGAACGAAGACGACATGTCTTTCTACGGGGAATCCGTACATAGCAGTCGGAAATCCGAAGGGAGAGACAGTAGAAAACGAGTTAATGCCGTAGAGGGCAGGTCAATTATGAAGAGACTCGACAAATCGAAACATAGAACAAATCCTAGGCGCACGCCAAGACGTGACCGAAAAAACTATTCCGAAAGTCATGATTACGACTCGGATTATTCAGGTGGTACGCCACCTCCTGCACATAAGAAACAGATTGTTGTAGATATGCCAGCGATAGTGTTTAACACGGCAACCCCGGAAAGGACACGGATTGACTTCGATCCTCAGATAACGCCCCTGCGTAAAACTTATAAGCAAAATGAACTTCGTCAGAGGGAATTAAAAAACTTAATTGAGGATGTCAAAGAACTCAACTTACGGAACGACACGTTAACAGGGTTCTTGAAAAAAGCACCGGATGAATATCGGGAATAATGTACCGTAACTCTTAAGTTTTGGAATAACAGAATGATGCAAAGTACATGTTTTCGTTCAGACTACAAGTTAAGGTACATGTTCTTCAAAAGACATACTCGGCTAACTGGTGCTTGTTATCGTTTGTGCGAGACTGGGTAACGGAATAATTTGAAGACAGATTGGATTATCTCCCTTGTGTATACATTGCGTCTATAGACCCAAGACTGTAGATAAATTATTATTTTGAGATCAAAATCAATTAAGTTATCGGGGTCAGTTTAAAATTAATGTCATTGATATATCTAAATTGTTGTAGGTCCTATAGTTATGAAGCCGCCAAGATACTCTCAATCGATGCGAGGGATTTTGTATAAACTTTGGTGGCTTTGTCAGAAATATTAACACGAAAAGTGAAACACAGAAAAAGAAAAATATACGTTGTGTATCACGTTATACCAGTAGTTGGACTTGTCAGTGACCAGTCCACGTAATAATTAGTTGGACTTGTCAGTGACCAGCCCACGTAATAATTAGTTGGACTTGTCAGTGACCAGTCCACGTAATAATTAGTTGGACTTGTCAGTGACCAGTCCACGTAATAATTAGTTGGACTTGTCAGTGACCAGCCCACGTAATAATTAGTTGGACTTGTCAGTGACCAGTCCACGTAGTAATTAGTTGGACTTGTCAGTGACCAGTCCACGTAGTAATTAGTTGGACTTGTCAGTGACCAGTCCACGTAATAATTAGTTGGACTTGTCAGTGACCAGTCCACGTAATATTTTGTTGGACTTGTCAGTGACCAGCCCACGTAATAATTATGGATAACTTGGTCATACAAGCTTCTTGTGTCAACTGAAATTACTAGATTATACGTACAATATTATTTCATAACTTTACAGATAAGAAAGATTCAACGTTTTGTAGTTAAGGTGAATATCGAGAAGTATTAAGTGTTATATTTCACATCATTTATTAAATTTTCTCAATAAAGTTTTCAACTTTGTTTTGTCCAGAAGATTACGGCAGGTAGATTGTTGTCGAATATTTATCAAATCTGATAAAACCCGATGAATTCTGAGAACATTTTACAAATCCGTCATTTAGTTTGTGTGACCTGGAAAGTAGTCGTTTCCTGAATGTTATAATCATATTTGAACGGAAAACGCTACCTATTTCCAAGTCGATCTTTAATAGTTAACTCGTGGAAATAACACCCACAGCAACAAAAGTAGCCAGAATCAAAACATACACGTCATATATCTTAATAAGCTCTGCATGCGAAAATCATGTTTATCTTTTGAAAACGAATGATTATATATAGCAAGCTATCCTTTATCATTTACTTTTAAATGGGACATGCCTACTTCTTACAATCACTGTTCCACTTCGATCAATTTAAATAACAAAACATAAAACAAATAAATGAGAATTGTATTCACAACAACAAAAAATCTCTTTTAATTAGGATTTATTTTGTCAGAATCAGTTCGTTTAAAAAAGAAAATCAACATCATATTTACAGTTTTTCGGGCGGTCTTGACTCAAAGCGCCACCCAGATTCCAATACCTATTGCCAACCTATGTTAATTGAACACGCGGGACAACAATAAGATGGCATGTACCTGTAAACGTCGGGTTATGTGATCTAGACTAAGTGATACCATGTATATAAAAGATTATATACCCTAGAGTCACGTTTAATCAGTTTAATTAACTTGCGATGATCAACAGTACGTCTCATTCATTGTGTATAGATATCAAATGTTAAATTATGAATAAATAATCAACGTATTGAATAGTAATAATGTTTTATTTGTCGAATATGTAGCAATAGAGCTGACAGATACATAAGGATAATCACATATACACACATGTGTATTACACAAGGAGGGTCGTCATGTATACGGTGTACCTACACACGTGTATTACACAAGGAGGGTCGTCATGTATACAGTGTACTACACACGTGTATTACACAAGGAGGGTCGTCATGTGTACAGTGTACCTACACACGTGTATTACACAAGGAGGGTCGTCATGTATACAGTGTACTACACACGTGTATTACACAAGGAGGGTCGTCATGTATACGTTGTACCTACACATGTGTATTACACAAGGAGGGTCGTCATGTATAGTGTACTACACACGTGTATTACACAAGGAGGGTCGTCATGTGTACAGTGTACCTACACACGTGTATTACACAAGGAGGGTCGTCATGTATACAGTGTACCTACACACGTGTATTACACAAGTAGGGTCGTCATGTATACAGTGAACCTACACACGTGTATTACACAAGGAGGGTCGTCATGTATACAGTGTACCTACACACGTGTATTACACAAGGAGGGTCGTCATGTATACAGTGAACCTACACACGTGTATTACACAAGGAGGGTCGTCATGTATACAGTGTACCTACACACGTGTATTACACAAGGAGGGTCGTCATGTATACAGTGAACCTACACACGTGTATTACACAAGGAGGGTCGTCATGTATACAGTGTACCTACACACGTGTATTACACAAGGAGGGTCGTCATGTATACAATGAACCTACACACGTGTATTACACAAGTAGGGTCGTCATGTATACAGTGTACTACACACGTGTATTACACAAGGAGGGTCGTCATGTATACAGTGTACCTACACACGTGTATTACACAAGGAGGGTCGTCATGTATACAGTGTACCTACACACGTGTATTACACAAGGAGGGTCGTCATGTATACAGTGAACCTACACACGTGTATTACACAAGGAGGGTCGTCATGTATACAGTGTACTACACACGTGTATTACACAAGGAGGGTCGTCATGTATACAGTGAACCTACACACGTGTATTACACAAGGAGGGTCGTCATGTATACAGTGTACTACACACGTGTATTACACAAGGAGGGCCGTCATGTATACAGTGTACTACACACGTGTATTACACAAGGAGGGTCGTCATGTATACAGTGTACTACACACGTGTATTACACAAGGAGGGTCGTCATATATACAGTGTACTTACACACGTGTATTACACAAGTAGGGTCGTCATGTATACAGTGAACCTACACACGTGTATTACACAAGGAGGGTCGTCATGTATACAGTAAACCTACACACGTGTATTACACAAGGAGGGTCGTCATGTATACATTGTACCTACACACGTGTATTACACAAGGAGGGTCGTCATGTGTACCATGAACCTACACACGTGCATTACACAAGGTGGGTCGTCATGTATACAGTGTACCTACACACGTGTATTACACAAGGAGGGTCGTCATGTGAACAGTGTACCTACACACGTGTGTATTACATAATTAGGGTCATGTATACGGTGTACCTACACACGTGTATTACACAAGAAGGGTCGTCATGTATACAGTGAACCTACACACGTGTATTACACAAGTAGGGTCGTCATGTATACAGTGAACCTAAACACGTTTGTATTACACAAGGAGGATCGTCATGTATACAGTGTACCTACACACGTGTATTACACAAGGAGGATCGTCATGTATACAGTGTACATACAAACGTGTATTACACATGGAGGGTCGTCATGTATACAGTGAACCTACACACGTGTATTACACAAGTAGGGTCGTCATGTATACAGTGAACCTACACACGTTTGTATTACACAAGGAGGATCGTCATGTATACAGTGTACATGCAAACGTGTATTACACAAGGAGGGTCGTCATGTATACAGTGAACCTACACACGTGTATTACACAAGGAGGGTCGTCATGTTAAAAGTGTACCTACACACGTGTATTACACAAGGAGGGTCGTCATGTATACAGTGAACCTACACACGTGTATTACACAAGGAGGGTCGTCATGTATACAGTGTACCTACACACGTGTATTACACAAGGAGGGTCGTCATGTATACAGTGAACCTACACACGTGTATTACACAAGGAGGGTCGTCATGTATACAGTGTACCTACACACGTGTATTACACAAGGAGGGTCGTCATGTAAACAGTGAACCTACACACGTGTATTACACAAGTAGGGTCGTCATGTATACAGTGTACTACACACGTGTATTACACAAGGAGGGTCGTCATGTATACAGTGTACCTACACACGTGTATTACACAAGGAGGGTCGCCATGTATACAGTGTACCTACACACGTGTATTACCCAAGGAGGGTCGTCATGTATACAGTGAACCTACACACGTGTATCACACAAGGAGGGTCGTCATGTATACAGTGTACTACACACGTGTATTACACAAGGAGGGTCGTCATGTATACAGTGTACTACACACGTGTATTACACAAGGAGGGTCGTCATGTATACAGTGTACTACACACGTGTATTACACAAGGAGGGTCGTCATGTATACAGTTTACTACACACATGTATTACACAAGGAGGGTCGTCATGTGTACAGTGAACCTACACACGTGCATTACACAAGGAGGGTCGTCATGCATACAGTGTACCTACACACGTGCATTACACAAGGAGGGTCGTCATGTATACAGTGTACCTACACACGTGTATTACACATGGAGGGTCGTCATGTATACAGTGAACCTACACACGTGTATTACACAAGGAGGGTCGTCATGTATACAGTGTACTACACACGTGTATTACACAAGGAGGGTCGTCATGTAAACAGTGAACCTACACACGTGTATTACACAAGGAGGGTCGTCATGTATACAGTGTACTACACACGTGTATTACACAAGGAGGGTCGTCATGTATACAGTGTACTACACACGTGTATTACACAAGGAGGGTCGTCATGTATACAGTGTACTACACACGTGTATTACACAAGGAGGGTCGTCATGTATACAGTGTACTACACACATGTATTACACAAGGAGGGTCGTCATGTATACAGTGAACCTACACACGTGTATTACACAAGGAGGGTCGTCATGTATACAGTGTACCTACACACGTGTATTACACAAGGAGGGTCGTCATGTGTACAGTGAACCTACACACGTGCATTACACAAGGAGGGTCGTCATGCATACAGTGTACCTACACACGTGTATTACACAAGGAGGGTCGTCATGTATACAGTGTACTTACACACGTGTATTACACAAGTAGGGTCGTCATGTATACAGTGAACCTACACACGTTTATTATCCAAGGAGGGTCGTCATGTATACAGTGAACCTACACACGTGTATTACACAAGGAGGGTCGTCATGTATACATTGTACCTACACACGTGTATTACACATAGGATGGTCGTCATGTGTACAGTGAACCTACACACGTGCATTACACAAGGTGGGTCGTCATGTATACAGTGTACCTACACACGTGTATTACACAAGGAGGGTCGTCATGTGAACAGTGTACCTACACACGTGTGTATTACATAATTAGGGTCATGTATACGGTGTACCTACACACGTGTATTATCCAAGGAGGGTCGTCATGTATACAGTGAACCTACACACGTGTATTACACAAGGAGGGTCGTCATGTATACAAAGTACCTACACACGTGTATTACACAAGGAGGGTCGTCATGTGTACAGTGAACCTACACACGTGCATTACACAAGGTGGGTCGTCATGTATACAGTGTACCTACACACGTGTATTACACAAGGAGGGTCGTCATGTGAACAGTGTACCTACACACGTGTGTATTACATAATTAGGGTCATGTATACGGTGTACCTACACACGTGTATTACACAAGAAGGGTCGTCATGTATACAGTGAACCTACACACGTGTATTACACAAGTAGGGTCGTCATGTATACAGTGAACCTAAACACGTTTGTATTACACAAGGAGGATCGTCATGTATACAGTGTACCTACACACGTGTATTACACAAGGAGGATCGTCATGTATACAGTGTACATACAAACGTGTATTACACAAGGAGGGTCGTCATGTATACAGTGAACCTACACACGTGTATTACACAAGTAGGGTCGTCATGTATACAGTGAACCTACACACGTTTGTATTACACAAGGAGGATCGTCATGTATACAGTGTACATGCAAACGTGTATTACACAAGGAGGGTCGTCATGTGTACAGTGTACCTACACACGTGTATTACACAAGGAGGATCGTCATGTATACAGTGAACCTACACACGTGTATTACACAAGTAGGGTCGTCATGTATACAGTGAACCTACACACGTTTGTATTACACAAGGAGGATCGTCATGTATACAGTGTACATACAAACGTGTATTATACAAGGAGGGTGGTCATATACACGTTGTACCTACACACGTGTTTATTACACAAGGAGGGTCATCATGTATACAGTGTACCTACACACGTGTATTACACAAGAAGGGTCGTCATGTATACAGTGTACCTACACACGTGTATTACACAAGGAGGGTCGTCATGTATACAGTGTACCTACACACGTGCATTACACAAGAAGGGTCGTCATGTATACAGTGAACCTACACACGTGTATTACCCAAGAAGGGTCGTCATGTATACAGTGTACATACAAATGTGTATTATACAAGGAGGGTGGTCATATACACGGTGTACCTACACACGTGTGTATTACACAAGGAGGGTCGTCATGTATACAGTGTACCTACACACGTGTATTACCCAAGGAGGGTCGTCATGTATACGGTGTACCTACACACGTGTATTACACAAGGAGGGTCGTCATGTATACAGTGAACCTACAAACGTGTATTACCCAAGGAGGGTCGTCATGTATACAGTGTACCTACACACGTGTATTACACATGGAGGGTCGTCATGTATACGGCGTACCTAAACACGTGTATTGCAAGAAGAGGTCATCACATATACCGTATGCCTAATGGCACTGTGAATTATACTAGAACAGGTCATCGACAAAGCATCCCTGCACACGTATATATTACATACATGGCTCTCACGTGCATGTACACGTGTATACAGTTTATTGAAACGTGTCTAATGCACGAAATGCTATGTTTATGAAAAAAAGACTTTAAGTATATTAGAAAAAAAAATAACCAAAAAGTATTAGAAGGTAAATATTTAGGAGTAATTTACGAAAATTCAACCTTTTTTATATCGTGATTTTCCTTCTGTTTTTTTCTTTGTTAAAGTCAAGCAGACATACACAGGTAACATATTAAAATATCGAAATCTTTTAAATCCAGCACTGAATTCAAAATAAACATCATTTGCATTTTCATATTTTTTATTGCAACTTTCGAGTTTTAAAACAGATTCCGGATACAAATAATTGGAATGGAATAATACGAATGAAAGACATCTACTTCCAGAAAAAGAAGAGATTTTTGAAAGGAAGCCTATCGTTGGAGTGGGACCGTCAACTGTCGCGGCAGTAGAGAATATCATTAGCAAGGTGTGGCAGTTAGTCGCTGTCGTCGGTTGGGAGACTGAAACATCTGACGAAATCGTTCGCCCGGAAAGTCAGACATCAGAGGTATGGATACTGTTGAAGCGGCACTTGTCGTCGGAGGGAGAGGCGGTTGTCAAAAACTATAAAAAAAATCGATGCTCCGCTGCAAGTTTTTAAACCATTGAGTACATAATACAAAGTTGGTCTGCAATCACTATTGCCTGGGCGCACTGGACCATTCCAAGACAGTGGAAAGCACAATCCATGGATGCATGAGATGGACTGTTAAGTAGCTTAGAGCCGACCTGGGTACCCATGGTGTGTATTTGGTCATCAACGTCAAAGTAACCATAGTTTTGGGCTGTGCAGGAACAAAGGACGAAATATTAGTGTGAAGCGTATGAGAGTATAAAAACCAGTTCAGAAGATGATTACAAATGTATTGAAAAGATAAATACACCGATCATAATTTGGACTTGTTACATTCTGTTCAGCATCTTATAGCAATTTCTATATCCAAAACATATACCTATCTCCGTACATTCATTTCAGATACATATGTGCCAAGAGATTAATTTCAACGTTACCTGGCGCGGTTCTATTTATGTCCCTTCCATGAAGTTTTACCAACTTCGGACATATAGCATCAGTCAGTGTGTTGGGTATAACGGAATTATTAACTGGAAAAGTAAATTATTCAATATTATTTTTCATAATGAAATAATTAGATATTTAGATTTCACCTTAATCCACTGATAGTCTGGAACATTTTTTCATGCGAGTTACCTCCCATGGATCACTAAAGTCAGTGTTCCCTCGCCTAGAATCCTTGACATTATTATTATTATTATTGATTGATATTTAATCATTTTGCGTCCAAAATAAAAACTCACCTGAAATACCATATGATTTAAGTTGAACTAGTAGGTCTCTATGCCAAACTCTGTCAAAGGTTTTGGAAATATTTCATAAAATCATTCCTGTGTGTTTCTTGTTCTCTAAACCTAAACCCGTGTTATGCTTAAGTTCAATCAATTAAATACACTGTTGCTTGGCTCGGCATAAAAGCGGACTGATATTGGTAAAATAATGCATTAAAAAACCAAGGTAGATGCTTAAAAATTAATAATTCCAGACAAAAAAGGGATATGTCGATAATTAGGTTGGTAATTG
This sequence comes from Ylistrum balloti, assembly GCF_031769215.1. NCBI lineage: Eukaryota > Metazoa > Mollusca > Bivalvia > Pectinida > Pectinidae > Ylistrum > Ylistrum balloti. Next base: position 1,493,037 of record NW_026781961.1, read on the forward strand.
CTGTCTCCTTTTCCAAGAAGTGACATGACCTTAGCATTTTTCCGGATATGAGGATAAGTACATGAAGATAAGGACTTGTTTTAAAAAAATCAAAAAGTTTACACATATGAATAGTATACTTGCAGGATCATGTGGTGACAACATCCTCACCAGATAACTTTCTAAGTTTTAAATCCTTTCAAACATCATAATTTTCAGTATGATTCATTCGAATTTGACAACAAAAAAAAACTATCTCAACAAATATCTATAAAATAAGATCTTTGTCCGCCACTTATAATTTTCCGAAAATATTCAGCCGTTAATTTCTACATTAGTCTCCGGTAGTTTTTCGGTAGGATGAGTCGAAGTGATTTATTATTTGTGCACATGATCATAAAAGGAAACTCTTACATATATATATATATATTTTTTTTTTTTTTGATATTATTCACTTTATTCAATTTTACAGATATTTCTGTCATTTTATTAAATTTTTCGGTGATTTTTGAAATTGATTATATCTTTAGGATGGTTAGAATAAATTGCAATTCTTTTTAACCTATCACGTTATCTCATGTTTTTCCTCAGCCCTGAATTCATGCAGGACTTATCTTTAGGTATAAGGATACTTCTTTATTAGGTATACATCTACTAGCAGAGTAAAGAAAAACCTTCGTAAAATCTTCATTAGCTGAGTCAATTGACTTAAAATGTATAAAAAGATAATTTCAAGCTAATTCCTCGATCAGACGGTTCAGTTTCCTATTTCATATAATCGAATTTAGCTTTTATATATCGGGTTTCAGAAAAACAAAACGTTTCATATGAAAAACTTTAAACAGCTATATTATCATGAGTTCGTTATCTTTTAAATCATTGTTATGAACTTCAACCCTGTTTTTATCATTGTTATTTTTCCCTTATACAATTTAACTTACGTCCAACCTGGCAGCTGTATTCTAGTAGAGTATTACACGGCGAGATGACCCAAAACATTCCAGAATGTTCTTCCAACTTGACTTTTATACACAAAGTTTCATTGGTGGTTGAGTTGGAGCCAATGGTATGCGACGTATCATTATCCCAGTTGAACCAGCTAGGTGATTCGCCATCTGACCAAACAAAATCGTCCGGACTAGAGGATGTCGGATCTTGGAACATACCAATCCACATTTCGGACACCCTGGTAATTGATTAAATGTGGTGATTATTGTATAGTTCGGAAGTACTGTGGACAAATTCTACAAATATATTATGATTTCTGGAGTTTAATATATCGTTTGTGTTCGTTTCTGATGTTATTTCATTTTCAATAATTGCTATCATCAGGGAAAAAAACAATTGTAGACTAAGAACTGTAAACATACAATACCAATGTGCATATCTTAGAAGTTATCTTGTTTTAGTACTTTTTGCGCTGAATGAAAACAAGAAAATGTCAACACGTGAACATATTTGGCATTCATAACGAAAATTCAATAAAACTAGGGCAAAATATGAACAAAAAGAAATAATTACACGGAGACTTATGTAAAAGGACAAGGAGAATAAGATCATGTGTTCCGAAAGAGTTAGCGTTTTCTGCTTCATTGACAACACCCGCCATACAAATCTTCGTCAATCCAAGTTAGTAATGTCACGTTTTCAAATGAGAACAACAATGGAACCAACATGTAAGCTAAATAGCATTAAACACGTCTAGCGTCATATCGCACAAAGATATATAATATTTCTAAAAGGTATCGCTATGACGACCATTGAAATATTGCGAAAAAAACATTGCATCGCTGAATTCGATTGTGTTTGCACGAAATAATCATTTCACTATAAAAAGCGTGAACGTGCCATTTCACGTGATCACATTGACTACTTTTGGACGCCATAACTGTCTAAATACATTAACACTTTTTTTTTCAAAATTCGCAACTTCGATCTAACAATCGCACAAAGTTAGTCAACATTTTTGATCCTATACCGCATGTACGAATGTGCGATTCATATGTCCATCAGCCGTAAAAAAATCCGAATGGTGTGATTTTCAAATTTAGTTGTAACACCCCTCGATATCAGACAAAATGCAATATGCCAAGATTCTAAATTCAAATTTTGCATAAAACTCTGACATACATGGCTGTGTCTATCAAATCATCACACATGTATTCATAAAAAAGATAATGTGACAAATTTTATAGTCTACAATATATACATCAAAACATCATTAGATATGTAATAATGCATGTTATGGTGTTTTTTAAAAGTCTTATCACTGTAGAACAAAACATACGAAGATTGTGATATAAAGATAATTGCTGTTGTTTTAAGTTGGTAACATACCTTCGGTACATGTGAGACGAAATGTATATCGATGGGTGAAACTTGTGTTTACGAAGGACTAAATCTTGCTACACATGTACAGTATGATGAATATCAACAAAGCTGTTGTTTTGTCTTCTTGTTGGTTAGATATTTATCTTAGGAAAAAAACATATTCTACGTGTACACCAAAAATTAAATATATATCTATACATATACCCCGGTAAACTGCGGAGGAATGATTCCATAACGTCATTTTCCGCCTGATTAGAAATCTTCATTAGGGACATGCCGTACTTGTTGCAGCAGAACCTCGCATGATCACGTGACACAAAATAAGACGTGAAGAGAATGATATTGTTGTTTGCTGAAAACGAGACAATTAAAGAATAAACGTTACTGTAAGATTATTATGTTTTCGGCGGGAAAGTTTAAAAGTCACGCTGTTATTTTTTTCACCTTTGTGGCGTTATCATACCGAACTCTACCTTTATATCAAACATGATAATTAAATACTATATTTTATAACACTTGTATAAATCTTGATACGTTACATTTTTCCTTTACTTTCTAATAAACTTGTCACCTTGTGATGGCCACTGTCAATTCGTATTAATCTTTTTGTTTTCACTATGTGGAGTATACATAATGAACGTTACTGTAAAATTATTTTTTTCGCGAGGAAAATATTCCGTGGTTTTCCAATACAAAATTATTAGCATGATAAACATTGCCAAAAAATTATGATTTTTTTCAATGCTGAAGATTGGTTACTTAATGTTTATGAATTATTAGGTTAAAAGTACCACGAAAATAATTGATTTTTTTACAGTATATCTGTCCTGTCTTCGCGGCTGTATGCTTTCTCAGTCGGTCGTGAAATATATTTTCTCGACATTATATAAATATGATGACTGTGATATCGAAATCATATATTAGCAAACTTGGAAACAAATCAACCACATTCGTTCTAATGACACAAACCAACGAGAAGTATGTATCTAAATTGTAATAATAAATAATGAAAACCTTATGATCACAGGATCAAAGAATGAAAACCCTTGGAATTCGAAAAAGAAGAAAAAGAACGAAAATGAAAAAAAAATCAATATGTTTCACCATCAGTTTTAAGACACACAAAAATGTTTGAAATTCTATATTTTTACGTTTTAATCGAATTAAATTGATTTATCCTTCAATTACATAACTTCAATGCAAAAGCATGTAAATATATTAATGGAACTTACCTAATACAAAACCGACAGAGGCAATCGTAAATACCAAAACACCAAACATGACACTTATTCCTTTTTATCCTCGGACATGCGCCGGGCGTTCTTCTATTGTTGCAGTTATGTTGTCGCTTGTCGCTATTTACACACAATCACGAAGTACAAAATGGGTCAATTTCGCACAAGTATTGGTTTTATAAAGTTTTCAGAAGAGATCCGACTTCTTGGACTACAATATCATTTCTTTCTGATGCAAAAATACACGGTCTTATCGCAGTGAATAACACGACTATTGCTTTCACGGTTCGATGATTTTGATAATTTAATAACAACACGTGACGGTCAACCTGATGTAGTTTCAGATCACCAGAAGGATTATTTCTATTTCTACAAGTTAGAACACCGAGGATAATATGATATCATGCAGAGTAACACGCCAATTAGCTCTACACGTGCGTTCAAGTTAACGCGTCAGTGAATTTTCATTCCTGGTTATCCCAGTCAAATACGGCTATTGCATGCCAACATCATAGCACAAGAGCCAACTCCGTGAGAGGTAGTAAGCGAGATGGATGATTAACACGTGAACTGGTACCGATATTGAGACTGTTTTCTCTCCAGTATTGAAGACAACCGTATTTATCTAATAGTTTGACGGATAACTTATCTAATACATACAAATGTGTGTGATAAGTTCGTATAGAGAGGTACTATTCAGCTGTGTATCTTTTTGTCCAATTCAGCATAACTTTTTAAAATATTCTGGTATAATAAAGTTTGAGAACTTGTATAATTAGTAAATCGTGGAGTAAGGGAATTTTCCGACCGATATTTTAAAACTTGGCTTGGTCTTCAAGATATTCAAACTTTTTGCTCTTGGTATCACTGACGGGACCCAAAGAGACGAAATACATGCATTATGCAGTTAAATTCATTGTGAAGCTCTGTCATATATATCATAAAATGTATTGCAATGTGTTGCGTTATGAATGATGTCATAGACATTTCTTTAAGGATACAGCATTTCTTGTTCTCATTATGAATGATGTCATTTATCACATTCCAACTCCTTTGAGAATGTGGCATTTGCTGAGGGATAACCTTGGCAATTAACAGGAATTTTTTTAACGTGACAAGTGATATTATCTACCTTGTATTTCGTTACAATGATTATTAGTAAGTTACATCACCAATGGTGTCACTGATTTTTTTTTTTTTTTTAATAATTATTATTATTATTATTATTTGAAAATGTGACATTTGTTAATTACGTGGTCACCATCGAAAAACATCGATACTTTGTCGTTCGTTATAAAGACTATATTTTACTTTTCAAATTTCTCCACGTTAAATCATTTTATGAAAATAAGAAATAAAAAAAAAAATAAAAAAAAAAAAATAATAAAAAATAAAAAATAATAATAAAAAAAAAAAGATACAAAAACGTCTGAAATTCTTAACGGCGTATAGTTGTTTTGTATAGTATTTACTTTGTGTAGTGTTCATGTCAGAACATATTAATATGTTAATATGTCTGTTGAAACGTATTTTTTTTTCAATAAAAGGACAAAACTTATGCGGTTATCTTAAAATTTTATGTAAACATAAACTTGTTCTAAGTACAAGCAATTCAAGCCACACACCAGTCGTACAACGTGAATCTCGCTGAAATTTGATAAGCAATAATATTCATACATTTGAAAGCAAAAACACGCTTGATATATGGTATCATCTGAACTACAACATTTATTTTAAATGATCGTGTTCTTTATTACAACTTTATTATAAAAAAGCCATGTGTAAATAGGTAGATCTTAAGAGGGACCAACGTCATATTCAATAGGTGTGTGTTAAGTGGAGCCAGCATCAGGTGTAAATAGGTGTGTTAAGTGAGGCCATTATCAGGTGTAAATAGGAGAGTGGTAAGTGGGGCCAACATCAGGTGTAAATAGGTGTGTGTTAAGTGGGGCCAACATCAGGTGTAAATAGGAGAGTGTTAAGTGGGGCCAACATCAGGTGTAAATAGGAGAGTGTTAAGTGGGGACAACATCAGGTGTAAATAGGAGTGTTAAGTGGTGCCAACATCAGGTGTATATAGGAGAGTGTTAAGTGGGGCCAACATCAGGTGTAAATAGGAGAGTGTTAAGTGGGGACAACATCAGGTGTAAATAGGAGAGTGTTAAGTGGAGCCAACATCAGGTGTAAATAGGAGAGTGTTAAGTGGGGCCAACATCAGGTGTAAATAGGAGTGTTCAGTCGGGCCAACATCAGGTGTAAATAAGCGTGTCTTGAGTTGGACCAACATCAGGTGTAAAGAGATGGGTCTTATTTGGGATAGTCTTTGATATGTATGTCTACAGGGCGATTAAAATACAAAAAGTAGCATATAAGATGAGGAAAATAATCACAACTACTCAGGTGACTACCTTGTAGAGTGGTAAGTGGGGCCAACATCAGGTGTAAGTAGGTGTGTGTTAAGTGGGGCCAACATCAGTTGTAAATAGGAGTTTGTTTAGTGGGGCCAACATCAGGTGTAAATAGGTGTGTGTTTATTGGGGACAACATCAGGTGTAAATAGGAGTGTTAAGTCGGGCCAACATCAGGTGTAAACAGGAGAGTGTTAAATGGAGCCAACATCAGGTATAAATAAGAGTGTTAAGTGGAGCCAACATCAAGTGTAAATAGGAGTGTTAAGTCGGGCCAACATCAGGTGTAAATAGGAGAGTGTTAAGTGGAGCGAACATCAGGTGTAAATAGGAGAGTGTTAAGTGGGGCCAATATCAGGTGTAAATAGGTGTGTGTTAAGTGGGGACACTCTCTCACCTTGTAGGCGGGTGTAAATAAGCGTCTCTTACCTTGTAACGGGGTTTAAAGAGGTATCTGTTACCTTGTGGGGCCAACATCCTACTCTGTACCTTGTAGGCGGGTGTAATCAACCTACTCTCTCCAACATCAGGTGTAAATACTCTCTCCTACCTTGTAGGCGGGTGTTTGGACCAACATGTAGGTGTAAAGAGATCCTCCTCTTATTTGGGATAGTCTTTGATATGTATGTCTACTTGTAGGTGGGTGTTTAAAAAACAAAACTTGTAGCATATAAGCCTACCTTGTAGGAAAATAATCATAACCTACTCTCTCCTACCTTGTAGGCGGTTGTTTAATCATCCTACTCTCTCCTACCTTGTAGGTGGGTGTTTAATCAACCTACTCTCTCCTGCCTTGTAGGCGGGTGTTTAATCCTCCTACTCTCTCCTACCTTGTAGGCGGGTGTTTTATCATCCTACTCCTACCTTGTAGGTGGGTGTTTAATCAACCTACTCTCTCCTACCTTGTAGGCGGGTGTTTAATCAACCTACTCTCTCCTACCTTGTAGGCGGGTGTTTAATCAACCTACCTTGTAGGCGGGTGTTTAATCATCCTACTCTCTCCTACCTTGTAGGCGGGTGTTTTATCATCCTACTCTCTCCTACCTTGTAGGCGGGTGTTTTATCATCCTACTCACTCCTACCTTGTAGGTGGGTGTTTTATCATCCTACTCATGCCTACCTTGTAGGCAGTTGTTTAATCAACTTACTTTCGCCTACCTTGTAGGCGGGTGTTTTATCATCCTACTCATGCCTACCTTGTAGGCGGGTGTTTGATCTATCTATGAGTGTTGTTCTATCGCAGAGGTCTCTTTAACAGAGGCGAAACCAGTAGAAACATTAACACTCACCTCTAGGATTACGCGTGATAAAGCTGTGATTAATTTCCTTTTCATCAATTTGATCATAAGAAAAACATTTGACTCCATTCGAAGTTACAAAGAGTGTGTTAGCGTGTTAAATATATAGGCGAGACATCGAGCATTTGTATGTATGTTATACAATATAGGATATAAATTATATGATAACATACACAAACTTTTACATTTCTTTATTTAAATACACATTTTAAGACAAAGAAAATGTACTTATAAACGCTGTTTCATTCGAGATTTCCCGATTATTTACCATTGCCGACTGTCACATTTTGACATTTAGCAAAATACAACGCAGTTCCAATCTACGAAAACAATTAACAAACATCTGGCATCATGTCATAAAAATGATGATTTCGGCGGTTGGTGATGCAAAGGAAAATATTTGTATATCAATATAACAATACAGAAAAAAAATGTACCGTACATTTCTATCAAATGGATGAGTTTACAGGCTGGAAAATGTTATTTTCTTCTTGGAATTTTTTGAACGCTACAATAAAACAACCTCTAGTATCCTTTAGATTTACGACGGCTTTCAGTAAATCAAGTTTCATTTTCTACTGTATTGAGGACTTTGATGACAAGAAACTTTATCATACCAAACAGTTGTAAATTATACAGATAAATGAAAATGGCAAATATAAGTCGTGTCCAATATGAATTGGATGGGTCTTTTTCTGACCTCGAAAGATACGACAACAGATCGCTGAACTAATTAATGTGTGTCAATAATACATATACCACACGTGCGACATCCTGTCTTACACGTGTAACTCGCGAAACTCGAAAATATAAACAAGCAAAGCGTTTTAGATATAAGTAAATATCATTGAAAGAACTTATATATTAATGAAGATTCTTTTGGTTGTTCTGTAAGAATGTATGAAACCTTTGTTTATTGTACAGATTTGGAAGGACCGTTATACAGCAGAGTTATCCAAGCAGCTGTCGCCACATGTTCCAAAGATTTTGGGATCCTTTTGATCGCAGACCCGTCAACAACAATATCCAACTTTCCAAGAAGTTCAGTGGATTTCGGACAATTCAAAATATCCTCACTGATGAAAATTTCTTCAAGATTGGTTTCGAGCAGGATGGTTTTCAGCTGTGGAAAAAAAATCAAAATTAAATGCACTGATCAAAAAGGATGATGTGATTCTGATTCTTATAAATTCTTCTGTTTCAATTTGTTTGATTTACCCTTTATGATATTAACCCTATAGATACTACCTCATTTTCGTCACGTCCGGTTGTTGTTATGAACAACTGAAATACTTATTTATATATAACATACATCTACATTTTGATGTAGGTAATCGGTCATTACTGGTGGATGTTACATACTTTCGGAGATCCTCGGATAACTTACAAACAGAACATTAACAAAGATAATGTCATAAAGTGAAATCCCGACAATAGCAAAACGCTCAACTAGGACAAACAAAGGTTGTTTTTCAGATGTGTTGGAGAGTTTTCAAGTGTCCAAAGATGTCATTGCCCGGGTGTACGGTAACGGGCTAGTGGAGTCAATTTATCATCTCAAGCAAAAACGCTTCGCTGGGAATGGCAACTAATGTTATTGCTACCAAAAGATAGGGACCAAAAGCAAAGTAACTCTCTATTGTAATGTTAGTGATGTTAGGTAGTATATCACAATTCACATTTGTATATACCTTGTATACCATGATTCAGGAATAAAACTGAGTTAACGTCCATAAAATGATGAGCATATCAAATGAATAACCCTTTAAATCGACATTTTTGTGTTTATTACCAGACTGTAAAGGCTGTCAGTGGACTGTTCAATGAGGTTGCGGATTGTCCCTGGGATCTCTTCCAGTAGAACGGCGAAGTAGTAACAGCTGATAAAGGTATTATTACATATATACCTTTCTTGTAGCTTTAGTCTGCCCGACTCCTGTTGGAAATTACAACAATTAGTGAACATGACGAACAAATTGTTTAAAGACAACAACCTACAGGAATCTGTACGTTCTGAACTCCAATTGATATCAATATACAATTTTTGCAGTGGCCTTCAGAGACAGCCAAAAAGCATACAACTAGTGATATTTTTTTTTCACTTTTCCGAGTAAGATCTCAGACTGTAATATCCACTTTACAACTTGGTACGATCACCTTCTTAATTGTTAGGTGTTATATTGTAATGCTGTATTATGTAGCACGTATGATATTACAATCATTATTTTGCTATTTGCAATTGATATCAATATATAATTTTTGCATGTATTCGGGTCTTTGATAAGAGACTAAGAGAATGATAAGTATACATAGGTTAGGGGCGCATTGATCGTGTTAAAGGTCACGTTTCTGTTTAGAGTGCTCTACCACTGAGAGGTTGATATATTTATAGATATTATTTTATTCTGAAAGTCAGGTTCATAGATGAGAATATAATGATACTGGGATAAAAGGTTAAGGATGCATGGGAGGTATCTGTACACTTACTACTTGAGAATTTCTATATTTTTTCCGTACTCTAGATTTCTGTTAAGAATACCATACTTCCGGTTGGGTATTTCCGTTTATGTATTGCAACGCAGGGTATAGCCAGTGCTGTGTAGTAATTTCGACTTATCTTTTCCTAAACTATACCAATGTTTTTATATCAAGTTGATTTGCTCTTACTTTCTTTTTATTTTCTTACGGAGTCTTTGCCATGCAAAGGTTTTTCTCGGGTTTCTCCCATTTTTTCTATCATTTTCCGGAGAGGTACTGGTACGTTAAAAAGAGATGATTACAATATTGATTTTGCATGTGTGAAATCACTATGCTGTCGGCGAACTGTCACGTGTTGAGCGATAACGTAAAGAGAAATGTCAAGGGTTGAGCGATAAAGGAAAGAGAAAAGATGTTTTTTCGTATTTAAGAGAAAACAGACAGCATTTACTGTTTGCAGGATATCCACCATTTAAAAGAATTGTGATACACCGTGCACCGTAAATAACAATTGTAGCCCCTCTCGTTTCTAATTATTAGAAACGAGAGGGGCTACAATTGTTATTTAAGCTGTTTTAAATCCAATGCACGGTGTATCACAATTCTTTTAAATGAAAATTTTGATGGTAAAGTGCATTGGGAGGAAAAGGAGATTTACGGTAATTTTCTTGCATTAGACACTGATATTGAAGGTCAAGGATAACTCTGGTTTCTCTGTACGGACTAAACCAGGACAACCCAAACCTTTTGTTATTCTAATGACGGATGTCATGGAAACTTATTTGGACTGATAAGATAATAATTTGTGGTGGTTTTAACCGGTATTGAATCCTATATTAGACTACGAAAACTACCGGGGTATTACTCATGTGTTAGCTAGAGATAAGGTATTCGAAATTATTGAAAATAACGGTCTTATATTAATGGAACTTCATCCTGATACTAGCCGATATGCCTGGCCACATGTTAATCCTGCGAAACAGGCTAGAATGGGTTTTTTTTCTTCTCTCTTAATCTCTTCTATCAAATGTCAGCAAATCTAGTATCGAGCCAAGCTATAGATCGGATCACTCTGCTCCAGTAATATCTTTAACGATGAAGAAACTTAAGAAGGGGAAGGGCCTTTGGAAACAGAACAAATATTTACTGTTTGAATCTGTGTATCTTGATACGGTAAAAATGCATAGAGAATATAAAATTTTAGTACTGTATATCTGTTTGTAATCCTGATACTCTTAATCTTATTCCTGATAGTGGTATACAATTTGTAATTAACGATCAGTTGTTCCTAGAAATTTTGTTAATGGAAATAAGGGGTAAATATATTTCATATGAATCATATAAGAAAAAGCAAATTAATCTTAGAGAGGAAGGACTTAAGAAATTCATAAATTCTTTGGAGGATGAAACTAATACAGATCAGGAGTAACTAGATAGGGTAAAAAAGGAACTCGAGATAATTCCTTTAAAAAAACTAGGGGAAGCAATTAAGAGCAACAGCGAAATGGACAGAAGGCGAAAACCCAACATCATAGATTTTTTAGTTTAGTAAATAGAAACTTTGCTTCAAAAATTAACCCAACGATTCCCAAAGATTAAGAAAGAAAATGAGGTCGTTGCAAACTAAGAGGATATTTTGGCAGAAGTTAGGACTTTTTATGAAAATATAAATACCGAGATACTAATAATATTGATTTAGAAAACCATCTGCAGAATTGTAATGTTAAAAAGCTAAGTTATACTGAATTGAAAAACATGGAGGGGAGTATAACATTTGATGAAGCACGGGAAAGTCTCCAAGACATGAAAATAATAAAAGTACTGGATTCACTGCAGAATTCTTTAAAGTATATTGGAAATAATTGTTTTGCAATTGGTCAGTGATCAGAGACACAGAGGCATGGTATTGTAACTTGTATTCCAGAGGAAGATAAGCCTCGCCATTTCTTAGAAAAACCTGGAAACCCATAATTCTCTCAGACGACATTATCAATGAAGATCAGACAGGATTTTTATCAGGTAAGTATAAAGGAGAAAATATTCGCGCAGTTTATGATATTGCAATGTTTGCAGAGGAAAAAAATATCCCAGGCATATTTCTGTTAATTGACTTTGATAAAGCTTTCGATTCAGTAACCTCGAATTTTATAGAAAAGGTACAACTTTGGTAAAGAAAATGGGTCAAAACTTTTCACAACAATGTAAATGCATTCTATATTTATCAACGTTGAACATGGATGCCGGCAACGGAACCCTATTTCTCCATACATTTTCATTTTCTGTGCTGACGTTTTACCTTTAGAAATAAAAATCAACTGTCGTTATAAGGTATGAATGTTGAAAATATACCAATTTTAAATGTTCAGTATGATGATGACACTTAAAACTTAAAGCCGTTATTAGCATTTGGAATAGACGTAATCTGACTCCAATAAGCAAAAGACATGTTATTAAATCATTGTTGATTTCACAACTTAATTATCTGTTTATCTCCTTAACAAACAATTCAGAAAAAATATATTAATCACTAGAATATACTATTATTTGATTTTCCATGGAATGATAAATGTCATAAGATTAAGAAAGACGTTATGATTCAAAATGATATAGATGGAGGTTTAAAGATGATAGATGGTCAAGCTTTAATAGATTCTCTTAAGATAGGCTGGATAAGGAGAGTAGTACAATCACATGGAAAATGGAGGCTCATTCTAAATACAATGGTGGATCTATACAAGCTTTATAATTATGAAAACTAATATATCCATTTTTGTGAATCCAGTTGCTTCAATTCATTTTAGAGAGGTGTTTTTAAAGCATGGTATAAAGTTAATAATTCTGAAGTGGTGAAGATTAGTAAACAAGAAACAATTTTGAAAATTGTTGTGTGGTACAATAAGGATATCAATGTATATAATAAACCTGTTATTATACTTAGTTTGAAGCTGGTGTGATTTCATTGAGTGACTTTATTAAAATTTCAGATAAATTGACTTTTTACACTTTTGATGAATTTATGCAAATGTCCCATGTGAACACAAACTTTTTACAGTATCATGGAACTGTAAATGCACTCAAAACATTTTCTAGGAAATCATAATTTTTATCAATCAGAACTTGGAAATATTTTTCAAGAGTTTAAAAAGGATCAACAGATGTTTATAATTGTATTATTACTCTACCACTGTCGCCAGCTGCGATCAGGAATTGAAACCAGGATTTTGACATTTTCAGTCAGTAATAGTTCAAAACTCAATGGTTCCAATTTAGAGTTATGCATCTTATTTTGGCTACAAATACTTTTCTTTATAAAATAAACTTAACTGCTAGCCCTTCATGTACGTTATGTAATATAGAACATGAGACAATAGTTCATTGTTTATGGAAATTTCAAGAGGTGCAAATGTTACTTAAGAGAGTTGAACCTCTTCTCGGCTTATTACTAATTCTGTTAGCTTCTAACAAGGATTCTTTTTGGAATAGTAACACAATATTGCAATCATATGGATAATGAAATTTTAATTTTTATCTGAAACACTTTATCCCTAATCCTCAATGCACTCATCAGTATTATAAAAGAAAATTTCCTGATTGAAGAGTTTGTAAATGACAATAAAAGTGAACTGATTAAAGGATATTTTGAACAAGAGTGCCGTGGACATAATATTTGTCGCCACGGAATATAAAGATCAAGATTGGTCCTGTTAATCATCGCTTTTAACATGTCCGTATACATAAGCTCAAAATGAAGTCTGTGAGAACAGTTAGCTTAGCTGGAAGAGATAGGGACGTGAGATCATAAATGGCATAAATCTTACAAAAATCAAAGAACCGAAAAATAGCCCCTTCACGCACATCTACCCATCGTAGTAGTGACATTGGTTGCGTTCACAAGAAATGGACGTACGGACGGATAGACGGAGAAGATGATGCCAATATAGGACAGCCCCCGGCGGTGTATAAAAATGTTGGAGAAATTGGAAACCTCTTTTGGAATTGTAATGATTTAATCCAAAAAGTATAATTTTGTTCGATTTTTTTTACGTTTTTATTATTATCAAAATAAGCATAATTAATATATCAATTTATTATATAAATACTTGTAATTTTTGTTCTAGTTGACAACGTTGAATACTTTGTCATGATCATTTTAACCCTGGTTTCGCCCGATTTGCTCACTGTTTTGCACACTTTTATATTTATATACCATGAAACCGTGCCTCTCTGATCTTGTCTCTTCTTTCTCTTCCCCTTCCTGCCTTTGCTATACTTATTTGCCCCTTTTTCTTAAATGTGAGTACATGTACGTATGATGTGTGTTTGTGTGAAGGTGTGTAAGTGTGTGGATTTGTGTATAATATGAGTGACAATATTGACACTATGGATATGTATAATTCTGAAATAAAAATGAGGTAATCAAATATACATGTAATTACATACCAGTATGAATGATGATGATGATGATGATGATGATGATGATGATGATGATGATGATGATGATGATGAAACATGTTACACATCCTTATGTATGTATATTATTTTGTGTGTGAAAGCGAGTGTGTATGCAGTCTGGTCATTATGTAATGTACGAAATAACTTTGGAAAAAAAGGATTTCTATGTCTAAAAGCATTAAAATTCTATCTTTAGTGCTTTTTATTATATTATTATTATATAAATTACTCTAAAATCCTTGCTTATTTCAATTGAAACAGAATGTCTGCAACTAGTAAATCATACTTAGTCCACATAAATGATCCGATAAACATGGACAACATATGGTATGTCAGGGATAAGATCGCTTATGGTGTTTTAGTAGTTTTACAGGGTATATCTAGGTAGAGTTACAGGGTAGAACTAGGTGGTGTTACAGAGTAAGACTAGAAAGTGTTACAGAGTAGATCTAGATAGTGTTACAGAGTAGATCTAGATAGTGTTATAGTGTTACAGAGTAGATCTAGATAGTGTTATAGTGTTACAGAGTAGATCTAGATAGTGTTACAGAGTAGATCTAGATAGTGTTACAGAGTAGATCTAGATAGTGTTACAGAGTAGATCTAGATAGTGTTATAGTGTTACAGAGTAGATCTAGATAGTGTTACAGAGTAGATCTAGATAGTGTTAAAGGATGAGACTGTGCAGTGTTACAGGGTACAACAAGGTAGTACTACAGGGTAGGACTATGAAGTATTATTGGATAGGTATCGGCTGTTGCATGTTGCATTACGAGTTATTAGCGATAGTTCTTAGAGGGTCCATGACCAGTATTAAAGATGGCTCTGCAGTTTCTATTTCGTATAGATTACAGGTATCATTATCCATTTCCTTTAAAAGGGTGTGCGGGTTTTGATTTCAGTTATTGCAAACGATCAATATTTGTGTACGAGGGAATTAAGTGGAAATCATTTCATATAACTTGGAATAATAGTAAGTTTCATTCTCGAATTACTTCATTATCAATTACATGGGTTAAAAGTGTGAACTTATATTGAACAAATAAATGGATAAATATTAAATTAGGAGCAGAAACGTAATTGTAGGTTTTGTTTTAACCGTTTGATGTAAAAATACCTATCAAAATAGCAAAAACAAGTAACAAATACCCAGAGTTGATTAAGAATAACTCCGAAAAGAGATAAAGGTTTTTTTTAAACAGTTTAATAGTCCATACATACCTGTTTAAAGTTTGCAAACTGTAAAATATCTCGGCATTTCTCGGAGGTCTCGTCAGGTAAATCTACATCTCCTTCAATGTCTTCTATCTGATCAAACTGATTTCAATTTGAACTATTATCTGAACGCCTAAACTCCACTCACAAGTCTTACATATTTATATAACTGTACGAGAACAATATCAAACTGATAACAAAGACTTGCCCAAAATGATCAAAGAATATAAATGATACAGTTGAAAACTTTCAGGTTACAACTGAATGATAACACCTTATTTTGATAAAACAATAAAAAAAACCTACGATTAAACCATTAAACACTGATCAGCTGTAGGTACGTGTTCTTCAATGGCTAACTGAAATACATTTCTAATTCCAAATGTATTAATCATATTTCGGCATTCCAACCTTAACTTTTGTTCCTGATGTTTAGTCCTAAAATTTGCCGCTGGTAAACACTGCTAGTAGACTTTCAATAGCCACGTTTTGCTATAACCTTTCACGTATTGATATAATTGAATAGTGGTTCAAATGATATACAAAATCAAATAACGTCGATATATATTACAAATAATGGATAATATCGACTGTTGGGGTCAGTGCTTCTCTCCATATGGGCTGCAACATTAAATACGACCAAAACTAGTATTGGACATTTGTCTGCTGAAGGAAGGTGACAGTGTTGTCATTGAAAAGTCACTCTCATATTTTCCACTGGTCGTGATAATGGAACTTCTATTGTTCTATTGTATTCCACTACCTAGCCAAGGCCTGAAATCCCGACAACATCTTCGCTAAATGAACCAGACTTTCTACTTACCAGTCGACATAACTGTGTGATGTCGTCGTATAATAGGTCCTTAAATGCAGTAGCTGCAGCTTGGTTGCCAATTAAAGGTTTGAGTAATTCTTCTATTTTCCTGACATTGCATCGCTGTGTCATGTCTGTAATATATAGATTTCACTTTAGATGTCAATCTGCAAATTATAACATAAGTAACCATGGTAACAAAATGTTTAAAAAATACTTTTTGTCGTTACAGCAATCTATGAAAAACTGTATTTGTTATCAAATATACAGGAAAATGGTGTATT
This sequence comes from Ylistrum balloti, assembly GCF_031769215.1. NCBI lineage: Eukaryota > Metazoa > Mollusca > Bivalvia > Pectinida > Pectinidae > Ylistrum > Ylistrum balloti. Next base: position 1,509,531 of record NW_026781961.1, read on the forward strand.
GAAACTATATTTCAACAGAAACTATTAAACATAACTATTTGCATTGGAATAAGTTCAGCATTTGAAATTCACATCGATGACCCTTGTAATCATTTGCAGACATTCACGATTTTGAATGTTGATGGGATAAAGTGTTCTGAGGGAAATCAATGCAGTCAAAATTGTTGGCTGTTTACATTTTATTAAATATACATTATAGCATTATGAATATTACAAAGACTTTCCTTACACGTATAAATAGAAAATATTACCAGACATACAAAAAAAAAAAAAAAAAAACTACTGGACATACCAGACAAGAACGGACATACCAGATACTACCGGACATACCAGATACTACCGGACATACAAGATACTACTGGGCATACCAGATACTACCAGACACTACGGGACATACCAGACATGAACGGACATACCAGATACTAACCGACATACCAGATACTATCGGACATACCAGATACTACCGGACATACCAGACACGAACGGACATACCAGATACTATCGGACATACCAGACAAGAACGGACATACCAGATACTACCGGACATACCAGATACTACTGGACATACCAGATACTACCGGACATACAAGATACTACTGGACATACCAGATACTACCAGACACTACCGGACATACCAGACATGAACGGATATACCAGATACTATCGGACATACCAGACATGAACGGACATACCAGATACTACCGGACATAACAGATACTACCGGACATACCAGATACTACCGGACATACAAGATACTACTGGGCATACCAGATACTACCGGACATACCAGATACTACCGGACTTACCAGACATGAACGGGCATACCAGATACTACCGGACATACCAGATACTAACGGACATACCAGATACTACCTGACATACCAGACACTACTGGACATACCAGATACTACCGGACATATCAGATATGAACGGATATACCAGACACTACCGGACATACCAGATACTACTGGACATACCAGACATGAACGGATATACCAGACACTACCGGACCTACCAGATACTACTGGACATACCAGATACTACCGGACATACCAGACATGAATGGATATACCAGACACTACCGGACATACCAGATACTACTGGACATACCAGATACTACTGGACATACCAGACACGAATGGACATACCAGACACGAACGGACATACCAGATACTATCGGGCATACCAGACATGAACGGACATACCAGATACTACCTGACATACCAGATACTACCTGACATACCAGATACTATCGGACATAACAAGATACTACTGGGCCTACAAGATACTACCGGACATACAAGATACTACCTGACATACCAGATACTACCGGACATACCAGATACTACCGGACATACAAGATACTACTGGGCATACCAGATACTACCGGACATACCAGATACTACCGGACTTACCAGACATGAACGGACATACCAGATACTATCGGACATACCAGACATGAACGGACATACAAGATACTACTGGGCATACCAGATACTACCAGACACTATCGGACATACCAGACATGAACGGACATACCAGATACTACCGGACATACAAGATACTACTGGGCATACCAGATACTAACGGACATACCAGATACTACCGGACATAACAGATACTACCGGACATACAAGATACTACTGGGCATACCAGATACTAACGGACATACCAGATACTAACGGACATACCAAATACTATCGGACATACCATATACTACCGGACAAACCAGACATAAACGAACATACCAGACACTACCGGACATACCAGATACTACTGGACATACCAGATACATGTACTACCGGACATACCAGACACGAACGGACATACCAGACACTACCGGATATACCAGATACTATCGGACATAACAGACATGAACGGACATACCAGATGCTACCTGACATACCAGATACTACCGGACATACCAGATACTACCGGACATAACAAGATACTACTGGGCATACCAGATACTACCGGACATACCAGATACTACCGAACTTACCAGACATGAACAGACATACCAGATACTACCGGACATACCAGATACTATCGGACATACCAGATACTACTAGACATACCAGATACTACTGGACATACCAGATACTACAAGTTACTAAAGAAGTCCACATTCTTCTGGAAATACCACTTTAACATTTTGGATTAATGTACACCATTAGAATTTTTTGCGCATAAACGAAATATCATATTCGACTCAAACTTTCAGCATCAAAGTGAACACAAAAACATTCTATTGGAAATAACATATATACACTGTACCTAAAACTCAACTGGAAATGATGACAGAAACCCAAATTCGATGCGCTAACGGAACTACTGCATTTCACAACAAGAGGCCCACGGTCGTCTGACTATAAAGTCCTATATATGAAAGAGGCTAAATAGGCCTGCAATTAAATGTTTAACTATATTGAACTCAACACTTTACAGGGAAGACATCGTTGGTTCATAAAAACATTTTCTCCAAACCTGAAATCATATTCCTAATACATGCTTCTACAAAAATGCCATTACTACGAGCCTACTGCTAGTGTTAAAAAACCTCAACTTACTTAACCCTAGAGATATTGAATAAAGGTCAAGGTCAATTTTATTAACAAATCGGTAGCCCTTCATCCAAAAATCTTGCAGAACCAATATACAGCCTGCACCTTTTGTTATTGAGAAGCTGTTTGAAGATTGACTTAAGTAACCTTTAAAATGAGGAAATGCCAATAATTGATAAACCTTCAATCCAGCATGCCACAGACAAAATATCAGCACCCTAGGCGTTTGGTTAATGAGAAGTCGTTTAAATATTTAGACATATCTCATTTGAATGGAAAGTAAAATTTCTGTGTTCTGTGAACACAGAGATACCTGTAAAAGTACAAGGAAAATGTCCAGGTACGTAATGTAACGGACCAGACAGGCAAACTAACGAGCATCAAACACGTCCTACTTCATATCGCGCAAAGAAATATATTTCTCAATGAAATCACTATGGCGACCATAAATCTTAACCACAATTTTCATCAACCTGCATATTTTGAAACCCTGTGTGACGAGTTTCATAGAGACATTTTTTGTATCAATTAATCTTCATCCATCTTCAAAACTTACAACAAGGAAACAAAGCATCTCACAATGAAACAAGATGTGAGCAAAATATCATGTATCATCCTTCTTCAGTATAATAGGGGTCGCAATCGCTCAGGCAGTAAAACCTTGTATTATGCGACCTCAAGTGAAATTCAAGGAGACAAAAAGTTAGTGGTGCGCTCCCTAACAGGCATTTACTTCATGTTGATTATAACGGAAATATTAAACAATACCAGAATCAGATAAAGATACGAGAATACCTACAACAGTCCACTTGTCAAAAAGAAAAGTCTGCATTCAAAAAAACAAAAATATAAAATATCGAAAACAAATGTGCATTCTGGTGGAAATAAATGGAAAACTATGAGCAACCGGGTAAAGTTCATAAACTATATTACCGATGTGTTTCACCGAAACACTGAATGATACCAAAATATTACATGCTTATGGAAATACTACATACCCATCCCGCCTAATATTGTCCTAAAATCATCAGACCAGTAAATCAAACCTGCAACAAGAAAGAAGAATATTCTGCAATTTATTTATGGGGTGAACTTTAAAAAACCATAAAACATATGCGTCTTCATTTCTATGTCACGATGGTTCAGAGAATGTAGTCGCGGAATTAACAACCTTAAGTACAGATCCGAGGTTAGTGATTTGATCCCAATCTGGCGTAATGCATATGTGTATTACATCTGATAGCTTAATAATACTGGAACGTAAATATCCTAACGGAAGCACTACATACCACGAGAAAATCTTGTTCCTGCCATTTCAAATTCATCCATGTCTTCCATAGATTCTGTAGAGACACTTTCTTCCAAAGAAATCTTTCCAAAATTGTCAGCTGAAATTTTTTGTTGATGTTTGCAAACTGATACAATTTACAACAAAGAAATAGTATAATCCATAACTCAATGATGTTATGAATTTCAAAACAATAAAACTTGTCCATCTCCATCACTATGTAGAATCGCGACTGCTTAGAAAATAGGAGCCTCGCACTCCGTGACCTCGGGTAAAGAGGAGAGCCAGTATTAAGTGCTCTATCACGATGCATCAGTGGTTTTATGTGCATTTAACCAGAAATAATAACCAGACCATTCCTGCATGTCAACATATCAAAATCATAAATAATACCAATATGATGCTTGCTGCCGTACTACATACCACTAAAATCGCAGCTAGATGTTAGCTCATTTTCATCGATGTCTTCCATAATTCCTGGAGACGCCTCTTTATCCAAAGGAAACAGTTCCGATGTGCCACCTTAAATAGCAACAATCATTTCCTGATTATTATATTGAACATTTACAACAAAGAATATTCCCTAACTCAATTATGATATAATCATTAAAACTATATGTGTCTACCTTCATCACAATTCAGTTGCTCAGTTGGTAGAATATTGGACTTCACAAACTGAAGTTATAAACGAAATACCATTTATCACAACAAAACTCTGCATTCAACCAGAAACATTAACGGAAATAGTTATATTTCAAAAGTATGTGTTCCGGTGGAATAAGCGGAAACGTTGGAACTAACGCTACTAACATCATCGATACTGTATCACCAATGTATTTCACCGGAAATAGATGATACCAGAATATGATATGCTTACAGAAATACTAATATTATGATAGAAGGTCCCAATAAAGTATTTAAGGGGTCTCAAGCACTGAATTTGATTCACTGTAAATTATCTTAGTATGACCAATGTACACGCCACATTTCATCATCCTTGTTTAGATGAAAGCAAAGTTATGCTATATACAAAAAGTGTACATAAAATTTCAACAAAGGGCACTAACTCCATAATTAAGGGCTCGCAGACCATGACTTTTGAAAATTGTCAACAACTTTTAGGAAAATGGCAAAAACATTGTACTTAACAAGTTAACTGCATGCCGTCTTTTGCATCAACTAGTGTATACCGGTACACCATATTTCAATAGCCTAGTTTAAATGCACGTATTTAGGTTATGCCTGGCACCCAAAATTTTGAATAAAGGGCGACCCTATTATTGGTATACTGTACATCGCCTTAGTATGACCAATGCATCCACCAAGATTCATGATCCTTGCTAAACTGTGGACAAAGTTATGCTCCGGAAACGAAAGGACGGACGGACAGATGGACAAAGCGACGACGATATTCTCCCCTGAAGTTCTTCTGGGAGCAAACAACTGTTCCTGTCCCTATTGATAATATCAATTTGATATAATCTTCAACGAAGAAATAGTATATACAGTAACTCAATTATGGTATGAACTTAAAAAGTCTAAAACATGTCCATTTACACCACTATGCGGTAACGCGATTGTTCAGAAGATAAGATGACAAGACTTCAGGTGAAGATCTTATAAGATCCAAGATAAGTGGCTTAATCCCTATTGGGCATTTGGTTTATGTTCATTATACCTGCCACTTCCAATCTTGTAAGGTCCTGAACGTCACGACGGCGAACTGAAATCACAAAAAGCTTTTCATGATAATTTCAACATTTTGATATATCTACATGGTCACATCCTCAAGTTAATGATGACATGATGCACAAGTGCCTGTTTACAAGACAATTCGTCGTACTTTGCAACATATAAAGATCCCACGTTGGTGGTTTTATACTGGGAGTGCTAGATGTGCTTAGTGACACAAGCTTATGGAAATACTTCCTTACCGAAATAACCTTCCCAGAAATATGAGTTATTGTCTTTTATAAATCCACGTGACACATCCTTCGCTGTTATATGGCCATCCTGGTCCACCTCAAGAGGTAAAACCCTGTAAAGTACAGGTCCATACACACATGCCTTTGATTCTGTTTTGTTGGTGTATGAACCATGTGCTTCCATCTCTCTCGGTAAAGAAGCCTGGAAAACATTGCATTACATTTCATACCAAACATCAGTTAACTTTAGGAATAAACTAGTTTTAATAGGAAACATCCCTTTTATATCTCATCGAATTGTACATAAGCATGTAATTTATGGCCTTTAACTTGATTAATGTTATTCGGAATATGATCAAATATTAGAAAAGACTACAGTAAAGCCAGCATAGACACAAACCATTCGGTTTTTACAGCTTTTTACATTAACCAATACTTACCAATTTCATAAGCAATGCGTTGTTCTTATTACACCTGTACAATGAATAAGAGAATAATAATATTTCGTCAAGCATACCAAACCATCTATTTTGGATTCCAATGATTTCTTGAGGTGGCCTTCAATATGTCGTTCTGTTTCCTCTGTGGCTATACCAATTGTAGGATCATCCGGCATTTCGGCTGATACAATTGAATTGATGATGCAGGGAATAAATTGACTTAACATCTTTTCCTGGATGTACTCCGATTCCATGTTCAGTTTCCTTGTTAAAGGAAACAGCAATGCTGATATATTGAAATGTTAAACAGAGTGTTTCAAATAACGGAACTATAACATTGGCACATTGCATATACAATTTCTGAAAGGTTTAATAGAGTATTAAGGACAGAGAAACCGTTTCATTGGTACATATACAATTTCTCAAAGGCTCAAAAAATTTTAAGGATGTTTATCGCTTTGATAAGTGTTACAGGATTGACCCAAAACTGATATCGTCTGGATATCAATGAAATATATGCTATTGCCATTCGTTCACTCCTTTTTGCATTCCTCCATGTCATTACAATATTTAAACGTAGTCTGGTATAAATTACGGCATTCCTAAACCTGAAGATAATGACACGCTTGATTTACAATTCTGTCCGTGTTATCACGTGTTTGCAGGGTCATCTGCTATACGACTGAAAACAAGTGAGCAGTAAATAAAATGGTGTATTGGAGCTTTATTTGTTGTTATAACTAAAATGGTGTAGAATATACCTGCAATGTTAGCCCGGGTAATCGAACATGTTAAGAGGATCTGAATTTTTTCCGTTTAATATGTGATCTATGAAATGAATCCAATATTTTTTATCTTTTAATTTTAACAAGTCATTGACGAGATGAATTAAACAGAAAGGTATGATGAATTCCATAAATCGCATTTCAAATTGAAATTTACGTAAGATAATTAATAAACCTAATAGTAGTAAGCTAGAACCATTCCATTCTCAATCAGGGTTCCTATTATACTTTTCCTATTACACCTATTACACTCAATCAGGAGGGAAAGTTAACGGAGTATCACAATCCATAATTATCATAAGAGGTGAAAATTGCGAAAAAAAAGTGTAACCTATGCCGATTTCAGGAAAAGGACGCGACACATCTTGAAGACTGGATGATGTTGATATATACTGCCAGATAATTGTAGGATATTTAATTTTTTCAGAGAACATCGCATTCTGAAGAGATCTGCTTTATATATCATGATCTACCCTGACCAAACAGAATATCAGCAATTTTGATGGCCAATATCTTATCATAATTTCTCTATTACAATAGCGATTATTAAGTTTATAGATAAATCATATGTATTGGCGCACTTTTCATAACTAATCTACGAACCCTTTTTATCTCAAACAAGTCCAATACTTTCAAGTTAAGTGTTAAATTGACCAATCACTGCTCACTCTAGAACAAGGAACAAGAATACTCCAACTTGCAAATAAAATTTGAAGAAAAAAAATCACGATGTTGTGGTTTCAGCAGAAATACAATTGTATATCATTACACTGATCTGAGTTGTTTTTCCAGCTCACTCCTTACTAGCGATGTAATTCTTAACTCTCTTATAGGATTGCTCCTTTTTATTGTATCAGTGGCGCTGGCCCCTACACCATCAACATCAATACTGGCATGTATCATTTTCTCCCAGATCGTCTGTGATAATGGCTCAGTCCTGCTCTTCGTTTGGAAGTGGAAATTTTGATTTTCGCATTCTTCAAGAAATTCAACTAACTGTAAAGAGAATCAATCAAGTGAACAGAACAGACAACAATTCACTTAATAAACATGTGAGGACATTAATCAACATATTTTATTTATATATAAAAATGGTTTGCAAGGCATTGCCAAATTTTTAAAACTAAACAGATAAATAACAAAAATAAAGAATAAATCAGATAAAATGAAACCATCAAAACGTCCTTGACTTCCACATTGAGAAAAGACCTCGTTTTGAGCAACGTATATTATTAAGGTTCTTAGACAAATCTCTTCACATTTACATTACCCTTTCCAACGCCAGAATCATTTTCCGTATATAGATAGTACTCACATTTTCGTCTGTTTTAACAGAAATATATTTCTCCCATAGAACCTTTATAATAAAACTTCGGGGTCGTTTCCAGACGAAATTTCCAAGTCTGGTATCGGTGTCCAATAGCGAGATGGTTTGCCATCCTTTATTACGATACTCATCTTCTTCAAGAATTAGCTTTCCTAATTTTTGCCGGCTGGCCATCTACAAAACAATGAAATATATCGTAATTTCTACATTTCCAATAACATCATGAAATGAAGTGTTAACTGATATGCTTTATCCTGTTAAAAGAAAAGGTGTTTTATTATACTTTTTTCTTTGGGATAAGCAATGCAATGTTTATCACAATCACACTGATGATCATGGTAGTCTCAGCAATGAAGAACGTTATGGTTGCGATTTGCGATACAAGAAATTGATAATTGTGTTCCCCCATTTTTGTATTATTTGAATAACTACCAGTGATGTTTCTTTTTCATCTGATTCATCAATTGATCGATAATGTCTATTAAAGTTTTTGACGTATTGCACAATATACAAACAGTACTTTTTGTTCCTGTAAACACCCGAGGAAAGTAAAACAGTAAAGTGTCACTTTGTATTGGGATTTGCATCCTTTAACTTGCTGCAATAAAAAATGTTATCGTTTACGAAGGCTGTGAACTTTAACAATATTGTGTAAATGTACATAAACCATCATTTATTATTACAATTATCCTCTTTATTGCCTTCAAAATGAAGGGTACAAAATATATCAAGTATGTAATACGAAACATGCAGAACATATATACACGATTATATAATAGACAATACAAGTATACCTTCCATACACGTGTGTACATATTCAGCATCATATTATAGTTCGCGATAGTCTCCGTAAACGATTCATTTTATTGTAATGAGACTATGAACGCATAGTATGTAGCATAGAAACACTACAATACACATATTAATTGAATCTATGAAATCAACCTTGTACTTTTTGTTAGAGTACACGCATAATACGTAGTATAGATACATTACATTATATTGTGACTATGACGTCACATTTGTAGTTAAAATTATGTATTGGTGTATCTAGAGTACACGCATAATACGTAATATACATATATTATAATGACACTATGAAATCAACGTTGTAAATAAATTTATATCTATGGAATACACATCATGGGTAGCATAGATTCATTGCGGCTTCAATTTTGAAAAGATAATGTGGCCGAGTGGTTATTACGACAATATTACCGATAATACAACTTCCGACAGTTTTTCTATAGCTTCTACTGAAATTAACCTGAATTCATCCACATCTTCATTGTCCATCAAGTAAAACTGCGTTAGTTCATTATCTGACACGGAATGAAGATACACACTAAACAAAACACCTGTATCACTAATATTAGCTATTGAACACCACAACTGATATCGTAGAACAACGTTGTGGATACATTTTAATATATGGGTTAATGCGTCTCGATACATATTTCCACATTTGTGACATAAATCTGTACATTCGTTAAAATTAGAAACAACAATTTTCGTAATATAATATATGATTGCTTGTAAACTGGGTATTTCATTGCAAGCATCCATAATATATGCGGCTCTAGTTTATATATATATATATATATACAAGTTTAAACCTGTTAAATTCACTATCGCCCTGCATTCTCTCTTCATTCTCGTTTTTCTCAGCACAGATGTCCTAACTACATTTTTTCCCATTACAGTTTAGAAGGAAAAGAATAGACGTTTTGAGTACTTATCAATTTTTTTTTTTAAATCGTATAAAATTTTTATTTTGTTTTCGCATCCATTCAGTATTCATGATACAGTCTCGTTATAAATATACTATATGTTAAGGTATTTTTGTTTAAGTGACCAAATCTTCCAAACAGTTTCTTTGTATTTATATAACCCTCTATGGGTGTCTATCCAATTAGTCCACAACACGTCAGTTCGGATGTGTTATCAAATCCCTGAATTTCAGATACATTAAATCTATGTGCTCTCTCTAACATCAGCGCTTCACTCCTAGATAAATCCCAAAGCTGACAACTACAGAGTGCTGACGTATACATTTTGTTTGATAAGTTTACCAGTAGTTACTGGGTTTGCTGCAGTAGGGTATGCGCCACTCTTATCTAAACACGCTGTACCACGTTTTAACTGACTGCATGCACGTCTTGTTCGTTCATGCGAATGAAATCTTCAGTTTAACATAATACCCACATTGACAACATTTTCAACTTCAGGTATAACTTTATGGTATCAATAGAAAACTGTTTGGAATTTTTTAAAAAATGTTTTAACCAAAACACGTTATTTTACTTTTGACAGACGAAATCAAAAGCCTCAATTTTTACTATAAATCTCACACATCTTTAACATACATTCTAGATCATGACGTCTATTACTTATGTGTCGTATGTCGGCAGCTTAAGTAGGTACATTTTTCTCTGATGTTGCCTACCATTGACCCTTTACCACACTTTCGATAGGTATAAATCTAGACTGTATACCACTGAACACTACTTCTGACCCCAGTGTATATTCCCTTAAACAGGTTCCATACTTAAACCAACCTCATTAAGTTTGAATAGCAGTCCAGCGTACCACACCGTATCGAAGGCCTTGTTACTATCTATAAAAGTGACGTACACATTTTCACTATCCTATTTATCCATCGGTTCTGAAATTATCTGGAGTGCATCACACGCACATTGGATCTCTCCAAAAAGCTCCCCATCGACACCTCGGACGCAATGTGACTGTTAATGCCATATACACGTAAAAGCGACAAATTATCCGCTTCTCCAGACTTTCATACTCTATAACACCGTTTAAACAAAACTGGTCCCTGTTCCCCAAAGCATGCATAGTTCGATATAAATCAATTCCACGCGTTATATCATAGACTTTCACTTTTTCATATAATTTGTTTCCAATAATTGTAGTGTTCTTTTCCCCCCAAATTTCTAACCAAGCAATATCTCATTACTATCTCACGTTGTTTTTACTATTAGTCTTACATATGCAAACCTTCCCCCTCGAGTCTGGTGCGCTTCAGAAATATTTCAGGGTAGACTGAATATCTAAGTGTACAAACAGCTTCTTCCGAGAACTGTACAGTTTCCATTAATTCTTATTGTCTGCCCACACACCAGTCAATGTGTTACGTTCGAAAAATGTTATCGCAATTGAACGAGAATGACGAAGACATGTTTTAAAGAAATGGCATTGAAGTATGTGGTGTCTGTGTGTATCGTGTGGTGTATCTGCTAGCCTAACAGGGGCGCAGCTAGCCCAGCAGAAAAGAGTAAGCCCAGACGAGGGGTCTGAATTTCATGATTTCAAAGATGTTTTGAATCGTTTTCTGAGAGTTTTTTTATTTATTTAACAACAAATTTCAACCCCTGATATTTATTTCAACCTTAGTTTTGTAATTTTGTCTGACATACTTCATGCACAGATTTTTTTTTTATATAAGCCCGGGTTTTTTCTGTCTATGGAAGCTACGCCCCTGCCTAATAGCGGAAGCCCTAGTTCCTGTGTCGTGGTAATGATTCAAGAGTGTAAACCAGAATATCTGTGTATGTTGAATCATTGTACAAATTTGAGACCGATACTCTTCCTCGTGTGTTACTGTATTATGTAAGAGTGTAAATATGAAGATCAGCAAGCTATGTCTAGGTCAGATCGTTGTATACACGTGAGATGAATTACAGAATACTCTAGCTCATGTGGTTCAGTGATTTGTTCATCTCATTTTTTCGTCGACTGTCTTGTTCACTATCGTAAACAGACTTATTGGACAAAAGTAAAGATTGTCACATAAATTTATACGTTTCATTGAATGATAGATAATGCATTAGAGATATAAAACTCTAGTTTATGAACATACCTTTTAAAAGTAATTAAAAAGTTGTAAAAATCATCGAAAATCAGTATCCGTCAGTTTCCCACTGAGCGCGTCCATACTAGATAGCGCGCGCTATGACGTCACGGTACACAGTAACATTCTGCACGCTATATGCCGGAATTTGGCACTCGGACCCCAGATGAATACAGAGACAGTCGCGACCTACACATCTTCATCAAAGTGAGATTTTGATATTAGTTTTGTATTAGAATATTTTATTAGAATGCGTTCATATGTCATTTATTATTAATAGTCGATAGTTGTTTCATCAATATATAATTTTTCAGACTGTAAATACATGGTCAGTGTTTGTTAAGCTGAATTTTGGCGAGGGTGAAGAAAGACAAAACAGGCCTCTGGCTGCCCTGAGCCAAAGTAAAGCTTATATTTTACTGGCCATGTATTCTATTTATTCTACAACACTGAATGAAAATCAGACTATCAAAACTTCAACAGTTTGTCGTTCAATCTTTCGTTAGGCTGACGTTGCCTGACGTTTTACTAAATTCTGCCTGATGATGAACACCTAAATAGCGAAGCTGCTCCACACCGAAATATAGTTCTAAACTTCAACGAATTTGGCAGCGATTTCGTTCATTTTTCGTATAAAAATGTTCATTAACACTTGTAAGATCGCTTGTTTCAATAGTTATTTATGTTGTAAATCGTGATGTACTAGTCACAAAACGTGCGGATCTAGAGATCACTTCATAAAGATAAATTAATTTGCATCAAAAGGCAAAATCTTATGGAATGTGAAATATAACATTGAAGACAAACAATAAAATACCCACTTTGAAACAGTTCCATTCAAGCGTACCGTGTAAGATTTCCCAACCCGCAAGAAATATTTCAGTGGGTTCAGCAACTCTATCAACAGTGAGTGTGTCCTCCGATGGCCCCAGTAACAGCGATTTTGATTTCAATTTCTACATATCTTAACACATGCACAGATGGCATACTGAGATATGCAATACATATAGAGTATAGAGTGCGCATGCGTGGCAGAGGGAATAAAGTCAATCGGGAATCCTCGGCACTATCCCCAAGCGAGAAAACCTCGCTTGCCGAAAGTGCCGAGGGTTCCCGACTGGGAATAAAGTATCATAGATGTAATGTACTTTAATAAACTAATATTTAACCAGGGGAATTTCGATAATAATATTTCTTAACAAAGGTACATAATCCCTTTTTTATGGCGCCTTTTTAGAGAACATGATATCCTTTAATGACAACACACTATGTCTAATAGTTAATCGAATATTCAAATGTAAAATGATACTCATCATCAATGTCCCTTTTATTGAAGTTTTGGCAGATGCGTTCTTAACTTGGTATATTTCTTCAACTTCCAATTGCGAAAGGTAAATGATTATTTTTAATCTAAATTTACAAAGGGTTAAAGCATCGTTTTTGATAGAATATTTAAGTAATTTTCAAAAACAATTTCGTCCTTAAAAACCCTATAAATGGTAGATTTTGGAGAGCTTTGGCATGTTTCTGTCCAGGTTTGTGTGACTTGATCAGTTAATGTAGGTTTTGTTTTTGAAAGAAGCCATTTTTGACAAATAGGATTTATGTTTAACATATAATGGTAAGTTATCAAAACTTATCGATTTCAATAATTAGCGGATGTCAATCGAGCTCTCGATATACCATTAAATAAGGAGTAGAGGATTTCAGGAAGTTTACAAAACTTTAAAGCATTCTTTCTATGACAGTGTTATTAGAAAAAAAAAACATACTCTACAACCAATAATACTGATGTCACTATTTCATCAATTAGTCCATTTGACACTGTATTGTCAGACTATGTAATCCACATGTTTTAACACCTCGTACATGTTTTTTGTTCCTTTAAGTGCATGTTTTCTTTTAGCTCTCATAAAATTTCTGGACTTAATGAATAAAATACCAAGATAATTACATTCCTTTACTATATCTAAGGCGTTTCCATAGAAATTGAATCTTACATGACCTGGCTTCCTCTGTCGATTGAACATCATTACATTTAAATTTGATATATTAACCTTCAAATTCAATTCATTGCAATAAATTCTGAAGTTATTAAATATTTCGGAGATCATCTGCACTTTCTGCTTCAGTGTGATCTGCATTTAAAAGACAGAATAATTTTAAATCCAAACTTGTCTTCCAATAATTAGGATATTATATTACGGCAGTTAACATTCTTAGTTGATAAGAAACCTCGTATATCATCAGGGCCTGATATCATTAAGAAAAAGGGAGAAAAGAAAAGACGACATACTTTCACCTTGTCTTAACCCGTTACACATTTGAAGAAGTTTGAGGTTTCTTCATTATTTACTATTTTGGACTTAATTTCGCTACACATTTCAACAAAGATTTTTCATGGAATTATGTATATGTAGTTTCACTTTCAAGGGAGGTAACTCTTCCATGAAACTTTGACGTTGAATCACATAGCTAATCGATACGCTTAATCGCCCAACGAACTGTTCAAGTTTAGTAGTGATTGACAGGTTCGCGCGACAGGTATTACGACACAGGTAGGCATAGGTTAAAAATCAGTGCTCAGTCATGCGGAAAAAGTACTCACGACCTTGGGACACCTTGGTATTGAAGTTCGATATATCACCATAAATTCGGAAGATTTCCTAATTTTAGGTGGATGAAATACTGTTTGATGTTATATCTCACAGTGAAAAAGTCCCTTCATTGCAAGTTTCATAACTCTTACACTCGAATCTTCGATTTAACACCGGAGCGATGTTAGGTTCGACCTCCGTATCCAACCCATGCGCAAAACACGACAAAGCTTGGCGTCCTACTAATGTCAGGAATTCCTGCCAATGAATGGCAGGAAAGTCAGGAAATGGCAGGAATGCATGTTAGTGGATTAAGTTTGTGTTTTATGAATTAAAATAAACAATTCTAAGTTAATTAAAGTATTTTACATGTTATTTTAATGTTTTACAGATTTTATTATATTTTAGATTGCACTTTGAGAACTAATGTGCAAGTCGTGATAAGTAGGCCTACTACTATAGTAAGTAATGGCGGCCGTCGATATTCATGGTAATATCGACACTTTATTGAAATGATTTTTGATGATCAAATATTTGAATTGATGTCAATGCAGGTGATCCTAGGAAGATGATATGGGGTTTATATAGATCTATTTGAATTTAATTATGTTTTCGTATTGTTTACCAAGATATAGATCTACAGCCAGTAGGCTACGGCAGTACGGTAATCCTGTCATTCATGACAATCGACTCGATCGACTCGTCCGTGAATCACTCATGTTCCTGGCTATCATATAAGTCTAAAATTGTGAGTGATAATGCCAATGATGTAAAGAATTAAATTTGATTTTTCATTTTAGAGAGTACAGTCATGTACAGTCACCTAAATCATCTGTAGTATGTCGTGTATTGTAGCCTACGTATACGGCTTTTACCTAGTAAAGGGCGATAAATCTTACATGTTCACAATCATTAATACTAAATATGACACTGAAATAAAGTGACAAAACATGTGTAAGATTCTATATACCGGTAAAGGTATTAATAAACTCTTATATTGTGATAAACTTTATTAATCTTGTTTACTTCCCCTGTACTTTGTTTTATTAGTAAAATACCTACTAGATCTAAAATACATAGAAACAATTTATATTGAATTAAATCTGCATTCTACACATTAAATATGTTGACTGAACTGAATAAGTGTAATTGAATGTGTAACATGAAACTATAATTTACAATATAATGATGCATTATAGGGGAAATATACAGGATAATTAAATCTCTGTACATATATAACAGGTCAGTAAAATTACTTTATTGATATTGATATTATTAAATAGTGCATATATTTTATGTATACAAAACAATGGTTACTTTTCTAGACATTTGTGTAGCCCTGAAAAGGGCTGTTTTGGTTATTTTATTATGCAGTTGATTTGCATAAAATTCTTCTGATCCTGTTGCCATACTTGATGATTCCTGTGTTTCTTCTATCTGATGTGGGTGTCTGTAAGTGGACCTGGTTTGGTAAAAAATCTTGTGGGTACTTGATGTCATCGAATGTGATGAAGTCAGTGCAAAATTTCTTCTTTAGGAGCTTGTTTACTTGTTTTCTTTGTCTGTCAAAGCTGTCTTTTGTTAACCCCGGAGATTTTGTGAAGTTCCCTCTTGTTAGTATTTCCCCAATAAAAACACGATGAACCCCTATGTTGTGGAAATGTGCAACTAGAGTGCACATTCTGTCAAAGATGTCCCTTGGTGTTGATGTAGTTGTTATGTCGTTCCCGCCTATCTGTATAAATACTGTGTTGGGTTTGTGTCTGGCAACTGTGTTGAGTAGTTCAGGATCCATTCTATCTTTACGAAGTCCCCCCTTCCCACAAAATACTGTGCATACTCCTGGAACGTGAAGATCTCCATCTGAAAACCTCCTTAGTCGTTCAATAAAACTGCTTCCAAACAAGACAAAAAATTTTCCCTTCATTTATATGATTTGATAATTATTGACCCATACTATGATTAGCTTGGGATAAGTGTTCACTTTCTTTTTTTAACTTTTATAAACCAATTATTAAAATGATACATTTAGGTGTCATCAAACATCATGTATTCAGCTTCAAATGTGTCATTATCATGAGTGATTGTTTATTAAGGGAAATCAATTCAGGAGTTTATTGATTACTAAATAATAACTGGTAAAGCCATGCATGCACTGTTGTTTGGACAGGTGAGACACTCCTCAGGTGAGCTGTCAGCCACTCTTGTTTATTCAAGTGATCACTAATAATTGCTAATAGGTGCGAATTTGTTGTCTGGCAGTACCTGTTGCTTTTATTTAGTGATTAAGTAATCAACACTGATTTTTTGAATACTTTTTAACATGAATGAAAACAATTCAGTAAAAGATTATATCATATAAATATGGGCATTTCACTCAGTACAAATCATACCCATTGCAGAACCCTAACAGGTAACATATTGTTCATTTCTTTATATATATATATATATATAGATATATATAGTGCTTTTTTCAACTGTGTACATAATTAAGGTAAAGTATTCATTGTGTTATTTTTGTTTATACTTTAGTGCTGTCAATTATGTCTGTCCTTGTAGCTGGTGATTCGCAGGCAAAATATTTTGATAGTTATCTTTCTGAAAATGATGGTGCTAAGGTTTTGTTTAGGAGTTATGGGCAAATAGGAAATATTTGGGGATTGATCAGGGATGTTGTGTGTCATCATGATGTGCTGGTTATTCATAGTGGTAAAGACAATCTGTCGGGTGGAGATAGTGTTTCGGATATTCTTAGGTCATTTCAAAGTCTTGTTGAGAAAATTTGGCATGTTCATCCTGATATGCACATAGTGATATCAGGAATTCTTCCAAGAGGGCAAAATTTACATGGGAATGTTTTGGTGAAGCATGTCCATGGACACTGAATGTATAAAATCTAAGAAAAAGTTACAATTTGATGAACAACCACAAATTAAAACAATAACTCCAAATTCTTCTAGAAAAGATCCATCTGAAATACAAACTATTATTGAAAACACAATATCACAAAAGATCATGACAATACACTATCTGACTCATTATAAATACAACTTTCTTCAATTTATGGACCTTGTAAAAATATAGCAGTGGTAGTACCTGATGTACAACAACAAGAAAATGGTTTTGATTGTGGTCTTTTTGCAATTGCACATTTAGTTGGATATTGTTTTTCAGATTTCACAGGTTCTAAAAAGGTAAACTTCTGCACACAGTATCTCATTTAATTACTTGTTTAGAAAATCAATCTTTCAAACCTTTCCCACAATTAAAAAAAAATCTAAAGCTGAACCAAAACATAAAACATAAAAAAAAATTGAATGTAATTGTAGTTGTGGTAAACCGGACTGTATAGAAGGCATGATTGGATGTGACTGGACAAAAGGTAAAAAACAGTGTGTAAATTGGAAACATCGGAGTTGTGTAGAAGATTTGACAGAGAAGGGAGACTGGTTTTGCGACTTTCATCGAAACACATAAAATCTGAATCTGTAGTGTATTATAATTTGATCTCTAGGTAATTTCAGTATTTGATAAAATCCAGTTGCAGATCGGCTCGTCACACCGTAATGTGGCCTATTTTTATAGGTAGAACTTTCTGTATCTTGGATTAAATAAAACTATTTTTGTTACATTCTATTAATTTGGTGGGGTTTTTTTTGGGGGGGGGGATTGTTGCATATTTTCAGGGTTTCAGGTACATAATTCTTCTTATGGTGTATTGTGTTTTTTAGGTGGAGTTTCAGGTATTACTATTTTTGCCATTTTTATATTATCAATAGATCTATAGTTTGTCTCAAAATTATTTGTCACAGTCATTTCGATAGTTTTGGACTAGAAAGGAATGTCGTAGAAAGCTGAAATTTGGACACATACTTTCCTATGTGGCAGCATTTTGTTTTCTTTTCAAATTCTGATGTTGTGATCAGTATTTCGACAGTTATGATAAAAAGTATGTTTTACTATAGGACGTCCCATTGACTTTCTGAAGAAATACGGTGTCCCAGAGGAGGCATAACAATATCATTGTCACATTATTTGGCATTAATTCTTAATCATATTGCATAAGCATCATTATTGCCAAATATCAATGTTCTAGGATATTTCTAAGTTGTCTTTTCAAAGACCACTGAAATTTCAGTGACAAAACATTTTGAGACAAACTATAGTGAATTTTTATCAGTAATCAAATTAGGTAATTTTATAAAGTATGAAGTTTTTGTTATTTCTATTAGAACACAGAATAAATTATTATTTATAAAAAAAAAACAATATGGACTCTTGGTAGAACTACGTCCCCGTCGTTGAGTCTGGTAACATTTGAAGAAAAAATTCAAATGGCTAAATGTTCTACACAGCAATAATCAAAATGTGCAGGTCATAAGTATGTAGACCTGTCCGAGTTATGTCCCTTCCTGCCACTAGCGTGAGATAAACAAAGTCAGATATTCGAAGCCTGGTTCGTAAAAATAACAATAATTTCAATTATTATATTTCACAAATTTGTGAACAAAACACTCACTTTTCACATATTTCTTACAAACAAACAGAATGCCTGAATAAAACAAACGACTTGTGATGTTTGAGGTTGCCCACTCGCGGTCGCAGGGCCCTATCATGGCCTATGCCGCGGTGTACATATGTGTTAGTAAACACGTTAAAAAATTTCTTTAAATGCTTAAAATACACCAAAAACAAAAATGTATTATTTGAAGTAATTTTATGGTTTGAATACGATACGAAATATTGTTAGCTTAAACACAGAGCAATGTAAGTTTCCTGCCATTTCCTGACTTTCCTGCCATTCATTGACAGGAATTTCTGACATTGGTAGGACCCCAAAGCTTGGCATGCTGCGAATCATGTGCCGTGTAACCATCTGTATGGGTGGCGTCTCAGGATGAAATGCCAAAAACTGAAGTACTTAGGTAAAATCACTTAGTTTAAGTTTTAGACATTTAAGTATCTATTTTACAGATAATTGTGATTTTTAGTACTTAAAGTAAGCTCTGGGTGACTTGTTATATTATGTTATAAACTACTCCGTGTTATACAATAAAAGATTAAGAAAGTGCGAACGTCGTAGTTAGTTCCGTCAACGAGAGATTCCGTCTCCGTGACTCTGCCCGCCCAATCGACGTCGATTATCTGGCGATCCTTTGATGCAGATGATGATGATGATGATGATGATGATGATGATGGAGGTTTTTCGTCTCCGCGACTCTGCCCGTCGCCAGGCGGAGTCCAATCGGCATACGCCGATTCTCTGGCGACGTGAGGGGGTGCTCCCCTCATGGGAAGGAGTCATCTGTTGAGTCTGTAGGATTTTGAGATGACTCCCTGGTCTAATTCATGGCGTCGTGTATCCGGGTTTTCGGTGCATGTTCGAGGGCCGGGTTCCGCTCATTCTGTCATGTACAACAGCTCCACAAGTAAACAACGTCTTTTTGTAAAATCGTTAAGACAATTTGAGGAAAAGGGAAATTTCGAAGTCCTTGTCTAATAGAATTTATGTAAAAGTTTAGAATTGTTTGCCAAAAAAGAAAAAATGGGGGGCTCCTGGGCGGCGTGGGGTGCCTACTCTTATTATCGAAAACCACAGGAGGATCTTTTATGTGCGAGATCGGACAGTTCTCACATAGACCACCGCTTTAAGTCCCGTCCGCCGGACTATAATTAGTTGTTAGTAAAGTGCTAGTGTTCACTATGAGTCCTTTCTGGTGCTCAGTTCTGAATCTTTTTACGTTGGCTGGACTGCTACTCAGAATGTATATTTCTTTCTGTACTACCTTTCTTAAACTTTCTCTATGCCGGCGATCCTTTATGACTCGTGTCTAATGTGCATAATGTGCTGGTTAGATTGCTTGGAGATGGGGAGGTTTTGTTTTTTTTTTTGTGGTTTTGGGTGGGGTGGTATTTGATGTAAGTCAGTGCATGACATTAGTTGGGGTAACAGGTTAATTGTTGTGTTGAGAATTTTTTTTATATAAAAAAGGTAGAAAAAAGAGTGGGAGAAGAAAAGTTGGGAAGGTATGGTAAGAGAAACCTTGTGGCATTTTTATTGAGGGGTACGGAGGGAGTTTTGATTATGTGGGTTGAAGTAGTATGTATTTGTCTTAAATGTGCTATAAGTGTGGTACAGGTATTGGTTATAGTGTAAGTTATATTGTATGTTGAGCGTTTGAGTTGGTGGTGTGATGTGGAGTTTACCTAAGTTTGGAGTAATGTTTTTGTGTTGGTTAGTGCTGGGGTGGAGTGATTATGGTTTGTGTCCAGTGTCGGATACACCTCCCTGTAAAGTCAATTACGGAGGGCTGTGTATCCCCAGTTTCCCTACCTAGCATAGGTTACCGAACACCCGGAGGGCCCAGGTAGATACAAATACGCATACTATTCGGTAATAGTCACCAGTATTTGTACGATCTACAAGTGATACCTACTTTGTGTGTTGTGATGAAAAAAAATCCCTTTCCCTCTTCCCCCGCGCATCCCTTCGGGTGAATCTATGAACCTTTCTATCGGTATAATATTTGTTGTATGTGTGTAAACCTTTGATGTGATTGTGTGTTTGTATTTTTGGTTGTCGATGTTTTGATGTGATTTAGCGGGGACTTTAGAATCGCTTTGTGGCCTTCATTTGTGTTGTTTGCAGTTTTGTGGGTTTTTTTGTGATAGTATGATGTCTCGTTTGATGTACCTGTTGTTTTTCTAGGAAGTTGTGATGGTATGTTTCCATACTGTAGTGAGGGTGTTTTGTTGGATGTCTGGCTGGCTTGTTGTTGTGATGTTCTATCATTATAGTAGTGAGGTGTGGTTTGAATTTGTGTCTGGGTTTGGGTATAAGTATGGGTGTCTATGATTATTTATTACTAATTGTTCAGTATGAAGACCGTCATGTTTGTTGGAAGTTCCTATGTGAAGAGGTTTGGGTTTTTGGCACAGAGACAAGGATTTGTTCCAGAGTGGAATGTACGCAACCGACTCTATATAGGTAGCCCACATCTGTGACGTCACAAGTTCAGGGCTGTCCAAACAGCCCTTTAGAAATATACCAGGAAGTTTCTATCGTGTGTTCGATATGCAACCTTTGACACTTACTTACGTATGTAAGATATATTTTAGGTGCTCCATAATGTAGAAATGACGTTTTTACAAGTTCAAATACGAGTGTTTTTTCCTATGAAGAAGACAAACGATGCACTGTATGCAGTTGTCTGAACACATTGAAGCACACAATTCTAGGTTATCTGAAAGATGTTGGTCTATATGATAGATTATGACTAACCATTTTAATCTTTTGTGCTAATATAGCCATTTCAGACTTTAAGCATTTGTCTTTTATCTTTCAGTTTGTTTGCTGTTTTTTCCTTTTAGATCGTTGTCTTTCACCGGTTGATGGCCCTAATGACCTTTTATTTGTTGCCGGGCCGTTAAGGTTATAATAATGATAATAATAATAACATATATGTATATATGACAATTTTGTTACATAGTGACAACTACCTTCATACTTCAGTGCAGAACTTACATGTAGATGAAAAGTCTCATAATGACAAAACGAAACGTCCTTGATACACGAGAATGTAAACCATTATGTGCTATATATATATATGTTATAAACACGAACAAGTAAACGCCGTTCTCTTATTTCGTCAAAATGGATTATCCCAGCATGCTCAGTCAGCCTTATGTGATGAAACTTGGAAAGAAAGTAATCATTGATTTCTAATTTAGTGTTTTAGCATACAATTTCCACTTAAGTAATACCATATCTACAAGTGTTTTTACAAATAATTTACAATTTTCACTTAAGCAGCATAATTTCTATTTAAGTGTTTTAACATACTAATTCCACTTAAACAAATGGTGATTTTTGGCGATCGGTGAATAGTTTCTGCTTGAAGGTATTCATTCACAAGTCTAGCTCTGTATGGTCGAGTCTTGTCGTCCATCAGTACAAACTCAGGACCAACCTTACAATTGTATAAAGGATTTAAACCCCGGTACAGTAAACCTGTGAGGTTACCACCTTGAATCACGGTCACGATCCGACCATCAATACCGTGATTCCTGCCCAAACCATGACCGAGCCCTTACCGAAACTATCATGATCAATGACGCGGCAGTCACCGTCCTCTCGTCCACCCCACGGCAAGCACACCCCCTGCCAGCATGAAAGTCCACACAAAATCTGGACTGACGCAGTTTTACTCTCCACGTTGTCAGCTGCCGAATGCTGCCGAGTTGGCGCACAGTGGGTCTGTGAGTGCTTAATTCAGAGCTATGTTTATTCCACACTGTTTGTACAGAAATTCTTCCAATTGCATGACATTAGCAAGTTCCACAAATTGAATTACGACTTCCGTCAAGCGATTTCGCCAACCGACCGAGGTCTCTCGGTAACGTGTTCGGTCATCTGGAACCGACCACATAATCGAGAAATAAGACTCGGTAGCACATTGTATGTAGTCACGATTCGTTGTGATCATCCTGCTTGCACATCCCGACTGCTCGGCCAGCCATTGCAGCAGTCATGTGACTAACAATTGTTCCAAATGCCTTCCCTTTAGACCTAGGTGTCGTCTTGTCTTGTTAATATGTATTTTGTCAAACTTTATATGAAAGGGCTGAATATAAGTTAGAAAACCTGTGCCCAATCCTACATGTATATTTGATACCAATTATATATTCTTTAAATCAAATCTGCGCGATTTGTTAGCGTTTGCACTATGTTTTCTTCAATTTTCTAGCACCGCGTTTTTCGTATGCGTATTTATCCGTAATTAAGTCATAATGATATGATCTGTAGCTTTATACATCGTTTCTTGCAGCGTATCAAAAGCACATTTTAATTTCGTTTTATTGTCATTCCATAAAATATATGATGTATATATGCTTGGTCAGTAAGGGTATTGTACACGTATACGGAACGACGTTAGTACAAATGCATTGGATTGGAGTTTTCATGTTTTGTTTGGATGAATAAACAATAAAAGGAGAAATTAGAAATAAAGTAATTTGTTTATTCAATGCTACACTACGCTATTAGCTGCTATCGTAGCCTTACTTCATTCAACTGTTATCAACGTCAGGAAACTGATATCGTCAAGCTTATTTATACACTTCGTTTTAGTCGAACTTCGGATAAGTCGAAATATTTTCCACGGTCCCTTGAATTTCAAGATAACGAGTTTCGACTGCAGTTTGATACTAAAATAGGTCAGGCATGCATCATTTGACTGTGACCTACTTTACGAGTACTTGACTGTTTTTCAACTTAATTTCTAAAGCTTAAAGCAGGAAACTTTGACAGAACGTAGCTGTTTCGTACTCGTGAAAACGAGACCCACCGTTAATACAAAATTGACTCCCCTTCAGTTGAGGCGGACGGACGATAGACACCCGCTTATGTGCCCTCATACTAGGTGAGCTAAATATAAATATTTTGTCATACTTTTGAAATATATACGACATTAAATTGGAAACCATTAAATATCGTTTATGTTTTCAGTTGAGGAATCGAGTAAAACATATCTCAGCGGTGTCTCAATGCATGTCGTTTGAGGCGAATAATTATAGGGTATCAGCTGCATAATTGGGGTGAATTCTCCAATATCTTCTGTTAATGAAGAAATCGCAGGGCACAAATATATGTTCTGTTTTAAAACTATAACTTGGTCCCCAGCAAAACCAAAGGATTTCTTCAGTGTCGTCTACCTATGAGACATTTGAACGGTCCAAAATCGATCTGTCAACATTGCAATACTCGGGGTCTGGCTATTTTCATTTTTTTCCAGTGTGCTCTTTTTATGCAAATGAGTTTTCCTATTTCGGTATCGCTTTTGACATCCTACTTACCGGACCGTGGCTGTTGCAGGGACGTGAAACCCGCAGAAACAACAAAACTCAATTATACTTTAAAATAATGCTGATGATATATTTGATTATGTCGCAAAAGTGTGTACATATCCTTGACAGCACGTGATTTACTTCACAGGATCAGTGGAAAAACAACACGTGAACTTATGCTTGTATTTCACGTGCACATTGTCCACTGGCTACTAATGATTTTATCACACTAACTGACGGTGAACAAAGAAAATCTAAATCACACACTCTATGTTCTGATTTACAGGATATATTTGTACATGAAGTTAAAGAAAATAAAAATGTAAACTGTATACATTTATATACAAGAGGCCAAATAGGCCTAAATTGCTCAACTACTCTCCAGCTTACAATGACATTGTCAGTTCCTAAAAAACATCTTCTGTAAACTTAAAATCCTATTCCATACATGCTACTACACAAATACCATGATTTTGGGCCTATTGCTTGTCGAAAACGAAATTTCCTTCACATATTTATTTTATATTTGACGGTGGATCGGGGATGGGGTACAAAAATGTATTGTAAACTAGGTATTCCTGACCCTTCGGATGCCGTTTAACAATTTCCTTATACAATCTGAATCAAAGAACGTTCGTTTCTATTGATTAACGATAAAAAGTTGGACATATTTGATGCTCGTTGTATACATTGCTTTCATTTGAGAGTGTGACGTTATTTACATAGATTGACAAAGGTAAACATGGTAGGTGTCGTCGAGAAGAAGACGCGGACTCTTCTGGAACACCTGGTCGTATTCTTCTTAATCTTTTTTTATGAGTCTCCGTGTACAACTTTTGTTATGTTTATATTTTGCCCTGGTTTTATTAAATCTGAGTTTGGATTATGAATAGGATGATATGTTGGGATGATCTTGTTTTTGTAGTTTAAAACCATTATTTATGCAGTATTCACTGTACAAATGACACGAAAGTGAACAGTACCATTCAGGACAAATGTTAGATACAGTACAACCTAACAATAGATGGCAAGGATAAGTAGAAAACTGTGGTGATGACAATTTCCTATTTTTTCCATATCGATCACATGCTTCCCCTTTCAGCTCCTACAACTCTATATTGACAATGTGCAATACTTTATTACTTCATTATGAAAGGGCAATAACAAAAATAATGAAAATGGCATGTTTAACATGATTGGGATTAATTCCCATTGCAAGCTTTGGGACGAAACCGATGAGTTAAAAAAGTGCTATATACATTGTATGACAGGTTGCTTGGTGTCTTTAATCTGTTGCTATATACATCAAAATTTGAGAACAAAACAAGAGTTCAACGAGGAATCTTGGCGCACACTATTCTTTGATCTTTAGTTGGTCTTTACAAGTTGGATATTTTCCTTTCTTTACTCTTCATTTCTTTGTTTAGCACTAATATTTGGAATGTGTTGATAGTCATTAATTTCCAAATACAATATAGTTCCATTTTGGCCTTTTCCAATTTTTTTTGTTCGGTCCAAAAATCAAGAAGGTACAACTAATGATCAAGTGGACAATGGAGATGAAATCTTAAAATGACCCATTCAATATTTAATAAGAAATAGCGATTAAGAATGTCTCCTACTCAAAATCCAAGATGGTCACCTTCCAGCCATCTTGTTTTTCAAAAGTCAAAATTGCACAACAAGGGAAAGTCCCATCCATTGTTTCTCCATGATAACAAATTGTGGACATCAAAACACAACATTAGGTTGCCTGTATATTGTCTCGTTTTTTCTCATTTGTCTGAAACAATTTTGATGAATGCATAATGTAGTTCTTTTCTTATTGTTGTGTAGTGTTGGGAGGACTGTTATAAAGCAGAGATATCCACGCAGCATCTGCAACTTTTTCAAGAGATTTAGGTTTCCTCTCAATGGAAGACCCTGTCACAACAATATGCAATTTTTCCAGAAGTTCCTTGGCTTCCGGACATTTCAAAACATCATCACTAATGACAATTTTTCTGTCATTGGTCTGGAGAAGGATGGTTTTCAGCTGAAAGAAAAAACAACAGTGTTTGAAACTAAATATACTGATAAACAATGTAATAAGGTACTACAAGATGGACAAGGTTTCAGAAAATATCAATAAAGGTCACCAAATGTCACAAGTCAAATAATTCATCAAATCAACCAATATAGCATATTTTCATTTTCGAGCTTTTGCGGATCATGTTGAATTTGTCTAAAGAGCAACTCAATTCATCATCCTATAAAATTGACAATAGCCAGGATTAATGCTTATAAATAAATGAAAACATTGTAAGGTTACAAACATTTGCAGTAGACAAAAACATTTGCACAGTTTCAACCAGATATCAAACCATGGAAAACAAATCTCTCCTAAAAATCACCATAATGTTATATTTTGATTCATTTAATAATTATTATATATATTATTTATCTTTATCAATTTATATTCTGAAAATCTGTAGTAAATTTGAATACTTTAATTCAAAGTTTAGCATCAAACATTTGTTAAGGTTCTATCCCTTACAGAATCTGTAAAGGTTGTATTCACATGTCAAAATCAATGTCAATCTGGTCAAATTCATGGACACAAGCTAAATTTCGTAGTTTCATTGAGTAAAACATAAGTAGAAGTTGAAATATCTGATTGTCTATCCTTCATTAGAATCATAAAAAGATGCCATACTTCGTGATTAATTAGTTCATCATGTCAGTATCTTCTTATTACTTGTACATTTTGTGATCCAATGTCACATCTACTTAACTACTTAACAACCAAAAATCACATCTACTTAACTACCACCAATCACATCTACTTAACTACCAGCCGTCACATCTACTTAACTACTTAACAACCAAAAATCACATCTACTTAACTACCAGCTGTCACATCTACTTAACTACCACCAATCACATCTACTTAACTACCACCAATCACATCTACTATCCTACCAGCCATCACATTTACTATCCTACCAGCCATCACATCTACTATCCTACCTGCCATCACATCTACTTAACTACCACTAATCACATCTACTTAACTACTTAACAACCAAAAATCACATCTACTTAACTACCAGCTGTCACATCTACTTAACTACCACCAATCACATTTACCACCAATCACATCTACTTAACTACCTACCAGCCATCACATCTACTTATCTACCACTAATCACATCTACTTAACTACCTGCCATCACATCTACTTAACTACCACTAATCACATCTACTTAACTACCTGCCATCACATCTACTTAACTACCACTAATCACATCTACTTAACTACCAGCCATCACATCTACTTAACTACCAGCCATCACATCTACTATCCTACCAGCCATCACATCTTATTTTTTGTTTACATTATTAAGTTGACATTGTATCATATTAATTCTTCTCTTTCAGTTTTGTTAACCCAAACTATATCATGTTTACACTTGTCTTAGTTAATTCATCCTAACTGTATCATGTTTACACTTGTCTCAGCTAACTGACCCTAACTATATCATGTTTACACTTGTCTCAGCTAACTGACCCTAACTATATCATGTTTACACTTGTCTCAGCTAACTGACCCCGACTGTACCATGTTTTACACTTGTCTCAGCTGACTGACCCTAACTATATCATGTTTACACTTGCCTCAGCTAACTGACCCCGACTGTATCATGTTTACACTTGTCTCAGCTAATTGACCCTAACTATATCATGTTTACACTTGTCTCAGCTAACTGACCCTAACTATATCATGTTTACACTTGCCTCAGCTAACTGACCCTAACTATATCATGTTTAAAATTGTCTCAACTAACTGACCCTGACTGTACCATGTTTTACACTTGTCTCAGCTAACTGACCCTAACTATATCATGTTTACACTTGTCTCAGCTAATTGACCCTAACTATATCATGTTTACACTTGTCTCAGCTTTTTGGTCCTAAATCTTACTGATTCTCTTGCTTAGTCAAGTTTATAATTGGCACTGTATCATATCAACTCTTCTCTTTTAGTCAAAGTTATGTCCCTTTGGCACTTCTGTTTCAGTTAATTGATCCTGTGTCAAATCAAAGCCCCAATATATGCAATTTTGACGAAAAAAGTGAGGAGAAAATAGAATATACAATGTTTTCATATCAGTATCATGAAAATTAACTTATCAGAAAAATATAAAGACAATATCTTGTTTTGGTATTCACATAATGATACACCTGCATTCTACATATATGACGTCACCAAAAGCACCAGGCACCTGTCACATTGCTCTTAATCTGTAAACGCACCAACGTACACACCTGTACATTTGAGTATGCAGATAAGTCTTATGTTTTTTTTTTTTGTGATGGTGTTCTGAAATTTGTATAACATCACTTTGTACTTCAAATGGGACCCACTTTTATTAATCTTTTTTTTTTTCAATATCCTGACAAAGTGTTTCTTAAACCTACTCTGCTAAAGTATGTTTCAATCTTTACTATGCATAACTACCATGTCAAAGTTTTCTCAGAAATTTTCTCAATCTCGTAAATTTGCCAAATGATGTATAAATTTGGGATTTCATTTATTCCTTTCTTGGTTTAATTTGCCAGCATTTTTTGTGATACCACATGTTTATTACCAGACTGTAAAGGCTGACAGTGGACCGTTCGATGAGGCTTCGGATGGTCGGTGGGATCTCGGCCAGCAGAACAGTTAAATAGTAACAACTGTTAAAGGAAGGATCCGATTTGAACTTTTTCTTCAGCTTAAGTCTGCCTGATTCCTGTTGTAAAATAAAACATGTACTGAAAAAAATGTAAATTATCAGCATCTAAGAAAAACAATATATAAAAAAACTGTCCGAACAAAATTACACTGTTTGAACTAAAGAAGAATTTTAGTTAAAAAAGATGTAAAAAAAATGTAGTTGAAGAATGCAATGACTGTGCATTCAATATTGTCACTATATGGCCCATATGACTGTCATGTCCAAGTTTTTATAAGGCCTCAACATCTCCGTTCGTTTTCAGCTCATTGGTACTAGAGGAACTTGAGAAGTTTAAAATCTGTTTCCAAGATGAAACCCATATCAGATTTCAAACGGAACACCGTCGCTAAAATGTATTTTTCAAAATAACTGCCATATTGGATTTGTGACAAAATTGAAAAATAACAACACTTGGTTAGGACTATCTCAATATCATTTTCCAAGATAACAACCATGGATTTCAGACAGAACCCGTTGTTTCTTGGTCAATACAATCCTCTAATCATTTAAGGCAGGTTTGAGCTAAATTCCACCTTTTAGAGGTCTGCACTGCATTCAAATCAAATTCATAAACAAACCTTGATTTCCTTTTACCTGGAAGTTGGAATAGAGGTCTGTGTTTTACATTCTATCAACTTTGTGATCATTTAAGGGTGAGATTTGAATATAGGATTAACCTTAATGAAGTAACATACAGAGTATGTACCTGCTGAAAGTTTGCAAACTGCAATATATCTTGAGTGTTCTGGGACATAGTGTCGGGCAAATCCACATCTTCTGTGCTGTCTTCTATCTGTTCAAACTGATTGTAATTTGATACTATGATTTAAATATTTCAATGTTTTTTAAACCTCAATATACAGATACTCATACATTTCATCAAGTTCTATGAACAGATTAATCCATTCATGTAATAAAACATCTTGTACATGACAGAGGTGATCAAAAAAATATTAAGACACCAAAGTGAAGCACCATCAACTGCATAAAATTCCAGAATACATATACATAATTGAACTTGTGAGAGATTTAATGAACCTGGTACACAATATCAACAAAATCAGATTTAAATTCTGTAATTCCGAACTTTACAACTTCAATCAGATAATATCAATGTTGATTAGAATGCCATTGAAATTATTTCTTATTAGTATGTTTGTTATTCGTGACTCAAAAAAATTGATTTACCCAGATTAAGTAACCATTTCATTATGTCAAGCTTTGAAAGCTGATCACGAAAGGGAAAATCAATCAAGTAGATAGGGATCTAGATCAGTATGTACCAAGTATTTCCCTGAATATTGCTATAATTCTGTTTCATTAATTAAATATCAATTGAACTGATCAACTTTCTTTTTCTTTTGGTGTTTAAATCTTTAAGTATATTTGTAAAACCTTTTGATGGAGGAGTAAAGATATGTCATATAGCATAATCTGATCTCTATTTCCACTTCAGGATATAATGGTGACATTTTTTTACCTTAAAACATCCAATATTCGTGTGTAGATTGATCATTTTGGAGAACAGTATAATGTTGAAATTGTTTGAGAAAATTTCATCTAATCCTAATATAAATGGACATTCGTGGCTCATATACTCACGTTTACACACAATGTGTTGGTCATTAATCTACAACCGGATTGCATATTCATCCCATTATCTTTATACAGTTCAAAACACAAATCAGAATGTCTACCTTGATTAACATGCCGGCAACCCTTTAATTCAAGACATTTTGACCGACCATGATTTACTTGGCAGGTTTTAAATGATTTGTTAGCTGGGTTTATCACACCAGAGCCAGGGTCTTCGTAAGGCGAGGTTTCTTTGTAATAGCTATGGTGGCTACCTCACTTAACAACATATGGGAAACCTGTCTCATGCCATCAAGAGTAATTAGAATACAGTTTCACCTTCAGGAATACAACAACAACAACACAACTCTTATCTTCTAAAAAAACATAAACTACCATGGGTAGGATAAACTTTACCTCTGAAGATACAGATAAACTTTTTAATTACCAGGTGACATAACTGTGAGATATCGTCATCAGTGATGGCTTTAAATGCTGCAGCTACAGCTTTGTTGTCAATTAAAGGTCGCAGGAATTCTTCTATTTCCCTGATGTTAGATTGAAGAGATAGTTCCTTTTCTGAAAATATAATTTCCCATCGATGAAATGATGTATCATCATGTAAATGAATACAACAAATGAAACAAAATCTTACGCAAAATTTTGAACAAAACATATTCTTTAATGACCTCTAGGGATGAAAATACAAATACTGTGATCTGATTGGTCAAAAAATGATTAGAAACACCACAGCACTCAATGAAAATATCTCTTATATCGTCATTGTATAATTCTATATTTCACTGTAATGTAATAAATATTACAAACCACCAAAAAAGTCCAAACTGTAATGCAGTACAACCTCTATAAATCCCCTTGATTCCTCCTTTGCCATTATATTGCCAAACTGGGTTACCTCAAGTGGTAACACCTTGTAAAGTATGGGTCCAACAATACAGGACTTTGATTCTTTTTTTGTCTCATTGAGAACCTTGCCTTCTGGTTTCACTGGTAAAGAACCCTTTCAGAACAATCAAGTACCATCAAAGATTAACATTTTAATGCGATATATCAATCCCAAGGCCACATGAGAGAAAATGAAAATGTTTACCAAAATCAATGGTGTCTGTATGTCAATGAAAAGTATGTGTAATTTCTTGTCTCCATCTTGTTTTGTCATGTATATGACCCAAGTTCTCAACAACATTAGAAAATATAAAAAACAAATGAAATATCACATCGTAGTATACATAACATGGATACAAACTTACTAACATAACATTTCAATTTAATGAATGATGACAAACAAACCAGCCTTGCCCCATTCAAATAAATAAGATGTATGGTATTACTTAAATCGTACAAATGCATCTGTTCCTGGTCCTATTAAACTGTCACTCTTGATGTTGCCTTCAAGCCTTCGTTTTTTCACCGTGGAACAGCTTCCGTCAGTATGATCATTGGGCATATCTGCTTCAACAATTTTATTGATGATGCAAGGAATAGCGCGTTGTGATTTCTTTTCCTTTATGTAACCCGATTCCATGTTGAGGTTCCTGGCAATAGAGATATAATCATTGGTTTACAGGATTATCTCAATATTCAATTATGCATATAATTATATGCTTTTTTCACAACGATGGAAAAACAGACAAATTGTCTGTAATATTCATTAATTCTTTGCTGAGGCATTGCCAAGAAGCAATCATAATGAAATCAATTTCCTATTTGTTAACTGTTTTAATTCTGCTCCATCACATTAACATTGAAGTGAAACACGCTAGAAAACTTAAGCAAACAAGTGTATCAGATAGTGCTAGGTAGCATTGAAATACATGGGTAACAAGTGTATCAGATAGTGCAGGGTAGCATTGAAGTTCATGAGTAACAAGTGTAGCAGATAGTGCTGGGTAGCATTGAAGTTCATGGGTAACAAGTGTAGCAGATAGTGCTGGGTTGCACTGGAGTTCATGAGTAACAAGTGTAGCAGATAGTGCAGGGTAACACTGAAATACATGGGTAACAAGTGTATCAGATAGTGCAGGGTAACACTGAAATACATGAGTAACAAGTGTATTAGATAGTGCAGGGTTGCACTGGAGTTCATGAGTAACAAGTGTAGCAAATAGTGCAGGGTTGCACTGAAGTTCATGAGAACAAGTGTAGCAGATAGTGCTGGGTAGCATTGAAATACATGGGTAACAAGTGTATCAGATAGTGCAGGGTAACACTGAAATACATGAGTAACAAATGTATTAGATAGTGCAGGTAGCACTGAAATACATGGGTAACAAGTGTATTATATAGTGCTGGGTAGCACTGAAATACATGGGTAACAAGTGTATTAGATAGTGCAGGTAGCACTGAAATACATGGGTAACAAGTGTATTATATAGTGCTGGGTAGCACTGAAATACGTGAGTAACAAGTGTAGCAGATAGTGCAGGGTAGCATTGAAATACATGGGTAACAAGTGTAGCAGATAGTGCAGGGTAACACTGAAGTTCATGAGTAACAAGTGTAGCAGATAGTGCTGGGTAGCATTGAAGTTCATGGGTAACAAGTGTAGCAGATAGTGCAGGGTAACACTGAAGTTCATGGTTAACATGTGTAGCAGATAGTGCTGGGTAGCAGATAGTGCAAGTGGGTGCAGGGTTGCACTGGAGTTCATGAGTAACAAGTGTAGCAAATAGTGCAGGGTTGCACTGAAGTTCATGAGTAACAAGTGTAGCAGATAGTGCTGGGTAGCATTGAAGTTCATGGGTAACAAGTGTAGCAGATAGTGCTGGGTTGCACTGAAGTTCATGGGTAGCAAGTGTAGCAGATAGTGCAGGGTAGCATTGAAATACATGGGTAACAAGTGTAGCAGATAGTGCTGGGTAGCACTGAAAAATAAGGGTAACAAGTGAAACAGAGAATGCATGTTAGCTGAATGGGTTGTAAAATATGTGAAAATGGCAGAAAATATTGACAGAAAATTTGAGAAATGCTAATTTACATGTCAACTGGTGATGATACAGAACATGCTTCAAAACAACAAAGAAAATATCAGCATGTCAGAAATCAAAATCATATTTAAAGAAACTAATGGCAAAATATGAACAAAAGGAAGATTTACATAGCAACTCCTTAACAACATCAGGTATTCCTTCAGACCAGTGAGCATATTCTACTTCATTGACAACTCCTGCCCTGTAAATCTTGGTCTATCCAGAAAAACAGTGTCACGTTCCCAAATGAAAGCAAAGTAAGAACCTGCTAATGCTAATGAGGTCTTTTAGTCGAGGTGGGTCACATGTTTCAACAATGAAGATCCATTGCATCACTGACAAGTCCTAGAAGGGTGGCAATCCTGTAGGAATGTACTTTAATTAATTATTTGGCCCTAGTGTACCTATAAATCTAAATACGTATTAAATGGTGTTGTTCATTGCTGTGTTTTTAGTAAAGTCTTAGCAACAGATGGAACACCAATTACAGATAAAGGATGCTTTAAAGTACTGGACCATGGCATGGCAACTGATATGCATTTACCACTCTCTGAATTCCTCTTCCAGGCTACTTCTTTTGATCCATGTGATGGTTAAATCTCTAGCAGGAGCGTTCATCATTGTCTCTTCAGTGGCGCCCACGCCAACAACTCCATCACTTCCAGCGTTGAAGCTCCTTTTTTCATCCGAGACTGATGAAGACACTGTTTTTCTCTCCTTTTCCGTTTCAAAAGAGAAAGTATGATTTTCGCGTTTTTGTAGAAAATCTTTCACCTGAAAAGATAAAAGCTTATCTCATGCTTTGTAAAAATAATCAGACAAGCAAGTTACAGCCCAAATACCAGTACCATGGGCCTCTTGAATAACTGCATGATCACAAGTTGTCAAATGTTTTCATCACACTGGAGCTCTGTGACCTTGAAAGTACATAGGCAATTATTTAATTTTTCTGCATAATCGAAGTAACAAAAAGAACTCAAACAGACTGTGTAATATGGACTAAAACTAAGGAAGAAATGAATCTGTATAGAATAACTAAGGAATATTTACAATGTTAAAAATAAATTACTACCTTGTACAAAGATAGGGGGAGAGGAAGTGAAAAAGTATAAATCAACATATTACATAGTGAGGTATTTGTCAAAATCAAATTGTTTTTCAATGCTTAATGAAGTAAAATAAAACAAGTACATGCTTTATGTCAATCAAGTTCTCATACTTCTCATATGAAAATAAAACTAAACTATGGATCAATATATTGGTGTCATTATAACATAATGCAAATTTCAAATTGTCATTTAGTAATTGGTGATGATTTCGATTGACAGCACTCGCCCTTTGTGATACTACACACTTAATGAAAAAGGTTGTTAAGATTTTGACATCCCCCTTTGACCATTATTGTAGGTTCAAGAAGTGTAGTAATATGAGCTAAAATAGTCCCAAATGCTTGTTGACAAAACACATCAATGTGTAAGATAATTTTCAATATTTCTTTTGATTGCGTGTTATCTCATATAGATGTTGTTAAACATATGACAGCATCACACATATGAAATGATTCGTAAATGTCATTTAACTCCTTTTCACGAAGGACAAGTGCGTTGTTAGTTTTTTTTATAAATGAATAATGAGGCTCTTGTGCTTATGACAACTTAAGGACGCTGTATTGTACACACCTCACATCGCCTTACCAGTATGAACCGGGGCATTCCCAGAGTGTGAAGCTGAGCCCGTATAAGTTTTATAATGATGTAAATCAAATGCCAAAATGTTAAAGTGACCTAAATTTCAATATAAGAAGTTCAGGTGACAAGTAAGAGTAGGAATAGAGCCTAGATGAAGGTCAAAGGTCAAATGCAGGTCAGAGTGACCCAAGTATAAGTTCCAGTGACAAGAAGTATAGGAGATAGAGCCCAGACAAGGAAGGAAGACTGAAAGAAGGAACACAAAAATATAAAACCCACCCCATCCCCTTTTGGTTCTCTAATAGGAGACGAGAAATAAGCAAGAACACTACTTCTCAAGACAAGGTAATAAAGAACTAAAATGTTGTAATGTGTCCTAGACTGTATTAAATGTGTAACATAAAAGACCACCCATCATTGCCAATTAAAGGTAAGACTATATATGTTAAACAAAGCCTTTGACACAGTTACAGCACAAAGTATAAAACTACTCACACTCTCATCTGTTGTAACATACTTAAATTTCCCCCAGAAAAGCTTTCTGAAAAAATTTCGAGGTTGTTTCCAAACAAAGTTTCCCAGCTTGATACCAGTCTCCAACGTTTCAACTGTTTTCCATTCATCCTTGTTATTTTTTTCCTCTTGAAGAATCAGTTTTCCAAATTCTACTCGGCTGGACATCTACAAAACAAATACAATGTGACATATCTGGTAACAGTTAAAATTGAAATATAGTTGTAAATTTTCATCACGTATCAGATGAAATTTGTTTCATTACAATAATGTAAGCTTTAACTTTTCTCAGAAAACTATACAAGACGTCTGACTGGGGTAAAGCACACAATAAAGCTGATAGGAGTGAGGCTAACACCGGAGTTTCTTTTTATCCAAATTTAATAATAGTGTTGTTTATAGGTTTCAACTTAAGGGTGAACCGTCATCAGAACACCAAATAGTTATGTCACTGACTTCTGTGTAAACATCAAAAAATGATGATGTCATAATTAAGTGCACAGTATCTAGAAAATAACTACAGCATAGTTTGCAGGAAAAACAAACTATCTGTTAGCAGTAAAGTATGCATTGTACATTAGAACTTTAATATCGGGCTATAAATGACGATTACAACAAAAAGACAGATGTAGCCAGGGGATTGTGCTTCTAGTTGGTGATAAAAGGAAGATTTCATTGAAACATATAACCAGGGTTTCCCATAATTTTGTCAGTAGTAGGCTGTGTAGTGAAAGTAGGAGGCTGGCGAAGCAAGCCGACCCGAGCCGCAACGCGGCTAGGTGGGGGTGGCCTACCGTGTATGTGTAGTCGTGTATGGAACATTATTACGGAACTGGATTGGTGTAGGCAGCCAAATTATCAAAGATGCCGGTCAAATTGGCCGGCGACCGGCTCTTATGGAAAACCCTGTAGAACAAATTATTTGTAGTCATTTAACACAAAATAGGGCATAAATGGGAAATATATTTAAAGACTGTTTTTTTTTTTTTTTTATGAGACAGAAGAACTGTTACAATTTGTTTTGTCGGCAGAATCATTTTATAACATTTCATCTGAGAAGATGTGACAGTTCTTCGGTCTTTTCAAATGAAAGAATTACAAACAATTACAATTTGTCATAAAATTCAGATGAAAAGAATATTCTGTGTGGGGCTCCCTCCTATGCGCATTATTGTACAACTGAGGTTAGATAACTAATGGTAAAAAATAAAAGATTGTTAAGATTCTTCTCATATTATTGTGTTTTTCTATTTGTGAACCCATGACATCTTGTAATGCAATATTCTTCTGTGTTAATTATTTATACTAGGGCAAGATATCTACTAATCAAAATCCCCCCCCCCCCCCCACCACTCCAATCCCTCTCTCTCTCTCTTTTACATGTCTGCATGCGCCTATTTTTTTCAGTCTTCATGATATAAAGAGGTATCTTAGATGCTTGTAGATAGAGTTTATAGATTTTAAATGTATTACATAGCAACCGAGAAAATTAATTAGTTTAATCATCAGGGACCAGATAATGTATATATCTTACATAGATGTAATATATATGTACATAAAATTCCTTTCCCAAACACCTGTAAGGATGTTTGAAAACGAATTGTTTTGTAATGGTGTTATATGTATACATAATGTATGCATGTCCTGTGCTTGCCTTGATACTGCTACTGCTGCTGCTGATGATGATGATAATGGTGGTGATGATGATAATAATGGTGGTGATGATGATGATGACGATGGTTATGATGATGATAAATGTTCATAAGAGTTAAACATTACAAAATATTTTTTGTCATATACAATCTAGGCGTAAAAGGCGCCACACGTCTGCAGACACAGCAACCGGAAGTCACCTAATTAAATGTTACACGTGTCACATACCATTGATATAAATCAGTCTTACATCTATACAAACTGGAGTAGCTTACAATGATGTTGTATTCAGTGAATAACTTACACTAGCGCCCCTTCTTCAAATTTCTGCATGGATAATTCTTCTTTCTTTTTTTGGCGATTTAGCATTAACGGGAGACAACCCTTATATAATGTTGCACAATGGCCCATCTAAAGTATGTGTATTTTAAGTGCGAGTTTGATAACTTTCAAGTGGCGAAGGACGCGCGGGGTGCACGGAAGGGGGATTTTTGTTTTTTCGTGGTCACGTTAGAAAATGTTTGTCTTTTTGCTCCCCCCTAACCCCACCTTTTTTCATTTTAACTTTTTAAAAAGGGATAACTTTCTTCCTTTTGCTAAATATGAAATACTCACAAATTTTGGAAAAGTCTGGATTATGTAAGGGGCACGTTATTCTGTTTTTTTGTTTGTTTTTTTTTAACATTTCTTTCGTTCTTTTTTATTTTAAATATGACACTTCGGGATGTTTCCAATATGTGCTATGTCAATCGACAACCGAAGCATGTACTGGTATTGGCAAAATATTAGCACCCTGGATCTTAAGTTAAGAAATCTTTCCGTAGCATTGTAAGCCATGTGTGCTTAGCACGCTAATTGATTACGTTTAATTAATTAGCTGTAAACTAGAAGTCAGGTAAAAAAAATCCTTATCTGCTCTAAGTCAGAATACAGAACACTCCTCCATGACAACACCATAATATTCTTCCAAAAGCAGATTAAATAAGCATTGAGGAGACCAAGACCTTTTATATAATTTGATGTCAGAAAAAAATATTAAACGGCCGTATCCGACATCATGTGTGTGTGTCGTCACACAAAGCAAGGAATCTCTGTCCAAGTGTCTTATCAAACATGCATTACAGATCGCTCTGATTATTTTCGGCTTTAGAATTTACAATGGGAACTGTTGAAAAATTATGCAATATTATATTTTAATTCCTGCCTCCAGAAATGAATCACGTAAAAAGTTAAAGCTACCGTATAAAAGAAATGACGGCGACTATAATTTGCCTTGTGTTAGAAGGGAGGTAACTCCTATATTTCTGTAAAAGATGAAAAAAGGAAAGAAAAATAATTTTCGTCCCAGTTTACCGTTGAAACATTATTATATTGCACACGACGTGATATATATATATATATATTTAAATATATTTTTCCTTCTCCTCAATAAGCAAGAAAATAAATTGTGTTTGTTGTAGGTCGAGCTTTCGGTAATATTTCATGAAAAAAGTCGTCACTCTTGCCATGGTTCATCCTCCTTGTGGTGTAGAACTGACGCATTGCGAGTTCGTCGTATAATTTTTCTTTTCCGTTAATCAAAATGTGCTGTGTTCCTATACGTTGGGTGAATTCGTGCGGCCATGTTTTGCAAATGAGACTTATTGCCACCCTCTCGCTAAGAACATCGTTTGTAGACGTTTTCACTAAGAAATTTAAAATAACTAAAGACTATTGATCTTGAAAAAGTATTTCATTCAATCGACATATCTTTCATCGATACATAAATTCTGAAAATGCAGCTTTATTGATAAGAAAGTCTATAAGTCTGTGATAATGTAAATATGTGAATGAAATATGTCACAATCTGACATCGATGTAACAATGAACAGAGCTATTTAAGCCTATGGACCCGTCAGTAGTTTTTATAGTAAGATAAATCCTATCGGCTGGTCAGTCGGTAATAGTGTTACCTGCTCAAACATAGGATTGCTATAACCCACTTATGTATAAGAAGGGTTATGTTCTCGGCTTAGTAATACGACCGATCAGAATTGATACGACTATATATTCTTAAAGTATTACTAAATTAAATCAAAAGTTGTATGTTCAAAGAAATACAATATGATGTCGCAATCTTATATAACAAGGACGTGTGCAGATCTATTGCCAATCTCTCCCAGAATGCATTGCGTCTCCCCAATAACCCGTAAATCAATAATTGATTAATTATTACATTTCGTATTGCGACTGCTAAGGAACGACAACTCTGGTAGCTTGGCCTTGTACATAAACCAGAGTCTTCCATATGATGATATCTGTAAGCATGTTCAAAACTTTATTGTTAACCGTAAACAATTTGTGTCAGTATATGTAAGTATATAGAGACATCTACCTGGCAATGGTAATGCCTATCTTTTGAATATGTTTACTTGTTCTTTAGAGAACACATTGATCATGTGATCATTTTCGTCAGATCATTTTTATAATATTTATGCAATGATAATGGTTTATGTTCAAATTTTTAAAAAATACTAGATAAAACTTCATGTATTTCAAATTTACTAAAAATACAACGTTTGCAATAATAATGTTTTTGTAGCCTATGGTTACGTGATAAATAAATTTCTTTGAAACGGTAAGTATCGTTCAGTTCCAATGATCTCTATAACATTGAAAAAAATTGCATAAAGATTAGGAAAAGTTTAAGAATTTTCTATTTAGATTGTCCCCTCCGAGACACCTAGAAAGTTTAATTAATGAGATTTCACATCGAAAGTCATTGCCAGGTATCCACCAAAAAATTGAAATCATGTATCTATCACTATGACACATTGAAACGCGTTAGAATGAGGGACGAAAAGAGCAACATGGTCCACCGAGAAACATTTCCACATGTAGTCTGTATTTAGTACAGTGTATAGTGCAGTACTGGAAAACATTCAAAACAAGGACACATCTCAATTTTGGATTCTTAAACTTCCGTATTTTTCAAAACTTCTTCATGGCAAAGATTACATAATATAAGAAACCAAATATCCGGAAAAAGTAAATTATAATTAAATGAAAAAGGATACGGAGTTAAATATCCGGAATTAACATGGTAAGGGAAATAACACTTATGACACAATTAAAGTATTTTAATACATATTTTGCAAATTAACCATCTCATATAGTTTGTATATAACAGTACACGTAGATCAGTAGGTACTTGAAACAGAACAAGGTTAAAT
Organism: Ylistrum balloti; assembly: GCF_031769215.1. Classification (NCBI taxonomy): domain Eukaryota; kingdom Metazoa; phylum Mollusca; class Bivalvia; order Pectinida; family Pectinidae; genus Ylistrum; species Ylistrum balloti. Next base: position 1,550,562 of record NW_026781961.1, read on the forward strand.
ATTTAACACGAGTTTCACGTCTATCGACCTCTACATACTTATAATGTATACTTGTGTATTTAATGACACGGCTACATTAAAGCTTCGTGTTTTGTTTATCAATATATACATACTGTACCATCATCAGTTGATATCATACTGGCGTCGCAGTCTTAAATGAAATTGTATACACACGGGACTATGGATGTACATTTTAGTATTTCTAATCTGTTTAGTAATCCATCTTCGGGTCCTTGTCGCCGCTGTCGGTGGCAATTACCATCGTCTGATCATGTCACTTCCGGTGAAAACACGCGTAAACGTAAACTCACAAATCTAGCTAACGTGTAGATTCTCTGCTTTATTATTCCCCACTGTTTTAAAGAAACTTGATAATAAATTATTCATGTATGCATCTGTTGAAATATTTACAAGTTCAATATTTCAGTTTCTGGATGTTTATCAATCTCGTGTCTGTAATCTTGTGTGCAAAGACTAAAATCGACAACAACAGAATAATGATGCTGATATATATCTATAGTAAAAAAGAATTCTTAATGATTTTCAGGTTGGGGTTATTTCTTTCGTTGTTTTTAAAATGATAAAACGATTCTCACATGAGAACGTGATATTATTTATTTAGATAAACCTAAGATTTATTCGGTGCATACTGTCAACATAGCAGAGGACATATATCCTTTTAAAACAACTGTTGGCAGTGACGTAGCAATAATGAATGCTTGTAGGCTTAGACATAAATTCGAATTAAATTGAGATTTTTTTTCTTACTATTGTTTCTGCTTTACTTCGCCCCTAGACCCCCCACCAGGTCTTCACCCCTGGACCCTGTCTTGATAGCATACACGCTTTAAAAAATTACTGCGCCACTGGTTGGTATGCATGTAATTTTTTGATACGTATGTATTAACACTTGCACGTGTTTAATCAATTTGATACATTATGAATAAGTCTACACATAATATACGTATAAAGTATAATTAATAATATTAGCGAGGTCGTATTTTCGCTATACCCAAAATAATTTAAAGATAACACGAAAGTTGATACTCTATAAATCTTTTAACAGTGAATGGAAAACTCAGAAAATATCTGCTTTATCTGTATATACTGACACAAATTCATAGACAGACTCGAAATTAAATATATTTATCGGTGAAGTAGCCCAAACCTGACAACCGCAAAATATATGCTTCGCGAAAATTAGACAATTATACGGTATGTGTTTTAACGTAAGTACTTGTAGCCTTTTGTGGCTATGCGTTGGGATGGTGTTAGAAGTCAATAAATATCACTTAAGTTTTATGACCGATACTGCTATGTTCAATAGACAAACAACTTTTATGATTCAGTTATATTGCTTTGAACGTGTTGCTTTAAAATTGTCACATTTGCATATTTGAGAAGAAGCTTGATGACAAATTACACATGGCTGCCTCTAGTTCATCAATATTTTAGAACATTGAGACAGTTCAGCTTATATATGGTTGTACATTTGTAGGTGTGTTGTAAGGTTAGTATACAACTAGCTGACACAGCTCAATTTACCCGGGATTAACGGTTAAAGGTTTTAGTGCTTAAATCGTTGTGATTAGACAATGGAAATTACCTTTGTTTACAATGGATTTTAATCTGCCGTTGTTAACGGGTCGCGTATCGAACCGAAGGAATGGTTTTCTCAACACTTGTTAAACATCGAAACTGATCGGAAAAATATCAGTTCGGGAAAAGAGAATGATTTTTGTGTATGCTTTTAATCATATCTTAAATGAAGGAAGACATCTCTATTTCTAGTTTTCTAAAGGAAGGACATCGTTATGTAAGAATTTGATTCTGAACTTGACGCAAGATTGATTATGACAAGCTCCACTTCCCAGCGTGCTCAATGAAAGGTGAGGACGCATTTGTGTATTATATCATTAAACTGTTACTAAAATTTCTAGTTCAAGGAAAAAATTGTTTAAATTTATGTCAAATTAACGAAAATCAATACGAGAAGACCAAGAGGAAATGTACATACAAATACATTTCAGTATTGTTTGATATATCTTACATGACATATACCAAATACATATATATTCTTTAAATTGCATTACACGTGTCATGTTTATTGATGTTTATTGTCATATATATATATGTAACTGCTAGTTCTAGGATAGCGTAATACGGAATACTTCGACTTACATTTTACTCATTTTGTTTGATCTTTTAACCAAGGTAATTTTCACATCTAAGAAACCGATGATTTGAGTCTAAACCAGTAATATTTTAAAAAGACACGATGCACGTGCCACGTACTTTAAATTGAGAGAGTGTAAATATCTTCCCTTATTCAATGTCTTTTCGACACAGGATATCTGATGCACGATATCATCGGATCATTTTCTTGGTTTCGGAACAATCCAACATGATATAAACATTATACATATGAGAATGTCGTGTGGTAAACAACTGACTGTTGGATAAATGTATGATATATATACTATTACTGGTATGTGACCTTCTGGTCTTTTGATTGGTTAAGAAGTTGAACTTTGACCAAAATGACACTTTACTTACTCGTAGAAACTGAGTAGATTATGATTGATTTGGTAATAAATTGATTTTTTAAATAAATTTCTTTCAATTTATAGCTTTGAAGATATTACTGCCTATGATTTTTAATGAATTATTCTATTTTTGTGTATTTCTGAAATTGTCAGTTTTGAATATCGGTTAACGGCATTTCACCACGCACCAACTGATTTTCTAAGAAAAAACAGGGTTGGCACAAAATAAGCGAGTTCATCCTCAACTAAACAGGTTTTTATAGGAGAAACAGATCACAAAAACTAGTTAGATATATTTTTATCTCAAGTTTGCTATGTTTTAAAAGTTAAAAAAAAAAAAAAAAAAAAACTAGGTTTACGCCAACAACCGCTCGTTGAATACTTTATTTCTAAACTGCGTGTATCGACGTTTTTTCTTGACATGCACGTCAGAACAGAGAAGTAGGCATTCAAATACATAATTACAAAAGCTTGAATGAAGCAATAGTCTTGCTCATAATATGAACTCTCCGACGTAACGATCGTACACGAACATACCCTAATATTTGTACTCGTATAAAATAAGATAATATGTTACCACCGGAAAAAAGCCTGTAAAAGATGAAATATCAATTACTGTGTAGCAGTCAACAATGGCGACCTAAATCACATTTCCGGTTCAGTGGAGAAAACTAGCTAATTCTCTAATACAACAGTTCCTGGTAAACAAAAGAAATATCATTAGATGTGATTCATCAACTACAGGAAACCGTATTCTGGCTGTCAATTCATTTCATATATCGATAACTGGCCTCGCCAATAACATGATTTCCTTTAGACAAGTCAACACTTTGATCAGTCACGTGTGCGAAAATCAATATGCTTATCTATATTTAGATATTCTTTACACTACCCTGTATGTCAGAATTCACGACAAAATTTAACATCTACTTGTGTAACATACCGATGCATATAAATGTATAGCTATTTCAGACCCAAATATTTCATCATATTGCTTCAACCAGACATTTTCTAATGCAGGTCGTGTCAAAAGAAGCACCCCGATGTTTGATTCAAGTTTCCGAGTTTTGTCGTAACCTCGAATGACATGTACACATACTATGTATATTTTAATCATCCCTCGTCCGCTGAAAGGCTGAAAACCCGTCCGTAGTAGTGGACTTCAATCCCGTTGAATATATGAATAATTAATAACTCAATATTCAAAATGTTTACTTTTGAATTTTAAGGATCGCATGACTGAGCTCCCTAACTATAGCGTATTTTAACGCTTTTTGTGGTTGACTAGATTTTTATTTTTACTCACTCGTCTAGAGTTTCACTCTTAAGGCTCCTAGCATCAATGAAAGACCACAGCGGTATGAAACAGCCGTACGATACAGTTAATATGTAAGGATATTCATAGTGGCGTATTTTGCGCATTCTTGACAACATTACAAGTATTTTTTATATACATGCTGTTGTAAGTTTTCGCTCTCAATTTACGGGTCATTTCGCTGCAAGAGAAACCGAGTTTCCAACCACGAAAATGGAACCTAAATTACTTACTTCTTTGTTCCAAATTATTCAAATTGTATAATGAATCAAGATTATTTTAAGAGTGATCTAATGGAATTTGAAATCAGATCCCCGTTTACACGATGTCCTCAGTACATCAACGGACGATCTGCACTCACGTGACTTAACCTATGGGTTAAGTGATTGGTGTCATTATATGACAAATTAAATGCTATTTAAAATGGAGTCCCAACTTAAAAAAAAAAAAAAAAAAAAATCTAATTGTCATTTTGCAGTTCGATGTCTATCTATATACACGCACTGTACATAAATATTATATCTAACATATGAATGACTTTATTTGTGATGAATAGCGATCAACCACGCGCTTTCAATAACCGCATGAAGGTAATGTATATATAGTTAATCAACCTTTAAAAGTCAATAGACCCATGGATTAATATTCATTAATTTCATTTTCATAGCTTTTTTTAATATAAACAGAACAGGCATTCTCAGTTCCAAACGTTTCGCTGAGAGTTTTGACTTGACAATATATCAAATAGAGGAATTCTCATTTTGCAAATTTGAATTATACAATTATTAAGAGTATCATTTTTAGATTTATCATTTAATCAAGGCTCCTGAATATTTGCAAATGGAATAGATCATATCATTGTTTGGTGCTTAAATTGTTTGTTTACTGGTGTCGTTTTTGTATGTGCTGCCAAATAATTTTTATTCACTCCTACAAAACTACTCCATTAGACATGCCAGACACACATGTATATATATGTGTTATCGTTGACTTTGACATAATTTAAAATCAGCGGACACGCATCATTTCCGAAACATGACCATTTATTACAAATTTCGACTCAGAATTATTATGTTGCTACTGAAATTTTGACTTGTTTCTACTTGGGCAAATTAATCAAATATGTCTTACACTATTACGCAATGTTGTATCAATTTGAATGTGTGCCAAAGTTTTCCGGAAATCAATAGAGTATTTCAGAAATATTAACACTACAAAAGATGCTAATTGTAAGACAAATACAACAAGAAGAACCTTTACAGATGTAGATAAAATTATAAAGGCACAAGTCAAAGAACAATTATTGACAAATGATGAAGTTTTAACAATAGCTTAAGGGGATCTTTAATCTCCAAACTCATTTACATATTCAATCTCCCAAGTCCTTTTCAAAGCCTCTTAATACGTTGATATCGCCCTATCCCGTTACGTACACGACATGTATACCGAGCTTTTAAATTGATAAGTAGTCTGTTTATACGAGAGGATTTTTAATAAAGTTTATATTTATTTAGTCATTCAGTAGACAAAATGAACATTATCGCCACCTACTTGAATAAATCCCAAGTCTGGGATTTCAATTGCTCGCGGTTTAACTAGACAAATCAGGCTTGTGTGGTCGAGAAAAATTGATAACTGTCCGTCAGTTTGGCCATTTTGTAATGTGTCTATCACCACGTTTTTTGTGTTTTATATATATATATATATATTGTTTATTCCGTTCAGTTTTAGATGCTATATGTTATATTCTGCAACGTATTCAAATATGCTTTATGGGGTTATATGACGAGTGTTATGTCGTAATACCAAGCGAATTTCATGATTTGCAATACATTACAATGGGTTTATTCAGAATTACAAATACTGTGAGATGATTTAGGGAACGAACTGTACAGTAGAACTGTGTCGTTGAAGGTTACAAATGAACAGTGCAATGGTTTTGTTGAGAGTTATAAATGTACAGTAGAATTGTTATGTTGAGAGTTACAAATGTACTGTAGAGTGGTTTTGTTGAGAGTTACAAATGTACTGTAGAGTGGTTTTGTTGAGAGTTACAAATGTACTGTAGAGTGGTTTTGTTGAGAGTTACAAATGTACTGTAGAGTGGTTTTGTTGAGAGTTACAAATGTACTGTAGAGTGGTTTTGTTGAGAGTTACAAATGTACTGTAGAGTGGTTTTATTGAGAGTTACAAATGTACTGTAGAGTGGTTTTGTTGAGAGTTATAAATGTACAGTAGAATTGTTATGTTGAGAGTTACAAATGTACTGTAGAGTGGTTTTGTTGAGAGTTACAAATGTACTGTAGAGTGGTTTTGTTGAGAGTTACAAATGTACTGTAGAATTGTTATGTTGAGAGTTACAAATGTACTGTAGAGTGGTTTTGTTGAGAGTTACAAATGTACTGTAGAATTGTTATGTTGAGAGTTACAAATGTACTGTAGAGTGGTTTTGTTGAGAGTTACAAATGTACTGTAGAGTGGTTTTGTTGAGAGTTACAAATGTACTGTAGAGTGGTTTTGTTGAGAGTTACAAATGTACTGTAGAGTGGTTTTGTTGAGAGTTACAAATGTACTGTAGAGTGGTTTTATTGAGAGTTACAAATGTACTGTAGAGTGGTTTTGTTGAGAGTTATAAATGTACAGTAGAATTGTTATGTTGAGAGTTACAAATGTACTGTAGAGTGGTTTTGTTGAGAGTTACAAATGTACTGTAGAGTGGTTTTGTTGAGAGTTATAAATGTACAGTAGAATTGTTATGTTGAGAGTTACAAATGTACTGTAGAGTGGTTTTATTGAGAGTTACAAATGTACTGTAGAGTGGTTTTGTTGAGAGTTACAAATGTACTGTAGAGTGGTTTTGTTGAGAGTTACAAATGTACTGTAGAGTGGTTTTATTGAGAGTTACAAATGTACTGTAGAGTGGTTTTGTTGAGAGTTATAAATGTACAGTAGAATTGTTATGTTGAGAGTTACAAATGTACTGTAGAGTGGTTTTGTTGAGAGTTACAAATGTACTGTAGAGTGGTTTTGTTGAGAGTTATAAATGTACAGTAGAATTGTTATGTTGAGAGTTACAAATGTACTGTAGAGTGGTTTTGTTGAGAGTTACAAATGTACTGTAGAGTGGTTTTGTTGAGAGTTACAAATGTACTGTAGAGTGGTTTTGTTGAGAGTTACAAATGTACTGTAGAGTGGTTTTATTGAGAGTTACAAATGTACTGTAGAATTGTTATGTTGAGAGTTACAAATGTACTGTAGAGTGGTTTTATTGAGAGTTACAAATGTACTGTAGAGTGGTTTTGTTGAGAGTTATAAATGTACAGTAGAATTGTTATGTTGAGAGTTACAAATGTACTGTAGAGTGGTTTTGTTGAGAGTTACAAATGTACTGTAGAGTGGTTTTATTGAGAGTTACAAATGTACTGTAGAGTGGTTTTGTTGAGAGTTATAAATGTACAGTAGAATTGTTATGTTGAGAGTTACAAATGTACTGTAGAGTGGTTTTGTTGAGAGTTACAAATGTACTGTAGAGTGGTTTTGTTGAGAGTTACAAATGAACAGTGCAGTGGTTTTATTGAGAGTTACAAATGTACTGTAGAATTGTTATGTTGAGAGTTACAAATGTACTGTAGAGTGGTTTTGTTGAGAGTTATAAATGTACAGTAGAATTGTTATGTTGAGAGTTACAAATGTACTGTAGAGTGGTTTTGTTGAGAGTTATAAATGTACAGTAGAATTGTTATGTTGAGAGTTACAAATGTACTGTAGAGTGGTTTGTTGAGAGTTACAAATGTACTGTAGAGTGGTTTTGTTGAGAGTTATAAATGTACTGTAGAGTGGTTTTGTTGAGAGTTATAAATGTACAGTAGAATTGTTATGTTGAGAGTTACAAATGTACTGTAGAGTGGTTTTGTTGAGAGTTATAAATGTACTGTAGAGTGGTTTTGTTGAGAGTTATAAATGTACAGTAGAATTGTTATGTTGAGAGTTACAAATGTACTGTAGAGTGGTTTTGTTGAGAGTTATAAATGTACTGTAGAGTGGTTTTGTTGAGAGTTATAAATGTACAGTAGAATTGTTATGTTGAGAGTTACAAATGTACTGTAGAGTGGTTTTGTTGAGAGTTACAAATGAACAGTGCAGTGGTTTTATTGAGAGTTACAAATGTACTGTAGAATTGTTATGTTGAGAGTTACAAATGTACTGTAGAGTGGTTTGTTGAGAGTTACAAATGTACTGTAGAGTGGTTTTGTTGAGAGTTATAAATGTAAAGTAGAATTGTTATGTTGAGAGTTACAAATGTACTGTAGAGTGGTTTTGTTGAGAGTTACAAATGTACTGTAGAGTGGTTTGTTGAGAGTTACAAATGTACTGTAGAGTGGTTTTGTTGAGAGTTACAAATGAACAGTGCAGTGGTTTTATTGAGAGTTACAAATGTACTGTAGAATTGTTATGTTGAGAGTTACAAATGTACTGTAGAGTGGTTTTGTTGAGAGTTATAAATGTACAGTAGAATTGTTATGTTGAGAGTTACAAATGTACTGTAGAGTGGTTTTGTTGAGAGTTATAAATGTACAGTAGAATTGTTATGTTGAGAGTTACAAATGTACTGTAGAGTGGTTTTGTTGAGAGTTACAAATGTACTGTAGAGTGGTTTGTTGAGAGTTACAAATGTACTGTAGAGTGGTTTTGTTGAGAGTTATAAATGTACAGTAGAATTGTTATGTTGAGAGTTACAAATGTACTGTAGAGTGGTTTTGTTGAGAGTTACAAATGTACTGTAGAGTGGTTTTGTTGAGAGTTATAAATGTACAGTAGAATTGTTATGTTGAGAGTTACAAATGTACTGTAGAGTGGTTTTGTTGAGAGTTACAAATGTACTGTAGAATTGTTATGTTGAGAGTTACAAATGTACTGTAGAGTGGTTTTGTTGAGAGTTACAAATGTACTGTAGAGTGGTTTTGTTGAGAGTTACAAATGTACTGTAGAGTGGTTTTGTTGAGAGTTATAAATGTACAGTAGAGTGGTTTGTTGAGAGTTACAAATGTACTGTAGAGTGGTTTTGTTGAGAGTTATAAATGTACAGTAGAATTGTTATGTTGAGAGTTACAAATGTACTGTAGAGTGGTTTTGTTGAGAGTTACAAATGTACTGTAGAATTGTTATGTTGAGAGTTACAAATGTACTGTAGAGTGGTTTTGTTGAGAGTTACAAATGTACTGTAGAGTGGTTTGTTGAGAGTTACAAATGTACTGTAGAGTGGTTTTGTTGAGAGTTATAAATGTACAGTAGAATTGTTATGTTGAGAGTTACAAATGTACTGTAGAGTGGTTTTGTTGAGAGTTACAAATGTACTGTAGAGTGGTTTTGTTGAGAGTTACAAATGTACTGTAGAGTGGTTTTGTTGAGAGTTACAAATGTACTGTAGAGTGGTTTTGTTGAGAGTTACAAATGTACTGTAGAGTGGTTTTGTTGAGAGTTACAAATGTACTGTAGAGTGGTTTTATTGAGAGTTACAAATGTACTGTAGAGTGGTTTTGTTGAGAGTTATAAATGTACAGTAGAATTGTTATGTTGAGAGTTACAAATGTACTGTAGAGTGGTTTTGTTGAGAGTTACAAATGTACTGTAGAGTGGTTTTGTTGAGAGTTACAAATGAACAGTGCAGTGGTTTTATTGAGAGTTACAAATGTACTGTAGAATTGTTATGTTGAGAGTTACAAATGTACTGTAGAGTGGTTTTGTTGAGAGTTATAAATGTACAGTAGAATTGTTATGTTGAGAGTTACAAATGTACTGTAGAGTGGTTTTGTTGAGAGTTATAAATGTACAGTAGAATTGTTATGTTGAGAGTTACAAATGTACTGTAGAGTGGTTTTGTTGAGAGTTACAAATGTACTGTAGAGTGGTTTTGTTGAGAGTTACAAATGTACTGTAGAGTGGTTTTGTTGAGAGTTATAAATGTACAGTAGAATTGTTATGTTGAGAGTTACAAATGTACTGTAGAGTGGTTTTGTTGAGAGTTATAAATGTACAGTAGAATTGTTATGTTGAGAGTTACAAATGTACTGTAGAGTGGTTTTGTTGAGAGTTATAAATGTACAGTAGAATTGTTATGTTGAGAGTTACAAATGTACTGTAGAGTGGTTTTGTTGAGAGTTACAAATGTACTGTAGAGTGGTTTTGTTGAGAGTTACAAATGTACTGTAGAGTGGTTTTGTTGAGAGTTATAAATGTACAGTAGAATTGTTATGTTGAGAGTTACAAATGTACTGTAGAGTGGTTTTGTTGAGAGTTATAAATGTACAGTAGAATTGTTATGTTGAGAGTTACAAATGTACTGTAGAGTGGTTTTGTTGAGAGTTATAAATGTACAGTAGAATTGTTATGTTGAGAGTTACAAATGTACTGTAGAGTGGTTTTGTTGAGAGTTATAAATGTACAGTAGAATTGTTATGTTGAGAGTTACAAATGTACTGTAGAGTGGTTTTGTTGAGAGTTATAAATGTACAGTAGAATTGTTATGTTGAGAGTTACAAATGTACTGTAGAGTGGTTATGTTGAGAGTTACAAATGTACTGTAGAGTGGTTTTGTTGAGAGTTACAAATGTACTGTAGAGTGGTTTTGTTGAGAGTTACAAATGTACTGTAGAGTGGTTTTGTTGAGAGTTATAAATGTACAGTAGAATTGTTATGTTGAGAGTTACAAATGTACTGTAGAGTGGTTTTGTTGAGAGTTATAAATGTACAGTAGAATTGTTATGTTGAGAGTTACAAATGTACTGTAGAGTGGTTTTGTTGAGAGTTATAAATGTACAGTAGAATTGTTATGTTGAGAGTTACAAATGTACTGTAGAGTGGTTTTGTTGAGAGTTATAAATGTACAGTAGAATTGTTATGTTGAGAGTTACAAATGTACTGTAGAGTGGTTTTGTTGAGAGTTATAAATGTACAGTAGAATTGTTATGTTGAGAGTTACAAATGTACTGTAGAGTGGTTTTGTTGAGAGTTACAAATGTACTGTAGAGTGGTTTTGTTGAGAGTTACAAATGTACTGTAGAGTGGTTTTGTTGAGAGTTATAAATGTACAGTAGAATTGTTATGTTGAGAGTTACAAATGTACTGTAGAGTGGTTTTGTTGAGAGTTACAAATGTACTGTAGAGTGGTTTTGTTGAGAGTTACAAATGTACTGTAGAGTGGTTTTGTTGAGAGTTACAAATGTACTGTAGAGTGGTTTTGTTGAGAGTTACAAATGTACTGTAGAGTGGTTTTGTTGAGAGTTACAAATGTACTGTAGAGTGGTTTTGTTGAGAGTTACAAATGTACTGTAGAGTGGTTTTGTTGAGAGTTACAAATGTACGGTAGAGTGGTTTTGTTGAGAGTTACAAATGTACTGTAGAGTGGTTTTGTTGAGAGTTACAAATGTACTGTAGAGTGGTTTTGTTGAGAGTTATAAATGTACAGTAGAATTGTTATGTTGAGAGTTACAAATGTACTGTAGAGTGGTTTTGTTGAGAGTTACAAATGTACTGTAGAGTGGTTTTGTTGAGAGTTACAAATGTACTGTAGAGTGGTTTTGTTGAGAGTTATAAATGTACAGTAGAATTGTTATGTTGAGAGTTACAAATGTACTGTAGAGTGGTTTTGTTGAGAGTTATAAATGTACAGTAGAATTGTTATGTTGAGAGTTACAAATGTACTGTAGAGTGGTTTTGTTGAGAGTTACAAATGTACTGTAGAGTGGTTTTGTTGAGAGTTACAAATGTACTGTAGAGTGGTTTTGTTGAGAGTTACAAATGTACTGTAGAGTGGTTTTGTTGAGAGTTACAAATGTACTGTAGAGTGGTTTTGTTGAGAGTTACAAATGTACTGTAGAGTGGTTTTGTTGAGAGTTACAAATGTACTGTAGAGTGGTTTTGTTGAGAGTTATAAATGTACAGTAGAATTGTTATGTTGAGAGTTACAAATGTACTGTAGAGTGGTTTTGTTGAGAGTTACAAATGAACAGTAGAATTGTTATGTTGAGAGTTACAAATGTACTGTAGAGTGGTTTTGTTGAGAGTTACAAATGTACTGTAGAGTGGTTTTGTTGAGAGTTACAAATGAACAGTAGAATTGTTATGTTGAGAGTTACAAATGTACTGTAGAGTGGTTTTGTTGAGAGTTACAAATGAACAGTGCAGTGGTTTTGTTGAGAGTTACAAATGTACTGTAGAGTGGTTTTGTTGAGAGTTAGAACTGTACATTATAATAGGTTTCTTGAGAGTTAGAACTGTACATAAGAATTGTTATGTTGAGAGTTAGAACTGTACATTATAATAGGTTTCTTGAGAGTTAGAACTGTACATAAGAATTGTTATGTTGAGAGTTAGAACTGTACATAAGAATTGTCATGTTGAGAGTTAGAACTGTACAGTAGAATTGTTATGTTGAGAGTTAGAACTGTACAGTAGAATTGTTATGTTGAGAGTTAGAACTGTACATGAGAATTGTTATGTTGAGAGTTAGAACTGTACAGTAGAATTGTTATGTTGAGAGTTAGAACTGTACAGTAGAATTGTTATGTTGAGAGTTAGAACTGTACATAAGAATTGTTATGTTGAGAGTTAGAACTGTACATGAGAATTGTTATGTTGAGAGTTAGAACTGTACAGTAGAATTGTTATGTTGAGAGTTAGAACTGTACAGTAGAATTGTTATGTTGAGAGTTAGAACTGTACATGAGAATTGTTATGTTGAGAGTTAGAACTGTACAGTAGAATTATTTTGTAGAGTGGAAATTAGAACTGAACATTATCATATATTTTTGAGAGCTACAAGCGTACAGTGCTGTACATTGCATTGTTGTATGATATCGATACAGGGTTTGAAATAGTTTTAGTAAAACAACTATTTATTTCTGTCATACGTTCTTCGGTTTAGCGCTTTTGTACATTTTTTTTTTATTATTTGTGAACGATTTTTGTGCTATACACGTGTTAAATCTTCTATATCATTACATAAATAAATACGTTGATTTCATATTCGCTGCACAAATACAGAGCTAATATTATAGAAAGCAGCTACAATATATTACCGCGAGTAATTGCAATGTAACCTACTATTAGTATTTGATATTTTTTCAGCCTTCAGATCAAATGAAAATTCATTTTAGTTTAACTTTCATGTTAATAATTAAAACGTTTTAAATGATTCAAACGGGAATTTTAAATCTTTATATTAATTTATGTATATCTTAAGAGTATATGATATCAAGGTAGTTTTGACTCGAGAGAAAATATCGCCCATTATTCGACTTTGTGGGGTGTTTCATCGTATCGTTGTACCTTAATATCTTCATTGTATATGTCTACCAACGACAGTGTGTGTAAAAGTGGTGTATTTAAACGGGCACATTTAATTATCAACAGCTAATGTACACATTAAATGACATGATTTTATATCAATACATTGGCCGATTTAACCCTACTGTATACGAACTAAACTTACACGTATGATATCGCTACGTCCGTGGTGTTTGGTTACAGTAGTAAGCAATGTCTATTTTATTGAATAACTTTTATATTTATTTATAATTTCAGGTAGATCCGGCCATAAACATCGACCAACAATTGTCCCGTATTTCAATGTGTGAAAAGGCCAGATTTCACGCCGAGGGAAACAGAACACAGAACAACCACTTTTAAGACACGCATTTACTGCTGTGATTGACGTTCAATCTACAAATCTCCAGATTTGTTCGTGTTTGCCTGCACTGTAAGAGGAGATCGAATTTAATCTTATCAAGAATTTTTATATACTGAGATTTATAAGTCACCAACTTGTGCTATATACATTGTGTAATTCACTGTAAGGTTACCGAAGTATTTCGAGTATTGTTAGATTGACCGACACTCAATAGATACTTTCCATACCTTAAACATTTTCTAAAACTGACAAATTTTATGTAAGAATAGAATCTGCAGCTAAAGATAAAAAGGAAATCAAAGTTCAATTTCAATGAAATAACACCAAATCTTTTATAACGTTAAGTATATTTAAAAACATTTTCTATAAAGTGTAAATAACACCATCAGATATCAAGCACATTTATAATATTTAATAATAAGTTGTGTATAGAGAGGTTATAACCACATAAACACATACACCTATATATATTACCTACCCAGTCCGAGATTTATGATCTATACCTGTGGCCAAATGCCAGCCATACAAATTGTAAATAAATCGTGGTGTTTAGAAAAATGGATAAAGCTTTAATCAATTATAAGAAAACTAGCCATTGTAAATTGTCGAATCCTCGAGCAGACGGGCTCGCACATGCGCATTCTGTTGAATTCGCCGTCGATAGAGTTAAAGGATATCGGACGACACGGGCTTGTGTAAGAGGGGATCTTGACAGTTTAGTTAAATGTCCTGTATGCTGCACTTACATCCTTGTAACGGAGTCGGCCACAAATATGGATTTAGACAGGGCTAATATGAACTATAAATATGGGAAAGGAAGCAATTCAAATGTCCCAAAGCTTCTTCTTTCAGCTGAAAATGGACTCCGGAATTTGTGTGACACGTGCAGCAACGACGAACAGGAAGTCACGTGTATTGAATGTGATCAAAATCTTTGTTTCGATTGCACGAGAGTTCATTTAAAAACAAATGCAACAAGAAGGCACCACGTGACGGGTCTTGCAGATTCTGCAAGTTCGCCAAGGCGTGAAAATGGAGAAACTTCGGCCTTGACGAAGAATTTGCTTACATCTCTGAACGGTTTGACATCATCAACTTCAGCTCTAACTTCCGTGCTTGCGTCAGAAAGACCAAAGACAGTAAACCCTGTGACGTCACAATTACGTTATAGTGATTTGTATCAAAGAGGGAACTCACCAAGACCATCAGAGCAAAGGAAGCGGTTTGAGTTTAAGCAACTACGACCAAAGGGATGGGGGACTGATTTTAGTCTTGTCACTACGTTTGATGTTGGGAGTTACGTTCTGAGCATGTGCGCAGCATCACGTGATCAAGTTTGGATATCTGAAGCTATGTCGTCTGCCATACATCTATACAATATCGAGGGCCAAAGACTGAAGAGCATCAATGTGCACAGCGAGGTGAGAGATATGGCGGTCAACAAGGCTTCCGATGAAATTTACGTTACATGTTTCGCTAACAAAACCGTTAAAGTCATCAGTCCAGACAACAAGATTTCCAGTTTTCTTACTCTTCCACTTCATCCTGCAGGAATTGCCATAAATAGCTATGGGGATGTCGTAATATGCGGTGTAGAAGACTTTCGGCGGCGTTACCGACCGGAACAGAGAAATCGTTTATTGATATACTCGAGAGAAGGGAAACGGAAACGGGAGATCGAACATGATCAGATGGGTGGGAGAATGTTCAAATACCCGGAGTATATTGACATCAATATCAATGGTGATATGTGTGTATCTGATATAGAAAACGAAAGTCTCGTGATCTTACGTGAAGACGGGAGGATGAAGAACGTGTACAAGGGACCACCGAAAGGCACGCTTGACAAAACCTTTGACCCCCGTGACGTCAAATGTGATAAGGAGGGAAATATTGTTGTATGCGATATAAACAACAATGCTCTCCATCTACTGGACATTTCCGGCGATTTCACAAGAGTCCTTTTGTATGAAGAGGATGGAATATATTGGCCGGACATTCTGGCGATTGACCACCGCAATCATATATGGGTAAGGGAGCTTTGGCAACAGTCCGTTAAAGTTTTCCAGGCACTGGGAACTTACTGACCTGTCCAAGTCTGAAACATGTTCAAGTTTTCCATGCACTGACTGAGAACGTATATACCTACCTAGTCTGATAGGAGATATCAAGCGTTACCCAGTCCTATCACATCCTCTCCGTACAGATTGTTTTTCTATGTAGCCATATTTTGAAAAGGAAACATCTAGACATGCATTTCAAAGAAGTCACAACGAGCTAGGTTACGGCCAGTAGCCTATTTCATAAAATATTGCCAACGATGTAGTAAGGGCTTTGAAACGATATAAAACAAGTTTATAAGCATGTTACATACAGAGGGAGTCGTGTGTTTACTGTTGATAAATATACATGGTAAAATAAGGTATTTTGTATAGGAAATATCTTGTGTACAATGTAATGGTTAAAATCAATGGAGGCAAACATAGGTCGCTATTGCTTAGCTTAAGGGAGAGTGTCTCATCACAAAGAATTTTGCTTCATGTAAAGAAGAGTTCTTTTGTGTGCAATATTCGATGGTCGGTCGTTATAAAGCTATTAAATGAACGTATGAATTCCATAGAGATCAGTATCGGTATGTTGATATAGATTGCATTTATTTTGATTGTCTCCCTTGTTACATATTTAGTCCAAAAAATGCTGGTTTGTTTCATTTGTCAGAAGAGATGTCCATCAACAGAATATTTGGTGGTAATTTATCATTTTGAATTCATAAAAGCAGCTACTGTCTATGTTTACACTTCTTTACGTGTATTTTCAGGTATATATATATATGTGTGTGTGTGTGTGTGTGTGTGTGTGTGTGTGTATCTTGTTGTATACTTACAAAGAAAATGAAACCTGTTTTTCTATCATTTCTCATAATAAACATGTTGCGTTGTATTAATCATATTATCTAAAAGTCTAAAAAGTCAGTAGGAATATACCTAACAGGACGAAAATCATTAAAAAAAATCCAACACATACAGTTCATAACTAAAAATGCTTGATACATATCTATTTTGTCCCTGTTTAAATGTGTTCCATAATATCATCGGAGCACTTTTCCTTTAGGAATATAATTCTGTCAGGTTTCGTTTTTTATCTGATGGCTGATTTTCTTTCTTTTTAGCATAAACCCGTAACCACACACCTGGATTGAGTTTCTGATTTTTACACTGCATAAGTAAATATTTCTATTACGAATGCTTTTCAAGGGTTTAAGTTTTCCTTCAAACACATAGTTTAGATTACATAACAACTAGAATGGACTTTGATAATCAGAGGTACAAAACACTGATTAAAGATCTTGTTTAATAAGATGGTAATTCAATCTCGCTGGCATTTGATTTTCACTGCAATGATTGCATGGTACTTAAAATGGTGATCTTTTAATAACACAGACACAGGCCTTTTGATATATTTCGGTCCCTTGAAATTTCGTTTATAAACGCACTGTTCACGGCAACAGCGCGTTGGTCGAGACAGATTGTTAGCAGCTAACTTTCCATTAGTCAATTCCAGGGAGAAATGAACGCTTAGGGCAAGTCGTAGTGCAGTATACGTTAAATAGGAATCAATTTAATTGGTTGGTCAACATTTAGGAGTTAATGTGATTTTATATTGGCTGAGTAAATAAACACTGTACATGTATTAGAACAGTTTACAAGCTATAGTAATGTAATATGAATTTTTGTTTGTTTTCCTCATTGTTGGAAAATTACATTCAAAGAAAAAATACACACACATTTATAAGGAATATAAGTGCAAACATTTTCCCTTTCGTGCCTATCATAAAAAATGTACTTTTTTACTTCAAGCTTTTGGTAATAAAAATTATTGAAAACTTGAATGTAATTAGGATGAAGTATGACTATAATTGTCTTCTGGTTCCTGTAAGGTTGATTTTTATTTGCTTCATTGTGTCTGTGATAAGTTGTCTGTTTATTATATGAATTATTGGTGTCGATTAATTTATTGACTATGTTGTTTGTTTATCATTTCTGTGCAAAATAATTCATTAAAATGTATGTAAACTTACTACTCTGAGTTAAAAACTATTTTGAAAACAAGTCTTTTTGTTAACACGAATTTATGTCCAAACCATTTTATAGATTTGCTTTCGAGTATGATAATTTTATTCGGGGTAGTTACAGCCCCTTAGGTCATAAATTGTATCATCTACACATGTGTACATAATAAAAATGAATATCAGAAATAGAAAGAGCACGTGCAATGATCACGGTCCAAGGTGCGTATACCTCATTTGGTAGGCTATTACAATCAGGGAAAGCTTATGGGAATACCTTTGGTATCCTCACAGTATCTACTTTCCTGAAATTATGGATTGTGTGAACATGACATTCACATAGGTAATGGTAGAATTAAAAAATTAAGAAAAAAAAAAAAAATTGTTGTAACGCTAAACGGTAGCTTTAACATGGCACAATAAATTAACAAGTGAAATTGATCAAGGACAAAGTACAATAACAGGAAAACATCAGTGTATGCTTATTAACCAAACTGTGTGTTGAGGTGGTCTTGCATAGAGAGCAAAATACATTGCATCTTTGGTTATGACAGCACACGCAGCTCATGTACTTAAACAGAAAGCAATTTGTTGTAACGCTAAACGGTAGCTTTAACATGGCACAATAAATTAACAAGTGAAATTGTAACTGAAAATCAGCATCAGCAACTGAAAGATGAATGACGACGACGACGACGGCGACGACGATGATGTTTTGTAATTTTCATGTGCCGTATTAAAAAAAATCAGGAAAAATATTTGTATATCCCCTGTCTGGTTATAACAGCTAACACACTTGGATAGAAACAAAGCTCGGAGCACATAGCTAAACAGAAAAGAATCTCTTACCAAAATTGAGATTTATCGAGGTTGTATTTGTCAAGAGATGTGAGTTACAAGCCAGAGCTAAATCAAAGATTGTCACATATTTTGTTTTAAAACAGAGATAGAGACCAAGCCGAGGTGAACCTAAATATGAAATATGAGAAGCATTAATCTTGTACCTTTGTAAAATAGCATTAAGAATTGTTTAAGAACGAACTGACAACGGACCAAGGACGAAAGGCGATTGACATATGAACAGGAATAGCACACGTTCAACTTTCCCAGTCAAGTTGTCCATAGATTTTAATCAGGATGTAGGTGAAAGAGTTTGAAAAGACTTAACACGTTTCTCTGCGTGGTTTATCTGTCTAATTTGTTTTAAATATTGATTAATAATGTACATACCGTCCAAATTTCATCAAGTCTATGCCAAAATGATAAAAAATATTTCCTCTCCACTTGATATTAGATTGACTCAATAACAGACATCTTGGAGAGGCATCGACAAGAGATCGTGACGGTACACTCATCCAAAATTGTTAGTACATTTCTTTCAAATGGATATAGAGGTATCATTTTCTGTAGAATCATCCAGTTGTGATATTTAGTGGATTAGCATCAAAATTCAGAATTCATGGGATTAGATCATGGAAATTATCTTATATAAATGTGTTATATAACTATTTTAACTATTTAAAATTATCAACTGCATATGCAGCACTCAACTTTCATGAAACTAGAAATATTTCCTAATGGAAACCTATCAGACCATAATCTACATAACATTGAATTGAATTTACATCATTGTATGATGATTCAAAGTACCTTTTTTGTAATTAGAATTATGTCAGTACTAGTTTGAAAAGTATATTTGTGAGGGAGATGTTGACTGTTTTCAAGAGTCAAATCTGTAATATAGTAATCACATATCAATTTAAAAAAAGGTTAAGACTGATTCAATACGTCCTATACATTGGCCAATGGGAGTTCAATTTAATTCCAAAATCTTTTATTCATCACAATTCCATAGAAGATTTATGTACAATATAAGATCCAGAAAACGATATTTTGAAGCATTTTCTTCAGATAAGTAATGTCAATAGAATAAAAGTTGTTATAACACAACCAGTAGAAGATCAGAGTGGGACGTTTCAATGACTACACGATCACCTTCATCAGACAAATGACCAGTGTGAAACATGCTGGCACTGATGTACGTAGTTTACGAGATGGTAAAGAAACGACCAACTCTTCCATCTGTATTACAAACATATGGGCACTAAAGTAAAAAATATTTTGAAAAGTCGATAACCAGAGAATAAATGTGCAAGAAGGTACGAAGAGTTATGGCTGAATCAATCTTTATGTAACAGAGGTCATTATGTAGTTCAATGCTACCACTGGGAATAACTCTGTTAAAGTTCCAGAGGCACAATATGACCGTCTGATCACGAAATGTATATGTTACGGTCCAGACAAGGAAACATACAAGGTTAGATAACTCTGAGATGCAATATATATCAACTTTATATTAGTGATACAGATAAGGCCAAGATAGAATAATCAAAAAGCAATAACTATAAGCTAGAGGTTGTCGAGAAGAGTGACATTATTTAATCAATAACCTGAGATATGACTTGACAATTAAGGAAAACAAAGGAAATAATTGCGCAAGGAAGGATATAATTCAAGGGAGACAATTTTAGTAAGTATCTCACTTCTATTCTTATCTGTACAATACATAAAGTATGTGTGTATGACTAAACAATTAAAGAAAGGAAACAATTGCGCAAGGAAGGAAATCATTCAAGGAAGACCATTTTAGAAAGGATCTCTCTTCGATTCTTATCTGTACAATACATAAAGTATGTGTGTGAAGTATAGCCAGTGTTGAGTATTTTAGCATATTTTAATAATCTGCTCCATTATTGAAGACCCAGAGTTACGGTATTTGATTCGTAGGTTACTTTTCTTGATTGGTGTGCTTTAACTTATCTTCATATAAAGGAATTTGATTTCTTCTCAGGGTCACAGAAACCCATTCTGTCTGAAACCTCAAGGTTTTTCTCTAGTTTGCGTTTTTGTGAATCTTCTTAAAGTGTAAATGTTACCCAAAACTTGAACACCTACACCACCGCGACCTCGAAAGCAAGTGTGTTTTCTTTTTTTAAAAAATTACAATTTTATGTTGTATAACATCTTAATTGATTTTAGAATGTACTCAATGTATTACAATATGGTACTGTAATTATTTAATAACATAGTTCATACCAGGGATATGCTTCTGATATGTGTAGGCGAAATGAACCTGCACTGTAGAAATACTAATACAGTCATGATACAATTATTTAGAGCTAGGGATGGGATGATTTTCGGTACTGACATTTGGGAAAACCAGACAAAAAGTATTGGTATTATCGGACGTATAATTGAAACTCGGGTAACATCTTTGTTTTTTTTTTTTAATTTTAAATTATTTCATTGAAACAAGTGTAATTTATCGTTTGAATTAACAACATTCTTTGATGTCAAGTCAATTCAAAAGTATTGTGTATGGGTCACGTCTTAATGCTCTTCTCAGGCGAAACGCCAAGACAAGAAAGCGATAGAGATATCATTCCAGCACCAGACAGTATGTCAAATAAGTTAGGTCAAACAGTAGTAGTATGTTAAACACCAATACGGCAAAACAAAAACAGCTTTTCTTGATAAAGTTAAATCGAAGGGCTATCGCGTAAAAATTCACCGAGTGTTATAAAAAAAAAAAAATAGGAATACCCACCAACAACTGTAAGTAATCAGGAACCAGATTTAAAAAAATATTGTTAAAATATACAGCAGCACACAAATGGGGTTTATTGTGTGATTTTCTCCTTTGGCTTAGGTGTAAAATTTTGCTCCCAAGGGTTTCACGGGAGACAATAATCATATATTGATAGTATTAGAGAACATCATGTTTAATTCTTTTCAAAGGATATTTTCACAAAATTCCTTGTAAAAGATGAGTAAGGTACGGGAAAGAAAAACATTCAAAATATTTTTTTTCAGAACCTGATTTCGATACAGTGAGATATGTTAGTTAAGCTGAGTATATTCTAATTTCGATAAACAGGAAAAAAATTGGATATGTCCGGTACATTGATATTTCCAAAGTATTGTATCACTGTCTTGATTTATATATCTATTCTGAAGAATATGAGCATACATGGTGATAATTGAAGATACAATTTCGAAACACAGGACTATCAAGTTATATTGCTTAACTACGTCTTTCAACATAAATGAAAACTAAATTATCATTCTAAAAATGAAGTAATAATGTTTTGCGCAAATGCTATTTCCGAACATGTGAGTACAATTTACGTTTCTAAACAACTCCGTCCGGATTGTGAGTTTTCCGGATGATCGCTGGTCCATTTTACATCATATTAAGAAATGAAACATTTAACTGAGTCAAATGTTACAAGTAAAGTTAAAGCATGCATGCTGTAATTTTGATATCAGAAACCATCGCTCAGATTGCCTAAATTGAGGGATTGATCAATTAAAATCTTAATGACTTGAAATCCAGTTTTAAAAACTCCTATCACACCACAGTTTCCGTTACATCTGATGAATAAGCATTTCAGTCTGTAAAAACCCGATAATTTTAAATTTCATTCGATGCGGTTTCAAAGATAATAAAATCGACGACCTAAAGTTGTACGACTTATCTCCCATTGACATCATCTCTGTCGTCGCCAATCTGCCGTGATGAGTAAGGAAGTATTCAACATTATTGCTGAGATTTGACTGCAAATAAATAATTAGATTTAGATTAGAAGTTTTAATATCCCAAAACGGCTTATCCGATGAAAAAAGTCGCGTTTTAATAGGTAGTACATTACACAGATATTAACGGCACAAAAACAGAAGATATTTTCTTGAGGAATAGCCAAGCTAAGAAAGTGGCCTATATGTTATGCCTATATTGAAATGGTCTACATTGGAATTTGTTAACTTTTATATGATTAGTTTTCAATCCATTATCATGTAGATATAGTATGTACTCGTTAAAACACCAAAAAGTTTGATGTTGCACCAACCTGCCCCGCCCATATTGGATATGGGAGTAGCCGATCATCTGAAAATATCGGTTTAAACGTAATGATGCATCTCTCCAACTTTTTGGCGGGGAAATATTCACTATTTTGAGCTTTGGATGAACCTTAGCTCCCTCTATTGTCTCTATGTAGATCTGGTTACCATCCAATTCAGGTGATCGCTTTTCATTTCACTTTGTCCTTGGCATTCCATACTACTTTAATGATTTTGTAGCTTTCCATTACCCGTGCGAGCTAACAAACCGGTCACATAATCGACATGTGTCTTATTGTAAGCGAAATGGGGGTCTACAAAAACCAAGTCGAAAAGGAAATTAAGACACGATTCGAAGAAGAAAATAAATTTGCCCGCTCGTCAAAACCATTTAAACAAAGACACAGATAATGAAGCATTAAGAGTATGCTGTTGTAGTCCTGTCGCAGGACTCACGGACTCATTTGATACACAAATACGTGCAGTGCTTTTTGGAATTGCTGGCTAGGCTGACCATTCTGGGAACATAGAAAATATAGGCCGTTACAAAGAAGACGTTATCAATTACTGATAACCAAGGGAGATAAGCGCGTACACTTCCACCGTTGTCTGAATTGGTGAAACATGAAAATACGAAATATCTCAAAATTGGCATTGAAAAAAAAAACTACGCCATTCTTTTATGTACGTTGTTGTTTTACAAATTTGCTTAAGATGATGATGAAGGTTTCTTGTCGCCGGGCAGAGTCCAATCGACGTGTGTCGATTCTCTGGCGACGTAATGAGGGTACTGCCCTCATGGGTTGGAGTCGTCCAGGGTTGACTGTTCTGTTACTTGGAGACTCCCGTGGTCTAAAGGTAATCTTGTGGTGATGTGTCTGGACTTCCAGCGGTGGAGGGGGTCCTTGTCTTCTTTCCTGCCGAATCTCTAGTCTGTCTCACTATGATTGTTAACTTGGTTATGGGAAATTTAGAAGTCCTTTCCTTATAGAATGAAAATGACATTAGGCCGAATGTTGTTCTGTTTAATGTGGGCTTATTCGGGCTCCTGGGCGCGTTAAGCGCCTACTCTTGTTATCGATAACCGCAGGAAGAACTTTTTCGTGGGAGGTTGGACAATTCTCACACGGGTCACCGTTTATAGTCCCATCCACCGAACTATGATTAGTTGTTTGTTTGGCGATGTTGTAAAATTTGCCGTTGTACGTCCCATCTGGTTAATTTTCCGATCACACTGCGGGTAAACTTATCTGATTTTTTAAAAAATCTATGGCTTTCTGTATTTCCATTCTGTTCCTTCAACATACACTAATTTATCTTTCCAACTTGTGCCTTATTGTTCTTAGTGTGCTTGTCTTAAAAAGGGGTTAGTGTTGGTTTTGGCGAAAGATGTTAGGTTGAAGAGGAAAGTGGTATGTTATTGTAAGGTTATTCAGTATAGATAGCGGGATTCTCTACTCAAGGTGGGGTGGGTGGTGGTAGGGTTAGGGTGGGTAGGGTGATTAGGTTATGCTATGTGTTTAGCTGGTGTGACATGTTAGTAACATTTAGAAAAAATAATGTAGACAGAGGATAGAGGGATAAAAGAGGGGCTATGAAGTATTACTATCAGCTTGGAAGTCTCCCGACATTACTTAATGTCCGTAAAACGGCTCCTTTTTAGCCCCCCCCCTCCCCACCCAATACCTTAAACGATATTCGAAAATACGCTATCTTATATCTAAAACAAAAGATTGCGGTTGGTGTTATGTGTTGGTTCTATGTCAATATCAGCGTAATAAGTTACTGTGATGTTTGTTGCCTTATTTGTCATGTGAATGAGCGTAGGGATGGGGTATTGTTTTTGGCGAGTGTGTTTTGTTTTTGATCTGTATAAACATGTGTTTGTTGGGTTTTGGTTGGTCATATTACACTTCGTCCAGCGTTGAATAAATTGCTCTGTATAAAGTCTTATCGAGAGCCATTAATCACCACTGTTCTACCTATCCGGGTTCCAGAAGCTACCAGCCAATGTACAAATCCCGAATCCGACTGATCAGCAGTCAATGACCGTTGTATCGTGTTGGTGTAGTTAATGCATGTCTATTTGTTTGTAAGAGTTACCTCCCTTCTGATGCTTGTGGGCTACGTAGTCAGTTTGTGTTAGGTATATCGGTATCAATTTGTGTATTTCTTGTTCTATTGGGCTAGGTTAAAATATTGTATGAATGCTGTTTGTGGATACATTTAATTTACCCAACTCTTGTAGAAATGCTTGGCGTGCTGTTGTATGTTTGTTAAACCAGAAAAAGATATGGTCTATTGTTGCAGTGACGACAGTTCGGTCTTTTCGCACTTTGCTGATGTTTGCATTTAATTTAGTATGGCCCAATCTGAGTCTTGTTATAATTCTATCGTCTTTTCGTGTTTGTCCGATTTTTAAAAATATTGTATTGATTTTTGTTTTGCTACTACTCTCCAGAGTTTATCATTACTGCTGATATTCGTTCAAAAGTTTGTCCACGATCGGTCTATTGATTTATTGAAGAAACTTCATCTTTGGAATGATCTGCTTTACAAAGAATGAAGTTTTTATCTAAAGAGTTTTTGCTAATTTATATGCATAACATTATATCTAACACACAAGGAACACAGATTTTGTAAACAGAATGAAGTATATTACGTCATATCTGATCAAACCAAATGTACAAGAAATAATTGTTCTTTTTTTAAATTAATCTGTTATTTCAATTGCACACATAAAGTCACTGATATCACAGGTATGATCACTTACGTGGGAAGTTATTGTCGTTCATCAAAAAAGCATTCGTAAGAAAATTACGGTCTACACAAGAAGTTAAGTCCTCTGCTACAAAACGTCCTGATCCTTTCATTGTATAGTACAAAAATCCTGATCCTTTCAGTCTCTGTTGGTTTCTTCTGGTTTTTTCCCCATTTTTGAATAACACAAACAGTTTTCCATCTACACTACAGGTACGGTCTACACAAGAAGTTAAGTCCTCTGCTACAAAACATCCTGATCCTTTCAGTCTCTGTTGGTTTCTTCTGGTTAAGTCCTCTGCTACAAAACATCCTGATCCTTTCATCACTTTCCTCTTCCTTATGCTATCTATTTCCGTCACACGATGTGAGAAGTTACATATCACATGGCGTGTAAACTCCAAGTCTATGTACTATGTCAATATCGTCCTTACTTATCCCTATTTTCAGTTTGTCTTTCACTAGCTTCACGATCTTCCCGACACATTCATCCACTGTTTCATTCTTACTGGAGTCATCAAGTCCCACTATGTGAATTGCGTTTTCCCTTCCATGTTGTTCTAAGTCATTTTGTTTATTTTCCAGCTGACAATGTCTATCATCTGCATCCGCTAGTTGCTATTCATATTTGCTAACTATTTGTTTCAAATCATCATTCTGCTCTTCCATGTCAAAAATACGGTCCTCATATTTCTCTATTTCCTCCCTCAGATTTAGCATCTGTTCTTTCATGTCCTCCTTGAGTGCAGGTAGTATATCAAATATACTGTCAAAGTTTTCCTCTGTAGACAGGTGTACAGATTTTCCTTTGGAGATGTCACTAAGTCTTCCTGAAAAGGAAACTCTGTGTCCTTTACTGCTGTTCACACTCGAGCTCCTGGTAGAAGTCATATTCACAAAAATAGTATACGCAAAACACTTCAGTCACAGTATAATATAAGCAGGCAGTCACACACAAGTAAGGTGTGAGCTACCTGTAAATGTCACCAAGTGCAGTATAGCTGCTAGTGGTCAATATAGTGTTCACTGGACCATAGTGAGATATGGTTCAATCCAAAACGTTCTTCCCCAAAAGTCTGCTTATATATATATATATATATATATATATAACAAAAAAACACCACAAGTACCACTAATGTACTATATATAGTTTCAAATAGCCACTGTACAAAATCCATAGCAAGTCTGTATTTCGCTGAAATGAGGCAGGTTTGTTCAGACACCAGAAACACCATCTCTGGTCAGATTTACTGTCCTTGACCTCCCCGTATTGTTATTTCTTAACTTAAAGATTATAGACAGGATTTAGTAAAAGGTTAGGTGCAGTTAGCTTGATGGTTCAGAATGTGGTTGTACGATTCCTGAGAGTGTGAGGGAATGACACAAAAACTATGAAATTCTATCAATAGGACATACAGCAAGGTACGGATACACACAAACTAAGACACTCCCGAAATACTATGATACAGTAACAAAACACTAATTTCTCTCGGATATTTTGGAGTTGGATCTCTCTTGAGGTATCTGGGCGAGCGGTATCTGTGAGGTATCTGTGGTATGCGATGCTTAACAGTCGAAGTTAAACAGTGTGCTTAAATGGACTTGGGACTTATATAAAGTCTTTGTTTGCTTGTTTCTTTGCTAGCTTGATTGTTTCGTAAATTGGATTGTAGACGCTGCAATTTCATCATGGAAGAGCAAGGTAATTGGATTACCTTAAATTGATGAAGGGCAAAGTCGTTACAAAACAAGACGTTTCAAAGTACCCAATTAGGGGTCGCCGAACAGTACGCTACGGATCTTCACATGTGCAACGACTCTAATAACTGAGTTCTGGCGGCATATAACTACTGACAATCAGCGATATCAGCAAAGACGCCAGGAGAGTTTCTAAAGACTTTAGATGCTCTGGTAGTGTATACGTAAATAACTTTCCTATTTGCCTGTTTGCATGGTTTATCGCCCCGTGATTGAGGCGGAATCTCCTTGAAGTAGCTGGTGGCTTCCTAACTGTGAACAACATAGTGAAGGACCGTCTCGTGTCATCTAGATCAATGAGTGTAAACTGTCTTGTCACTCCCATGACAGCGAAGGTCGGTCCGTTTCTTACATTCCTACACACGTTTTTTTTAATTTGTACCGAACAGCGTATAAAGTTAAAACACCGTGAAGCAGACAATCGGTCAATCGAGACTGACCTTAAGTTATACCTACTGAATTTAATTTGAAAACAAATACAAAATACTTATATGCACTAAGCATGTTTAAGTTGCTACAAATATATTTTAAACTCAAAGTTATCAATATGTTTACAATTTAAATGCCAATATAACATATGCGGTATCACAATAATGAACATTTCATATACGTTAGGCTGGTATATAAATATTTTCAATTAAAATATTCAAGTATCAAGTATTTGTCATTATGCCAGGGTACCTTTGTCACTCAACCTGGTGTTATACAAGAAGGTCCAGTATGACTATAAGTAGTTATAATGACTCAACCTGGTGTTATACAAGAAGGTCCAGTATGACTATACGTAGTTATAATGACTCAACCTGGTGTTATACAAGGAGGTCCAGTATGGCTATGAGTAGTTATAATGACTCAATCTGGTGTTATACAAGGAGGTCCAGTATGACTTTAAGTATTTATAATGACTAATCTTTAACGCGGTTGTAGGTTATTTTCATGTATATGACGAAAAAATAACAATCTATGTGGGGCCCATATGTTAACCCCACCTGTATAACCAAAGAAAGGAAAAGTGGTGCAAATCGGTGACTGGTTGGCAGGTTAAAGTTTCCCGTCTCCTTAGCTCGTCCTGTTTCAAGACGTTTTTACAAGTATTCGGACAACGTACAGTTTCACAAGTTTAATACAACGTAGCATGAAGGTTGGACTCATGCCCGATTGGAGAAAAGTCTGATGCTTTGCAAATTTACACAATACATATACAGTTGAAACCCCTTGTCTCGAAATCGCTTGAATCGAAATTCTGTTGGAGTCGAAATGATTTTCAAGTACCTTCACTGCAGTTAAATTATGAAATCAATACTTTTGCTGGCCCTTATTTACCCCCCTTGTTTTCTGATTAGCAAACATTGAATCTAAACAAAGCAGACATAATTGAATGATTGGCAGGTGATGTCTAGCAGGACAGGCGACAAATGTGGCGTTTAAAACAAAAGAGGTCCACACAGGTGACTTCCCAAGTAAAGATTTCCTCAAAGAATTCAAAGTTGTGTATAAAATGTCACTATGTTACAATAATAAATTCATTTACATTGTTACTAAGAATGCTTAACGACCATTTGTTTACATTGACAACCGCTGACATGTGGGTAAATGGAATGGTGAAATGCAAACAGAGCATTTCGTAGTATCGGCTAGACATGATTGTATATGTATGTCCTCTAATGAGATAGCCACCAGCTACCATAAATAGACCCCGCCTCCAAATGACATTGGTGTTTTCGGGGAAATGTAACAGACCAAAATAATATTCTCTGTAATCTTTTGTTAATAATCAAAATGTTGAGTTTAAATGCAGTTCTCCATACTCCATTGTTCGTTGTGATTATTGACATGTCCTTTCCGAACCTTTTAAGTCTAAGCGTTTTTCATTTCTTACACGTGAATACACCTGCTTGAGATATATTTTATATATATTTAGACTACTCTGTGCAGTATATTGTATATCAGTTCAATTAAAGCTGTTTGTTTTTTAATATTGAATCCACGAAAACAAAAAGTATGGATTACTTGATAAAAGTCTGATGCTTTCCAAATTTACACAATACATATACAGTTGAAACTCCTTGTCTCGAAATCGCTTGAATCGATATGATTTTCAAGTCCCTTCAATGCAGCAAAATATGAAATCAATACTTTTGCTGGCCCTTATTTGCCCCATTGTTTCCTGATTAGCAACCATTGGATCTAAACAAAGCAGACATAATTGAATAATTGGCAGGCGATGTCTAGCAGGACAGGCGACAAATTTGTCGTTTAAAACAAAAAAGTTCCACACAGGTGACTTCCCAAGTAAAGATTTCCTCAAAGAATTCAAAGTTATGTATAAAATGTCACAATTTTACAATAATAAATTCGTTTACGTTGCTACTTAGAATGCTTAACGACCATTTGTTTACATTGACAACCGCCGACATGTGGGTAAATGGAATGGTGAAACGTAAAAAAGAGTAGGTCGTCGCATTGGCTATAATTAACAGCAATATATAATCCGCCTTGTAAACACATTACAGTGCATAGCAATAGTGTGTCACTCATAATACCATTTGAGTTCCGGCTGTCGACTAGGATACGAGTAATATATTCATATAATGCAATCCTGTTTTCCTTATAACTGGTGAGTAAAAACTGTATGTCATTGAAACGATAAAACCTCACTGTAATTCCATTTTTGTCAAGTTATTTAATTACCAGGTATATTGGAGGTGCAGGTATTCCCCCAGGGATGTGAGTGAGAACAACAGCATTTGATGTAATTGTAGCAGGAATTATGATACTGTAAATGAACAAGTGGCTTTATATATCCAGCTTTTATTGTATTCGGTATTTTGCATTTCAAATTTAACTCATTCTGTGCTTTTCTATTTGTTTTAAAAAGTTAACTCTTGAGACAGTATCACGTATAACTATTTTCTTCTTTGATGAATTATTCTTGAGAACTGAATGAGAAAAAAAATGTCTATTTACTCCTTTTAAAATGTATAAGCTATAGGCTAAATTCAGACCGGCGCGTTATGTAAATTTGCTGAAAGTAAATCCGTTGTAATAAATTCATTTCTTTTGTAACAAAGTATGCGTAACGATCATTTGTTTATATTGACAGCCGCCGACATGTGTATGAATGGAATGGTGAAATGCCAACAAAGCATTTCGTAGTATTTGCTTTACATGATTATATATGTATGTTCTTCAATGAGACAGCCATCAGCTATCAGAAGTAGACCCTGCCTCCAAATGACATTGGTGTTTTCGGAGAAATGTAACAGACCAAAATAATATTCTCTGTAATCTTTTGTTAATAATCAAACTGTTGAGTTTAAATGCAGTTCTCCATACTCCATTGTTCGTTGCGATTATTGATAAGTCCTTTCCGAACCTTTTAAGTCTAAGCCCCGACACGTGGGTAAATAGAATGGTGAAATACAAACAGAGCATTTCGTAGTATCGGCTACACATGATTGTATATGTATGTCCTTTAATGAGATAGCCATCAGCTACCATAAATAGACCCCGCCTCCAAATGACATTGGTGTTTTCGGGGAAATGTAACAGACCAAAATAATATTCTCTGTAATCTTTTGTTAATAATCAAAATGTTGAGTTTAAATGCAGTTCTCCATACTCCATTGTTCGTTGCGATTATTGACATGTCCTTTCCGAACCTTTTAAGTCTAAGCGTTTTTCATTTCTTACACGTGAATACACCTGCTTGAGATGTATTTTATATATATTTAGACTACTCTGTGCAGTATATTGTATATCAGTTCAATTAAAGCTGTTTGTTTTTTAATATTGAATCCACGAAAACAAAAAGTATGGATTACTTAATAAAAGTCTGATGCTTTCCAAATTTACACAATACATATACAGTTGAAACTCCTTGTCTCGAAATCGCTTGAATCGATATGATTTTCAAGTCCCTTCAATGCAGCAAAATATGAAATCAATACTTTTGCTGGCCCTTATTTGCCCCATTGTTTCCTGATTAGCAACCATTGGATCTAAACAAAGCAGACATAATTGAATAATTGGCAGGCGATGTCTAGCAGGACAGGCGACAAATTTGTCGTTTAAAACAAAAAAGTTCCACACAGGTGACTTCCCAAGTAAAGATTTCCTCAAAGAATTCAAAGTTATGTATAAAATGTCACAATTTTACAATAATAAATTCGTTTACGTTGATACTTAGAATGCTTAACGACCATTTGTTTACATTGACAACCGCCGACATGTGGGTAAATGGAATGGTGAAACGTAAAAAAGAGTAGGTCGTCGCATTGGCTATAATTAACAGCAATATATACTCCGCCTTGTAAACACATTACAGTGCATAGCAATAGTGTGTCACTCATAATACCATTTGAGTTCCGGCTGTCGACTAGGATACGAGTAATATATTCATATAATGCAATCCTGTTTTCCTTATAACTGGTGAGTAAAAACTGTATGTCATTGAAACGATAAAACCTCACTGTAATTCCATTTTTGTCAAGTTATTTAATTACCAGTTATATTGGAGGTGCAGGTATTCCCCCCAGGGATGTGAGTAAGAACAACAGCATTTGATGTAATTGTAGCAGGAATTATGATACTGTAAATGAACCAAGTGGCTTTATATATCCAGCTTTTATTGTATTCGGTATTTTGCATTTCAAATTTAACTCATTCTGTGCTTTTCTATTTGTTTTAAAAAGTTAACTCTTGAGACAGTATCACGTATAACTATTTTCTTCTTTGATGAATTATTCTTGAGAACTGAATGAGAAAAAAAAAATGTCTATTTACTCCTTTTAAATTGTATAAGCTATAGGCTAAATTCAGACCGGCGCGTTATGTAAATTTGCTGAAAGTAAATCCGTTGTAATAAATTCATTTCTTTTGTAACAAAGTATGCGTAACGATCATTTGTTTATATTGACAGCCGCCGACATGTGTATGAATGGAATGGTGAAATGCCAACAAAGCATTTCGTAGTATTTGCTTTACATGATTGTATATGTATGTCCTCTAATGAGATAGCCACCAGCTACCATAAATAGACCCCGCCTCCAAATGACATTGGTGTTTTCGGAGAAATGTAACAGACCAAAATAATATTCTCTGTAATCTTTTGTTAATAATCAAAATGTTGAGTTTAAATGCAGTTCTCCATACTCCATTGTTCGTTGCGATTATTGACATGTCCTTTCCGAACCTTTTAAGTCTAAGCGTTTTTCATTTCTTACACGTGAATACACCTGCTTGAGATGTATTTTATATATATTTAGACTACTCTGTGCAGTATATTGTATATCAGTTCAATTAAAGCTGTTTGTTTAATATTGAATCCACGAAAACAAAAAGTATGGATTACTTGATAAAAGTCTGATGCTTTCCAAATTTACACGATACATATACAGTTGAAACTCCTTGTCTCGAAATCGCTTGAATCGAAATTCCGTTGGAGTCGATATGATTTCCAAGTCCCTTCACCGCAGCAAAATATGAAATCAATGCTTTTGCTGGCCCTTATTTGCCCCATTGTTTCCTGATTAGCAACCATTGGATCTAAACAAAGCAGACATAATTGAATAATTGGCAGGCGATGTCTAGAAGGACAGGCGACAAATTTGTCGTTTAAAACAAAAAAGTTCCACACAGGTGACTTCCCAAGTAAAGATTTCCTCAAAGAATTCAAAGTTATGTATAAAATGTCACAATTTTACAATAATAAATTCGTTTACGTTGATACTTAGAATGCTTAACGACCATTTGTTTACATTGACAACCGCCGACAAGAGTAGGTCGTCGCATTGGCTATAATTAACAGCAATATATACTCCGCCTTGTAAACACATTACAGTGCATAGCAATAGTGTGTCACTCATAATACCATTTGAGTTCCGGCTGTCGACTAGGATACGAGTAATATATACATATAATGCAATCCTGTTTTCCTTATAACTGGTGAGTAAAAACTGTATGTCATTGAAACGATAAAACCTCACTGTAATTCCATTTTTGTCAAGTTATTTAATTACCAGTTATATTGGAGGTGCAGGTATTCCCCCCAGGGATGTGAGTAAGAACAACAGCATTTGATGTAATTGTAGCAGGAATTATGATACTGTAAATGAACCAAGTGGCTTTATATATCCAGCTTTTATTGTATTCGGTATTTTGCATTTCAAATTTGACTCATTCTGTGCTTCTCTATTTCTATTTTCATTGCAACCGTGTGATAGGTCATTGAATTAAGATATTTAATCTTAAGACTGTAATTATTTTATTACTGTTATTGCCTGTGCATAATTCGAAACTAAATATAAGGCTGATTTTTACAAAATGTTTTATTTAATCACAAAATCTTCATAACACAGCTATAAGTACAGTGTTGATAACGACAAAATTAATTGATTAATATTGATTTAATACTCGCTCGTCTAATTACGGATGTAAAGTGTCAAGTGACAAAAGGACAAACCATAGAAAAAAATTATTGATTTATTTCTAGAACCCTCATGTGATCTTATTATCATATGATTATCTCATTAGTTTAACAACGGGATAAGGATGCATTTAATGTTATATAATGTTACAGAAAAAGGAAGTTGTTTATCATTAAGGAAAATTATCTTTTGTATCAATGACATAATTCTTTTGTTAATGATATTTTTCTTTTTGTAGGTAACTATTATTTCCAACGTCGTCAAAATGGCTGCGACAACACATTCAGAAGGTACGTACCTCACTTCTTATAATGTGTGGCGATAATGTTCTAATAATAATAATATTCTTTAATGTTATGCTTATGTTTAGCATTAAACCATAATGGAGGGATGGTAACAACATATGCTAGAAAATATTGCTGTCGTCCAAACATGTAAACAGGAAATATCAAAAGTATAATGTGTATATTTCCTTTTTTTGTTATTTAGTTGGACTGACGGACTTAAAATTTGTGCCGATTCCTAGTGCAATTTCATGTCTGAAGGTAACAGAACCGTATCATGAAGTCAAATATGTACAAAAAAATCGCACTAAGTTACAAGATAGTAGTATGAGTGGCATACTATTGCATTGTCAATTAATTTATGCGCTTAATATGTGTGTATCTACATATCAATGTACACAGATAAATATATCTTGCATTGAAAAAAACTTTTTTTTCAACAAAAAAATATGCAACATTGTTAAACAATTCTATTTTATTACACGCTTTTAAATACTGTTAGATACCAAATTACCTGATAATCTTCTTCAAAGATAGTACAGTAGAATAAAAGAAATGGGCAAATACAATGACATGAAGGAATTTTTAGCATACACTTTTGTGTTGTACGTAAAAGTAACTTATTTCAAGTTGCCAAATAAACTTATGCACTGGGGAACCTGTCAGTTAAAAAGATACTTTCAAATTATTCCAAAATAAGAACTGTGTGGTTAGATGACCTTTTCTGCAACATTTCTTTGTTATTTAGAACAGTTATATTGAAAAAAAATCGTGGCGATTCTAATTTAGTTGAATTCGCGGTTACCTTTATTTTTTACGAATTTTGAGTCCACTAAATGACACATATGGATCATAGTGGTGAGCAAACATAGAATTTCAGACTGACTATGATATGTAATCTTACAGAAATAGATCTCGAAAAAAAATTCATAAAATAGAATACAGGCAAACGATTCGATCGAAATAATTTGCATAAACTGTTGCTGTAAATAGAATTAACAAAGCTAAAGCATAAGATAGAAACTGTTATTGTAAATCATTTATCTAACAGCTGTATTAGATGAAGTCATTTATGTTATTTTGTTAGACAAGAAGAGGTTGAAAGATTTGGAACAAGCCATTGAGCAGAAGAACGTCGAAGCAGCTATTGATATCCTGAAAGATGGTGGAAATTCAGCAACATTTGAATCAAATATGAGACATTATAAATGCGCTGATACCGATGATACCATACTTCATTATGCAGCAGCGTCCTTAAGCGAAAAAGAAAATAAAGTTATTGAAGAAATAGTAAAAATATCACCGGAGGTGCTAGCATTGGAGAAAAAAAACAAGCACCAAGGGCAAAATCCATTGCATATCCTCATAGTTAGGAAACAAAACGAAACACTGAGAAAAATAAAAGATTTACTATCGCTATTCGATAAGAAAGTTTATGTCTGGGAAAGCATATTCAAACCAAAAGTAACAGGTGAAGCGTTCGAAGACACCATCATGAAAGGCGAGCTTCCATACATAGTGGCAGCTCTTACATTAGACATAGAAACTGCCAGAATTGTGATCGAGATGACAGGTACATACATCCAACCACAGAATAGCAAAGGTAACACGGTGTACCACTGTCTGGTAGAATATGCCTCCAGACACCCAGAAAAGATACAAGAAGTGGAGGCCATGTGGTATTTCCTTTTGTCTTTTGTACCCGATAATCCAAGTGATGAAATAGACAAAGCTAGGCAAAGCGCTCTCGGGTCTACGAACGCATTTAGACTTGTTAACAAAGAGAAGATGCGACCATTGCAGATGGCTGCTAAACATGGTGTATCGAAACTGTTCAACGTGATACTGGACCACGAGAAGATTTCTAACGTCAGAGACAGACTTTTTGACTCCTATCTGTATGATATAACTGTCATCGACAGTGCCACTCATTTCCGGAATCAATGGGATCAAAAGGAAGACACGGAAAAGAAACCGGAAGACACCATTGGGACAACCGCGAAAAGAACACAGGTGACCCCATCTGAAAAGTCTCCTGCCAACAATCGATTATCAGATGCTAAGGAAGAAGTTGGTCAGGCGGAAAAAAAGGAAAAGTTCCAGTACAGTGCAAGTGTATTGGAAATGATATGCAACGGAAAGAACTACAAAGCTGTCTTTGAAATAATAAGCCAACCTGCGATGAAGAAGTTGATAGAAATGAAGTGGGACAAATGCAAGTGGTGGCTGTTATTTTGGGGAGTGATCCATGTTTTAATAATGACTTTTTACAGTATATTCGCGGTACAATGGTCGAATGTAGCTGTACCCTTCAACTCCACAAACCCTGACAAGACAAGTGTCCCAAACACCTTTGTGCTTGCCTCCTCGATTATACTCACACTGTTGGGTATTATCTATTTCATTATCACTTTATTGATTATAATAGGAAAACTTTTTCGTCCAAATTGCTGTGACTACTTCACACATGACCTCGAATATGCCATACTACTGTTCTTGTTTTCTGTCGGTCTTCTCATCGATCGAATTTGGTATTTCATCGACGTGGAACACAGTGCATGGTTCATTCTGATCTCTGTTCTTTCGGGCTGGTGGTTTATCATTTTCTTTCTCCGTCCTTTCAAATATATCGGTTTTTACGTAACAATGATGAGAAAAGTAATTTACAACGACTGCCGTAGACTTTCTCTGTTTATCTCTTTGGATATCCTGTCTTTCGCTATTGTTTTCCAAGTCTTGTTTGATGGTGAGCACATAACAGATGTTAACGATGGTGAAGAAGAAATAGTGTTCACATTCAGAGTTTTTGGTTTATTAGTACAAAACAATATCCGGTTGATGTTGGGTATTACAGATCTTGAGATCCTAGATAAAGCTCGGGAGCCCGTTTTGGCCTATGTAGCTTACTTGGTATATGTGATAATGACAACCCTTATCCTTTTGAATTCTATTATAGCAATGATTTCAGAAACGTGTGCCAAAGTGCGGCAACACAAAGGCGCATATTTCCGGATCCAGCGACTCTCTGTTATACTCTCTTTGGAAGACATTTCCTATCTTTCATGGCGTAGTGGCTGCTGTCTCCCAACTATACCATTTGAACAACGACCTGTTTCGCTAGGTGACAAGGTACAATATATGAGGTATTTCGTAAATATGATTAACAAACAATGGGAAACTGATAGTCATGAAACCAAGTTTCTGACCCCCATCCAAACATCCACAAAGAATACGGAACCTCTTACCATAAACATACAACAGCCTTTCTATGAAGAACGTATCGATGACAACAACATGACTGTCAGAGTACTAAGATGGAATGATGGCTCTCCGGATACTCATATGTAGCCCGTGTAGATTATGTCTTTTGCCATAAGATGGCGTTCTGATGAAGAATAAATTCAGCGAACATAATTGTGATTCTGACTGAATATTATTGGAAATTTATCCCACAACTACATCTGTTTCATAACTGATACGCCATGTGATAAACTTCGCAGCAATGTGGTATTGGTTTTGTTGACATGATGAGGTATGTAACCACTTTCAAAGCATCAACACGACCATCGATAATCAGCTTATAGTGACCCAGAAAACCCATACTACATTGAAATAAATACAATCACCAAAAATTTGACACGCATGAGTCTCAAAGGCAAATGAGAAACTGGGAAGCGCTTGACGAACCATTCAGCGAGGAAGTACCATACTTAGTTGAGAAGTTACACATACACTGAAACCTGTACCTAAGTTGGTATGGCTAGGCCTAGTAATTATCTAGTATATTGTGTCTACAGAAGATGAAAATTATCATTGGAAAATGTATATCCCAAAATTATAGAATTCTATTTTGGTCTATTTTTTATCTACATTGCTGAAAGCCACAATATTTGTTAGATAAACCAGCGGTGCCTAATATTTTTCTATACAGTTAGACTTTACATGGATCAGGCTTAAAACTAAGAGTATGATGAGATATATAAGTAAGGGCCATTGAAGATGGTATTCCTGTTTTAAATGACCTTGAATTTTATTTGTGGTTACATTTCAAAACCATTTATATCCTACATGCTGTTTGCATTGTCACATCGCTTGAAGACTTATTCAAGGGTTTGCCTAGGATTTAGCATTCTCTCCCTCTATTATGCTACCGACGTCTTTTAATCTAGGCAATTATTTGGCATGTATACCCTATTAAACATGTATCTGGATCAAGTAGAAATCCTTAGGACTAACATCACATATTATAGTCAGATGATTTATTATGCAAGTTATGATCATGATGAGGAGGAGACGTTTTCTGGGGCATTTCAAGATTATGTTGCTTCTAATTACTTGTGCCTTATGCCACAGAAAACAGTTTAGTTGAAACACGGAACGAATATGGATATTTTTGAAAATATGTTGTCATGCTAATCACACCAGGAAGATTAATCAGATGTTCAAAACAAGAATTACCCTCTAATGAGTCTGATTCCGTATATAGAAGTCATAAATTTCTATTTTTGTTTCTCTTGGCAATATATATGGCCAATATCATCATAAAGACTTCAATGTAGTGTGAAGTATCCATATAACATGTAAAATCATCTTTCAGATAAGTTTTCGTCAATCAACAATTGAAAACATATGGGATTTGTACAGCGTTAATATAATGGAACAAGAATAAGAATAAATAGTATTAGCTTATGTAACAGTTGTTTTACGGTGTCGATTTATCCTGTAATTTAAATACTAAATATTCTATTAAGTGTAGGGTAATTCATAACAATATTAAAAAGTGTATACATATTTGCAAGGACTTTGAAGTACTTTTTCTGGGTGTTTACTGCGTGCAAGAGTTTATTGTCAAGATTTCGTTTTTGTGTTGTTTTTGCTTTTACAAGAAGATAAACAGAACTACTTTTAGTAGTATGAGAAGTAAATGGCAAAAAATGTTTTCCATTGAGTGTGAGATAATTGATATGCTATATAGATTTGACATTGTATCTGCCATTTATGTATTGTATCTCCATTGTTATGGATGGCATTTTATGATGGGATTCCCAAAACCAAAAGGACTACTCTGCATGACTACAAATTCAGGTTCTTGTTCCCCCAATAATCTTAAATTTGACATTTGATCATTTAAAACAATGTTCGTCTTTTCATAGAAAACAGTTTAGTTGTGTTCTCTTTTGCATGCCACTGAAAAGACGCGTTTTTATAGGATTGACATCTGTTTCATTCATTTTCCCAGTCCACTTTGAAACCTATGCACTAAAGTATGATTCTTCACACTTTGGCCATGTATATATGCAAATATGTAGATATACAAGTGTTTTTAAGACAGATGATGCTAATGTTCACTGTTCTTGTGATGTTGTAGTATTATGATAATTGGATGATAGAATTATCCTTCAGTTTTGTGCTTTCTTTAGATAATGCTTTTCTGTCGTGTAATAACTGAAACATGTTTACAATCACCATCTTGTACTACTAAAATGGTGTTTTTTTTTTAAATCATGTAATTGTCCTGCTATCCACTGAATTCGTCTGTGTAATGCGTAAATGTCTCAAGTGTAATACAACCTACACATGTTTCATTTGCTGCGCAAGTCACAAATCGATTTTGATGTGATTATGAACAATGACGTCACGCCATGAATTGAAAATGTCTCAACAAAATGGCTGCATCAATTTGGATTCATCTTCCGCATTATTACTTCAAATCTGTGAAAATGTCTTAAAATATGTGATGAAATGTTTAATTCGTTTTATTCAAGATTTTATGAAACTCGTCTCGTAACTGCAATGTTTGTCTGCAAGGCTCACCAAAACGTCTCTGATTCATTTCACAAAATCTGATGTGAAATGAAAACATATCGATACCGTTGTATATATATGAATATTCTTGTGTTGATTTTATGTGATTGCGAAAAGACACATACGAGAATAGCACTCTACAGTAGAAATTCAGAGTAAAGTCAGATAAATAATTCATTTAACTGCCTTATTCAACTAGCTTGATGCTAAGGACAAAGTCTTATATACTTTATAACATGGTCATGTGCAAGTTAACATAAGCAAGTGAACTTGGATCATGTCATGAAACTGTATTCGCTTTGTTCTACATTGTTTTTTAATTATTCTTTTTATCATTAAAATTTCAAACTCAAACTAGGCTGATGCATTATCCATCTTGTTGTTTAACATCTTTAATTCAAACATTAATTTTCAATTCACTATTGTGATTATTTTCCTTGTTACATATGATTTAAGGTATACTTAGAAAATATCGTTAGCAAGTCAGTTTGAAATACAACTGTCTCTGTAAAAACATGTAGTTTACACAACAATTTTACAGCGGTCTGACTTTGTCAGACTTGTCGTTTCAGAATCCAAATCCAAATGCCAAATCACATATTTTGTGTTGGCAGATTAATGCTGTCGTAGTGATCCCTTCTGTTTCAAACCATTTAAAATGGAATTTATATACTGGTATCTTCCTTGTACTATTACGTTGAGGTCCTTCAGGCTTATCACACTTACCCAACTGTAGCGGAAAAAAGTTTTTAAGTATAATATATCTCAGTGACGATTTTCTGTTAGTGTTTCATAAAAAGGAACAATTCATTTTTTAAATATTGACAATTCTATTTTTTTTCTTAATTATTGTAATATGTGTGTTAATACAATATAGTGTGTGACTGAATTATTTATTTGCATGTTAATTATACAGACTCTTGGAATATGAATAATTGTCTAATTTCAATTCACTTCCAACTATACAATATATACTGTAATTTTTTGTATCATTTATTTGCTGAATTTAACCAAAAAATGCCCTGTGTGAAAATGACTAAAATCTTATCTAGATGTAACGATCTTTTTAAGATGGCACTCAGTTTTGTGTATCATTTGTTGATATAATTTCGGATTTATACATTACTTTTGAAAAATGACAATGACGTTATTGTTTTTGTACATATGTGTAATGTTTTGCATTTTAAGGTTACAATTTGATAAGTTGTACTTAGTTGTAAACAGGATAGTTACATTTAAATATTTCAAATTATATATCTTAAAACATGTATTTTTTTATATATATATACTAACATCGCGATGTCGTATTGACCTTATATCGGATATCAAGGATATATATAGAAAAATACATTAGTCCAATGCAAATTGTACAATATAGACCTAATTGAGATGAAGAGATGTCCCGTTAAATTTGGTTGTGAACATTTCGGCTCTTCTTTAGTGAGCACTGATCGATATTTACACCAGTTGGTTTTAATCTTATTATTATTATTATTATTATTATTATTATCATTATTATTATGCGTATACAAGAACGTCCTACATATCATATAGACTCTTTGTCGTAAACTGGGTCCCCACACAGTAAAGATTCTTGTAATAACGCAGTACTCCAGATATAAATAACTGCAGATCACCTTTTATTAAAACCTTTGAATTAGAGTGACGATAACCAATAATGCCTAAGACAGCCGATTCGTCCTTCTATGACATGTCAGTAATGTTTCGGATAAAATTTATCAAGAAGACGACTAAGGAAAGCCATAATTGGCCGAAATGAATGTCAAAATATATCATGAAAATAGTGACGTGTGTACAAATTATTCAATGGAACGCCAAGCACCCTGAGCCTCAAATTATGTCGACAATGGATTTGCAAGGTAGTCTATTTCTTTTTACGATATGAAGCTGTCCGTGCTTGTTAGCTTGACTGATGAACGTCGCATTTCTTACTTAAATTGGATTTTTGTTTGTTCGTTCGTTTTGTTTAAGTGGATCGGTTTTCCTTAATTCAGATACATAAGTTTGATGAAAGATAGGTGTATATTTTGCGAAAGTTATGAATATGAATTGAGCAATTGTTTTCTTGACAGAGTAGTAATACTATAAGATATGTATCGAATGACATAACAATCGCTTGATAATGGCTTTTATGTATTTGGTGTTTTTAACAAAAATTAGAGCGTGATTTGACTTTTTGTTTATTGTACGAAAATAATTTTTTTTATACATGAACTGAGTTTGTATTTTCGTAGCGCTCAAATTTCGTGGGTTTCCTTTGCACTTGATTTTGTAATTAAATCTCGCAAAATCTTTTTTTCATCATATCAATGTTTTTCCGACCATAAAGTAAACAAAATCTAACTAAATTATCTCACTAGTGCAAATTTTACCCTTGTTTTGAAAACATATTTCGTGTATTTTCTAAACTTAGCACTCACTGAAGATAGTTTATCTGATAAAGATGACAGAACTCATATTCTCTCATTTCCACCTGTGTCAGATAGGCCTGTCCAGGGCAATAAACATGGTCATGATAGACGTTTATTACACAGGCGCCTGTGTAATAAAGCCTCGCGCGCGGAGTAATTCATAGTTTTTTCCCGCGCACTCATCGACTATGTCCTCGTCATCCGCTTCATCCACAAACACGCATAGTCGATTGGAGTCATTGTTTGCAGGCTCGTATTAACAAAACTGTTTTATAAATATCAACATCACCAACCCTGGGACTCGGCCTTTCCGCCGTCGTCCACGTGTGATTGAAAGTGACAATGACTAACTTTCCTCCTGTCGGTGTGGCGCGAAATGTGTGACGTAAGTGACGTCATCTCACAAGCAAACCAAGAATTCCATTCATAAATGTGTAAGATTTGTAAGATTACTATTGACAGTGAAGTAGTATTAATAACTTGACCAACATGTTCAAAGATGTACAAAGTGTTTATGATATATTATACATTGAGCAATAGTAAATATTAAAAAGAAAAGTGTTGTTTTATTGCGTGTTTTAAGGCACTATATTTGAACGCGTACGCATGTCTCTGGGTGATGTATTTGACAGGGTATTTGACCCAGCCCGCTTGAAGAAAAAACAGTTAAACACTGACGTTGGATGTTTACATTCAAAGTCCATATTATGTTTTCGACCGCAAACATAGTTTGCAAAATTCGGGGATGGAGAATCTATTTCAGCATATTTTTTATGTATATGGCCCAAGGAAAAAAATAGAAATCTGAAAAATGGCGGCGTCCAGTGATGGCTACCGCGAGGTGAGTGCAAATATTTGATAATATGAGATTAGAAATGAGAGAAAAAAACTCTTTTCTATAT
Source organism: Ylistrum balloti (assembly GCF_031769215.1). NCBI lineage: Eukaryota > Metazoa > Mollusca > Bivalvia > Pectinida > Pectinidae > Ylistrum > Ylistrum balloti. The sequence continues at coordinate 1,593,448 of NW_026781961.1, forward strand.
GGGTATGTAGGATAGGGATATTCCACCCTCGGGATCACAAAATATGGTAAAAACCCTCGGCAAGCCTCGGGTTTTACCACATTTTGTGACCCCTCGGGTGGAATATCCCTATCCTACATACCCATATAGAAAAGAGTCTTATATTATAAGTCATATGCAATTGTATACGAAGAATAATTCTATGCATTGTGCATTTGGAAATATAACCGAAACAGATTTCTTTGGGTTCGATATGGTTATAAGGGTTATAGTGAGATATAGATATAATGCTTAAGGCATACCACAGCTGTAACAACATGGAAATACAAAAAAATACATAAACTATATGGCACTTGATGCTAGGTAATTCTTCAATGATACTGGAGGACTCTTGGGATGAATCCAGAAAAGGATATCGGAAACTCAAAACTCAGCTTATGAAATAGTGGAGTTATAAGTGACACTGTAATTTAACCGGTAAAATTGAACTTAACTTTAGATAGGCAAAAACATGTTTTATCTGCAGATTCGATGACGTCAAATGACCATTGATAACTGAAAACACAGAAAATATGAAGCTCATGTTTAGAAATAGAAATGAAAACAAATATTTGATTTGTGCTAGGAAGACTCGAAATCTAGTTTCCATAGGCTACCAGAAACAGTTTTAGCCAAGTATACCTGTAGGTTTCGTTGATACATACTAAATGTAAAGATTTACAAACTACACAGTGTCCTCGGTTGGCTCAATTTCGATGTCAATGCGTAACAATAAGTCGGTATTTGAGAAGAAATATGTGCTATTCAATTCAATGATTAATCACTTAGGAAAAAATGCACACGCAATATATCTGTAATTTAAGAATTGAATTGCTGAAGGCAATCTTGAAAACATATACAAAACACAAAAAGTGGGTATAAAGGGTACAGACGTTTGTCTGATCTAAACCAATATTCTCGTTGTGTAATACTGCTTCACAAAAGGGTGGGTAATTATGTATAGCTATGTTGAGTGAGAGACTTTATTTATCGGTATCACAAAGGCCTCACCAAGAGATATCGTGACGGACTTTGAATGATAATCATTTAGGTTTTTGTTCACCTGTTAAATATAACGCATGTTTAACTATACCCGAGCAGCACACAGGAATTGGATATGAGTAACAATAACAAGTTTATCATGGATGAATAAAGAAAATCGATTATGTAATCCTGTGGCATCATGTATCTGTTGGACCGATTACGAGGTGATCGCCTCTGAGGCAAATGTGTGGTTTTGAAAAAAAAATCAGTATTTCAGGTACGCTTTGTACATTTCTTCATAATGAAGTATCTTTACAATTTGACATAGCAGAGTGCATTTCAACACGTCAGAGTACTTTTACAATCTTTAGCGAGAAAGTAGGAACCCGGTCTGGTTGCATTTTACATATACACCAATGATATTATTATCATTATTATTATCATTATTTACGGCGCGTCAACACATAAAGGGTCATTAGGACTATCAGCCGGTAAACACACACAGCGATCCAAAAGGAAATAACATTAAACAAAAAAAAAAAAAAAAAGAAAGACAAATGTTAAAAATCTTAAATGGATTTATTATTATTATGGATGAGCTAGACCAACTCCTCGACCAATATTATTTTATATAAAAAAAAAATCATGATTTTCCGTTTTTCTCGGGTAGCTGAAGTTCTCACTAACCCTGTAATACCGCAATTTTAAAGTAAATCGCTACCAATCTAACGTAATAAACAGTTTTAAAAAGGAATTCGAAACAACTCAGTGCTAATTCATAGTTATGCGGGAAGTCCTACCATCTAATGCATTCGCGACAAACTGTAAATAAATCTGCCGTCTTCCAACATGGCAGAAGTCGTGCGAGGGAAGCGGGGAAGAACACGCGTTTTGACGGACTCTGAGGCGAGAAAGAAGGAAGATGGCTGGTTCATACCGTGTATCGCTCTCTGTTTGGCTCTCTCGTGTAGTATTACTCTAAAATCATATTCATAAATACTCTTATCATCGAATATTCGCTTTAGATAGATCCAATCCGCGATGTTCTATATGTTCGTTACCGTATCGTAGCCCCCATTTGAGGGCCTCTTTGCAATTAATCGTAGTTTTTCTCGTAATCTGTACGTTTATATGTCATATCTAAGCATTGAAAGATGTGATCAATACATACGTTAGATGATTTCCATACATAATATATAGAGTATGGATTGCATTTATCGGTAAAATCTCTTTGCAAGCGATGTCACATGGACGTACTACTCACCTCTTCCTCCATTTTTGTTTTGGTTCTGACAGCGTCTTAACGTATCACGTGGCTTTTCCTCATCAATATTCATATCCTTATGTTGATTAATGAGACTAATCCCGGCACCGATATCTCCGGTACCCTTTCAATTTCAAGTTCGAAACTTTATACAAGTCTTTATTTATATATTATCTATTAGTATACAGCATTTCTAATCAATAAAATATGAAAAAATATCTATAACGGAGTGGGTCTGGCTCTTTAACACAAAAGATTAAAATGGTACGTCATAGTCTATTATATAGACTAACATCTTTCAGGTAATATAGATTTTACAGATCTCAACAGTTTCATAAAAGGTTTTTAGACATGTAATGTTATGATAAAAACATTCCTGAGTAGACAGAAGGTCATTGCAGTCCAATAAAAAAGGTTTTACGGTGAATGACTCACCACATCCTATGCACCGAGGATTATGTTTGACTTTCAACATATATTAATGAGTAGGGTACGTGTGACCCATCCAAAGACGGGCAAAGACAACTTCGTCTCGGTGGTTTTCTCTATAGCCTGGAGACCATTCACCGATAACAGGTTATACACCAATGAGAAACTATCTTAATATTGAGTAGATATTTACTGATCAATACTAGGATATTTAAGTTTAATTATGTGTATAACATAGCTTTATGTACTGTATGTCTTGTGACTCGCTTTAATATTCATTACAATACATTATGTTATAAAATTAAAATAAAGCATTCTTATATGCATCACATCAAATCACTAAATCATCAATGAATTTTGTAAATAACGAAAAAAAGAAATAATTTTTAAAAAATATATTGTACAGTGTATTAAAAATTGCAAGCAAAATCGCATCCTTCTAATTTTGATTAACACCATGTCTTGTAGGATTTTTTTCTATTGACCTTTTAGGGTGATGATACCCAGGACCTTAATTGTGAGTAAATATAGACCTGTCATTACTCATACACAGACTATGTATAACGGAGAGAATGTTTTCAATAAATCTTTTCAGAAAAATAAATCAATGTTTAAACTGTTTGTAGAAATATGTTTATCCTTAAACTGTTTTCAGAAATACACATATCTGTGAAGTGTGGCGAAAACATTTTCATTGTCATTTTATGACAACAAAACAAACACACAGAAGTGTACAGTGTTACGTTACAGAATTAACGTACAACAAATAACACCCAAATTCAACAATTTAATAACAACAAATCAATTCTATACAGTAAAATTATAAATATTGTGATGGTGTACAGAACTAGCTGCTGATTAATCAAAAGTGAGAACTTATCTTCCGGTGGAAATCATCCAAATCCAGAAGAATTCACAAACGATTGTCCAGAAAACAGGGTACTGTAACCGAAGAATAATTCAAGAATTGTTAGTGCACGAGGCAATATCTCTTTAAAAGTCCATACTTCACAGACTGAAGTCTCAAAGTAAGCTCACTCCAGGTGTTAATACTTCAAAAGGCTGCTCAAGCTCAGTTCCATCAGGTTCATATGCAATAAAGGTGTCTAGAAAGTTTCTTCCTAGATGATTCTAGACTAGCAGCTACCTAGCTTGTTTACCTGTGTCTTTAGAAACTTCCGGAAACACCCAGGTAATTCTCATAACCAAGCTTTCTAGATTTAGAAACTGCCGGAAACAAACAGGTCATTGTATTAACCGATCTTTCTAGAAAAATCTACCTAGCACTATCTACACATATTGTGACAAATAATCATAATAAGGTTTTTATGTAAACAATTAATATGATACAATGCATGTGAACAAAGCACGTCTGAATTGTGATTACCACGCAACAATTATACATAACAACAGTACATAGAAAAGGTAATTTTGAGTCAAACAGCATGTTTGAATACACAATGTAAGAATATTTGCAACACCCACAACAATAGCAGATTATATGACCATTAGCGTCAAAGCCATAGTCTTGGAGTTTTTACTTATAATACATTTAATCTTAATAGCATAATCCTAAGGCTTTGAATGTAGTATTGTATGATACAGACGTACTCCATACCATTAATAGATTTAACCTCAATCAATACATTTGTTTGTACTTTTGCTATTGACGATCATTTAGCTTACATGGTACTTTAACATAATCGAAGCTTACTTTCTCAACAGGTAATCCTTGGCATTGAGAATTTAATCAGAAGATTAACATATTATATGTAATCGTCACAGCTATTTTAGTTTCTGAGTGATCAACAGGGCAATAGAACATTAAGGTTTGTTGAAGACTTTGTCATTTGAGCTATGGATTACGGTAAATAATTTTGGACATTGTTTTTGGAAAGGCTGCCTCTGTGACTGTAGTGTCGCCTCAAACGACGTGGGAAACGTTGGGTTCTTTAATTGTTACAAGTTGGCCCCAGAGGGTTGACTTTCAAATATATAAATAAACAGACCAAAGTTGTCCAACAAACGCCCAGATACAGCAGTGATATTGGATAATATTTGACAGAAGTCTATATGTAATATTCCAACTGGTGAATTATTACTGTGGAAACTACTATTTGTATATCATTACAAGGCTATTGGAGGATTTGTTCAACCTTATAGTGTCCTTTCGATTGAAAATACTTTCGTTGTGTTAATTTAACGTTGGAATTCTCTTTCATCAAACAAAACCTCTTTTCCGCCTCACCGCCTGTAAATCAACAGGATAATTTCGTAACTCTGGAAACGACTAATAGAACACGAGGTGAATCGATTTCACTGTGAAGAGCCAGTTCAAGTATTTAACTCAAACCATGAGAAAACGACTTTTGGTTTTGTTACTTATTGTAGTCTCCTCACTCCCATGTCCTGTCACATCTACTACCCATGATAATGTCAAGGCCCTCCTTACAAATATTTTCACAACTAACTCCTACAACAAGATGGTTCGCCCAAGTGCAAACCAGGCAACCGCCACTCGATTGTACGTGGACATTGATTTGTTTGGAATAACAGAGATTGACGAAGTCCAAGAAAAAATGTCAACAACGGCTGCCTTGTTCATAATGTGGCACGATGATTATATGAAGTGGAACCCATCTGACTATAACGGTACTGATGTCATATATGTTCCCCAGAAAGATATATGGAAACCAGACATTGCTTTGAAAAATGGCTTTACAAAAATGAAAGAGCTCGGAGATGATTTTATACTAACCATAATTTCATCTGATGGGATGGTCATATGGCAACCCCTAGAGGTGTTTCAGACAAAATGTAGCATTGACATACAATATTTCCCGTTCGATAAGCAAAGATGTGATTTAGAGTTTGGAGTTTGGTCCAGCCCAGTGAGTTCTATAGCCGTTGGACTAGGAAGTTCTGGTGTCATGCTAACTGACTATCAGGCCAATGAGGAATGGGATCTCATAACAACGTCTTTCAGGTCAATGACGTCAAATCAAGATGGAGCAGTGGTTATATTTTCCCTGATCGTTGCCAGGAAACCAGGGTATATAGTTAATAATGTCGTCCTCCCTGTTATGCTTTTATCAGTCCTTTCGGTGTTCGTGTTCGTTCTGCCCGTTGATAGCGGTGAAAAGATGGGATATGTTATGACTGTTTATCTAGCATTTGCTGTTTTTCTAACAATTGTCAGTGCGTCACTTCCTGTAAGCTCCACAATGTCGCTATTAGGTATGTACTTGACATTACAATTGTCATTAGGGACAGCCATCGTTATCATTACGGCGTTAGAACTCCGAATTCACTACCGCAACAGTTCTCGTGAAATTCCAAGGTTCGTCAAACGGATGGTGAGGTTGAGCAAAACATTGCGATGCAGCAAATCGAATAGAATAAATGATGATGTGAGAAAGAGCAAGGCAGATGTTATGATGCAAGAAGAAGATATCTTGACTGAAGTAAGTGCTAAAACTTCGTCAGTTGAAACAGTAATAGAACCAAAAGTTACGGAAGAGCTGACTTGGCAGGATGTGACGTCAGCAATTGATTTTTTCTGTTTTTGGATCTTCTTTTTCTTAAATTTGATTTTGACTATTGCCCTGTTTGTGGAAGGATATATCAACAGCAGTGTTTAGTCAATATGAACATAAATTGAGAAAATGCAAATGTTTTATTTTCTACTTGGTAATCTGTAAAAACAACTGTCTGTAACACACTTGTTGTCCAACAAGTCCAATTTTGTTTTTATGTTTTATTCTTTGAAACTTTACCAGTGGTGGTATCATTTTTCCTGTACTACCTACTGATAAATGGATACGTCATATTTACGTAATTATTCATATGCAAATGTCTTTCTTTCATTTTATCATAATTGATTTTTTTGTTGTTTGTACGCAAAATGCAGCTTACTAATTTGTCGATTTTTCCTTTTTCATTTCTTATCGTGTGTTTTGCATATCTAAATAAAACTCATCACGTAAAAGTGTTCTATGCTCGTTTCGATCATAAGATATATCTCCATTACCGGACGTTTGGTCCATTTATGTTAGTGAAGCATGAATCAGACGTCACGCCCACTTTTTTTTTCATTGATTGCATACGTCTGTGATAACAGCCTTTTGTACTTTCAACAGACGAACAAAGCATGTATCCGGTTTAGAGCATACACCAACTGGACTGTTTACAGATATTTGGCTAATGAATCAAATTACTTGATCAATACGTCTAACAGAAAATCTTCTAAATGGCCGGACATAATAAAGTTGCAACTAAACAGAATATTTTGTGTTCACAATTATGAAAATATTATTAACAGAATATGCAGAAATAGTTAGATGTTATTATAGAAAATTACTTTAAGCCTTAAACTATTTCACTATATTGATTTTGTCTTATCATTGTTTATTCCTCAAATCGATTATTATGTTATATCGAAAAATATTATTCTTAGGATTTCAATGCAAGTTAGTCCGAGGAACAACGGTTAGAAATCCATATTATTCGCTGGGACATCATCATAAATCCTGTCTCGTGCGATTGCCGACTGTAAATTTGGTGAAAAGCGTTTGTAAAAGTTAAATACGTGTATACGAGTTATCACAATACAGGGACACGGAGGCAGTTTATGAAGGTGAAATTATTTTTTTTTCTATCCATTCAACAACCAGCTGTACGATTGTACGTATATTTCCTGTTCTATTGTAAGATTTCGTTAAAAATCTAAAACTGTTCAAACGGTACACAACATACTTGCTATCGAAGCCTCATGACAAATCAATGGAAATAAGCATTGTTTATCAATTGATAACAGTCGTAAAATTCGAGTTTTTTTTATGTGATTAACAATTATGATGGAACATAATCATTTTCATTCCTACGGTTATCATAATCATCTACTTTCATTTTAGGTTTTATATCGGAGTATTATCTAATAGTAATGGCTATAAGTCTATTGGTGTTTTACGTGTTGACGACACTGTCAAGTCCTGTCACACCTTACCAACATGATCACATAAAGGCACTCCTTAACCATATTTTCACGACAAACTCCTATAACAAGATCGTTCGTCCTAGTGCAGACCAGCTTCAGCCTACTAGAGTGTTTGCGGATTTAAGCCTAGTTGGAATTACCGACATTGATGAGGTTCAAGAAAAAATGACAACAACAGCCTTTTTATACATTTCTTGGAAAGATGATTATATCACATGGAAACCGTCAGATTACAACGGCACCTACATCATATACGTACCACAGAAAGATATATGGAAGCCAGATATTGCTTTGGAAAATGGTTTCACTAAAATGAAAGAGCTTGGAGATGATTTTATACTGACTTCAATAACGTTTGATGGCGGTATCCTGTGGCGTCCGTACGAAGTATTTGAGACGAAATGCACTATTGATATAGAATATTTCCCTTTCGACAAGCAAACTTGTGAATTAGTGTTTGGTGTTTGGACGAGCCCACTTAGTGATGTTATCGTCGGACTAGGGAGCAAAGGTGTCTTACTGGATTTCTATCAATCCAATGGCGAATGGGATCTCCTGACAACGTCTGCTTCTGCTGAGCTTAACGACACAAGACAGGATGGGGCAGTAGCTAAGTTTTCAATAACAATTAAGAGAAAACCGCAGTATATCCTTATGAATGTTGTTTTTCCAATAGTTATGTTGTCTTTGCTTTCTGTGTTCGTTTTTGTTTTACCCGTTGAAAGTGGCGAAAAGATGGGTTATCTTATGACAGTATATCTTGCTTTTGCTGTTTTCCTGACAATTGTAAGTGCGTCACTTCCGGCTAGCTCAAATAAATCATTACTGAGTTTGTACCTGATATCGCTTCTATGCTTTGGAACAGCAATTGCCATGGTTACGACAGTAGAGCTCCGTATTCACTATCGCGACAGTTCTCATGAAATTCCCAAATTTGTCAAAGGTATGATAAAGGTGTGCAAAGCGCTGAGGTGTCGCAAGTTGAACAAGAAAATTCATGATGTAGGTCAAAATAAGGTTACTCAATCCAATGTCAAAGAACGAACAGGAAACTTTCAGAAATCGAAAATTCCTAAACCAACATTTGTTGAACCATTGGTTGAAATAAATAGAGAAAAATTTACATGGCCAGATGTGACGTCAGCTGTTGATTTCTTCTGTTTCTGGTTTTTCATGCTGACGAACATCCTGATAACAACTTTTATATTTGTTAATGGCTATATCAAAAGCAATGCTTAGTTTTGTAGTTTTAACAGGTATAGTTGCTACACAGTCAATGCAGAAGAAAGACACATTTATAAAACTGTGAAGAAATGTTTTTTTCTCCGCCGACACATATCTGTACAAAACATGTTTTGACTGTAAAATTATTCTCTTTAACAAAAGCATAACATATACAGTAGCTATATGCTTTCAACAGCTTGTAAGTACCCATTAATACATTACTTCCATCATGAATTATTGATGCCAGTTGAATGCTTCATGTGTGACTACCGTTATTGTTGGTATTGTTCTAGACGAAAGGTTGACACTTAACACTGAAAATATGAAAAATCTTATGTTATCAAAACTTCTTTAAATACGTCTATCTTAATGTCCCCATGTTCTTTTTATTCCATTGTAAGTATATAGCTAGTGCAGCTTGGCAAATAATGGCGTAAACTCAAATGATTATATAAAATATGTTTGGAAATAAATCTCAAGATCATTTCAATGTCAAAAAAATACAGCATACATATGAATATATATATTTATGACATTTTGTTCAAGGAAGCTTTATAATGGGCCTGGAAATTATTAAATACATTTACAAGTTTAATTTGATTGGCCTACATCGATCAAATAAGACATAACAGTGTAACAGCTGGATGCAGCGATGGTTCGGTGGCTTTATCTGATGATACGAGGTACGAATCGTTGAGATGTTGACTAGCTGATCGAAAATATAAATACCTCCAGATATCTCAACTGTAAGAGGAGGACGAAAGAAAATAAAGCAAAAGAAAACAATAATTTAGAAGGATGATTGTGTTCAAAATGAGCAAAACTGTTTTTGATAGTATGTTATCGTCATTATTGAAGAATACATGGGTTAATAATAAAAGGTTTTGTGTTGAAATTGTCAGAGTTTGCGAAGAATGTATGAACACTCAAGTTTGATATAAAGTACTCCAGTTGATGTAGATACATGTTCGTCTTTAAGTATACCTATTGATAGCGTAATGTACTAATACTCATATTTAATGTATAGTACTCCAGTTAATGTAGACACATTTTCGTCCTTAAGTATACCTATCGATAGAATAATGTCGTAATTATCGGGTTTAATATATAGTACTCGTGTTGGTGTAGACACATTTCCGCCCTTAAGTATACATTTTAATAGAGTAATGTAGTAACACCTATGTTCAATGTATAATATTCGTGTTGATGTAGACATAGTTAAAGTATATAGAATCCCATGCAGTAGAGATTAATAATGAACTAAACTGCATCCTACAGCTACTTCGTCCTTTTAGGACTCGTCAGTGCTGTTTAGAACCTACATGTTAAAATCTAGAAGGCGACTGATGAAAATCCACAGATATATTATTTCAATCGTTATGTTTCCAATGGCTGAAACCATACCGTACCTGAAAATGTTTGAAAAAATTATAAGCTTTTATTTTTAATTTTCAACAAATATGGATTTTCCTTAGTCACCTGTCTCCTAGATATAGGTAATTACAGCAACTTAGAATTAGGACCTAGAAGGACGAAAGAGAGTAGCAGTTTAAATCAATAAATTTGCTAATCGGTTTCTAAGTTGGAATTCATATTTTGAAATGTGCTTAATAGTTATTATTTTACAATCTTTGTTATGATTATAACTTATTTTCAAGATTTTAGGGTACTTTGGTTTACACTTTATAAAAGGTTTTGGATAAAACAGGAAAGATTGATGTCGTTTCAACTGTTTTTATTATATCAATCGTTTGACTAACAATTTAACAATTTATTAGAAAAATAATATGTCAATATTGGTTTTAATACTGATATACAACAGGCAAGTATAATAATTGTATGACTGAGTATTAACTCACTGGCTCTAGATGGATTATCGCATACAATTTAGGCCGGGAGATCAACATGACTCTGAAAACGAGACATGGGTTCTTTTATATAAAATGAAATTACAATAATTTAACTAAAAACTAATCCATTTATAAGCCTATGGTAAGATACAAGGTAACACTGTTTCCAAGTGAAAAACATTTTCAGTCGGTGTTAATGTGTGAAACTTAATTTGCGCATGCATCTAATTAAATGAAAAATATGTCATGAAAAACCATGTAATTCAATTTTATACTGGAACTTCAGTAGAACTAAGTACACACACCAAGTTACAGCTGTTTCTTTCATGTTAATAATTTTTCGCATGCACTAACTTTATCTCTGTTGATTTTATTGTTTAATCATAGATGATATTTTAAAAACAAAATTTCTCTTTTACTTGAAAATCAATATAAATCTGATCAATCAGAAACACATGTCAAGTTATTTTTAACATGGGATAAATATTTCAACTGAGGTGGATTGAAAAGTTTGAATATGAAGTAGTATTGCAATATGTGTGACTTTTCATTGCGTATATAAATATCATTTTTGAAAACGCATACTCATCAAATTGATCTTATAACTTGAAAAAGGATGATAAAAATAAATCAATGACTAGAAAGGTACCTACATGTGATTTTACACTATGAAGGTTATCTATATATATATATGATTTGAAACTGATGGCTTGGATGGATTCTAACACATGTTCACGTGATAATTTGAATAACTATTAAAGAGAAATCTCTTCAACGGAATGTTTTGCATATCAGTTGACAGTGAAACAAACATTTTTATAAACTATTAATCATTAATAGCACACTGTACTGATCAGATACCATAATGTATTATTTTGCAGACGTTTAAGATACAATGATAATCACAGACGCTTTCGATATGCAATTTATGGGGAGGAAGACGTTTTCTGATTTTTAAGGTAAAAAAGTATGTCATGGCTTTTAGATATAGTAACTGGCAAGCGCATTGACATTTCTGTGAAGTATATTGTCATAAAGCAACACCTCAATTTAGATCATGTCATAAAAATTGCCATTTACATCAATATTGATCAACATAAACTGTACATAATTAACTTTTGATCATTAAGATAAACAATTGATAATGAATCATTATTCCAAATAATTATCATACTAGACAGAATAATATCTGATGCTAAAAGTTGTATTCCTATTTAACATATTGATTTCTTTGTGATCTGAACTCCATTACAAGATATAGATGACCACCAGGTAATATGCCAGCTTTTAGTAACGTTTTAATAATTCTGTGTGCAAAATAAAATGTATTTGTTTTTAATTGTGTAAGTTGGATAACATGGTATCAACAATTTTCTGCAAAATTAAAACAATAGTATTCAGAATATTGGTTTTGCATTAAATGTGATTGATGAAGACAAGATTCTGAGAGTTATCAATCATTTAGGTTCTTGAGTATCTGAATTCAGAAAATAAATAATGACAGAAATAATAAGACACTTTTCACACAAATAATTTACATGTTGAATAATTATTATGCAATAATTATTAGGTTGTCTCATGATTGCTTGTAATTTTTGTTATTAAATAAGCAATTACAAATTATATTGCAGTTCACAGTCTGATTTTCAGTCTGTTCATATGGTATGGGTGTGGAAATTCATAGTGATTGCAAACAGAATGCAACAAAAAGCAACAAGCTGCTTAAACATGTAATAAACCTTGGACAAATGGCTCACTAAAATTTTCTGCCGCAAGAAGTGTGAACTTCTGACATGTCAACTGGTTAAAAATATCTTTACCAACAAAATATCCCTAAAAGCAGTAATGTGGAAAGAAATACACACTTAAATAATCAAGGAAAATTAAAAGACACAAATTTTAAAAATTTCAAACTTGTTATGCTTGAAACTTGTTTGAGAAAGTAGATTTAAACCAATCAGAATGGAATCACATTCAATTTCCTCTTGAAATAATTCCAGGAGCAATATGAAACAAAACTATAATAGAATATGGAACTGGTTGTTATAAGGCTGGTAATCCAGTCTATGTGTAGAACTATCATCACAAGCCATAATAATAAGCATTATGAGTGTCTTGCATTTAATGTGGCAACAGACTGACAAATATTGATGTGTACTGACAGCAGTCTCTAGTTTTAGAAAATACAAAAAAACATTGACTCACAGAGCTGTTCCTTAAATTTGGACCTCACAGAATTTATAACATTTTGTACTCACTCATATCCTTATGGCTCTGAACTATTAAATAGTATCATACTTATTTCTTGACAACTCATATTTAGAGCATGAACACAAAAACATACAAATGCCCTGAAACTTAATTATGATGGAATGATGGTTAGAGATAATGTTTCATGCCCAAGCCACTTTAAGATGTAGGCATAGATATAAGTATATCGTACCCTTAAAAATATTGTTACTTCATCAATATAATCTAACATTTTTGTTCAAGTACCAGAAATATCAGATTGGATCAACTTCTTTTATAATCGATTCCATATGATACTGAAAAATTTGTTCATGTTTTTTTTAAAAAAATGAATATAAGAATAAATATCATATGACAGTACCCCATACTATCTATATGATACAATATGTACTACATATACCTATGTTTCAGTAAGTATACCATTTACTAATATACTCTATCGACATTTTATCAAATAGATTAAACATACTGGGATAACTTTTCCATGGGGATTATTCACTCTTGTTACATTATACAGGAATTCAAGTCCATCTCTCCCTTGGAGGGTTATATGAAACCCTGTTAAAATACTAGCTGCAAAATACCATTTGGCTAGAGAGATATTCTCTTTAGATCGATCGGTTGAGTGGTAAGCTAGAGGTCCCAGGTTCAAATCCTCGCAGAGGCATAGAAATGAATAATGACCTCTGTTACGTTGGCACCCATTTAGGGACTCAAGAATAAGACTTTGCGTTACTTTCACAAGTATCACTGTAACCCCTGGAAACACGAGGATGAGTTATTTCCTGGAAGGGGGGGGGGGTATATAATCCTGTTAAAATACTAGCCTCAAAATACCGCTTGGCTAGAAAGAACTTCTTGTTAGCTCAATTGGTTGAGCAGGAGACCAGTAAGCCAAGGGTTTTGGGTTCAAATCCGAGAGGAGGCAAGTAAATATATAATAACCTCTGTTACATAAACAAAAAGAGTTATATAAGAGTAAAATAAATTCCCCCCTCATCTTAGATTTGTCATCCCTGTTCAAAGGCAAAAAGGGCGAAATTAAACGTGGGCCAAAATTTCCCAGTATACTGTACTTAACATGTACACAAATCATCATTCACGTTGACAGGAATCACAGACTTAGTAACATAAAGTTCATATACATTATTGCCATTGAATACAGTAAGACATTTCTATAACAATTAAATCCCAGGGATGAAGGATATAACGTTACTGTTTTCCATAAATATCATTCACTATAACTTAAAAATTTCCTGAAACAATTTCTACAAACTCAACAATGATAAAAATAAGAGGTTGTTATCAACGATGTAAAACAAACATTATGAATTTATAACATTTAACAATACATAATTGTGTTAAATGGTAAATTCACTTGGGTATTCTCAATTTGTCTTGATGTTCTTCTTCAATCGTTTGGAGACCAGGCCAGGTACAAGTGCCATTATGGCAATAAATCCTAACTTGATCATTGTCCAAGGTGTGAATATATCCTCAATAGACCTGAGATCAGACAACATACTTCCTGTCTGCACGCATATAAAATTATATGGCACTAAACCTGAAACAAAAGACGAAGTTGTAGGCTCTTAACTTGTAAAAACATATGGATAAAAAAAGTACACCAACTGAACAAAAAGCATACTCCCTACATCTATCTGAATATGAATGAAATGTATGGCACTTAAACTAACAACACACAAGGAAACAAACTTAAAGCCTAAAACCTACAAAAAAAGTATAAATTTCTTTAGCAACTAAAAAAAGGTATGGGCACAAGTTAATACACTGGTGAACAATATACATGTACAATACCAGGATCTACCGGGAAGCTGCCTAATCAATAAACCATAAGTCCATAACCGTATATATATTTTTTTTATTTTATGTGTCGAAGTGTTAGCAGCAAAAATAAGGGCAAATGAAAGCATAAAAGGTATAGAAATTGAAAATGTACCTATTTTAAACGCACAATATGCAGATGATACCGGTCTTATACTTGACGGCTCAGAAAAATCACTCAAGGAATCAATTACTGAATTAAATACTTTTGCAAAAATTTCTGGGCTAAATATAAACACTAATAAAACACAAGTTATTTGGATAGGTAGCAAAAAGTATAGTGATGAATCCTTCCTTCCTGAATTGAATCTGCTTTGGGGTAATACCAAATTAACTTTTTTAGGCATTGATTTCTCGGTTGACTTAACTGAAATTACTAGGATGAACTATGACAAAAAATTAGTTAAACTGAAATCACTTATTAATATGTGGCAAAAACGGAATCTTACTCCAATTGGTAAACTTAATATTATAAAATCGCTCTTAATTTCCCAATTCAATTTTTTATTCATTACTCTGCCTAATCCTACAGATAAGTTTCTTACCAAACTAAACTCAGCCATTTTTGAATTTCTTTGTAATGGAAAATCACATAGAATAAAAAATGATGTTTTAATTCAAAACTACATAGATGGGGGGCTAAAAATGATAGATGTAGGCAGTTTTATAGACTCCCTTAAACTAGGATGGATTAGGAGAATCGCTCAATCCTCAGGAAAATGGAAAGTTCTGCTGAATTCTATAATTAATATAAAGAAATTGTTTAGCTGTGGAAGAGAGTATGTTCATTTATGCAATATAAATTGTGGCAATAAATTTTGGAAAGATGTGTTTAAAAGTTGGGTTAAAATGAATAATTGTTTGTCCATGAAGTACTATACTCCTGAGTCAATTTTGAAAACACCTTTATGGTATAATAATGATATTAAAGTTGGAAATAATTACATTTTTTATCCACTATGGTTTAATTCTGGTATTTATACTATTAATGACCTTGTTAAAAATTCAGAAGATTTGTCTTTCTTCTCCTTCAATGAGTTTTGTCAAAAGTTCCCAAATAAAACTAACTATTTAGAGTATCTTGGCTTGATCACTGCTATTAAACAATTTTTGAGGAAACATGATTTTCAACCACAGGGACTCTCTCAGCCTTTCATACCTCTTCTGCTTGAAATTTTCTTCAAAAGTAAAAAAGGATCTAAAGCTTTTTACAACACCATTATTAAACCAGCGACAACACCTACTGGTATTAAAAAATGGGGGGAAGAATTTGACTTTGATGACCAGAAATGGAAATACTTACTCCAAATTCCTTTTGATATTACAAAGAGTGCAAAATTACAGTGGTTCCAGCTAAGAATTATACATCATATCTTGGTAACAAATACTTTTCTTTTCAATATGGAAAGGGAGACAATAGTTCATTGTTTATGGGAGTGCATAGAAGTACAGAATCTGTTAGAAAGATTTGAGGCATTGCTAGATATTCTACTGATTCCTTTTGGGGTAAATAAAGAAACATACTTATTTGGAATTACCAATCCTAATACTAATCCGGTAGATAATGAAATTCTAATTCTTATTAAACATTATGTCTATAAGTCCAGATGTCTGTACAAATCTCTTAGTTTAAATGCTCTCCTAAATAATATCAAGGAATATTTTCATATACAACAACATATCTCTTATAGTAAAATAGATACTTTTAAAGTAAATTTTCAGAAAAATTGGAAAAAATGGTTACCTCTTTTGGAATTATAATATATTAGTTAATTCAAGCCTTGTCCCAATGGCCTTGACATCACCACATTGTAACTAAAATTTATCATGAGAATTCTTTTGGCTCTATTATATTGTTTATTATAATCCTCCCATCCATCTCAAACCCCCTATCACCCCACTACATCCTCTTTCCCCAACCTCCAAGCCCACCCTCCCTCTTTCTCTTTGTTAATATTATGTAATTTCTGTCTCTCTCTCTCTCTCTCTCTCTCTCTCTCTCTCTCTCTCTCTCTCTCTCTCTCTCTCTCTCTCTGTGTGTGTGTGTGTGTGTGTGTGTGGGTGTGTGTGTGTGTGTGAGGGTGTGTGTGTGTGTTTGTATGTTGGCATATGCATACCTTTATGTGAGAATATTTACAGGTATGATTTTTGTGAAGGTTTCCAGTAAGTTTTCAGTGTACAGTGAATTTTTGTATTATGCATGACGATGGTGATGTCTACAGGGTGATGATTGAGGCCTACCTGATTGTGAGGATGATGATGATGATGATGATGATGATGATGAGGCCTATAACAGGATAATGAGTACGGTGTGTAAGTGTCAGAGTAAGTGTGTCTGTATTATGTTGCATGTATGACTTGTCATTTATTTGTTATTGTTTTAATTGGCAAAAATGAATGAAAAATAAAAAAAGAATTATAAAAAGAAAATAAGTCCATAACTGCACTGGGTGCTTATTTGGTCCATATTTTTGTTAAAAGTTTCATGATTATACATTTAGCCACCCTGGGCGGCTTTCTGGTAGATCCTGGTACTCATAGACTCAGAGTCCTTACTATCAATTTCCATTAACATAGATGATTGAAAAGTCAAGAAACTCAATGCTATACAAACTGTAGCATGTGTTAATAGTTTTCTGTGTTGGCATTAAGTCTACAAGTGAAACAGGTACCTACCTATAAACACGGACAGGAAGAAAAGATGTACTGGAATGTTTACAATAGGTGAAGCCATGTTCAGGAACCAATTTGGCGTCATCGGGAAAAACCTCAAGAACAGCAGAAAATAAAAAAGACTGTCCATGTTTTCTTTCACCTGTAAGTGACATGTATGTGTTTAATTCGGATGTATCAATTGCATATGATGGCCATTTACAGTCAGCTACTCACAGCGTTTAATGTCATTATGAATAGTGACCAAATGGAGCGATTATTTCATTGCCAACAACTTGTGTGTATGGTTTTATGGTACGGTATATTTAAACAATTCATATTATGAATGAAACAAGACCAGAAAAGGTTTGAACTATCACTAAACAGAAAATTATTGGTTCTACTGAAAAAAATCACATTTTCCAACTCCACACCTGTTTGAAAAAGATCAAGAAAATATCAACAAGGCAACAAAATCATGATCCAAAACTCAAATTCCATAAAATTAGGACAAAATATGAACAAGAGAAAAATTCACACAAGGACTACTGAAAATGTACAAGGAGAGCAAGATCAAGTGTACCGGAAGAGTAAAGAGTAAACCCTAAGATACTTATTTGATGATCAGTATCTCATCAATTTGCATATGATTATTTTATTGCAATTTTGCCTGTGAAATAGAGGAATTTGTAAAGTTGATAAAAAGCTTATATTATTAGTAGTGATGATATAACTTCCCCAGTGATGAAATAACTTTCGTACTTTTTCACCAATCATTGCTGTGCCTTCTAGTCTCTTTGCTTAGACATTAATTGATTTCACCATATAGATAGAAGACTGGATATGTAAACTTTCAATCCGATCATCATTGTGATTGTTTTAGTTTTCCCTAATATGATGTTTCAAAAATGTTTGTGAAATTTGTGAAATACTTAATAATAACTTAGTAGTAAATGGGAACCCGTTAAAAATCATCTAAATAGTGGACAGGACCATATATTTATCACTTCATCAAACTGCGACCTTCTGATAGAACTTACCTTTTCTTGCAGAAAATTGACTTTCTGAGGGAAGTATTTGACTATGTATGACTTTCCACATAGTTTGGACCATGTATAACAACAGGTGGCACCACTGGCTGTCAGGGTACAAACAATGATGAAGCCAAGCCAAGTTGGAAACAGGGCCCCAGCTAACAGGTTCTGATAAACACAAATAAAATCATACAATAGCTGTATATGTAACTGTATCTAATAATGTGAATCAAGAAATTTTTAGATAAAAAAGACCAGAATGGTGTATGTCCTCAAGAAAATAGTGAGCACACAATAGGAAGGAATCAAATAAAGAATATACCCTGCCCTTACTGGAGCTCAGAATAATCAAATATCATGCAGACAGCTAGTCATTATGCAAAAGTGACCTGTATTAAGAACTTGTACAGTGAACATAGCTGCAAGTTCAAATTATGCTGTATTTTTTTAATACCAACACCCATCCAACTAAACCCATCCAAATGCAAGTTCAGATAACATGTTATCTCTCCTCCAAAGTCAATTAGAACCCTTCCTCGCCCAAGTTAAAAAAAACTATGGTATTCTATCCTCAGTCAGTAAGAATGGATACTATCTATTTGTGTGCCTAGGCTGACATCTATAGTAAATTATGCTTTGAGTAAAATTTTGTCAAAACAATTCTTCCCAGGTCTTACAAGAAAAACACAATCACAAACTTCTGTGAGCTAAATATCAGATTGAATGCTAAGACAAAATATCAATTTATTTGGCTCATGAAATGAGCTAATTAAGATGGTGTCCATATTGTCTCTGTGCACCAAGTAAAATGTCTATGCTCTAACATAAATGATACACCAAAGCATTAAAAATAACTGCACGATTAAGAAATGATAGTTTTGTCTTATTTATAAAGAGCATATACTATGAATTTTGTTACATTGATACAAAAAAAATCAATTGGGTTTATGTAAAACTGGTACTTGTATTAAAGATACAAAGATGTGGTCTTTAATACAGGTCTGACAGTATTCTTGTGCTTTATATTTTGTACCATAAACACAGATCCGGGAATGGCAAAGGACTGTTTGTAGAGGTAGGCACTGCAGAACAGCACAAGGACATAGGGTAAGTGGTCAGTTTTATATTGCTGAAGAAGGACAGCTAGACTGGTCAACTCTTGAAGATTCCGTGGGAACTTCAGGTCCTCACTATGACAAAAAAAAAAAAAAAAAAAATTACTTCAGTAGAATTATCTGAAACTCAGAGGGACTCTAGGTACCGAATCTGCTACAGGAACTGTTGTGTGACAAAAAGAAAAAAAATTATACATCAAAAAGCTTTTAGTGTATACATATAAGTATACTCTGATCTTCCAGATGTTAAATTGGACTTCAATCATCCTTGAGGTGGGAAAGTTACAGGTGTACATAACCTGACTTCAGATTGTTTGGTTGAGTAGTATTTGTAGTGGTTAAGTTTACAGCCAGAAATTCAAGGTTTAATTCCAAGCAGAGACATAGAAAAATCATGACTAGCAAATTTATGCAGCTAATTTATTTTTAAAAATTCATAAATAATTTATTGTGCAATTCTAAGTTTTATATATACCTAGTACAGTTTTTGTCTGTGTAGTCCATTTCAGGAAGATTTGTAGAGAGTACATATAAGTATGCCGTGGCAGTTAACACAATAACTGGGAGCCATAATATTGACGCCATCTTTTCCTCTTTTTCTTTCGCTTTTAGAAACTTTAGAAGCGGTATATCTTTGTCAACTCCACCTGATGCTGAAAATGTAATTACATCTGTTAAAAATATGTAATATTTTAACTTTACACGACACAGGAAGTCCAAAAACGACTGTTTTTTGTTTGTTTTATTTTTTTGTTTTTTTTTGTGGGGGGAAGGAGGTTGAACGAACTTCATGTGTTTCTCATTGAAAGAACTTCGTGTGTTTCTGTTTAATAATATCCTGCATTAAAGTAACTAAATACATGTAGTTATTCACAGACTGAGTTAAATCTCTCTTGAAAAGTCTTGTAAATTACACCAAAGATATGAGTTAAGAAGAATTTTATTCTCTCTAACAGTGTGTAATACAATGCTGGTAATGACATGATGCGTTAGAGTGATTGTTCTTCGTAATATACTTATTTTATTTACATAAAAAACACATATATTCCTACTAAACACTGATAAGAAGATAAACGAATTCCAACTTACTGCATCGTCTGGTTTTGACTTCTCGTTGTCGTTTGCAAGCTTAATCCTTAAAGGGAAAGCCGCATTAACAAGAAGCACTTAAATGACTATGAAGACAAGTTATAAATCGGATTCGTTTGAGTGCTTTATTTTAACGCGGTAATAGCAACGTCAGTTGTCCAATGATTTGAGATTGACTGATCTCTCACGAGGTTTGGTGGTCTAACGTTCAAACCAACGATTTTAAATAAATTGGACGCAGAAAATGATGTTATACATCTGGAACCAAAGACGCTGAATGATCCAGACGGTTCATGAAGTGGGACTTCCGCGACTGAGTGGTGACTAGTGTGTTCATGCGAATTCTTATTTTTGTGTGTTCAGAAATCCTTGACGCAATAGTTTTGGACCTCTTCAGAATTGTATCTCGCTAGCTACGCTACATCGATGAATTGCAATATGAATACATAAATGGATTGAAATGTGTTGATACTATGAGATTTTTTCAAATTCTTAAAATATCCATGCATACGACCTCAAAATCGCTCACCTGAAATGACCTAGACGTGTATCAGTAATGTGATTGTATGCACACTTCCGTTTCTGATAACATCACTAAATCACAGAGACGCTTTGGTTAGGCTATTAAAATGCCTCATAAGATAACCACACATATGTAACATGAAATCATTACTTGAACGAGAACTAAAAAAGCAAAATAAATTCATGATACATATCTGGGTTAATGTGTGCACCTTTAATTTTCTAAATGCTTAGATTAAAGGTTTTATCATTTGACCTTTTCATGAATGAGCCTTATTTCGTAGTATCACACAAACTCTTAGGAAATAAGACTCTATGACGAGTGTTTGGCTATACTTTAAATTGGTTCAAGCGAGGACAAAAACCAGACTATCAGGCAGTTCTAAAGATCTGCACTTCACAGCAGTACTACTAAGGATCAGAACTATATATTCATGTGTCACTCTCACAAGACAGATGCAGAATGATAATGATATGGTTAGCGGAGAGGACGTAGGCGTTTGTATGGCAAGAAACTGAAGCATGCAATGCAAACTGTGGTCAGTGGTACTTGTTACAATACAGATATGCCAAGTCCAGGTCAATGTCAACATTTGTGTTACACAATATCTTTAGAACATCAGTACCATGGTCACCTGACAACACATACTGTATATTTACCTTCATGACTTATTACACCATGTTACACTAGTAAACTTTTTATTTATTCATAATACAAACTTTTCAAATTAAGTTATTTTTTTCATCAGTCTGCAACTCACTACTAAATTCAAGTCAGAAATGAGTCACGCAGGTCAGAAGTTCATGTGATACAGCTTGACAAAATGACCACTCAGAAATACATAATAGTGTGCAACCAATATCAAGATGATACTGTCAAAATGTTGAGAGTGTCAACACCCTCTATAAAACATCATATTTCTTGATTTTTGCACCTTTTGTCGATGAGTATCATTAAGTTTAAGCAACTTTTTAAATGATTAGTTATGATTGATAATATGAAGAAACTAAAAAACTCTAAAAAATAACTGACTAAAAACATGACTGTAACTCATGTACCTATTTCTATGTACATGTTTTGATTGTTAATATTGAACATGTATTGATCATTGATATTGAACATGTATTGATCGTTAATATTGATTAGTCAAAAAATACATTAAGCTTACCCAGTGTTCATTTACTTACAGAATTTGCATCTCCATGAATGAAGGCATGAAGCAGTGACAACAGTCAAAATCCAACAACCAAACTTAATTGAAAATGGATAAATTACATTTTTTGGGATTGTCATGTACTAGTATGTACACATACACTTTAAGAAACATCAACTCCAATAATTGTTGCCGACTCCTAAAAATGAGGTCAGACAATCTACGGCAATTCAAAAGATACAAACACTTGTGTCAATTATCCAAGACATCTTCTGTAACTTCTGACTTGACTAAATGTTCAAATCTGATTCACAAACAGACATTTCAGAACTGGAATTCCCTGTCCATGGTTATATCTTCAAGTTGTCTCCCTTCTTCCAAATCAGCTGCTGATCATTATCGGAGAATTTCGACATTTTCACATCATTTTAATGTCAATAAAGATGATGATATACTAAAGGATGATCTATATTTAAAAGACCTTCTAAAAGAGATCAGAGAAGATTTTACTTCATATACCAAATCAAATAAACCCTTGCAATCTCCAGATAATGCTGAACAGGATAAAATAAAATCTTTAGAAGAAAATAATGACAAAATAACAGACGAAGAAAAAATTCAAGAAGACATCAGTAGCAGTGAAAATGAATCCTCATCTTCAAGTGATAGCTCCGACTCAGATGGTAAGGTGGGGGATTTTGAGTCTGACAGCAATGCTAGCAATAAACTTTCACAGGAAGGACATGTCCAAGCCAACCCAACAGCGCCTGATGGTTTAGACATAGGGGGCTTCATTAGTCTGGATGACTTTGAAGAAGTAGAGGAGTTTCCAGATACATTTGAACCGGAAGAAGTTCCGAAATGGAAATCACCAATTGACCTGAAAAGTAAGATGTCTACAGTTTTAGATACTTCCATTGACACATATGATAATGACTGCAATGTACTGCAGCCCAATTCAAGGCTCTGTGACGATCTGTCTTGACAAAAATGGCATGGAAATAAACCCTTCTGACTGTACAATTTCCTTATGCTAAGCTTTCCTGTTATAATATTCAGTCTATATTGTATAGTGAATATGTGTACTTACATGGTCTCAGGAGTAATAAAATCTTCTTGTGACAACATTTACATGATTTCACCCTGAAGCAATGACTACAATATTTTCAATTATAAGTAAACTCATTTATCGGACAACAAGTCAATTCCAGGTTATATAAGCCCACCCACATTTCATACAGTTTCAGTAGGGTAGTTGACAACAACTGTGTTTGTAATACAAAAATGTTGGTTTATCTTCTGTCTATACCAAAAATCATTTTGTCAATCCTATATTTTTATGAAGTTCAAATTTTGTTGATTTTTGAAAGAATACTACTGAGTTAATTTGCCCCCTTCTCCATTTCTGCAGAAACATTTAAATAATGTTAAAACAGTTAACTAGAAGTAGGTCACAGAAAACCTCTCCTTATGTTTAAATACTAAACTTTTACACTATAGAAGGGGTCTTAAAATTTTGAGGATGAATACAGTCTTTGCTGAGTATTTCAATATCAAAATCGGTAGATATTACCTAAGAATTCTACCGATTTTGATTTTAATAATGGAGTGATTATGGGACATGAATTCACACAACAAACCCTCGAATTCAATGAAAAAATTGATTCTCAAAAAAAGTATTGATTTTATAGTAATGATTTAGCCCTCCACTCTCCTGCATTCATATTGCAGCTATGATGAATGTGTTTTAAATACATTGTTGCTTTATTTATTAAAAGGAGGGGTAACAGGTGTCTATGATATTGAAGAGCTGGTGGTTTTACTGAAGGCTGACAATGCCAAAGATGTGTGTGTGATACGTATGCCAGATCACCTAAAGCTTGGTGATTACATTGTTATTGTGACTGCCTGGTCCTATCGCCATATGAAAGCCATCACTAAAAATGTGGTCACCACCGTAAGTAGTAGCTATGTCTTAATTAATAAACATGATATTATGATGTTTGGCTGACACTGTACATTTCCATGATAAGCCTTACAAAGTTTGTAAAAAAGAAATGACATTGACTCATATTCAAGGTCACAGGGTTTACTTTTGTTGAAACACATTCTTCTTATGAACCAAAAGACCTAAAATTGTAATTTCTTCTCATGAACCAAAAGACCTAGAATTGTAATTTCTTCTTATGAACCAAAAGACCTAGAATTGTAATTTCTTCTTATGAATCAAAAGACCTAGAATTGTAATTTCTTCTTATGAACCAAAAGACCTAGAATTGTAATTTCTAACTGGTAAGTTACTGGAATGAGGTCTGATGATGATTTTGGAAAAGAAATTATATACAAGGTCACAGATCAGAGAGGTCCATTTTTGTTTTAGTAAAAACTTCTTATTAACCATAAGGCCTAAAATTACAATATCTGGTTGTTAACTTACTGTGATGAGGCCTGAAATATTTTCAATGAACTTAGTCCATATTCAAGAATGACATAAGTGTTTCAAAAGGAAATCTTTCTATATCAGTAATATATAGATAATTATTCAACCTTTAGAGTTACAAGTGTACTTCTGTTCTTGGTTTAAATGAATGTCAAGCTATCGTGAAAAGCATTTGAAGCCAGTGAGTGATACAGGCCAATTAGGCTTCAATCAATTTTATGTATTTCAGTTTAAGTTAAAGATGAATGTGTCGGATAAATACCCATTGGTTTCTGGAGAAGATGAAGGAGAATGGGTTGCCTTTGATCTAGGTAAGAATATTATCACTGGCAGAGTTACAAATTCATTTGTTATATGAATAATTACCAAACCTAGCAATGTTTTCTTCAAGATTAAGTGTAAAAGGATTATCTGGTGGAAAAGAATTCCAAAAAATAACAAGTATATAAAGTAATTCTTTGCTGTTAGTCTAACCACGATCTGTTTATATTTATTTTTATGTAGTAATCAAAGGGACTTGGCAAACCCCATGGATTTAGAATTTGTGCCAAGTCCCTGTGGCCCATTCTACTGGTGTCTTCTCACTTAGCCAACATTTTGGTTTTTGGGGTATACAGGTAAGGTATTTTGTTGGCCAGGTGAGACTAGGTGGGAAAGGTAGAACAATAGGAGATAATTACAGGTAAGGCAATAGACTGCTTCATAAAACTCCCTACTTTCAAGAGAAAAATAACTGGATATTTAAGAATTACATGAAATTTTATATCGCATTAAATGCATTTACAGTATTAACTTACTTATATACCATATATATGAGAAACATAGCTACTATCTTTAGATTATAGAAAAACATAGGAATATCAGAAAGTACACATATAGCTCCTACTTTTCAATTATAGAATCTTAGAAAAACATAGGAATATAAAAAATACACATATAGCTACTATTTTTCAACTATTTCAATTATTTATGTATATACACATATATAGACAGATAAAGTAGCTAGATTTCAAATGTCCTTTTGAATAGGAGTATTATAATGTTCTGTGCATCCGCTATGTCATGAATTAAAATCACCTATTAGTAATTCAATGGTAAAAGCTTATAATTTGTATAATTGATACACTATATACGTGAAGGAAATAGATATTCCCACACAAAAGGAAATGAATTAATTCAATTCGATACTAGAATGCTTTTTTCACAGCAGAATTTTTCATAACTGATATTTCTTTTTTGGTGCAACACATTCAGTTTATTTCACTATTTTACTGTAAATGCAGTCGATGGGAAGCAGCATCAGCATAACCAAGCACATCAATATGTCTATTTCTGTATTGGTCCTTCAGTTGACTAAGACGAGAGTCTATGTGGTTTACCTCTGGTCGAAAGTTGGATCATCTTTGCTTCATTTGTAGCCTGAATTTTCTTCAGAAGCTGAACAGCCGCAAAGATATTCGGATGTGCATGCTGACAGAGCTTGTTGACCTTGCTGTGCCATCCCCCAACATGATTTGTCGTCCGTGGGCCATTGTTGTCATATTGGTTCCACAAAGCTACAATCTATCCCTCAACCCATTTTCTATAACATAGTCCTTAAATCTTGTAGTTTAAGGGCTGATATCTTCAATGCTGTCTAGGGCAAATAACCACACATCCTCCACTTGACCATTGGGCACTAATGAAGCACAGCTGCATGTCTCACTAGAGTTTTTAGTTCGTCATCCTGGCGATAGCGTCCAGCCAGTCCACATCCTTGTACTTTCCTCCAGATACACTGTGTGTAATGAAAAAAACACGCCTTCACAGTCGCTGTAGAAAACGCACTTTCCACGGCGTTCCTTGCTGCTACCTCAAAGTCCAACATAACTGTCTCTGGAGCGAAAACAAAGTTACTCTGAGTCACAGAATCCCTGAGTAAAGTAACCTTCTCCTGTATATCTGTTTTGTCTTGTTGGGTAGAAGGGTAAATACCAAAGGAAACACAGTTAAATCAACGTCCTGTCTGTAATTATTACATTGTGCTGCTGATTGTGTATATAACTACCACCTGTGTATCACTTACCACCTGTTTATGTAACTACCACCTGGCTATAATTATCACCTGTCTAGAACTATCATCTTATGCAAACCATCTGTTTGCAAATACTGTCTTTCTATCTCTACTACATGTCCATAATTATCATCTGTGTATGACTGCAACTTTTTAAGTACTATCTGTCTACCACCTGGCTACCTATATCCTGCTCTCCCCTCTGTCCTTGTTAATTCCCTGTTCCACCTCCCTTCAATACAGGATGTCTGTCTATCCATAGAAAAGAAATTTGTCCAGACAACACCTCCTTTACTTGTCAACCAATATCAGTGAAACTACACTGGGATGTTATTAGGGACAATGTGTAGAGGTGCACACAGATTTTTTCCAGCAGAAATTTTGTTTGCCATTGCAACTTTATACAGGTTTTGCATAACGGCCCATAGCTCATTAGTCCTTCAATCAATTTTAATAAAGTAAGGTCAGATGGTGTCAATTGTCAAAGCCATTAAGCTAAATCATCAAGTGTTTTCAGAACTTTTACTATGGAAACATGATGGAGGGCTCTGATTGGTCATGATTGAGATATTGTTCAACAGACAAGTTTAAAGATCTCGCTTCGTTACCCTGTGATAGGAGAGATCCATTCAAATATCAGGTGCAGGATGTCAACAGTTTCCATTCAATATGTTTTAGAGCATAAAATATTGACATTGATATCAAATTTATACATAGATTAACCATTGTTGTATAGAAAGATGTATTGAGAGGACCAGATGAAAGTCAAACAAGTAACAAGGAGACACTGACTGCAAAATGTATAATCTTGATGTCACATTAATTCGTCCATGATATTGTGATGCTTAATAAATGTGTAAAGTTTGATAAGAATCCATCAAGGAATCAAATAGAGTGCTAACATTGATTTTCTGAAAATAGTAACATGACCTTGACCTTTACCCATCAACTCTGAATCTCAAACTTGTTTAAAATATTTTGATGCTTAATAAGCATGTGAAGTTTGATGAGAATCCCTCAAGGAATGAAGCCTCTAGCTTTAGAGTGCTGAAAAACGGTAACAGAAGCAGAGAGGGTATGGCAGGAGGATGGATGGAGAGAAAGGTATTAGTCCTCAACTTTCAGGGGTAGAGGACGAATAACTATAAAACAAAACCAACTAGTCAGAGAATATAGAATGAGGATATACAAGTTTTACCTGATCATAGTGATGGCACTCAGAATTTTCAGTTCAAGATAATATTCTGTAGAAATTGAGAGTACAGATCAACCTACTAGCCTCAGCTAATGGGAATTTCCATTTAGTCAAGCAGTAGAGAGTCAAGCTAGAGAATGATGGGTCACTAGTTTGAATGCTGGCAGTGGCATCGTGTTTGTCACTACTCCTTAAGATTCCTATTAGAGATTTGGCGCCATTGACCACTCGAAGAATAGAAACTATAGGAGATTGAGATGCTTTCTTGGAGATATTGAACCTAGGTTGTTGTTGTCTTTGGGGACAAAGACTTTGTGAAGGAGGAGGTAGTGTAGGAAATGGGAGTACAGATCTTCTTACTAGCATCAGCTGGTGGGAATTCCCCTTAGTTGAGTAGTTGAATGTCTGGCTATATATAGAGACTGAAGGGTCACCAGTTTGAAACCCAGAAGGGAAGGCTGTTTTTTACCTTCCTATTAAAATTCTGTATACTACTTTCAAAAGAATTGGAGCTAACTAATTAAAACAGAAAGGTATAATGCTTTATGAAAATGGGAAGGATACAATGTTGCATTTATTCATGAACTTGCTACATAAAGGCGCTTTAGTCTACGGGTTTTAGCTCACCTGTCCCAAAAGGCCTAGTAAGCTTATGGTATACCACGGCTTTGTCTATCAATCATCCATCTGTCATCCATTATTTTTTACTAATCTTCTTCCCACAAGGATGTTTCTAATATTCATGACTAGTAGCAATTTGTAGAAAAAATTGACAAAAGAACGACATGCTGCGGTATCACAATAGCTCACTTGGCCAGGTGAACTAAAACCTATTGTATTTTGACATATGATATTATGGTACTGCAACTGAATGGCAAGAAGTACTCGCCCATACAGCATCTTACATTCTTATAAAAACACCACTTATTTCTTTATTTCAAAACACAACACCACTTGTGTCTGTCGAGAATTTTTATAACAAGATTGTTGGAAATATTGAATTGTGAAATGAGTCTATTATGCTGAAACTTTATATATAAGAGTTTTGAAGAATGAAAATTGCAAAAGTTTTATTTTCTGAAACATCCCATGTCATTTGGTTGCCATGGTAGCAAAATAAGATCAAAGGGACCTTTTCCAGATTGATCCTAAACAGGGGAACCAATTTCAATTAAACTATCAGAAATATTATAAGCCATATATAGATCTGAATGCATACAGACTTTTTCTTTATTTTTTCATAGCAAAAGTTTTGGTTGCAGTGGTAACTTGGTCACTGTATCTGTCT
Source organism: Ylistrum balloti (assembly GCF_031769215.1). Lineage (NCBI taxonomy): Eukaryota > Metazoa > Mollusca > Bivalvia > Pectinida > Pectinidae > Ylistrum > Ylistrum balloti. The sequence continues at coordinate 1,622,850 of NW_026781961.1, forward strand.
GTAACTAAAACCTGTCCCTATCGATCAAGTCTCTGTAATTATCACCTGTCTACAGCTACCACCTGTCTATCAGTTGTCTATAATTAGCACCTCTCTTTATGGATCAAGTCTCTATAGATACCACCTGTCTATCACTTGTCTAACACTATCATTTGACTTTAATAACCACCTGTCTCTAACTACCACCTATCAATAACTAGCATTTATCAATAATTACCACCTGTCTACAACTACAACCTGTCTATAATTATCACCTGTCTATAATTACCACCTGTCTCTAACTACCACCTATCAATAACTAGCATTTATCTATAATTACCACCTGACTACATCTACAAACTGTCTATACCTACCACCTGTCTTCAACTGCCACCTGTCTATAATTACCACTTGTCTATACCTACCACCTGTCTGTATCTACCAACTGTCTACAGCTACCATCTGTCTATAATTACCACCTGTCTGTATCTACCACCTGTCTACAGCTACCATCTTTCTATAATTACCACTTGTCTATACCTAGCACCTGTCTGTATCTACCACCTGTCTACAGCTACCATCTGTCTATAATTACCACCTGTCTGTATCTACCACCTATCTACAGCTACCATCTGTCTATAATTACCACCTGTCTATACCTAGCACCTGTCTGTATCTACCACCTGTCTACAGCTACCATCTGTCTATAATTACCACCTGTCTATACCTAGCACCTGTCTGTATCTACCACCTGTCTACAGCTACCATCTGTCTATAATTACCACCTGTCTATACCTAGCACCTGTCTGTATCTACCACCTGTCTACAGCTACCATCTGTCTATAATTACCACCTGTCTATACCTAGCACCTGTCTGTATCTACCACCTGTCTACAGCTACCACCTGTCTAAAATTTCCTCCTGCTTTTTTGGGACTGCAATGGCTCAGTAGTTAAAGCAAATGACCATTTTATCACTAGCCCTCTGCATCCGAGTCACAGATTGGAGAATCTCAGAGGGGAATCACCAGGTACCGGTCACAGGTTGTTGGTTTTCCTTCAGGAACCCAGGTTCTCCTCCACCAAACTAACCTGGCAAATCCTTAAATGGCCCCGGCTGTTTATTTGGTGTAAAGCAATAATACACTTAACCTGCCTTTTGCTGTATGTCTTTCTATCCATATGTCTACAGCACTCATCAGTAATGAGTATGTAAAATAAAAAGAGTTTGTTTGAAATGCTGATCAACATTTGTTTTCTTTTGTAGGTAACATCCTACTGCACATATTTAGAGAAGAAGTACGCGAAAAGTATGACCTTGAAACTCTCTGGGCTGTGGGGCCTAAGTTTGACAGTAAATGTGAAGAAATCAGTAACACATATATACTAGAAGACACTGATATGAACTGGCTACAAGAATTTTACAAGGAGAAAGAAGAAGATTAAGGAGAAGCTTTATATGGGTCCAGAAGTACAATTAGGCAGTCTGCAAGTCGTTTTAAAAACATTATTTTCGATCAAACTGGGACTTAATTTTCACCTATGTTTTCGATTACATCTGATTACCATTGTTTGATAAACAATAACATTATTAGTCAGTGTTTTTGCTTTTTGTTACTAGTCATCAAAGCTTTCAAAGTCAAAGTAAAAAATGGTCACTGGCAGCCATCTTGAATCAGTGTTAACAATCCTAAAATGACAAAATCCAAAATGGCAGCTGATATCCATGTTGAAGAAGGCAAGTCCATACTGAAATTATTAATGATTTCTTATTATAAACAGCAGTTTTGGAGAAATAACAACAAGAACTATTTTATTGAGTAAAAGCACATCAGATAAAAAAGACTGAAATGTAGAGGCAAATTAACTATTTAACTGAAATATTCTCTTTAACAGCTAATCATTGAAAGCACAAGTTGCAGTCAAAGGTATCATGTACGGACTACTGTATACAACAAAGGTGATCATTATTGCAAACCACGTATTTGTTCTTCATTCAACATCATGACATTTGACATTTATTTATTAATAAATCATTTATTAAAGACATTAATCACATGGTCAGTTCAAAATTTTGAATAACAAACTGGTCTTGAATTTGTGCTGTGGGTTTTGTTGACCCTTTGAAATGTAATGTTTTAGTTATAGTACGGTTACAAATCACTAATGCCGCATGCCGGCGTTGTAACTGCCAGTTCTCGCTCAAATTCGGCCGATAACAGCTCCGAAAACAATCTAGATTCTAGGGCGGGCGGTGGCGGTTAGAACGGTGGTAGGTAAAATCTGAGGAGTGCCGGTCGACACCTTGATGACGTCACACACCCGCGAATTTACGAAACTGCCTGGGCCGCCCGGAACCCGTCAGGCGGCCTTTTACTGGCAGTTATTTATGACCACTCGCACCGATTTGTAAAAAATCGTCCGGCGGGATGTCTCTTTAAGAATCCGCCGATGTCTAAAATTCGGCAGGCGGCAGTTTCACATTCTGACAGTACTATTACTGATGTAATCAACTACATGTATTAAGCTGTTTTTCTTATTTTCATTATATACAATTTTTATAAAAGACACAACTACGCCTTGTTCCTGTCAAAGTGTGATGCAGTAAATAAATAACAACAACATTAAAAATAAGTCAATGACTTCGCTTCAAAACGCTATCCTTCTTTCTGGCTTGAATGGATTGAAACCAAATATGGTCTGAAACATCATCGTGGAGGTTCATCAGATTTGGTAGACCGACCACCATATGCGAATTTTGCTGTTTGTCGATTCATGCATTAGTTGTCAGATGACCGTTAAGGGTCATGACCCTCAGTTGTTTTAGTAATTGATTGCCTCTTTTACAAAATAGTTCCTATTGAACATCACATTCTCGCCGGCTAAAAAACGGCTCTTTTCAGTGACTTCGTGGTCTTGGGTTCTTTCAAATTACAGGTTTAGCAATGCTTTTTTCCTGTTTTGAAATCTTCCAACACAGATGTCAAGGGAAGCTGGTGCTTGGCAAGTCAATTCTATTGAAGTTTGATAGAACTCGAAAACACTTCCTGAAATGCTTGTTAACAATCAGCTGAAGCTGCATGTTCATTGACGATAATGTCCCTGGAACAATTTTACGGGTTCCAGATTTGATGAAATTTTCAATATTTTAAGTACACATATGTGGCCAAAAATATGTCGATATTTCAGAGGAACTGTAAGCTTTTCAAACTGTTTTCCAAAAACTTGAATTTGTTGAAAAAATAGTTTTCAAAGTTGATCTTCCATTTTATATTCGAGTTCAAAACGTGCAACAGACTTTAATGAAGAGCATTTGACACCCAATTAAATTATTTATTATAGGGTTTTAAACATGTTTAGGGACAAGATGTGCATCCTGGCTCACACAAATGACAAGGATAATAAAATAGGTCATAGTACATGCCATAGTTGACATTGGATTTTTTTAACATACATTCTTAGGAGTGTACTTTGGTACTACAAATAACACACAATAAAGATTGAATTGGGATGTGGGCAAAATTACATGTACCGTGAAACGGTCCTTTTGATGTAATAGGATCACCAGGCCAGTAAATCGGGGACGCACTAAAAAATCATACTTCCTGGTAAAATGTAAAAATTTAAAAACTCATCCAATCAGTCTATGTGAAATGCGATATTTATGTCTTGGAAGGTTGTAAAAATTGATAGAGCTTATCAATATCCATTGCAACGATTAAAACAACTGGAATAGCCAGGATAACTGCTCCCAGTGATCCGATCGCTCGAGTGGAGGGGCGACTGTCCAAAGCGCATGTCTTCCTCCTGATTGTGGCTGGAATAAAATAAAATAAAAAAAACGATATTCATGTTGTCGACAATCCTATGAGCACATATTTATTTTAATGTATGTATTTCACTGGTATGCTATGGGGGTGTTTTTTTCAAAAGAGATTTAATGGTCGTTGTTTCCTAGGAGGGAACAGGTCGGATAAAATGAATTATTGAAAAAAATTTTGTTTGTGCGATATGAAGTTTGACGTGTTTGATGCTCGTTAGTTTGCATGTTGGTTCCATTGTTGTGTACCTTGTTCTCATTGAGAACGACATTACTTACTAGGATTGTCGTTGATGAAACAGAAGACGCGTACTCCTCCGGAACACGTGGAAAAAACAAGATGTGTTTACGAAACACTTTACTCCAGGTTGAAACAAAATTCCAGAGTAGGCCATTAAAACTGTACACTTATGAAGCAATTTTGTCATACAGTACAATAGTTACCGATTGCTGGTAAGTCTATTGGTCAAGTTTTTCAAATGTAGGTCAAGGCCACGTGCTTAAAGTTTAGAACTAACAAACGAACGACAGACAGCACTAAAGAATATTACCCCTATTTTTCAATCTGAGGACATAAAAATACCTAAGTTCACAAAACGTCATTTATTAAGTGACCAAAGGAACAGCTAGAGACGTGATAAGATATAATAACTTATGGTAACACGTCTTTATCAAATATCCTTATGTAATTTAACCTATAATATGAAGATTGTAACTTAACCATATATGTAAATTTATATACATTTTTTTCTTAATACCTGGTTTTAAATATGGAAACATGTTTACAAATTCTTCTGAAGCAGCCTTGTTGAAGTGGACACGTTTTCATGATATGTCTGTGTGTGAGTTATTGTTTAATCTATTTTCAAGTACATGTATAAATTATGTTTGTAGAGGTTACGATTTCTATCAGCACCGTGATTTGCCAAATCGATATTGGAAGAAAAACGATTTTGGTAACTTTCAAATTTGTTTTCCGTGCCTCATTGAACTACGGGAAATGTCTGCTTAACTTGTGTATATATTTTGTACAATTATTGTCAAGGGACCGTTCTGTATTAAAAATCCATATATGCTTCTTCTGTAAATGATCATTCATAAATGATATTGAGAATGACCTTGAACGAGTAATGAAAATGATTTTTTAGAAACTATTTTCGCAATTTTAAACTTTACAAGTTTGCAACTCATATGTATTTAATTGTTAATGATGATAATGAGAACAAATATGCTTTCTTGGTAATTAAGTACAGAACAAATCTTAACCTGATTACGAACCATCTTCATCTGTCACAAAGAATGTGAAGATTTTTACCAAAGCGATTCTATGGTCAATGATTGTGAGCATAATGACGCTTACAAGATTGTACAAAAGACACACAAGTGAATAACATCTTTTCCTAATTTAGAGTTGGATACAGTAGAGCCAAACAATGAATTTGACTGCATTATACAGCTGTTTTGGCCTTCTAGGAATCGTCAGTGATGCTAGGTGCCTAACAGTTGAAGCCTAGGAGTCGGTTAAAGAAAATCCAAAGTGATCCAAAGAAAAGTCAAAATCTAGACAGGGAGGTGCAGCACTCTCATAATGAAATAAGTTCCGTAATTTTCATACGTCAGATAATTTTAGAATAACGTCATATACATGTGTATTTTCTGAACAGTGCCAATATTCGAACGAATTTAAACGTGGCGAGCAAGTTACAGCAAAAATAGGAGACCACCAGCAGTGTCTGCCACCTGCTATCTTAAAGAATGTACAAAGCCACACAAACTAATATAGCACCTTTTCATAACTCGGAGTGAGATACAGTAGAGCCAAACAATATTTACGCTTTTAACGTTGAAGGACTGAAGAAAATTATTTCCCGTGTTGAAATATCAATGAATAGTTTAAACAATCTGGTCATAATGTTAATTGTTTTTGTATACATCTGCAAATGAACATTCACTATATTATATAGAAGATTATATACATGAGCACATATACTTACATGAAAGTGTCATTTTGTTTAACAATAGTTCTGCTCTCAGCTGTCTGATGATGGCCTCTAATTGAGTGTTGGTCATATTGGTAATCGGATGCCATGTATTACAGCGACAGCAACGGGATACGACTTGAGCTGTCAAGTAAAAAAGTGAAAACTGCTCAGCAAGCAAATAACGTCATTCCAACATTTCATTCGCAAAGTTAGAATTTAAGTATAATGAACACAATTAACATCATTCTAAGGCTGTTGTTCTTTTTCAATAAATCAAAGTTTATATTCCAATTTTTCAAAAATCTGTGTATCTCATATCATTTAAATGCAATATGGCTCCATTATTTTGTGGTAGCTAATGGTGAAGTTTATCATTATTCCATGTAATGTAACACACATCTATGTTAAAAGTAGGTTGTTTTATTTTCTCTACGTTTCATTTTTATTAGAAATGAAGACGTTACTCGTTAATAAAAGCTATAAATACAAAAATCAAGAAAGGATACAATAGAGAACATGTACTTGTTACGAATGTATTGTAGTGACAAGGGTGACAACTCCGAAAACTGAACATTGGTAAATATTTGACCAATTTCTTTCATCACTCATTGGAATGATAATGACATTTTCGAAAACGTACTGAATGTGTTCCAGATATCTGCGGCCCCTAAAATATATACAGTTGATACTCGTTGTCTCGAAATCGCTTAAGTCTAAATTCCGTTTGAGTCGAAACAATTTTTAATTCCCGATTTTTCCCCTTCTATCCTTTCCTTCTTTGTAATTTGAGTTCGGATGAGTCGAAGCGATTTTTCAGTCCCTTTAATTGGAAAGCAAGGGAAATGTCATTCGTTGTCTCTAAATTAACTTTTGTTAAAACAACGGCATGTCTTCTGACAAAATCGGCCAATACATATACACAAAGTAGAAAGTCACCTGTGCGAAACACTTGTCTAATTACGGCGTATCGGTGATCCGTCGTACGCACAACATTTGGTCTCTTGCGATTAATTACCAGTTAGATTATCCAATTATAGTCTGGCTTCTAAATTAGTGTCACTGTCCTGTAGCTTACCTGTACGTTAAAATAGTAGCTCATTTACACGAAACATGAAAACATTTTGCTTGCCAGTGAAGTGTTGGCAGTATTTTTCATTGATAGAGTCTATGTCTGTGCGTGATTTGTTAAGTCTAGCGCTTGTACAATGGTACAATGAAAACTTTCTAGCGCCGTGTTTTTCATATGCTTATATATTCGTAATAACGTCATAATGATATGATCTGTAGCTTTATACATTGTTTCTTGTAGTGTATCAATAGCAAATTTTAATTTCGTTTTATTGTCATTCCGTAATATATGATGAATATGTGTTTCAGTGTTCAGTAAGGGTTTTGTACACGTGTGCCATTTCCTGCCATTTCAAAAATCAGATTAAACTACACTGCTTGCGTGCTATCGTAGCCTTACCTCTCTCCGCTGTAATCAACGTAAGGAAACGGATATCGTCAACCTTATTTATACACTTTGTTTGAGTCGAAATTCGGATAAGTCGAAATATTTTTCACCCTCCGTTGAGTTTCGAGATAACGAGTTTTGACTGTATATTAAAAACACACATACACAATAAAAAGATGTGTAGTTTTCCTTTCTCTCGAATTCAAACTTTTGTGTCAGGTCCTGGTGCAATGGAGTTAAAAAAGAATTAACTAAATTGCATCATGTATAGGTTCTTCTGAGGTTTGTAAATAATGTATGGCCATAAAGAGGTAAAACCGTGGAGTAATCTACTGATGCTCTGTCGTTTTCTTGTGAAAACGAATTTCTGATTAGTGAAGTTAAAATATATTTCAGTTAGATGTAAAATAATACCAGAACCGGCTCTTGTCAAAATATATTTTTAACGGGTAAATATTTGGGAATCTGAATATAAATGCTTGGCGACTTACGTCAGCGATGAGATGAGATGATAAACTTACTATAGTTGTTTTCCGTCGTTGTTGCATGGATTTCAGTTACTGGAGGTGTCTCAGCAACAGCAGTGGTAGTGCTAGTGGTCATAACGGTAGAAGAGGTGATAGTGGTGCTGCTCACGGTTGTAGCAGTAGTGACAGCGCCATCTGTGGGAGCAGTAGGGATGGTGGTAGTGACAGCGCCATCTGTGGGAGTAGTACGGATGGTGGTAGTGACAGCGCCATCTGTGGGAGCAGTAGGGATGGTGGTAGTGAGAGCGCCATCTGTGGTAGCAGTAGGGATGGTGGTAGTGACAGCGCCATCGGTGGGAGTAGTAGGGATGGTGGTAGTGACAGTGCCATCTGTGGGAGTAGTAGGGATGGTGGTGGTGACGGCGCCATTTGCCGGAGTTGTGGTGGCATCGGGACTGGTTGTGGCGATAACGTTGGTCGTAGTACCCAAGTCGATTGGATCTCCACAATTTAGCATCGTTCCTTTAAAAAGACATGGTTTGTATTGATAGTTATCAAATAATGTTTCAATAAGTGATAACCTACATTTCAAACAAACACCTAACACGGCATATAGAATGTCACAGAGAGGCTGCATTAGTTCCAAATGAGTGTAGAACTGATTTTCATAATTTCAACGAAATGTAAGTAAGACATAATTAACAGAAGTTTCTATACCGAAGAAATGAATACAAATTTAAATAAGGAATGGACGACTCAAAAAGTTTAAAGGGAAAATATGAAATTGATCTATGACTTTATCAAAAATTCAAGAATACATGAGTTATATTGAGATGAGATGAAATCGGAGAGAAGCCCAGATTTGAGTGACCTCGAAAGTAGTTCGAAATGAATTTTCAGAAATTCAACTATGTGTCCACCATCAGTAAATAGTTATATACATTCTGACTCCTTACCATTACTCTCTAAATTTGAGGTTATGCTACCAGTCTTAAAACTCTTACACAGGAAGGTAAACCACCTACAAGTCTTTATCTGATCGAAGACGAGCTGAAACGAAAAGTTTACATGTTAGGAACCGAATAATGCAAATCAATATTTTCTTTTTTGAATTAATTTTCCTCTTGTTATGATATAAATTTATGTTATCGTTTCTTAGATAGGAAAGGAATACTTGCATATTACGGAAACAATCAAACAAAAAAAATCACAAACTATTATAAGGCTAGTATCAGAGCCGTGCATATACATTGGTCGAAATATCCTTGTCATGTATATAAATATATATATATATATAAACACAAACACAGAGCTGATTGAAATTATTCTATGTGCAAGTCCACCTAGGTGAATTACAAGCCGCAATGAATAGGTCTACTCAAGATTGATATTCCCTGTGTTCACCTCAGAAATAAATGGTTGTTATTTGACAAGAATTTATGTAGTTTACTGACGAACCATCCACGTCTTCCTAGAATTCAATACCTTTTCCACTTGTTATGAACAGAAGATATTTCGTATATCTTTACCGTTTTGAATAACAACGAATGAATTATACGCCTTCAAACTATAAAGCTTAGGACAGATGACAAAACAAAATTCGCATGTACAAAAATAACGTACAAATCTTCTAATGTACAGCGGTAATTACTCATAAATGTACACAGAATTATGAGATATCACCCGATCTACAGTCGAACTTCGTTAATTCGACCTCGCAAAGCTTGAATATCACATTTAACTGGAAGCACTTTGTCAGTTGCGGTAAAATCATCTCTTTACCTTTGTAGTAATGGAAAACACAAATTCAGAAAGCTCGAAAAACTATAACAACTTGGTCACAGAAAAGTGAAATTTATTTTATTTGGATTGCGGGTGTCGTCGATAAAGAAGTTGAAGTTTACTCTTCCGGATAACATGGTACTATTATCCTTATATGTTTTAATTCTGTCTTTTGTTCAAAGTTTGTCTATTTTCATCGATTTTGAGTAACAAAGAACTTTACCATTGGCTGTAAATGAAGCTTCTTCAACGGCTAAAAAACTTTTGAAATTTTGACATCAAAGTAAGTTTACATCTAACTTTTCGCGAACACATTGTATCATATAATCGCAGTTAATTAAATACCGTGAATCACTTTTGATCGATATAATGATATATTTTAATGGTAAGGGCATCTGTGGTATGTTTTAGTTTATTGTCAGTCTCTATTCAGGATACAGTATTCAATATTCACATGATGTGATCTTTATGCTTTTATTTTATAATGGAGATTTGTATTTTTTTTTTTTTTTTCAATTTTCTTTCTTTCTCTCTTTTTATTCATATTCATTTATTTGTGTTAAATGTTTATGTTTCAAGTCTTTGTATAGGAAAAAAGAATGTTTTCTGTGTCATGTATCTTGAATTTTGTAGAAGTAAAACACAAGAGGAAGAAAGTTAGTTTAAATTTGCTTGCATTTTTTGTTGGGAAACTATTCTGTATTATACTGTATTTCCGTGGCAAACAGATCCTTAACGTAAGGTATTCTTTGAGCAAAGTAAACAAACCTGATGCAATATCCTAACCATGTTAGTGAAAATGGATAAGGGTACAAAAACATTTTATCAATATAAAAAAGATAGCAGCTTGTTAAATTATGGTATGCTTTATTTACACAAACTTTAATCAGATTTACCTTTTCACAGTCCCATAAATCATTACTCAGGGTCTGAAGACTGCATGTGATGGGGTCTTTGATAGGTATTGTCAAATTTAATGTGACGATGCTATTTAAAGCGAAATGCGTTTTGAACTGTGCTGTTTGACTGACACCCGTACTTTCCCACAAAGTAAGGATACAGCGAAGGTCAGCTTTTCCATGAAGCCCATTTCCAGTTGTAAAGTGAACTGCCCACATATCCTCTGAAACACAACCAATACTATACAGGTTATTTATTTCAATAGTTAATTTTGTTGGTTTTACCAAAGCCATGAATGAAAATAGGATGTTTTGTTCACGCAACTGATTTTCGTTGAAATTATTGTTGGATATGGTATTTATCTACTTTCCGCGAATTTATTTCTTCGCCTATTAAATACGTTATAAAGAATACTGTAAAAAATGTTTTGTCGAGTACGTCTATATTTCGCGGTTGTCTAAATTCGCATTTGTCAATCAATTTGTATCAATGTAAATTATATGTTCAAACACGAGTGTTAAGCGTCAGCGCTTTCGTTATTGATCTTTTAGACCTAAACTGATATATAGCAACAACAACAAAAGAAGATGAAGACAGAATACGCTTTTAACATGACGTGAAATAAATTTGTAAAAAATCTATACATAAATCTTGATATTAAGACATTTTTTACACATACATATAGATATATATTTGTATTTTTCTTAAATGTAGTACATGCTTGGTAAATTGTTGTAGTCGAGCGATGCAGTTATGCGTCAAATAGATTATGATATTGAAAAAAAACAACTTATCATTCATCTATATTCAGGACCAAAACTCATTTGTTAACATTTAAAAAGATAATTATAGGTATACATTTGGATTTTGAGCTAGCAATAGGAACATAGGGTGATGTAAAGATACAATATAAAACTGAATATTGTATCATATAAGGTTACCATGTCTATCAAGCTCAAATCGTGAATCCAAGGTCGAAAGAATGAAAAATTCATGACTGGTTCGTTTTGTAGTAATTGTGTCAAAGACAATGATTGGGAATGTCCTAAATGTATCGCGCACTCACCGGGATAATGGTTGTAGTCTTTTACTGTAGCCACGAAGAGTGATTTTATTTATTTATGAATGCGATGTATTCGAGAGCATACCTAATGGAAATATCGTTGTGGTTTGTTGTCCTATGCCCAGCAAACAATTGCAGTCGAATGTAAAGGTATGTGATGCGCTTTCCATTGTAAGCTGTAAAAGATCAAAGCCAAACAATACAGTTAATTCCTTTATATATTTATCTATTTTAGCGATTCCGTCAATTCCATTCAGTCGGCGCGAACTAATGATGCGAAAGAACGGGAAGGTTAGCAGCCACAACAGAAAGACACTCTTCAGAAGTCAATACGTCAATAAATATTGAATTGCCACTAAGTCGTTGTTGAAAATACACAAAAGTTGAGTTCGTTTCATTTCCATTAGTTTGAATTTGAGAATGACTTAAATTTTTACCCTCCTGTTAATTTCCTTACTCTATGCGAATTTCAGACCACAAGTCCTCCGAGACATTAAAAACTAATTAGCATTTATACGAAAGTATATCGTGTTGCTTCTAATAGCTAAATAACCGAACAAATTACACAGACTCAGTCCAATAGTTTTGAAACGACATTACAAGCTTTTCCGCAATAAATAATGCAGTATTTATCTTATACTCTGTAGGAACTAGTTATAATATTTCAAACGGAACTAACATGTTAATGTTACCTATTAGACGTGTTTGTCTAATACAATTTGTTTTTTGAATATGATAAGCACTTTTTAAGTTATATCATTTAAATAACCTTATTCATCATAGATGGTGTTGCTTTTGCGATTGCAGGTTTATCCAGAAAAAATCTCTATTAATAAAAATACAAAGCAAAATTCGTTTAAAGAAGAAAAACTAAGGGAACTGATTACAAAAAAGGAAAGAGATAAGAATATTAAGTTTGTTTCCTGTTAACAGAGATGTAATATTTAACAAAACTGAATATTGATCTGGAAACAAATTTGTTCACCATAGATTTATACCACAGGAAAAAAAAACATTGTTCAAATATTTTAAGACCGATATGCTGAAATTGAAAAATAGTGATGCTTTATACACGATGAAGATTTAATTAAAAATTCCGTTTTATGTTTTACTTTGACCGAGTAAGAAACCCATACCTGAAGCAATGTCCAAGCTAATGCCGGCTCAGTTTCATTAGCCCATACATCAATTTGCACTGGCCTGGTAATGTCAGGGATACCAACATTTATCGCAGCGAGAGACTCTGTATGGAAGTATGTCCCTATTTCCATGGTAACAATGGGTGCAGGGCTGACACTGGTGGTATCGCGTTCATAAAACGTAACTGACAAGTCGATATTTGTGGAGAAAATGGTACTGCTATTGGTAGTGAGGGTAATGTTCCATTCATCAGCTGTAATTACAAAGTTTAACACTTTTTCATATATATGCTTTGTTAATTTATAAACATCAATCCAACAAATACAGTAAATTTATTATACAATGAAAAAGCCAGCAAATTAGTTTGAGCTGTTATTTTAAGAAAATGGAAAATATGCTTAGTAGAGCAGAACCAATTCATTTATAAGTCCTCGATGGTAATTGTCTCCATACAATTGCTTTGTTGGAAAAAATGAAAACAAATAATGTACCAACGCGAAAAAGTAGATTAGTCAAAAAAGATATACAAGCAGTTCATTTAACTTAATCAATAAATAGGATAAATAAATTAAATAATTCTCCATAATTGTTTCATATTAACAGAAAATGCTAACGCACAAATCGGAAAGTGTAAGTTTTATTCCTGTTTGCATAAACGCGAGTTTGTGGAAATAACCTGTGCTATGTGAAAGGGGGGCGGGTCATCAGGTTAACACTGGTCTGAAAAGTGTGGTTATCGTTTGTACGAATTTATACTGTAAGTCTATTTCATTTTTATCAGTATATTCGATACATAGGAACACACGTAGTTATTAAAGTTACAAATACAAAGAAAAAAACACACAAGCAAACGTATATATCAACTCTACATGCAATTTGTAAATAATTCTGTATTGCAGCACAGCGATGATGTTTACGTTGGCCAATATGAGCCATGTCAAAATACATCTAAACAACTTGTATTTATCACAGGTTTCTGTACATGGTGTTGTCTGCAACTACAAATGCGATTGGATTCTGTAATAATTCTTTTTGTCAAAGTCTGCGTTGCCCATATTTTCCATCTCGGAGCATTACAAATCACATCAGGAAAATAACAACATGGCAATATGATCATTATTCAAACTAAAATTCTATAAACTGTGGCAAAATATTAAGAAAAGTAAGATTCACACGGACACTCCTAAAAGAGTACAATCAGAAAATCAAAATCACTACGTTTATCATACAGCTTGGAGGAAAGCTGTCAAAATTGGTTTCGTTGTAGGAAATGGTCGAGATAAGCTGCTGATGTAGAACAATCTGTCGTGTCTTTGATTTCCAACTCTGGTAGGTATGTACGATGGACGTGGTCGTGGTCAATGAATGATGTTATATAAAGACGTCAATATATTCAAGAGTGAAATTAAATAACTTTGCAAAGACTTTGCGGCCTGTTTTGATAAGCTCTTCAATAAATACAGCCTCCTATGAAATAAAAAAAAACCAAGTCAGCCAACAGAGGGGGGCAGTTAGTTCCCATAGCTAAGTCAATAGTCTGTTGGAAGATCCTCCTACCAAACTAGAAGAATATGTTGTCATCTGGAAACTAGATCATTTTCATGATTTCGTCCTCCGTATATTTCTTCTTTGATTCGGAAGGTTTTTTTTTACGAAATGCGCTTCAATTTAGTTCAAAGCAATATATTCATAGCATTGTTCACCTTTCCTGGAGAAGGAAGTCTCATAACAAAAGAATGAACGCGCTCCTGTACAGGATGGTAAAATCAAATGGTGTTATTGAAGAAAAGTTTACTTTTGAAGACGTTGATGAAATTTGGTCAACAGCTGTTTGGAGTTCTTCAAAATTCTCATATTTTTAATTCCACCTCTTGAGTAAAAAGTATCACAACAAGACTTACCCAGACTTGATAATACTTAGAATGGTGGTTAGTAGTTTTGACAAAGGCTAAGTTGAACAGCTGGATGAGCCAGCAACTGAACATTGTTTATAAGGATTCTTGTGAAGTTTGGGAACCAATATAAATAGAGGTAGTCCGTATACTTATCATTAACAGGCAATCTAAATTATTATAAATGACAAATAATAATTTGACCTGCACAGTGCAGTTGTTTCGTTCTTCTAGGACTCCTCAGAAATGTCTGTTTGAGGTTTTTGGTCTTGAATGTCCTCGTAAAATCCAGCGTATTGTGAACACGGATGTCAAGATGATAACAACAGTGACAATGTATATATATTTCTACATACCGAAATTAGAAAATAAAAAAATCAACATATTGGTGTATTTAACTCTTATACAAGAAAAACTTACCAATATTAAGGTTTAATACTTACCTGCTGTAATATACACTAAAGCCAACAGTAATCCTAAACCCATGTCTATTGGGTACTGTAACAAGCTAAAATATCTCCGGAGACACTAACTCGGAAATTTTCAACTGATTATCAAACTGTGTATGGTATACTGTTGTTTCAATGTATTGATCATTCACTACCAATTTAGATGACAAAATCAATTGTAGAAAAGTATGCAAATTAGTTAATTCATTATTCATTAAAGACAATGTAAAATGTATTGTCATACTTGAAGGGATTATAATTTCCCATGGTATATCAGAGTAACCGAGCTGTTACAGTAATACTATTAGAAGGAATAATGCCGTACTGGGCTTAATTCACTGATTGGATTTAGTTTAATGCAAACAGGGAATTTACGCTTATTACGCGAAGGTCGTTATATCGTGAAAATATGTACCGGGTGAATACACGTATTTGTAGGAGGGAGCGAAACGTTCCTGTTAGCGGCCTTGTAATAGTGTGCTACCTAAGCCTACTTCATAGTGCTGTCAAACTGAATAATACTGCCGAACTTATACACAGACATGCAAAGGATTTGTGATAAAAAATGTACTAATGTAGATATTCATTTCATTTACTCTTGATGAATAAATTTACAGGAAAATTAATGATGTCATAACTGATGTCAAATCACAAAAGATCCTACAAACTTTCAACAAGCAGGGCATCTGAAGTATAATAAAACGACAACTGATATGAAAAAGACCAGAAAAGGCATCTGAATTAAAATTGATATACTAGATAGTGAGCAAATCAAACAAAAAGATATACCGGAAACTGAAAGGAAATGAGTAAAAAAAGCAAATGATATGAAATAGAACATGCATGCATTTATGTAGTTCATGTGCTTGTAAAGACAAGTATGAATTTAATTAAATGTGTTTTTATCTACATTTTAATGTATGCATGCTGATTCGTGACGAATGCTTATCATAACTAATTGGTACTTCACTAGAGACCAATCACATTTGAACCAAGTACTGACAGGCACGGGGAAATTGATTAACAAGCAAAATTGTAATAATGTATATAGTCTGTATCCGTACATATTGCACTAGAAAGTATTGCGTCAATATTAACAAATATATCCACTTTATTAATACAAATAGGATCAACGACTGCAAAAACTACAATCTAATTCTATCAGATTTCATCTCTTTATTTCTGATGTTACCGACACAATGGTGTTCAAATGACACTGACATGTACAGTATCAGTGGAAAACTTTATTTCATTAATCATTTTATACCACTATACATTGACATCACAAACAGACATCGTTTGCACGTCGCAACTATTGGTGCCGCCATGCCTAATGTGTTTTCCAAAACCACGAGGAGCCCAAATAGTCGATAAGATGAACCAAATAATCGCTAAACTAGGCGATAAGCATCAATTAACTAAAAATTATCAACTATCACAAATTATCCAAATTTCAAAATGAACAATAATCTAAACACCAGTTAATCTCTATATTTTAACAGAACAAGTACAGAATGAACTTTATGAGTCTCCACCTCCACCGTACCACCTGCAGGACCAACAAAACCTACTAACTATACTCCCCAGCGCCAACCCGTGTACCAACACTCAACAACCCTACCACACCAAGCCAGGAACGTCATTCTCCAACCCCTAACCTACCAGCCCAGTTGCCAATGTATATCAAAATCTGTCATATGCGACATATTTGATAGACTGTCCGAACTTGATTCACTGGACATGCAACTGGCAGGCTTTCTGCAATTGAATCTATGGTGGAAGTAAACAATTCTTGAACATGAAAGAGACATGGTTATAAACTACATGAGGGTTAACTCGAGTAACAAACCAGGTCAATGAAGGACAATTTGATTTTTGGGGGTGTTGCCGAAACTGAGACGGCGAAAGATTCCGAACAAGTAGTCAAAGGCTTTATTTAGTCAGAGCTTGATATAGAAAATGGTATTGATTTCCATGTTGTACATCGGCCCAGGAAACATTCCAGCTTAGCTCTCTGGGAAACGTCAGCTCAGTGTTAACGAACAGTTCCTGCCTCATTTTAATGAATGGCGTCGTGTCCAGTATCCTGCTTTCAAAGACATCATGGTGATATGGAAATGCGTTCCAAGGGGAATGCGACGGCTCAAGGTAACTAGAGTCATGCTTGGGGACCACAGTCTCGATGGAACAAGGACAACGCCACAGGAGGTCTACTCTTAAGTGGTGCTGATATTAATTTTGACTTAAACTTTTCATTTCTTAATGTTTGTGGTTTAAAGCTTAAGCTGTTATTTCCCGAATTTCATGATCATATTCAATCATGTGATATTTTTGTGTGTGCTGAAGCAAAACACACGATGTTGATATTCTAAATGTACCTGATGGATATCTTTATCAGGTTAAAAATAGAAAAAATGTGTTTTAGAAAATCTTATGGAATTATAACAATCTATAAAACAGAACTAAAGTCAATTTTAACTTTTCATCAAACTTAATCTGAATATTTGCAGTGGTTAACTGTATCAAAAACTGACTTTAAAATTGATAATGTGGTTATTTATATTCCTCTAGAGAATTCGAAATATTCCTCGCTTTAGACTTTTGCTGAAATTGAAAGTGAGATGATAACCCATTAAAAAAATGTTTCAGAAGTTGCCCTTTTGGTCGATTTTAACGCAAACATCCAGAAGTACCCAGATTACATTTAGCCTGATGGTACTCTATCCGAGATATTAAATGTTGATTCAGGTGACGAGTATCATTACCGTTACCAATGTTAGAACAAACTGTTAAAAGAAATACGTCATAAATACATTTCCATATATTATCATAAACTTCCTGGTATAATGACGATTCACGGACAAATATTGCGGAAATGTCAAAAAGGAGGTACAGAAAACAAAGCAATAGATAGGATCTACGTTATAAATATTTAAGGATTGAATCTTGCTTATGCCGATTTCATGGGATGATGAATTGAGTTGGTCTTGAGACAAATTTAATGAAGCAGTTCATGTTGAATTTGTCTCAGGACCAACTCAATTCATCATCCCATGAAATCGACATAAGCAAGATTCCATCCTTATATTTCAATTCACGCTTCTGTTTTCTATAGAATGGGAACTGAGGCAATTTATCTTCTACTTTCATTTTCATTTCTTGTCATCATATCGTTTGACGCCATACAAGCAAATAGTCCGTCATTTGAAGACAGATTATTATGACAGGTTGAAATATATTTCAGCGTGGTTACTTAATAATCAATTAAACTTAAATAAGAACAAAATTTTAAATATTTTTCAACAACTTAAATGAAAATTTAAATAATACTGTGCAACATATACAGTATGCATTTTCCCCCGTGGAAGAACAACGTCTAGACGTGGTGCAACGGTTCGCAAACGAAGCGTTGTCGGCCATTTTTTTTCAGGCACCGAAGCGGAGAACAAGAAATATCAGGCTTCAAATTTTATACTTGTGGTATATTGGCAATCTAGTAGAAGTTGGGGAGTTTCTCTTCTTACCTAATATTTGTATTCGTACGCACTGGCAATGTAAGTCTGGTCAAATTCATCGGTAAATGAAACAGATCTCA
This sequence comes from Ylistrum balloti, assembly GCF_031769215.1. Taxonomy (NCBI): domain Eukaryota; kingdom Metazoa; phylum Mollusca; class Bivalvia; order Pectinida; family Pectinidae; genus Ylistrum; species Ylistrum balloti. Next base: position 1,641,374 of record NW_026781961.1, read on the forward strand.
TTTAGCAGTTTGATTGTCTGATTTGGGTAGAAATTGAAATATATAAGGCATCGCCCGATTTCCTGGGGACAAAATATGTTTTTTTTTTAGTTTTGCAAATCGCAGTGAAATATCGTTTAGAAAGGCAAGCAGGGTCTTTGCTGTTTCGTATGTTATTTCTATGAATTAATATGTATTTCCCGGATAAAAGTTAGATACATTTCTTCCTGCTCAATGATTTTCAATGAGAGGAAGTGTAGTCGAGAGAGTTGCAAATGAATCAGCTCTGTCCAGCCGGACTATTCCTGGCGGTGATAGACTGTCATTAGTATAGCACACTATGGCGGCGACATTGCATTTCCAAATTGAAGCAGAGAGAGGAAAAACACGAACGAATGACTTAAAACTAGCAAACCATAAGGTCTGAAAAGTCCAATAGTGTTTTTCTTTGAAGTTTTCATAGTAAGCTGCCGGCATGATGGATGGGTTTCTACGCTTTTATGAACACGTCCGTTATGTTTCTAAACTGACCAGAATCAATGAAAATATACAAATATCAATAATAGCATAATGAATATGAATTTTGACATAAAATTATATTATAGCGACAGAAAATTTCTGTCTATAGGATGACCTGCAGTCTTCAGAGAATTACAGAAACAAAATTTTAACATACCCAGTCCTAAATTTAGAAATCTACCATATCAAGGATTTACAGAAACAAAGTTTTGACATACCATGTCCTAAATTTAAAGTTCTACCATACCAGCGAATTACAGACACTACGACTTCTCAAAAAGTTATACTCATACATAGTGTAAGATAATTTTATGACTCCTATGTATAACAGAGATAAGAACCTCTCCTTAAAGTTATATCACCCCAGTGTATAACAGAGGTTAGACCTTCACAATACCAGACAAAGACTTAGAGTTCTATCACCCCAGTGTATAACAGAGATTAGAACCTCTCTTTACCAGACAAAGACTTAGAGTTCTTTTACCCCCATGTATAATAGAGATTAGGACTTCACATTCCAAGACCAATAATAAAAGATCTACCAAGATCGTATATTTCAGACAATTGGACTTCATATGACCTTGATTTGTACATGCCCTTGAACATGTGCTATATATTATTCATATACACATATGTCCCATTCACATTAAAATCCAATCGTTTGTAATTATATTCCATTAGTAATAGATTTTTAACAGGCATTGCATGATAGCAACAAATAAGATTGCATGACAGTATTGATACATTAAGTTGTCACATGAATAAATGATACTTCATAATACAAGAGAAGCCATGTAGATTGTTCATTTAACAGACATAACATTAAATATTAAATGTCTCACTTGTTCCAAACAACTAACGTCACCTAAAAACTATGATCATGTATTATGGAGTCACTAACACACTTTGATAGTACCATTCCAATCGCATATCATTACCTTGAAAAGGTACTATTAGCATTACGCTAAATACACCTTGCTGACAAGGAGACAAATATCAAAGACAGCCACCAAGAGTTGAACACAGAAAGGTTTGCTTATTTGATGGGATAATGGGGCATATGCCAGATGTTTTCGTAGTGCAATGTCACTGAAATATTAAACTGCCGAATTATTTATTTGCGTAGAAAATTTATTTTCGTGAATTCGTGGTTAATATTCGTCCACGAATTTATGTGTCATTTAAATGACAAGAAGAAAGTTATATGGAGTATAAATTGAATTGTATGTATTTCTTTAATAAGATCTATTTATGAAACCAATATTGCATGTTTGCACATTTATATTTGCATATAATATGCAAATTTTTGTAAATCAAAGAAATTTGAGCCAAACCAACCATATGGTTTCACTGTTTATCCAGCCACAGTGTTGTGAAACCTCGCACTGGTAAAGGGCTAAAACCCCTTTCACACGTTCACATATGAGACGCCGGATCACCACGGATCGTCAATCCAGGGCAGTCCGTGGCAATCGTCATTACCGTGTACGGACCGTGAATGCATCCGGCGACATCCGGGACCATCCGGGTAAGTCAATCTGATCCGACGAAAAAAATTAAACATGCTCAATTTTTTCACCGGACCTACACGGATGAAAATCGTCCGTGTAGGCTCCGTGTATAACCGTGTTGCAACCGAGTGATCCGTGTAGGCACCAAAGTGTCCGTGTAACGTCCGGGGTCATCCGTGTACGTTTATGTTCTACGGAAGACTACGGATGTCTACGGATTATACGCGGTTTGTACCCGGAAGCTACACGGTTTCTATAGGAATGTACACGGTTTACCTACGGTTATTATGAGCAGGGGAGCAATGCACGTCTTTGAAAACCGTTATTCTCTCTTCACTCTTTCAACCACAGTGACATGTTTCTGTTAGGCATGGGTTTAATCATACATCATCCCCAACAACGAAATACGACATGGGTCGGTCATTGCTTGGTAGGGGTCCTGGTTCTGGTAGTCCAATGGTTCAATTTTCAAGAGCATCTTTCACTACTGTCTCACTAAAGACTCCAGCATCCGAACCTGCACCACTAGCTCCAATAGAGGAATTTATAATCAGCATCGACTAATGCCATGATGACGATGAAATGAAACCCTTTATAATTATAATAGAGTCAGGCAACATTTTATGGCATTTAAGTTCAATATGCTTGCCGTCAACGGCCCCTGCACAATGAGGGAAGTTCATTTTTTTTTTTTTTTTTTGTGAAATCCTTCTGGCGCTCCCTACCAATCTTCCGCAGCCGCAAACCAGAACTTCAGCCGAATTTTCCTCTATCATTGCTCCACAAACCTCAATGATGAGAATGGAGATGATATTATGGGCAACCCTAAAACCATATAACAGAGTCTGTAACTGTTACCTGTAGCTAAATAACGCAGAGTTAAAGCAAGCGTTAACCCAGGTGCTAGTGCCTTTCTCCAAAATGTATCTTGTTTTTTTATTTCTTGGCCCAACTCTAGCAAGCTTTTCTTGAAATGTGTCTTGGTCAATCCTTAGGAAATTCCTGTACCCGCTGACATCTTCCGAGGTCAATTCAGCCATTATTTTTTCATATTGGCCGTAGAGCGGCCGTCTATGAAGCCAGGGCTTGATCCACATACGCCTCCCTGCTTGCTTCTTATGCTGTTTCATCTTTTGCTGCAAATGAACAGCATTTGCAGCCAGTAAATTCAACTGCACTTCAAACAAGAGCAAATATCCAAATCAATATTTATAATTTTTCTCGCATTCCTGAAGAATGAAATTGATATTACACCGTATGACCTTTCTATATATTATTGCAAAAAGGGATGAACAATCTTGATGACCCGTGGCGTACGTGTATACATCGGGTATCTCCGTAAGACAATCTTGTAAAGACCGGCATCAGCCGCGATATTCCGTGCACACTATGATCACTCCGGCACCGTCCGGGAACTCTCCGGAGACGTCCGGATAGCTATCGTGATTATCCGTAGAGTGTCCGGCGTTATCCTTTTAAGCGCCATGTTCAAACCGTGTTGACACCGACATCAATATGCAACAGGACATTAAAACGCCGGATGGTCCCGGATGATAAAAGAATTTAATCCGTGATGATCCGGCGTCTCATCTATGAATGTCTGAAAGGGGCTTAAAGCTAAGTAACAGCTGTTATGCATGAAGTAACTTTTTTTTCTTACTTTTGTAGTCTTCCCTACTGTCAGAATTATAAAACATTGAAGACGTATAGAGGGACATTAGAAAGATCACAACTCTTCCTCGACAGTGAGGCTACAATCAAGGTGTCACTATGGATGCATCGGAAAGAAAATTAAAAAATGAAAATATATGATCAGAAAGTAAGTCAACTCTTGCCATCATGGCGACAGCAAGTACAAATACACACTATTACCAGATTTTGCACTTATTTTCCAAAATGCCCACGGATCCGATACTAGTCGAAAGGGAGTTTTGGGAATTGAAACAGTTCGGAATCGATCAGAATAGCTAGGTCTGTTTTGTTGATTTTAATTTATCATACAAAAGGAAATTCTGTGACTAAAACATAACCGTATAAAGCTGCTAAATCACTTACTTGTCTCTATTACATCTAATGTTATATTTGTATTAAAAAATACTATTTATTAATTATTTTGTGCAATTTCGAAGACTGCAGTTGATAAACGATTAGTACCCAAACTTTGCTGTAAGTTGTATTCCATATTTTAATCCATTTGAATAGTGACACGGTTAGAAATAAACATATGTTCTTGTCGTTTCTTTAAAATTAAAAATACATGATCTATTTAATTACGGACTAGTGCACGGTCTCAACAATTTTGCTTTTCCTCAGCTGCCTCCTAACTTTATAAATTTAGACCCTTTTCGTCACTGATGAGTCCTTGCTGGTTGAAACAGGTGTATGATACATTTTTTTTGTTCAGATATAGGTATTTCATTATACAGGAGCGCGTGGATCATTCTTCAAACGGTTTCAACTCAGGACGAGGAGCGATTAGGTCAAAAGAGGAGAGATCTTATAAATTAAATACAGAAAATATTCATGAATATCCAGGTGAGCGATCGGGAGACTTTACGACCTCTTGTTGTTTTCATACACCATACGTATGTTCAAGCATCAGTACACGGTATGTTTATCACACTCATATTCATTAATATTTGATTGTTCAAACCAGAACAAAAATTGTTGGTCGTATATCTAAATTTACACTGTTTGTATTACAGCCACCCACAGAGATGTACCGCTATTTCTATATTCACCAAACGCTCCTTATGACAGTGCTTTTTGCAATAGGTCATGCCCAAAATGGTAAGTACATTATTTTATTCGTGTTATAATGCAAGTACATGTTAGATATATCATTTACGTTCAGCAACATTTGATAACGAAAGCATTCATTTTCGGACTCTTACATTGAACGAAATTAGATAGTAAAACCCTGAAACCTTGAACTTAGTTAAACCTTAAACATATTTGTTTTGATTAATAACCCGGCAACCGAAATGGTATATGTTACAGAACTATTCCATGTGTAAATTCTAACGTAATACAATAGTTACAATATTACAAAACGATTAGCAATTCTCCTTAAATCAATTAATACTTAGTTTGCACTTCTTCGTCTTGATTTCGACATTTTGGCCATCTAGACCTTTATTAATTAGTTGTTTGTTTGTACATTTGTGTTAACAGGTGTCATTATACATTTGTGTGTATTTTGTAAATCTTTCAATGGCTTATATATCAACTTGGTATTTTTAGAAGACATGCCTAATTTTACTGTACCAAAGTATCATAATAAGTAACAGCGGTTACTTAATCATCATTGAGGCGAATGTTACTGAAAGTACTTCTGTTGTCACATGTTAGTTATTTGCAGGAGACATGGGGTATCATTTGTAAATTGGTAAGAGTTTCAAATTGTTTTGTAAAAAATATGTTCTATGCTCATCAATTTCTGCTTGTGATCAACGCATGTTGAGAATATCTAAGAATCTTATATCCATGTGATGGGCTTGAAAACAATTTCAAATCACACATTTGAAACAAAAAAAAAAAACGTAAAAAAAAGAGTAGAAAAAATCTATTCCCCGGATTATTATGCCTCGCAATAACATTGTCTTACAGTAATGTTCATTCTTTCATTTTGCTTGGTGTTGATTTTCTCTGAAACTGTTTGATATAATGAAGTGTAACATGTCGTGTAGATAAAGTTCACACTTGTCTGATCCATCGAACTAAAATAATGGTATTGAAGAGTTCATTACAGTGGAGAAAATATCGATAAAAGCCGACAACACTTTCTTATGACAGTCGTCGTCGGTGGGGCAGAGGACGCTTACTATGCTGGCGCGCCTGGTCTTGTTTTCCTTGTGCGTTTTCATGGGTTTCCATGTGGGTCTTGTTTTGTTCATGTTTTGCCCTGATTTTTTACTTTGATTATGCTGACATGTTGGTACTTTTTATAACAGCTTATTACAGCTATAAGAAAAGGCATGTTATGTCTTGAAAATTGAATATTTGTTTTTCCCTGGATCTATAGTAAGCTACAGTTGTATGTATATGGTAAAAATGTAGTAAAAACGTCGATTTGTTACAACGTGAGACCATGAGCGATATCAAACAGATATATAAATGTGATAGATAGGTTTGTAACCATACACGAACACAAGTTATGCTACTTGGAAGACTGCTATATAGCACAATGTTTTACCAGATATTCTATTGCTTCCAATGTAGGCAGTCTCAAGTCAAATTCGACATCCGTGTCCGACACATCGTTGGTGAGAATTGTTTGTTCATATTGTCTGTGAACTATAGCGTGGATAGACCTTTTCAAAAGTATTTAATGTCATCGATGTCGAGATCCAAAGTGACGTTTTTGTTTACACGAACGCGATGGAAACTGTAAAATGGTTTACTAAGTTTGTGTCTTAATCGAATATCTACTCTCATCAAGTCAAAACTGGAGCCATCATTTTGCGCTTGAAAAAGTTCATTAAATATCTATCATGGTTTATTTTGGTTTATTTATGGCAAGTAAAAATTTGAAGGAAGAAACTTTGTTGTGTTAAAGCAGCTGAGTGCGTTGGCTGTTTTGTAGTGTGGACGTACGAATTCTGCCTGTTGTCACAATGCTTAACGAAGCGAATAAAACATACTGACACGTGGATTAAGCAGAAACCAAAGTCAAATTAAATAAATCTGGTGCAAATTAATTTATCTACAACATTTCCTCTGACTTCCTAATTTTTTCTAGTGATAACTTTTGTCGCGTTTAGAGGCCATAAAATCGGAGAGAGAAAAAAATACGTTTTTTTTTATCTTAGAACGGGAACAAACCAAAGCCTATCAGTGCTAAATGATTTCTGCTTGACATTAGCTTCTTTTAAGTATTGTAAAATAAATGAAGCGTGTCTCTAATATTTCATTAATCTAAAGAAAAAACACCCTTTCGTAAATGTACGATCTCTTTTACGTTAATATGGAAAAATGGGTGATTGAATAATGGCACATGATCAAATCATGAAAATTTAAATAATAAAAAATCAGACCTAACAGTACTTCAGTTTTACACAAACATCGTCGCCTAGCAACTTGCGTCAAAACAAGTAATTCTGTATCTCCTTTATATCTACTGGACAAAGTATTCCGTCTCAGCCATGAAGATCGCCGCGCACCGTCTTATCAAAGGCAAATATCGTCGATAGCCATGGACATCGCATGATGCCAAGGATGTTCAAATTTGAAGACGAAGTCGACAACCGCCCATATATACGTTTCAAATATGTTTCTAATGTGTATTACTCGGAAAGCTGAGGGATTGTCTCTTACGAACGAGTCTTGGTACCATCTCTGCAGGTTTTATATTATTGTCGTCGTAATGACCGATTCCTGCATGTATTCCTTATTGAAAATAACATAGGTTAGGTTTCGACAATGGGATTAGTAGGTCAGCAAATAATTTATCATTTTGTGGAATCCCTTTAATTATCAACAAATCAGACCTTCCAACAGGATTATACTGGATCAAACGCAACTGGAATTGTCGTGTTTGTTCTAGTCACGATTGAATATTCAATAATACTGAAACACATTTCTACACCTGGACTGATTGAGGGATTTTCATTATGTTTTAAAGGATAAACTTGAATTCCATACTAACAATCAATATTCACATTAATATTCGCGGGTTTTCTTTGGGGAAAAAGAATCAATAACAACACGATCTTTATGGGACATTTTTTATTGTTTCTCTCGTTACTGTACTGTTACTGTCAATGTAGATCAAAATTATCCCGATCGATAAACATGTATACAAACATTTGTCCCTGAAATGAGAGCAGTTGTATCAATATTACTTAAGACTAACAACGAAACTTCATGCATGTTGAATTGATATTTATACTTTCGCTTAAGACAAAACATCGTAACACCAAGTTGCACTTCATAAGTAATATTTTGAGCCAGCTGCTCTACGTAATTGCGCATGGTTTTCCTTTGTTCTCAAGCAACAAGAATTTACCAATCTTAGCAATAAGATATCACGGTCGCCACAGTGACCTCATTAAGAAGTATTCTATTTCGTTATTTGATATGAAGCTAGACATGTTTTATGCACGTTAGTAAGCATTTTAGTTCTGTTGCTATATATCTTGTTTTCATTTGAGAACGTGACATTGCTTACTTGAATTGATCACGATTAATATGGCGGGTTTTGTCGATTAAGCAGAAGTTGCTAACTTTTCCTTAACACCTGTCCATGTAAATCTTTCTTTTGTTCATATTTTGCTTTAGTTTTATTGAATTTAAGTTTGGATGAATGATTATTTTAGCATACTGGTATTTCCTTGTTTTATTAACCATTATTTACTTTTGTTTTTTCAATCACGACATGTTGCCAAACAGTTTATGAACATAATTGACGAAACATGGGCAAAATATAAATTAAAGTATTTATTTGAATATTCTTAAAATTGCAAAGAAAAATTAAGAAATGATAAGACCACCACTTAAGTAGTTAGGCGTTAAAGGCATACTAATAAGCACATCCTAATTTATATTGCATAATGAATACGAATTCCTAACGAGATCATTGTGACAACCTGAAAATTCCTCCACAATTCTTATCATTCTACATCTCTCGAAACCAATTGTTGTAAGCTTATATCTGAGTTGTCGGTATTTGGCATGTGACAATAAATAATAGATAAGTATATATTTAGAAAAACACTCTCCTGCAGAAATAACAAAAAATTTTAAAAAATGATGCTAATATATAGAAGGGGAAGGGCGCACCGTCCCAGCACAGCAAGTACATATGTTTTTTCTAAAGGAAAAGTTCCTTACATGAAACTTTAATAATTTCATATCAGAAACATTTACATTTATTATCATTATTATTTTGATATTATCATCGCAGTTGTTGATTGGGAAATTACGGTCATGATATCCGACCATAGCATCTCCAACACCAATCTGAATCTGTCGATGACGTTTTACGAGCGTGGTAAATCAAGCACTAGTCCTTCGCCCATTGTGACAATACCGATCAGAGCAAATTTCATTACCGCATCGCAATCTGTGGTCAATGTCAGTATGCCTTATATAACAAGGCCAACGAAAATAGACGTAACCGTCGAAGGAATGGAATCCGGGTTTCGACTTAAATTGCTGAAGGTATATTGTATTTTGTACATGTTTTTGTGAAATGTCACATTTCTATTGGCACGTGATGTATGTAGCAGTACATACATACAAGTCATTAACAGTGCTCTGAATATCTATGGGGATATGTCATTAAAAGAGTTCTAAAAAGGATCCAAATGAGATTGTCAATGATAAGATAGCACTTTACACAAATTAATCGAAATCAGATGCCAAGGGAGAGAGTTCATTTATCATTCATGACTCTTTGTTATCACAGATCTGGTTATACATATTTATACAATACTTCGATACTAAAGACTGTGTTCATTCGGGCAAGTACAATGTTTTATCATCATCATCATCATCATCATCATCATCATCATCATCATCATCATCATCATCATCACAATAAATAATCACAATAATTTTTCAACAGTGTCCCACTTATGATATATACACATATATATGTTTAATCAGCCTAAACCTGAATTAATCTGACTTACAAAATAACCTTGGCGATATATATGTATGCACCAATTTCCTACTAAAGCGACACCCGGATGTATTTTACTCATCGATGTGTTTTACAAGATAAAAAAATTGATTTAAGTCAAATAGACATAAAAATCAACATTAGCTATCCTACTCACAATGTAAAAACAACAACTAAATAAATGTTCAGGTGCCTATAGATAATAGAAGTAATATAAAAGCAGTTAATGATACTAGGTAATGGTTTATTCAGTGAGGAATTCCTAAGGGTCATGACTAGAAGTACATTTGTAATTGAAAACTAGGATAGGGGCTGTTTACTTTTACTGTTAGGTAAGTGCGTGCTTGTAAATTTGTAATGAAATAAACTATTTTTGTATCTTCGAAACAAAAGTTATGAAGTCTTAACCCCTAAATGAAAGTTCTTCTGGATATAGCAGTAGAAACCTTTTTATGTTTATATATATATAACTACATTTCAAACCATAACAATATTTCCTTACACAAAATGACTGTTGCGAATTATGAATATCTTAATTATAATACCATGTCTTCTGTTTTAAACGTACTAGCTCATTGTTTTTATGATTGTTGTTCTCTTTATTTTATTCATTCTTATATTTGTTCACAGGTCTGTTTGTGGATGTTTATTATTTGTTTACTACGTAATGGCATTTCAGATGACAAAAATCAACTATAACCCGAAACATTTTTGTATCTATCTGTAATGATAATCCCATCAAAGATTTAAACCCAGGGTATTATAAATCCAATGCTAACAGAACTTTTGTAATTTTATCTCTTACAGCTGACAATGAAGAGTTCATCCCAAACATTTACTTTCGAATGTAACTGTTCGGTGCGGACGGATATGAATACCACCATATTCCCAATAGGTAAATTAATTACATTGTGATTGTGTTTATTATTTGGAACATAATATTTGGAAAAGGTGAGACTATAAAATTATTTATCTATTACCCTCTTAATCTGGTAAATTTTCATTTTGGTCGATAATTATCAGTTGAAATTCTTTACTGGTTGATAACTGGTCTTTAACTGGTTGATAACTGGTTTTTTACCGTTTGCTAACTTGCCTTTTACCGGTTTATAACTTGCCTTTTACCGTTTGCTATCTTGCCTTTTAGTGGTTGATAACTTGCCTTTAACCGGTTGATAAATTGTCTTTTACCGCTTGATAACTTGTCTTTCACCGGTTGATAACTTGCCTTTTACTGGTTAATAACTTGTATTTCACCGGTTGATAACTTGTCTGTCATCGGTTGATAACTTGCCTTTTACCGAATGCTAACTGGTCTTTAACCGGTTGCTAACGTCAGTAATCCTATATACGTTACCTATAATTGGTCTTCGTGTTTACTTTAAAATCATAACTTTTCGAGGAGGATTTATTTCAGTTGATTGCGTTGGTACCTTTAATCCACGAATGCATACGTCCACGAACTGTTGAAATAGTATAAAAAAATTATTGAGATATATAGATATATTCATCCACGCCATGAAGTTTTGATGAACATGTATAAAAAAAACAAGACACGAAAAACTATTATTTTAATGTTTGTACACTCGTGTTGTTTAAAACTATTTATTGATCATCATTATTTTTTGTTAAAATTACTTTGGATAAAGCAATGTTATCAATCGTATCTACATCTTTTATCGAAAATTTTAGTTAGTGGTTTTTCAGTACATTAAGTGTGAGAAAGTCAGCACTATCCAAACCATATATACAGACTTTGGCGAATCATTTCAAAGCAGTTTCCCCTACAATAAGACATTGTTTGCCTTGTTTCAGAGGACAAGTGGGAGATAGAATCCGAAACTGGATCTGGAATATATTCTGGCTCCCATGGACATTTTGGCATCACGATTTGGGACAGCGCTGGTTTCAGCCATACAGCAGTTTGCCGTGGCCCCTTTCAAATTAGTCAACGAAAGATTATAAAAATTATATTACCTCTGGACGATCCTTATAAGTACACGATGTGGCATGTTGAGAGAATTGATTTTTGGAACTGCACTAAGGTACGTAAAAAATGAAGATAATACCAACGTGGCAAAATATTCATAATTCAAACTGAAATTTGATAAAACTAAGGCAAAATATGAACAAAAGAAACATTTTAACGAAGACTCCTGAAAAAGTACAAGGATAATAAGACCATGTGTTCCGGAAGAGTGCGCGTCTTCTGCTTCATCGACGACACCTGCCATGTAAACCTTGGTCAATCCAAGTAAGTAATATCATGTTCTGAAATAAGAACAGGGTGCAAAACAGGGTCCTGTGTCATGAACAAAGACGGTACAGTCTTTAAGTACGGTGTGCTAACCGAATGTGCCGCTAGAGCGGCGCACAATATTTAGTGGCAGCGGTAAGAATCAAACTTATGCCTCCGAAGATACGTGTCAAGGATTCTTCAATGTTGATATTTTGATGTTGATAATCTGCTGGAATGTTTAATGTGGTCCATTTATCACAAATATTACTTGATGATATAAAGCTGAGAAGAAAAGGTGTGTATATTTTGGGACATACCTTTCTCTCGGATCTGTTGAAGTAATTTATTATATTATTTATGCGTTAATGGGTATCATTGAGAAATACCAAATTCTCTCACTAGCCATTATGCCATAATCGTTGTTAGGAATGGGCTATATAGTTCATCTGTACACATCAGCAATTTCACACAAAAAAAAATAATAATAATAATAAAAATAGAAAAAAAATCCAATTCGGAAAAACAGTTTTCTAGCAATATCAACAAAGGTAGTATGTGTGCAACCACAGAAATGATGTCAAACATTCTTAAAGTCATATTAATGAAAAATAGACTTTGAGAAGCTGTTCTTACACGAAAATAATGATGTTTTATGTGAATACGACTTAATGTTATATACAGTTGATATTAGAGAGGAGTAATTTAGCATTACTTAAAGTCATGCATGATCTTTAAAAGGCAATTCATTATAATAGACCAAAGGCAACAGTTTTGGAAGTATTCAAGTAAAAACATTAATGTTTTGCGCTTATCGAAACTGCAGACTTATTTTCAGGATAGGCTTATTTTTGAAGGATGCCTGTTGTCGAGTTGTATGGAATTTTGTTAGTGAGTGGAATTATTTGTCAGGTTGGTCCCTAAAAGGAAACTGTAACACATTTCCATCAGCACCGATGTCCCTGAACCCTGTCTTTGATAAATTCTATAAATTTTAATTCTGGATTATTTCGAAAGAATATCAAGTTCTTGTATATACATTACAACGTGACATGCATTTTACGGTAAACTGCGGGGACCAGCAGTGTCTACCACCTACTATTTACGAAGATTCATATAGGTTAAATTAAAGACCAGATATCAAGGTGCGCCAACCACCAACACCAATATGTACTGATCAGTTCAAAGAACACCAGTTCATTTTTTACTCAATTTTAGGACCAAAAATTGAAACATAATAATTGCTTTTTCAAATATCAATGCTTTAAGGTAGCTATCAACAGCATCAGTTTGCTTTTTTTAAAAAGATTTGACCATATCAGAGCAGAATTTACGCTTGCTTAACGCATGATTGTCACCGTGTTCATGTTCTTCTGGAATTGAGCCATACGATATATATGTATACCATATTTTGAAATGTATATTAATCATTAATATATGCATTTCAAACGCTTTCATGGGAACTTTTGCCTCTATTTTCTTGTCAATTACAACTTCAAATATTAGATTCCTGACTTTGTTTCAGTTGGTGTTCGTCCAGTTAACAATGATAATCATCTATGTATATAAACATTGAAAAGGACTGTTACTAATTTATGTGTCGATACCAATCTATGTAAACATTGGAAAAAGCTTGTTAAAATATTAATAAGCATTGCGTGAAGCACGCTAAGTAGCCTATAAGTAAAATGTACAGTTCAAATATCACTTCCATTTTATGGTAACTCGATCAATATCACTAACGCGTGTTTTGGTTCCATTCAGTTGATTTATAAATGGATTTTACATAGCCGTCATAATGAAGAAATAATTTTGTCTTGGAGTATATTGATTTTTGTATAGTTATTCTACTGTATAGGTGTTATGAAAGCGTTGACTGGAATAGAGATTTTCGATCGACTGCTCTAAACTCATACAAAACGCCGATTTACAATAACAAAGAAGGATGTGTTCACTAACCATGTCTTTACCATTATATCTCTCGTTCAGATTACCCGAATCCTCATTTCTTTTTCTTTATAATTAGTTAACGAAGAGATGTTGATGAAATCGATACAAACTGTACAGATGTTTTGTCAAAAAACAAACAAACAAACAAGCAAACAAAGCAAATTGTCACTGCCTATTTTTTATTATTATTATTACGAGTACCGTATTGTATCAATTTAATTACGAAGACAGTATTGGAACAACGTAATTGAATTTTATTTAACAAATGATAATCCCACATGCATCGGAGGTTATCCATATCCCATGTGCCTGCAATAGTTTGACTCTCTCGGTATGTATTTGAACATGTAATTTTGTTTCAGATGGTGTTCGTCCAAATGACATCGTGTCGGTCATTTAGCTTTGGTTGTGGGGGGGGTGAAGTTTAATACATTAAGCAGATATCGACAGAATACCGGTAAGTAAGATCTAAAATGTACAAATATACATGTTGGTAGGTATTACAGATGAGTAAGAAGGTCCATACATAATGGAGTTGGTGTGCATTATACCTTCATGACAGTAAACGATTGAAATATTTGTTGAAATTTGAATTCATTCTGTTTGAAGAGGGCTAGGTAATTGGCAGTTATATGTCTGTATTTAGGTACTTGGTTTAGTTCTGTTGAAATATACATGGAAGTTTTCTTTTTACTATTGTCTAGTTACCAAAAGTCATGATTTTCTGACTATCTTGTTATTGAACACGTTATCTCACTTTTTGATATATGCCTATTTCGTTACTTAAAGATATAAAAGTAATTCGAATTTAAATGCTTATCGACTTTCTCCTATTTCACGATTGTAATAAGGTAGTACATGATATCACATAACATTATGTATATCTCAGGTACAAAGGCAAGTTGTTTAGCTACCACTTCAACTACCACTACCACTACCACCACCACTACCACCACCATCACTGCCATCACTACCACTACCACCACCGCTGCCACCACCACTACTACTACCATCGCGGAATCACCATCAGCTACTAAGGAAGATTCTAATACCCAGACAGAAACCACTGAAGCGCTGACAACCAACGTTTCGACAAACGTAACTGGTAAGAAATCTTAATTCGCGATGAAGACTGATTGAGTTGCAATATCTTTACTGACGTACGTTTGTTTGAGAACATCCTCACTTATCAACGCTAGGTTTAGAATATCCTCAGTGATGGATTCTTGAATTAGAATATCCTCATTGAACGATGCTTGGTTTAGAATATCCCTAATGAGGGATTCTGGATAAAAACATCCTCAGCGAGGGATGCTTGGTTTAGAATATCCCTAATGAGGGATTCTGGATAAAAATATCCTCAGCGAGGGATGCTTGGTTTAGAATATCTCTAATGAGGGATTTTGGATAAAAATATCCTCAGCGAGGGATGCTTGGTTTAGAATATCCCTAATGAGGGATCCTGGATAAAAATATCCTCAGCGAGGGATGCTTGGTTTAGAATATCCCTAATAAGGGATTTTGGATAAAGATATCCCAGCGAGGGATGCTGGGTTTAGAATATTCCTACAATTGAGGGATTGTTGGATTAGAATAACCTCAGTTAGAGATGCTTGGTTTAGAATATTCTTAGTTAGGATTTTTTGGATTAGAATATCCCTAGTTGGTTTAGAATATCCCTAGTTAGGGATTATAGGATTAAAATATCCTCAGTGAGGGGTGCTTGGTGTAAAATAACCTTAGGAAGGGATTCTTGACCAAATAAGTCTTATTTGACGTTTGCTTAGTTCAATACAATTTCAAAACAAGATATTTGGATGATAATGTCATCATTGATTGAGGTTTGGTATGGAATTTCTTAGAAATAATAGAAGTGTTCAACATAACAAGTTTATGTTTTCTAAGATAACAATTGCTCTGGAATACACACAATTGAACGTATTTTGCTGTAAACAGCCTATGTTATTTCTGTTATTTTATGTTCTGTTATGTTAATGCTGGATAACGAATGTAGTTTTCAGTATATGCTTGGTTTACATTTAATAGATTTTTAAAGAGGAATGACGGAAACCCTTCCAAAACGTAAGAACCATCTTCGGAAAAACAATGGTTTCGCTCTGCGGAGCACATCTCTGTACTCTGAAAGGATGTTTTAACAGCAAAATGATGCCTGTCTTTAAAGGTTCTACATGATAACAAAACCTTTATGCATATGGTTATATATGTGTATTGGTTTGTTGTTTTTTTCGATTCCGTTACCATAAGTGTACTATTTGTACGGACCCTTCAATGTTTTTTTTTTTTTTTTTCTTTTTATGATCCAAAGTTGCAAGACATGTTTGTTGAAAAACTCCTTAATTTCAAAGATATTGAAATATTATGATTAGCTCCTTTTAGATTTGAGTCTTTCTTTATTTAAGCTGCAACCAGTTTGCCTTGCTGCCCATGCAACCTATGGAAGCCGATTGTCAACATGACAAAACTAGAACAACATGCCATTATCAAGAAGCTACAGACAGAACTAGCCGTTAACAAAACGACACTCACGTGTACGTACATCAGAGAATTCATTGACAATCAATTTCATATCTAATTACCAACCTCATCACTTCCGGTGATCGTATATTCAGCAAGTTTTATAGATATTTCCTAAGTGTGTAACTAAATAATTGGCTTACAATTAGACGGACAAAATATTTTCTGAAGGTAACGTCTGATTTTCATTTCTCAGCACCTTATTAACCATATATGTTGCATCAATATTAAATGAGTTCTTTTTTGTGATTTTATCAGGGAATTGTTCAAACAATAATCACTAAAAGATCTGATCCTGTCTACATGACACATGTAAAGTACACCTGTATTGAGTCCCTTGTGCAGATTTTGTATTCCGTGAGGAGATTCATTGCCTGACAGCTCTCTTTGCAAACGCTTCTGAAGAAAAGATCCTATTTTTAAGGATGTATGAAATTCATGTTTGATCGGACGTAGAGCTTAATTCAACATCAGATGAATTCAAACGTAATGTCATAGAAGTTTTTATGTAAATTATAAATTGTAGTTTTTGCCACGCGTTTTGTAGTGTTTTTGTGATTTTTTTAATCAAATGGACAGCATCTGTTCCGTTGTAAGGCTACTTCTTTTGGGTATAACTGAATTTCTCAGCAGAATTCAATAAAATTTTGCACGAGTTATCACCACAAATAACAAATTTGAATGACGTGAGTCCTGACTTGGTGGATCACTTTTTTTTAAATTTTACGACCCACATATAAATATGTCTGTTTTTTTTTTTTTTTTTTAATTTTTGAAAATACATGTTGAATGAAAATTACAAAACATTAAGCACAATGACCCCCTTTTTCTTATTTATTCAAACTTTACATTTTTAGGTGGTGTGGAAATTTAATATAAGCATTTTGAGTTTATATTTTGGTTAACATTTCAGTATCAATTTATTATATTTAATGTAAAAAAATTTCCAGGTAAATATCCGTCACGAAAAAGTACCGAGAATTTTTGTTATTTATGAAAACGTTAAGAAAATCAGCGAAAATGCTGTAACTCATATTCTAACACCAATTGGAGTGAAAAAAGGAGCTGCTGCGTCACGTTATTTCCTGTCATTTAACCTTAAAAACAATCATCACCAGAACAAGCGTGGAATTTTGTAAATTTTGGCGTCTAAGTTTGTAAATTTTCACCGTGTACTTCGTAAATATTTGGGCTCGTTTCGTGATAGGCAAAATAAAGATGATCCTACATCCAAGAAGGTATTCCTAAATGTAAAATAACTAAAATAATTTAATTATATATTAAAGAATTATTTAATGACGTCAGACACATTTTAACGTCATCACGGAAAGACATATAGCATTAGAATATCGTCAAATTTGATAACGTATCAATCTATTAAAATGTTGTTAAAACGAATGTTCGCAAAAGCATCCAAATCGCGTGATGTGTGATCTTACGTTTCCTTTTCATATTGTGCTCTTCACATTCCGCACGAGGTTAGGTTTTCTAAAAGAAATCGAAAGTTAGTTTAAATTAAAAATTCTAAGACTTGTTTTGAACTGAAACTCATGAACGATCCTATAGTTAACTCGATATTTATCAATGATTAAAGAAAGGGGAATGACACAAGGTTCAGGATTAGATTGACGTTAATTTTGAAAATAATTCCAAAATCACAATGTTTCTAATAAATTAAACAAAACGTTCCTATTGCATTAATTTGAATTTGATATCATAAACTGAAGGACGCTCCAGTCGACAAGGTTTAAAAGATGAGAGAGTAATAGGAATCTTGGTGAAAATTAGAAATATCGTTATTCAGTATTTCATACATACGAAATTAGATCTAATCTAACATATGCTTTTTATTTTACCTTCAGCTTTTAAACGTAGGAAGATCAGTGTCGATGACAGTCGTCCCTCCTCGAAGGCGATCGGAATGGTAGGAATTATACTCCTTGCTATCCCGGCCCTTTTTCTTGTTGTCATTGATTTGACTAGGTTCTGCCAAGTCGTGTAATACTAGTAAACCAATCGGAAATTTTACTGTGATCTCAATGAGACTTATTCCATTGCTTTCTGTACTAGGAAGCTGGAGGTGTTTGATGCTCGTTAGTTTGCCTGTTGATTCAGTTGTTGTATAACTTGTTATCATTTGAGAATGTGACATTACTTCCTTGTATTGACTAAGGTTTAAATGAAGGGTGTCATCGATGAAGCAAAAGACAGTTACTCTTCCGGAACATTTGGTCTTATCCTCCTTGCACTTTTTCAAGTGTCGCCATGTAAATATTTCTTATGCTCATATTTTGCCCTGGTTTATTGACTTTAAGCTTGGATTATGATTATGTTCACATGCTGGCATTTTTTTTTTTTTTTTTTTTTTTTCAATTTTACATCATGTGATATTTTTATTATCTTAATTGATTATAAGTGATTTAGTCTTTGAAACGGAAAAAAATCCTAATGAGCGACTGTTTGATTCTTTGATTTGTGCCTGTTTCGTTATATTTTGAAATACGTCATATGTTTTTTTTTTTCAAATACAGTTCAGCAATTTTTTGACGTGAGTTGTAAGACTCTAAGCTTCAAACAAAGTATATTGAATACCGATTATTACCATATATACCTATATCACTCATGCAGAATATATTTTGATAATAACTTTGTGTATATGTAGTACTTGTTCTTGTATATAATATACATCATACTTTTTGTTATTCTATATTTTGTTGATAAAGGTTTTGAAGTTAAAAAAGAAACGAGATAAACATCCGGAAGTTTTGAGACAATTTCAATTTCGGCGTTTTAAGTAAATAAATGTAATAAATAACTATGTTCATTAAAACGTTTGTTGCTATCCATCCTATTCATTGTCCGTTGTCTTTTAATAATTTCTCCCACTTGACAACGACATCGTATATATAATACGGACATTCTAGTGAAATGACCTATTCAATAAAACTACTGCAAAGGAGATATTCACAAGGAAACTAATTTATGAAATTTGTTATCGTTATTTTTTAGCAATACTGGATGTATCTTTCCCAAATTTCATAAATAAATAATATTGGTCACTAGTTGTGCGTTTATGATTTTAGAACAAAAGAAAAAAACACAAATGTCTGACAGGAAGCCATCATAGATTTGATAGATGAAGATTGGTATGACTGTTTATTCAAAAATTCTGAAATTTCATTAAGGACAAAAACAGAGAAAAGAAGGGAAAAGATCCAACCTTAAATTAATATCACTCTGGGATCTAAAGTTATCAAAGTACATCAAATTTATGCAAAACATTCTTCCCTCTGTATATCCACGTATGCGTACTGTATTACTTGTACCGTGTATCTTACATACTTCTCTATATTGTATATCTCTGTATAACATTGTTTATAACGGTGTTCAGATACAAAATTAACTAAAGAGAAAAAATAACCATCCAGGACCTTCTACATATACATTACATATCAGAACAACAAAACCGACAGTTTTCTTATAACTTGTTTGGAAAGCCTTTTGCTAAAATATTTCTATTGCCATAAATTTTTACCAGGGTATATACTAGGGTTATCTCCCCTGCATCAAGATAATGACTTTTGCATAGTGAGACATTTAAGAATGTCTGGTAATGTCAATATATGAATATGGAATTCGAACATGATTAATTTATTTTTGCACTTGTTTGTGCTGCAGATTTAGATTATAGAAATAAATCAATTATTGGCCACTCTTAATAGTCTTTATTCTGTGATATTTTGATATGTTAAACTCTACAAAACTGCCAATATTTACCACGAGATCGACCCCACCCTTTATTGTAAGAAAACAGGTCAGCGTTCACTTCATTGATAGGTGTTCAACTGAGCAAATAATTCCTTCGTGGTTTATAAACACTTCAGCCTCTCTTCACACATAGAATTTATCCGGCGTATCGGTCAACGGGCTTTTAAACTATAAATCCAGTACTGACGGCCTATAAAAATAATACAAAAAGTACCACACACGGCATCGCCACTAGTAGTACAGAATGCATGTATTCATTTCTCTTTTGACCTGTTGAACAGGGGCAGCCCCTGACAGAAAAAAAGCTTTTCCAATATATGCCCCGGGCTTGAGATAAGCTGTATCCACAGTGTTTAGAATACAAGATTTTGAGTTCGGGATACCGAGATTTGATGTGCTCACACTTATTGTTTCACAAATATCAGAGGCGCCAATGATGAACAAGTGCCGTATATATAAGCAAAATATATTTACTTATGTATGTTATAGATGTATCTCATCGCCCCATCAACTATATTTTTTACCCCATCTGTGTTGTACATATGTATCCCAAGTATTCTTTACTGATTACTTACTAATTTAAATTAGAATTGTTGACCTTAAATGGAAAACATGAAGATAACGCATATAATTAGACAGGTTAATCACATTGGTGGAACCCGGGTCGTCTTCGTTATTGGAGCATGCGTTCACATTCCATGACAGTTTATATCAAAAGGCAAGATTTTCCTAAAACACTTCAAATGTTAAGTTATTCTAAGTTGTCGGCATCATTCAATGTTCAAACAGTAGTATAGGTGTTTGAAGACCATTGAAGGAAATTGTTGTGATATAAGTTTTAAACTCATGAATAGCGATAATCACCCCCAGCACTTCGACCACTACAGCTAATTCCGAGTGTTAGTGTTACATGTGTATAATGAAGCTGTTAAATACGACGTCAGTCTATCAAGCAAAGGGAGGTAACACAACAATGACATGTCGTTAACACCTACAACAACATATGTAACTTTGACACCACCTGGTGAGGTTAACACTATTATCGCTTGTGTTCATTGTAAGGGTCGGTTCACCAGCGAATTCTGATGAAAATTCGCGCACCATGTATCTATATTAAAACCCTGTGTGCCCATGTGAGAGTTCGGGATCAAGTTATAACTAATAATTTCAGGATCAGAACAAATGGAATTTAAATTGAGAAAAAAAAGACACCGTGTATTTCGGGAAAACAGATTTTTCCTCACAAATACAATGACAATATTACCGCAATCTTTTTATGCTTTTGTGCTGTACATATAACAGTATAAAAATATATTTTTGGTTTACTATCTCTCTCATGTTGATCAGGTAATACTAAATCTTCTTGTCTCTTTTTACGAAATAAACTTTCATTTCCTTGAATATTGAATCCACTAATCGAAGATCATACTCTTTGAGACACAGTTTGAAGATGTTATACACAAGTGAAAACAATGAAACCAAATTGTTCCTTAAAAGCCTAGTCGGAGATGGCGGTGCTGGTTTTTCTGTATATAAAGTCTAGCGACACCTACTGGTGACAATAAGTTTAAAACATCCTCATTCTGTTTTAATAGATATACGATGCGGGTTAAGTAATGGGGGCTGACTGTCAGACTTAATTCATTCATTGATTTCTACCCGGCAAATGAGGGGGGGGGAGGAGTGTTGGTGTACAGAGGTGTCTGTGGGGGGGGGGGGGGGGGGGGGGGGGGGGGGGTTGGAGAGGAGTGTTGGTGTATAGAGGTGTCTGTAACTCTGGAAGCCAAGTGAACTGAGTGTCCGCCTGTAGCCACTTTTGGCCAGGACACTTTACTACCAATTGATTTTTGGATAGCGCATGACAGGCTCCCAGCATGCTGTTCAGTGAGATAGTCCTCTTTAAGGGGCGATAATCCCCTCGCATTTACGTAGGTGTCATGTAGATTTTACTACTAAGGACTTAGCTTCCTGTGTCGTCTAAAATAACGTTCATGTTTTAAATGTTTCCATTAAATTTATTATAAAAATCCGAAAGTTTGTGTGAAGAAAAACTATTCATTCATCAAAATATCATTAGTATGTATACTAAATAGTTTACCAATTTTGTATTCATAACCATTACCTTTAAACAGCCGTAACTAATACGGTAATAATTTATCTAGGAGCTATAAACCAATTTTCGATTTTCAAACATAAGATTTAAATAGGCATGAATGAAGAGTGTTGATATACCTAGAGAGATACTAGCATGTGTTTCGGAAATGTATGGTAAGTTTTACTGCATTGATAAACTTATTCTTACTGGTGGGTCATTCTTATTTGGAGGCTAAAAGTTTTAATATGAATATAATACCATCGAGATTTGATTAATTTAACAATACATGTTTGTCATTACCACTGAACAACTTTAAATATCGTGTTATGTTTGATCTGGATGGAAACTAAGAGGTGACGAGACGTTACCTGGAGCCGTCCTTTCCCCTGGGCCATCATCAGTCATGCGCGGTGAGAGTAAACGTCATCCATGACTGGTTTCCTTGGTTGACATCACACCATGGACAGAGTTGCCCAGAGTGTGTAAGATGATGGGTGTGTGACGGCTTCTAGTACAGTAGCCTTAACTATTGGGATATATACTGACCAGACCGGTACACTGTGATACCAGTCAATTACTTCCATACACCTGGTAACGTACACACAGGTAACACCGATTGGGATTTACTTACTGAAATTGTATCTTACTTTTTTGGATAAACATCATTTTCCATCGTCAGATATTACAGGTAAGAGAAATTATTATGCATTTTTTAAAAATATGTATATATCATAAAGTTTGCACACCAGGTGTTTCAGTCATACCTGGAGCGTCCAATCAAGATTTGTGGTGTGTAACCGTATGATATGGAATAACACGAACTCTCATACGTACATAATTAGGCCGGTAACAAACACGGAGACTGTTTACCTAACTTGCCTTGTACTACCGCTTAGGACGATATACTTCTCTTTCTTTGACAATGTTTAGTACTATATTTGGGACGGTAAAGCTGGCGGTTACTTGACACCCTCTTCTGTTCGTGCCCTATCTTACCATCTCTGACAGGTAACAGATGTATACACAGTTAACACATATCGAGTCTATTTTTCTATACATTAGTGCATACCGAATACGGAGATACAACCTTCCCTGTGTCAACTGTTTGAGAGTAACGAGACACTCCTCAACAAAATTTAAAGTATGAATTTACAAATGGTAACAAATCGTTGAAAGCAAGACAAACTTTCATCAATACTTAGTCACTATAACTTCTTGTATAATTGAAAGTTGGTGACGATTAAGCGTAGGCAACGTTTTTGCTTTCGCCATTACAAATAGAGCACAGTTCAAACATTTCCACTGTATGAACCTCTCTGCTTTGTATTTGAAATAGAGCTTAATGCTGCGTTCAACGTTTTGAAAATAACGCCATCCTTTTAAAGTCATTTACAGGTCACGGTACATATATCTGTTACGAGTTTAGGTACGACAGGTGTTGAAAATTGTGTCAAAAGTATCACTTCAGAGAATAAAGATTATTTAGTGATGAACATAGACATGTAAATAAACACCCTCAATGTCGGGAATTACTTGTAAATCACGATACACTTTGTAAGTAAATGTGTCACAGTTGTAAAGACATTTAGTGTTTCTGAAAAAAGCTAATCACTGAAGGTTCGCAAGGTTGAAAAAGAGACAAATTATTTCTTATTACAATAATCATACAAATTAAGCTGCGAGAGCAATACCACTGATGTCCAAACAGCTGATTCATTGAACAAGTCACACTGGACAAGGAAGTCCATCATGTGTTGACACGGCCATTGTTGTACTGAATCATCACATCAAATAGATAGCATGACCAGGGGGCACGGTGACTTTGTCCACCTTTCTGTAACCAAATCAATCATGACCTGTTAGGTATTAGGAAGTTATAAAACTCTTCTATCGAAACGACAATAGAGTGCATCACCGAACAAAAGGATAATAATTTACTAGTGAAACACCATTGGGATTACATATACTTTTTAATATGATATGTGGTATTTTTGAACAGTTGTTACTAAACTACGGTAATTATGTATTTGTTTTGTAAAACCTTTTGTCAAATACATGTAGCCGTCATTGTCAGAGACGACCAGAGCAACAACAAAGGGCAACAACTCTTTAAATCGTGGCTTTAATGTTATCTTAGAAGGCGTCTGAATGGTAAGAAAGGGCACGCAAAACACTACACAACAACAAGCTACACGAGTAAATGAGATGTATTTCAAACACCAAATGAAAGTCAGAGTAATCACAATGAAACGCAATGACATTGAGCAACGCTATAATCATTCAGGTACATGTGCTCATATTTTATGGAAAATGATGGAACATTGAAACTGTAGTTTTCTAAGTGAAGGAAACCCTGACTAAATCAATTTAGGAAGCTGCATTTTTTTTCATAATAAGTGATGATTGGATCGTAAAAGCCAATTCGCAATGAGACTACCTACGTTTTGTCATATTATACTTCTTTTTTACAGCAGATATGATCGAACACTATGTGTTAGATAGACATTATTGGTGCAATGACCCTCTTACCCTTGCCAAAAACAACCTCCTAAGACGCATGCAATGACAAGCCGTCATGCCGTTGCGAAAATGTATATCAAATGCAATATTTTTAACAAGCACGAGCTGTTGTGTTTGTCATAAATAGAACATTTATTTAAAACAAATGATTTCATAAATATTAGTTGTAATATAATAGTTTTATACTACCAGTATTTTAATATTCCTGGTGCTGTTTATCAAAGTTTATGTCATAACCTTAGAAACCGTTTATAAACGGTACTGAAAAATGATTAAACAGCAGAAACAATGTTTACACGTTGCTCAAACATTGTTTGGGCTAATTAGTGGTTAGTGAAAATGTCAAATATAAGATAAATAGAATTAGGAAAGGGTTTTACTATTGCACAGCAATTAGAATTGAAGAGATATGCCATTACATGTGTTTGAGAGCCAACTGTCGCTTTGAAAGTCCTTCTATATGGAGATACAGAAATTTGAACTGATTAACTCCACCCAGCCTTGAGAACTGTTAACAAAAATACTATATTTTTCGTTTTATCAAAACCATGCCAATATTGTAATGCTCCTTAGATGCATGTAAAAGGTTTATATAGCTGAAATCTGATTTGTCAATGAGAACTGTTTAGTCTGATACCGCAGTCCATTTTAATGTTAATTTATAAAAGCCTGACAAAACAAGATTTAGGTTCATTCCCCTTTTGGTTTCGATGTTTGACTTTTTGTACAACCTCTGAATATATTTCACAATATTACGAGCATGTTCATCTTAAATATTTTATCTTATAAGATCGGCATTCATTTCGCTCCAGGCATATGTATATCATATGTATGTAATATGTATAACACGACCTATACCTGTAACCATCATACCTGTTTGAGCTAGATTTTACTTAAACTAAGCAGTCGACCTATTTATTGTATCTGTAAGGAATCTAGGTTCCTTTCATATTTCAATATTTTCGTTGTATCGACAAAAGTCATTTTAAATGTTTATAAAGGTATGAATACCACAGTTAATCAGATTTTAGGGGATATCATGACGAGCTATCGAGAATGTTTTCATATTTAAATCAGTCTCTATTAGAAAGGTTAAACAGTCGAATTATTTCTTGTTGCAGTCCTCATCAACTTAACACAATGCTAACAATATCTCGCCATTAAAATGTTGGTATACAAGTAGATCGGTTTCATTCCCTGAAAGAAAAGCCGATTTTTTTCATATTCAAATTTGATTTAGGTGTATGTAAGACATGCTGTGTAAAACAAGAGATTTAGAAATATTTCTCCAAGTAAAGCTGAGGACACTCAAAGTTTCAATATGGGACGCAAACCATCGTCTGTTGGTTTCTACAAATAATGTGACGATAAAGTTTGACAATATGCCCAAATCAAACGCCGGGACTTCGAAAGCAATAAGGGTGAATTTGTAGCATATTTACACTAATCTAACCCCGACAGCATTAACTTTAGTGAATGCAAAATTGAATACATAATCCTGGCTTCCAGCAGATATTGGTCAGAATGATCAATGAATGTGATAATACATATATTCTATCACCTGTAGGCGTGATACCTAATCCTTGATGGCCAGTACCGGCCAACCTAATCGTTTTATATTTTTACGAGTTTTCAATGATACAGTATTATTAAGTAAGCTTTGCTGTCACGTTAAATTAAGTGTAATAAGAATATTAACTTAGCATGGTAATATCCTAGTGAAAAGGAATAAATACAGAGCTTGTCAGTTCTTAAAATTGACCCATTCATAAATTTAATATAGACCTATATTTCGTTTTGATCTTGACATATGATTGCATTGAGAAATATCTTCCTCTCACCAATATCGTACTATATCCGACAATTTTATCGCTGTTCGATGAAGATACACATTATGTGTTTTATAACCTATTTAAGTAAACACTTCCAACCCAGTAAGATCTTGTATATTATAACATGCATACCTATAATTACCAGTTCTATATGACAGTGTAAATGTAATCTTAAATGTTGTGTAATAGGAAAAACATATTACACAATTTGCAAATTGGTTTTAGGATTCTATTTCAGAGTATTATGTAGAGAATACAGGTGTAATAAATTACTTGCTTTTATGTGTATTTACGGGTACTCCTATGATTGTATTTACGGGTACTCCTATAATTTATGGATGACCATTAAGGCAAGATTTCGTTGCCAATGTTATTAGCATGAAATAATTCTCATAAATGTGAGTGGTGTGTCCCTAATAGTGACAACAAATTTTTCATTTATGTTTGCTTGTCTCTTAAGTTTATTTCTCCATAAACAGTAAGGGTCATTTTAGGTGGAGTGTGCATGTCGTTCCTTGTCGCTACCTCACTAAACAACATATGAGATGTCTGTGGCATATCATCCAGATTAATGAGGGTAAAGTGTCTTGCTCAAGGACACAATCACGTGCACGTCAACACCTACCGGTCTGTTTCTGAGAAATACAAATCGCTACGGGTACCATGCACCTGTGACCAATGTTCTAACCGACTGAAAAATTGCGGCCCCATTTCCGTTCTGTACCCATAACAACAGAAATATTGGACATAACGTCAGACCACATGGGGTTTCCTGCGGCACTCAAGTTCCTTTTCTAGGAAGACCGTTCCCTTGCTGCTTCTATTCATGTCAAATAAAGTTGTCGACAACATATGTAAGCGGAACTTGTTTTGCAGATCTTAGAGAATATCTTTGATAGATTATTACCCTTTGATTTCTGTAAGCTTCTCTTTCTTCCAACGGTCTGGGATATATAATTGCTTTTAAGTTATGGCTTCTTTTCTTAAAAACATTTTCAAATTTACGACATCTTATGACCGAAGTTTTGCAACTAATTGTCACAACATTCATTCGTACGGACGGGCTACTGTTTACGCCTTAAGTGAATTTATTTGTTTGTCTAGAGAAGAAATTCTTTCTAAGATTATTAGGGTATAATAAAGTAGACGGTGTTGATATGTAATAGTAGACTACAATCACACAGAATGATCAGCTATGTGCTTATATACACCTAGCTGGTACTTATATGGAAAGCGACCTTTATTAAGACCAGAGGTTAAACAACTACTCAAACTTGACCTTGATATTTTGCCAAAAAGGAAAAGGTATAAATTATTATTGTTTTGGAAAAAAATATTTCCTTTTCACAAGGGGAACATTCATCAATGTGCTTTATATGGTACAGATGAAAACATCAAATATGGTATGAAATAGGCTAGATGATATATAAACAAATCATAAGAGACGAGCTTACCATACCCTGACCACCATTAAACACCTCCAAGGCTTTTCTAAAGTTTTATGACCCGGCCAGATTTGTAATACGCTCCCATTGCCCTTCACTGGCCGCCTCTAGATATATTTAATCCGATTTATATCTATGTATACTTATAACGATATGCCTGATTACGATATCGGTATGAAGCTTTCGGACTTACAACCCATTGAGTAAATCCCAATAGTATACCCCGTGGTGTGTAATAGGGAAATCAGTGATATGTCTAATACCTATATTGTATACATTGTACTGATACGTGATATATCATCTTAGTCCGGAATCAGCAAATTATAGGTGGCATGTAAATATCTAAATTCTATTTACATGTTATCTACAACATTAGTATAGGCCAAATTCGTATTTGTGTCATATCTTACACTAGAGGATGTTCCTTGTAACCTGATATCTATGTTGAAATGAAAATCATGATACATGAGTAGCGCCGTAAATGTTGAATAAACTGTTCAGTGATTTGAAGAAAGCTGACACTGCTGTTGTATAAAAATAAGATTAAAGTTTTTAAAAAATTTACATGTCACCTTATATCTGTAAATAGCTGAGTAAAGCAGCTCAACTGGAAATTGTTGACGAATATTGAATCAGCATTAGGTTAAATGATGGTTTTCGGTAGAATGAGCTTTCACTATCGAGGGTTCAATTGTCAAAATATATCTAGAGAAGTCATGAACCTGTTTGTAACAAACGATGGTGTACACGTGAATAGGCTAGTTTAAGATCAAGAAGCCTGCTGATACCTTACTAATACCTTTCTAATGTGCTTCTGCATTTAGGAAGCAAACGTAAGTTTGAATGCATAACTTAACACATAACATTATTTGATTTTGTGTACCAAATCTAATGCTAATCCTTTTACTACAAAACTAGAAATAGTGAAAGCTGCATCTTTATAATGGTAAAAATCACAATCTTCTTTTAAAACTGTTTTCTTTTTGTTTTTGTTTTTTGTTTTGTTCAATACCAGCTCTGTTATATCATATAATATATAAGCATCAACCTTTATATATACTGTTAAATTTTCCAAAACGTGGCTTTGAATTCGATTAGGTTTATTTAGCAAGCACAAATGTATTTTTAACTGCTAGCTTCAGATTACTTTGCAAAATTACAAGTCTTCCTAAAGAGAACTTCCTTTGGGCTAAGCGAGCGAGGGAAGTTTGTCTTATAGAACCTAGGCAGTCAACATGACAATGTGACCTGAACAAGTAAAACCTTATATGAGTGAAATCATAAAGATAAAGAACTGTATTGTTTAGACGTTACCACAGATGTTTCTTTGTGATTACAAGCTTGTAAAATACATAGAAAATAAACATGAATTTCATTGGACCATAAAGAGCTGCGGAGAAAAGAAATTAAGATAATTGTTGACACCTCCACATTACATGGTCGTGTTATTTTTATACCCGGTTTTCACTCGTTGATCTTTGTAACAAAACCATCGGAAAAGAAAACCTGAAACATCATCATATTCAATCATAAATATGTCACATCAACATTTGAAATGTATCTTTTTTTATATAAATTCATTCGCATCGAACTGAGAGTCCATATGTAGAAAATTATTTTGAATTAAATAGCATATATTTCTCTATTACACGCATTTTTTGCCTATATATTGAAAAGACATGCTTGGGATATTAGGACGAGTCTACGCAAGTTTATAGATGCCTGAAATCAAGAAATGCAGAGTCTACCCGGCATACGTTGTATAACCGCAATCTGATTTTAGCTACAATGCTTCAGTGCTCGCTCTGTCAAGAGAGGTGTAGTCTGTAGACAAATACAATATTATGGGAAATTGTTATGTGATTTTCATCATCATTTCATACATAAATATCATATTTTCTTTTGCAACATGTCTATTTGTTCGATGGTCTTTATACTGTGATGTCCTTATATACGTCAATGTTTGGTAAGTTAGTGAAATAACGATCTCGCTCATCAGTAATAACTGTTATATGCAAACAGCATAACAAGCGACATTTAGCACAGTTAAAATTTAGTACAGTGCTTTCAGCGCTAAAATGATATAAGTTTAACACTGATCTAAATAGGTAGTGTATTCTGGATTTTAATGCTCTTTTGAGTGCCCTGTGATTTTACAACAGTTTGTTCATCGGTGACATACAATTGTTCTTATTTCCCATCGTTTTGTTCATTTATTGTTAACAGCTGAACCAATTTCAGTTAATATGTCTGTTTCGTACATTTATATGGGTTCATGGGCACTGTATTTTCATTTACTCAAATTTAGTGCTACGTTTGATGTACGAGTTTCGATATGGGGCTAGTGTACCTCTAGATCTATATTTAGATTTTCCTTTCGATCACTTTGGATTCTTCTAAATCGCCCCCTAGGCCTAAAACTCAGCATCACTGACGAGTTCTTGACGGACAGAACAGCTGTATAATTTATGCAGTTAATTTATTGTTTGGCTCTTCGGGATATTACTCTAACATTAAAATGCGTTATTCGTTTGTGTGTCTTTTCATCTATCATTACAATTTTACAATTTTACTATGGTTTTCATAACTATTACATTTGCCTCCTTAAACTGTTTGCTGACATATTTCTCTTGAGATCAATTGCTTTCTCATCGTTTTCAGCGTGATTTCCAATCAAGAGATGGTACGACAAGCAAACACGTAAACAAGGCCATAGCTCCATACGATTAGGAACTCAATTCAGTACAACAACACCTTTAAACTGACGGATTCCCACATTGTTTTGTAATATGTGCCGACAAACCATCCCTGTTATCCTTTACTGATCTACTGTTCATGCCTCGACGAAGGTCAATAGGTCTACAGAAACCAGTCTATTTTTCTAATTTATTTCCCGTATCGATGCCTACCCATGTTTATCTTTAGGAGATTAAGATGCCTTTCTGGCCATTTTGTATTGTCCACTTGTGGCTTACAATGGTCTGTATTGATCAGTGGGAGGTCACGGTATGTTGCAAGGGTAACACTTTATGTGATCACAGCAACAAGCTAGAAATCTTTTTCTAGCATTACTCAGGCTATAGTCTATTTATCGACGGTCTTAATACATTCAGCGAAAATATACAAAGATATAGTGAACTTTAATGTATTATACATTTTCACCGAATGATACTTGACCAAGGTTTACATGTTGGGTGACGTCGAAGAAGCAAACACCTGTTCTTATTCTTCGTGTTCGTTGTCAGTAATCTCCGAGTAAATGTTTCTTTTGTTCATATTTTGCCTTAGTGTCATTGAATTAAGTTTGGATTAAGGTTCACGTGTCGACGTTCTTTTTCAGATTTCTTATACAAGTTGTTTTGAATCAACATCACTGGTATCATTAATAGTAATGCGTTGAGATGCACACGGGGTATTCGACAGGTTGCGTTTAAATATATGCTAATGAATATTGACCCTATTTTTCATTCGAGTTTGGCATTAAAGTGAACGGATTTCTTAAATATTTGTGATTAGTAACTCTGAATATGATAAACATTGTATTCACTTTGATAATCATGTATGAGCATGATACAGTATCTATTCTTTGATTTCTGTTGACGTAATACTCTCAATCTTTAAAACATAATAGGAAAACCTCACTTCTTTATACTTAAAATATTTTTGTCATATACACATAAATCTAACAACTATTTTGGTATAAATGACTTCCTTGGTTTTGTCTGTCTGAAATTTTCACAAAATCAGTTTTAAAAAGCTTTGGATATTGCTTTTGTTGCACCAAAATTCAACTTTTGTATATATCCGCACACTTGCTTGAGTGGAAAACAACGAAATAATGACGCTACAAATAACCATTCAAGTTATATTCAAACACAAAACTGTTAGGAATCAAAATCCGTCCGATATATGTTATGTTCGGGCTTTCATAGACGCTTCTTTGATGGACGATATGGAGTCTCGCTCTCTCACGCTGAGTCCTTGCATATCACTGTACCTAATTATATGTTGTCGGACAGCCTTTTGATGTAGAGTATGACTCGGAACACCTGTAAAGTCACGCACTGTGTGTCCATTGTACTGGGCAGTGACAAACTGTCTCCTTACCACAACACCCTCATACGTCTGTGCTGTCAATTTAACCCAATGGCCATTGATGAAACTTGTCAATGGTTTGCCAATTTCCCTTTGGCTAGGAAGTAAACTTCCATTGCTAAAACTCGGTATAGCAGGCAGGTGCCTAGACTGTCTTCTTACCCATGTATTTGTATCACGGTAGGTGATCAAGATACAACTGCATCTTTTGAAACCTTGTGGTATGACGAATTCTTGCACGAAAATCCTGATAATGGGAACAGACCCTCGCATATCGAATCAGCTGTGACATGAAATATATACCATAGTTTTGGAATGCAGTTGTATTGCTATCCAGAAATGGAAATTCACAATAGAGAAAATTGGAATCACGAGTCGTCAAACACCGTGGGCGAGTGCTACCGCGAGAACCAGTAACGTGTCAAGCCATGTAATAAAACATGTGTTACTGTTAGTATATTTGTGATGACTGAACATCAACTTCACATGAACCATCATTTATATCAAATACGCGTTCGTCTGGAAATGTAAAGAAAAACATTCTTCATGAAATGTGAGAGCTTTCAGGTTTTGCAGCATTACCCTTCAATAAGCATCTAGAAACCGTATGATTTATGAAATACGAGTAATTATCATGTTTGATATCATTACATATTGAAATTACACTCTGTATGTTTCGCTGTATATTTTATGTACGAGTTTTATGTTCCTTTTTATCTCAACAATTTATATAAAATCCTTAGCCACGTATATTATTGTTCATAGAATATAAATATTTAAAACGATACTAAATTACAAAAACATTCTGCCTGAGGACATGTCAGACTTGAAATTTAAACGAGTGGAATGTCTTTCCAAATATGCAGGATTGCCTAAGGGGCATACGTTCGGTCGAATCGGTTGGTGAAGGTGTTTTAGCAGACCTCATCTGGAAAATAATTATATGTGAGAGGTGAGATTTCACGACCATGACGTATCGTTAGGACACGTTTGTTTCTACGGAAGGTGAAATCCTCCTTTTACATCAAAGGCCCCCTTTGGCTTTATGTGGTTTTAACTAGTTTTGCTAGATCTCAAAGGTTACCAGCAATGACAAACTGTCTCCTTACCACAACAGCTTTCATCAATAAACAAATATCATAAACACTTTGTTTACTGTTTATAATCATACCAACATCTCTGCATGTGTTTTGTATCGTATATATCAAATATTGCTTAAAATAATTGGACGACCCTAAATAACAAAAACGAAGAAAATAACGACATGTCTTAATTCAAACGCAAATTAAATGAACCCACGGCACAATATTAAGAAAAAGTATGTTCATACAAAAGTCACTGTTAAAGCAGAAGGATATAACACCGGGTACTCCAGAAGATTAGGCTATCACAGCTTCAACGCGATATAAGTTATGTAAATTTTGGTCACTAAAATTCAGTAATGTCACGTTCACTAAGAGCAAAGAAAACCAGACTTTGACTCCGATCATTTCAAAAGACGGACCAGCGATGAGACTGGACATCAACGTAGCTTTTATATGGATAACACACTAGCATGACGTTCCATAAACACGGTTATAACACGTGTTAATCAATTCTTATCGTTACTTGCTTTCAGCTGAAGGTCACGCGTAGACCTTCTTTATCTCTGTTAGTAGATAAAATATTCTCATCTTAAGTCGGGTAACGTTACGATACGAAACAGAAAGGAAGCTAATTTTACTAAAGGGGAAACAGATAGATTAGAAACCGAGTCGACTCTTATGAATGCACTGGGAACTACAAACACAATTCTTATATTTCTTGATATTTTATATTGTGGCCCCAGTGTATGAAATATGAAAGCAGTGGTAAGCTCTGTAATCATTGCGATTCTAACGTGAATATCCAGCAACTAAGATGTTTTCTTAAATTGAGGCAATTTAATTATAATAAGCTGTCAAGGTCTACGATATCTACTTCTAAATTTGTAATGAAAGGTGTTATATATTCACTTGTGTGTCTGTTGTTCAATCTTCGAAATTGCAGGTGGTAGACACTTCTGGTTGAATTATTGGACTAGTGCAGCTCCCTATTTAGAATGTCTTTTAATGCTTTCAATAAATTTGAGTTGATCACAATCGCCCCCTAGGCTTTTAATTTTAGGCATCTAGTATGATGAAAAAGCTGTATGATGCAGGTACATTTGTGTTTTGAATAAAAGCTGCTATTCATTTGTGTGTCATTTGTACAAGCTTTAAAAAAGAACATTTACATCATTAAGTTATGGTAGTTAACCAAACTCCAATAAACAGACAAAACTGGTGTTGGAATTCTCCAGGGTATACAATCAAAGAAAGGATTGCATGGTTATGTAGACAAGGAATGCTTATCTCTGAAGTTCAACATGATGTGAATATCATGTTCACACGCATAGTGCCAGAAATATGTCCACACCGACTTTTGTCTTACTCCGAAACTTATGTGATAATATATGAGTTTCACTCGGTTTCTGACAACATATCGTTTCAACTGTCACAATCTTTGTCCCTTTAGCGTTCATTAATCTATAAATGACATGCCTGGGTAGGTTTCGTGTCGACTTTTTCATGATGTGACCACTTTGGATTATTGGTGATATTTGTCAAGGCTCAATAGAGTTAAAGTCCGATAGTTTACTTTCCCGATATCCGGGCTGTTTATTTTCTTAAGAAACTTTGTACAGCATGCCAAAAGTGTCACTATGTTTACTTGTAATTGTAGTCTGTAAACAACAACAATAGAGCTTTAAACATGAAAATGTAACCGTGATTCTCAAAGTCAATCAATGAAAGCAACTCCGAAAGAAAACGGAAATACGACGGGATTGTGGATTAAAAAGTGTCGGCTAACTCCACGACCTTTGTAAAATCCAGAATTACGCTAAGTAAAGTCATGTTCTGAAAGTAACGAACAATAAAATACCATAACAAGGAATGTGTAAATATGTATACTTACTTGTGGAAAACCAGTTATACGTTAAATGCAAATTTAGCTCATCTCAACGTCATGCTACTGACAATGTGATTCCATCATTATACGGATGCACCGCTGTCTAATATAATTATTCTTGACTGTTAAATACCAGCGACGGTGATACAAAAGCCGTAGATGCGTATATGGTAGAAACCAACTACATATTTCAATTAATTCAAATAAATTCACGTTATTCAGAACAATATATATATTTAGATAATGTTTACGGTGTATAGAACACCTATTTGCATAATATCTAGATAACTTTATAAAATAGCTGAAATAAGTTAAATTCCACAAGCCGAGAAAATGCTGCACGTAAAAAGTTTAATTGATCGCATAATTATATCTTTTATAGTATATGACTTTGTGATTTTATCTTATTTGACCTAGATATGCATCCTTGCTGTCGCTAATGATGCAATTGGCATTTATGTTTCAGGTATATTAAATCTTATTTATCTTTGCTTTGGTGAATAAAAGCAACATAATCAAAATCCAAATTCATTTTCATAAAACTAGGGCAAAATATTAACAAAAGTTGGTTTACAAGACTCCTGACAAGGTACAAAAGATACTAAAGCCAGGTGTTCCGGAGGAGTAAGCGTCTGTTCTTCATTTTTCCTTTTGAAAACTAGTTTTCGCTTTATCAATTTTTTTTTGGATTACGATTTTTAGTCTTCTTTTCCTGCCTGTTTCAAACAAAACTTCAAAGTGTTATTAATTCTAGAGTAAAATTAATAATATTTAGCTTCCAATTTTGGTAAATGAAAATATTAAAAGTATAATCTTAATATTGATATTTCCAGGACGAATTATGATTAGATTGATGAAGGTGTATTATCACAGATGTGAAATGCTACAAAATATCCATGTAAAGCTCTTAGCTGGTATGATAAATTCCGCCCATAAATAGCATTTAACATGAATACAATATATACATGATAATAATATATATAAAAACACTTTTTGTGACGAATAATGCTGGCAAATAGTACAAACCTCGCCAACATACATGTCTATATCGATTGCACATTTAATGAAATTTACATATTTTTGTCATTGGGAACAGGCTGAACGACAAGGTCAATACTTATTATTTATTGGAATATAAGTATGCATATACTGTTGACATCAATATCTATACCGTACACCTGGTACATACATATGACATGTAGATGCACAATACGATACTATTTCTGTGAATACCTGTGCAATGTGAAGGACGTTATAAGCATTTATAGATAGGCTTGTACACCATCCCTCCGGCTAGTGTCTGACCAATCTGTCATACCGTCCATCAAAAGAGTTAACATATACAACTCAGAATGCTAATGGAATATGACTATCGGCGTAAAAGCGTTTAAGTAAATCTGTGTCAGGTTCTATACATATGAATTAATACAGAAATCGTTTGAAGCGAAACTCAAAATATTTATGTTTATTGCGAAGATGAGTTGACATAATGCCTCGTTTTGATAAGCATTGTAGTTTTCCCAGCTGTGCTATAATTTACAGCAAGTATTAAAAACAAATATTGTTGAAAACAAATCACTTCTATGGGATAAGTAATAAAATATATTAACCTGTTCTACCATGTTTTAGATACAGCATACAATGAAGTTACAGGTGTTGCAGGTGTTTGTAGTCTTCACAGATCATGCTTTTGTATTTTTAAGCTTACAACGTCTGTCGTTGCACCTGTTGATGTTGTCGTCGCTTGTCAATGCGATGTATCATCTGATGTTACTTTGAATGCCACTGTACATGTTATAATTTATAATTCTACATTAATCGTTCTGAAATAAGATTTAAAGTACTCTGAAATTCAATTTTAAATTTAATGTAATTTTAATGAAAGATTTAACGAGCATCGTTTTGTAAAAAAAATCTCAAGGTTTAATTAGACTAACATCAAACTATTTATTGGACGAAAATACGTTCTTTATCTATATGTTGTAAGATTTTGTTTTCTATTGCAGGATAAAGATGGCTTTAAACAACGAGGTGTGATTATCTACAGGTAAGTTTG
This sequence comes from Ylistrum balloti, assembly GCF_031769215.1. Lineage (NCBI taxonomy): Eukaryota > Metazoa > Mollusca > Bivalvia > Pectinida > Pectinidae > Ylistrum > Ylistrum balloti. The sequence continues at coordinate 1,678,509 of NW_026781961.1, forward strand.
TTACAGTCTATAAGGATCACAGCTTGAATTATTGAATAACAATTGAGAACAGCAATCACCGTTGTGTCGAGAGAGAAATCACAGGCAGTGTTTGGTGGACATTAATGGGTTCTTTGTTATGATAAGTCACGACAGGAGATTTGTTTCCAGCTAACAATTCCGGCTACCACTCAATCAATTCTATATTACAAATTGAATAATTGAATTAACAATGCACGTACATCATACATACACTGTATATAATCTATATTGAAATGTTGTGGATAACAATAATATCGCCTCCACTGTATGATAAATGATGATAGGTAAACAGACAATTACTATTAATTTCGATACATTACTACAGAAACCACGGAATAATGATAAGTAAGAGCAAACAAAAGTCGATGAAACTCTTAATTAGCTTGTTTCGGATTAATAAGCCTATAATTGTTAATTAGCTTGTGAAGGATTGATAATCCTATTATTGTTAATAAGCCTATTATTGTTAATAAGCTTGTTAAGGATTAATAAGCCGATAATTGTGAATTAGTTTGTTGGGATTAATAAGCCTATAATTGTTAATTAGCTTGTTAGGGATTAATAAGCCTATTATTGTTAATAAGCCTATTATTGTTAATTAGCTTGTTAGGGATTAATAAGTCTATTATTGTTAATTAGCTTGTTGGGGATTAATAAGCCTATTATTGTTAATTAGCTTGTTTCGGATTAATAAGCCTATTATTGTTAATTAGCTTGTTAGGGATTAATAAGCCTATTATTGTTAATTAGCTTGTTAAGGATTAATAAGCCTATAATTGTTTATTAGCCTATTATTGTTAATTAGCTTGTTAAGGATTAATAAGATTGTTAATAAGCCTATTATTGTTAATTAGCTTTAAAGGATTAATAAGTCTATTATTGTTAATAAGCCTATTATTGTTAATTAGCTTGTAAAGGATTAATAAGTCTATTATTGTTAATAAGCCTATTATTGTTAATTAGCTTGTTATAATAAGCCTATGTTGTGAATTAGCTTGTTAGGGATTAATAAGTCTATTATTGTTAATTAGCTTGTTAGGGATTAATACGCCTATAATTGTTAATTAGCTTGTTAGGGATTAATAAGTCTATTATTGTTGTATATAGGTCATATAACATTCGTCTCTTAAGGTTCAAAACTTAAGGCCCCTAGCATCACTGACAAGACCTGAAAGATACAAAAGCTCTATGATGCAGTTTAATTTCTTAGTCACATTTATCTTTCGTATTTCGTATTATGATGCATTGGAGATGGTATTGATTTAATTTGAATGAATGCTTTCAACATAACGCATTCCTGTAAAGTTGCTTCATTTAGAGATCATATAAGACCATGCATATATTTGATGAATATATGATCTAATATAACTATTTCTTAGTATTCACGTTATTGTATTTGAGTCTTTTTTTTTTCTTTCTTTGCGAAACATTGCATTCTTTCGAGGAAATTTCGTACTTTCAACTTCCGTAAGCTGGTTATTATTACGAGTCAAAATTTTCGAGTATCCATCTAAAATGATCATTTATATTTCATTGAATTAAAAATACATTCGCAATCATCATTTAAAAAGAAATTGAAAACACACTCTCATTATTTCTTTTATTAGATTTCGCGATCACGTTGATATACTGAAAAACAGCGAAAATATCGTCCCGCGAAAATAACCGGCTTCACGGTATTGTGTTACTTTATCAGGCACTTTTTGAGATAATTACAAAAGTACTAAGTGCAGAATCCAAAGTTACTAGCTGCAGGGTAGGAGAGGCAGGATTGACAGTTTTCTGATTTTAAAGCGACTGTTTAATAACTAGGCCAAAACAACAGACAAGCAGGCGGTAAAGGAGCTTAATGAAAGGGTGAAAATGTAAGGGCTTGACCCTAACTGTGAAAATTTATTCTGTTAAGGACGGGAGCTGTGCGAAATTGTCATACTTGGGTTCAGTTATGGGCTATTTGTCAGTTAGGTCGGCCATTAACTGGTTTGAGAGTAGCTAGTAGTCAATGGGTTTGTTGTGGCCGTTCTAGTGCCTATTTGTTTTATGAAATGTAAACAGAAGTGGCACTTATAACATATACATAGGATTAAATAGCAATAAATACTTGACATTCTTACTTCGAAACTACGGTTTGACGACCGAAAAAAATTTATAGAGACGTAAAATTTATTATGCTGTCCAAAATAAAAGCAAGGGTGACTAAAATATAGAACATCTTTGCAACACGTTGTTTCGGAACGAACATATTTTTATTGAAGGGTTTTTCTTATCGCGTAACTTTTTCATATATGTATAAATGTAGAATAATACATTGTCCGTGGTTGGTAGATAATAGAACTTAGTGGAGAGGTGGACCATTCCGGTGACCTATGTAACGCCTACATGTACAGCTGACATTTTAGAGGCCGTGTTTACTGGCATGTAATCAGTTTACTAATGTACTTAGATATATGGTATGGATATCAACATTGTAAACATATAGCAGGACAACTATCGTCTTAAGGAAATTACAGAGGACGTACCCGTCAGGCTTATCAACCTTAAGAAAACAATGGCAGGTTGTTCGAAAGGGTTATGGCGGTTATTTAACCATCATCTATGGGTACACGCATGAAGAGCTTTGTGTTCATGGAAGTGCTTCGGCATAAGCGAGTAAAATGGCCTGTTAGGAAATATCTCACGGAAACTATACATTTGTTCATTACGCTTTGTAGCATTAACTAAAACTTCTGTAATAATATGTCGTAATTTGTAACTAAGATGTAATTTTACGCATAAATGTATTTACTAAAATTTTAACACCATCACGTAACGATTATCAACCAACTGTTATAAACATCGTTTTGCATTATATATGAGTTTCAATAATTTTGGAAATAACATTCTTCAACGTAAGGGGCCTGTACGTTGTACAAATGTAATTGATCACGTGGTAGATCACATGACCTGACTGGTCAAGAACCATATCCATTTACACCGTGTTAGATAAATACACGCCATTATCTAGGTGTCTGATTGACACCTATATGTGATGATATCAGGTAAAGAACACTTGTAAGACTCCTCAATGTCCATTTACACACCACGATGGTCACTTAGAAGAGGTCACAGGTCAACATTTTCGTGATTCTGTTGTATATTTCAAATACTCAGACAGTGTATTGTTCGACAAGTGGACAAGACTTTTATCATTAGCTGCTAATAGATGGTCAGACAGACAAGTACTAAAATGATACATTTACTTTATATGTTTTCACACTAAAGAGCATTTAATTGCTTTGACAACAATCATTTAGTGAATAAGTTCGACATGGTTCTTTTGTGTTCGAACCTGTTGTTATTCTGTGTTTGCAGGTCTAACTGTATTGAGACATCCATAAGTCAATCATGAATGAAATGCAGTTTGACATAGTGAAACATATCAAAAAAGGCAAAATATGCAGTAATGTTTAAAGTAATAACCAGCATTTCTACGACCTATTTTCACTGCAATCAGCATTAATATGTGATAAAATATAGTATATAAAAGTAGAAGACCTATATATTTAGAGAGTCATTGGCACTTAAAAATCTTAACTGGAAAATTGCCATTATGTTCTGGAATAAACAATTCCTAAGGATTCCTTAACTTCAATCAATCTTGAAAGTATTCACCGTAAAAGACTTAAGTTGCTCTAGTGTCATTTTTCAGGTCCATATCATCCTGTTGAACCTGTTTCATATATAGTAGAAATTTAAAATATGACGTTTCGATGACTTCACGGAGCGTACTAACACTGACGTACGTTGTGTACGAGATGGTACGGGATCGACCAACTTTTTCAATAGTACTATAATCCAATGTACAATGAGGTAGGAAACAGTGTACGCAATGGTACGGAATCGACCAACTTTTTCAATAGTACTATAATCCAATGTACAATGAGGTAGGAAACAGTGTACGCAATGGTACGGAATCGACCAACTTTTTCAATAGTACTATAATCCAATGTACAATGAGGTAGGAAACAGTGTACGCAATGGTACGGAATCGACCAACTTTTTCAATAGTACTATAATCCAATGTACAATGAGGTAGGAAACAGTGTACGCAATGGTACGGAATCGACCAACTTTTTCAATAGTACTATAATCCAATGTACAATGAGGTAGGAAACAGTGTACGCAGACCAACTTTTTCAATAGTACTATAATCCAATGTACAATGAGGTAGGAAACAGTGTACGCAACTTCGACCAACTTTTTCAATAGTACTATAATCCAATGTACAATGAGGTAGAAAACAGTGTACGCAATGGTACGGAATCGACCAAATGTTTTAGTTGTACTATAATCATATGTACAGTAACGTGTCATCGAACCGTCACATCTAAATCTACTGGTTGTGTCAAATTTAATTTTTCTGGGTGGCCTTCCAAATTTTACATCATTCGAGTTTGCTTCTGTTGATCATACTGCTTTGTTTAAGAATTTGTGTGGAAATTTCGTTATATATATGAAAGCTGTATTTAAACGTATTTTCATGTATGTGTAAAACATAATATTTAACAAACCGGTGAATACATTAAAATGAAGAGTTAGGAACGTCACGGTTGTTGCAACATTGGCATCTTTCCATCGGGTGTTTTAGGTCATATGCAGCACAAACCTAATGGGTTATTTGTTGCAAAAAACACAATAAACCACGTTTTATCAAATGTCGACTTTCCTTAGTCGTCTTCTGTAAGTCAACTCCTATGGCTTCCAGTATCACTAACGAGTCTGAGATGTATGATGTAATCCGAGTCATCATGTGGTTATTATGTCTTTATCTCTAGATTTGTTATATGTATGTCTTTTGTGTAATTTTTGGCATGTTCAGTGCAAATTATTACAGGGTGAACAGCATTGCCTTAAAAACTTTTCTTGTCAACAGTATCATTTGAATTATTACTTTATTGATACGACCGTTCGTCAAATAATTCTATGCAAAACACCCTCGTTTTTGTAACCCAAGTTACATGTTGGTGGGCGGGTAAGTGGTGTAAACAGTAAGATATGTACTTACCCAAAACGAGTATAGTTCAAGCTAAGATTTCTCGCTCAGCGTACTTCTACCCTAGAATATTTCAAAGAGGAGAGGTCAACCTCAGGTCGAGTAAGGGTTTCAAATGACAATATAAACGTTACCGATAGCGTCTATTTATTGGATGTTTAATGTACATCTACACAGATACATGGGATGAGAGGTTAAGACCTCGCTTATATCAGCTGGTGGATGACTACGGCGTTATGTTCTATATCTAAACAGGATCTTTTTCTTCTTGTGTATCTTAGCTGGAATGAAAAGCTTCAAATAAATACATATACTTATTTTTATATAAAAGTACACGAACATCAAGTATTTTCACTAAATGTGTGATTGGCGGATAGGAAAGGCGAGGAACAGCGTGTTTGAAAATGTCGATGTTGCATGCAATTATCACGTGTTCCGCTTTTTGCTTGCTCTAGCTAGCAAAAATGCTTAAATGGAATACTATGACTATGTAAAAATATGTTTTATGTAATGTATATTACACGCTGCTAATAATTCACGAAAACATATTCCTGTAGAGGTAATAAGAAAAGATTTAACTCCATGTTGGCCTGCTACCGCAGCAACTACTGTCTGATTATCAATGCCCACACGACTATGTGCTTCCGGTTCTTGTACTATAATATACGTTGTATACTATAAAACAAGACATCACGTAAGCTTCAAGAAATAGTTACCTATCTGTTACAGCTGCTGTGACTCTACTTCTGTGAAACTCGTACTCTATTTAAACATTTAAAATCAGTATCTAAATGTCGACTTCTTTTGCAATGTCGTTTACGGGAAAAACACTTAAGTACAAAACTGACCGAATGGCTTTGAATGCAATATGTGCGGTTTCTAAAAGTTTTAGATATAGTTGGACAAAGTGGTCTCTCTGACATCTTCCTACTGATAAAGAATACAAGTCACGTCTTTGTGCTGTTGTAGACTCCCACTACTGTTAGATGTGCCTTTCCGATAGTGTTACAGTGTAGTGTTACATGTAAGTAAATGTTTTAAGATTTATGTCCTGCTTATTGATGGTATCAGGGCGGAGTAGATAGACAGACGTTACATACAAATTAGATACTATAACACATACACAACTGGGTTAATACAAGCCTCATGAATGTCTACTTTTCCCTAGAAATTCCATTCATTTCTTAATACCTTTGCAAGTGTCCTTGATCTAGAAGATTGTTTTCAATATAAAATTAAGGTTAGATAGTCAATATACAATAAAACATACTATTTTTTCTGCACAAGTGTCCAACTATGGAGACGCAAAGTGAGCAAGTGACGTACTTAGAGGGATTGTAAAAAGGCATACTTGAGAATATCGCCTTTATATGCACATTTAGAATTCGATACAGATGAACAAAATGATGGAATTAAATGCATAGTTTAGCTGTTTCGTCCTTGTAGACTTGCAAGTGATGCTACATCATAGAGTGGTTTCGTGCTGCTAGGACTCGTCATTGGTGCTGCATCATACATTTGTTTTGTCCTTCTAGAACTCATCACTTGGGAATACTACAGTGTCATATTCTGGTTCAGAATAAATGATCCACTACTGAGGAAATTTATATGACTTCGGGGTTAATGCACTTCTCCATCTATATTCAATCATTTGTGACCTCCTTTTTTATATCGTGTCCGAAATTCACTCGTTAGATCCTTTGCAACGTGGATGAATCCATGTTTCTTGTGCATTCATTCTTCATGAGCCTCATTATTCGATAGTTTACGTTATACAACTGTGTCCTTACTTAATCTACATAACGTATTGTTATGTATTAAATACATACACTCGTTTATTTACCTATCTACACATGAGATTCTAGTGAGCGATACCTGGAGGGTAATGACTTCATTTTATCTATTTTATATGTACAACTCGTAGTTTAGCCTTTATAGATCGATATTGACATTTAATTCTATATTTAACTTCTTCCAAAGTAGGTCAAAAGAAACCATTAAAGGCACAATGATTCAATTATACCGACAAGTGACAAAATGTCATGTATAAGGTTATCAATACACCCGAACAGTAGTTAATCGACGGGTTTGAAATCCGATCCGTTCACTATGAATCTACCCGTATACCTGGTTCCGTTTGAACAGATCGTTTACTTTCTGATTTTATCAGAGAAGGACAGTTACATGACTCTTATGAGGCGTGTAAAATCGTTTTATGTAAGCAGTATACAACAAAACTGTATGGAATCGCTTGTTGTATGAGTATGATATCTCTACAAGCTGTCGAATCCTGTGACTAGCTGTATGGAGAGATCATGTTTGGATCTACTAAAAATATTAGAATTTTCTGTCTTCTTTGATTGGTACCTTAGCAGCTTGATGTATTAATTGTTCTTCGAAGTAAGGGAGGTAATTCAGTCGAATAGAGATTAAAAAAATGAAATGTGTTGACATACCTTTGTCATATTTTGCACTGTTGATAGTATTTTGTTGTTGCATCTGCTGTTGTTGTTGTTGCTTTTGTTTATATTGTTGTTGTTGATTAATTAATGGAAATAGTGCGAGGTTTTAATAGATCAAAAAACGTTGGAAGTATGACATAATTTAGCGCTGAATCTAATCATAACTTCACCATCCGTACACATATTAGGACATTTCAGTTTTATATCTGGACATCCTGGTTTGTTACACTGTACTATCTTCACAAAATATTGCTAGTAACATGACAACAAAACATTAACATTGATTTTATGATAAAACATCACCATGGTTACTCTATCCTAACACAACAATACCTCTTTTATATGTAAGCGGAAAATCCAGTGTTAAGATTGTGTTTTCACGGATGAACTCACACAAATGCTTGTAAACTATTTTCATGTAATATTTTGCTTGGTCACGATTTCTTATTTTACATTACACTATCATATAATTTTATTACTGCAATATAGTGGCCTATAATTATCCTACACTGGAATGTGACTATTCCTAGTAGTTTACAACTATCACAAGGTCATCCGTTTTAAGGTGTATCATTATCCAAGAGAACACGGTTAACAGTTGAAATCTCATGTTTCTCAGGGTTATTCACGCACGTACCTGTTTAAGATTATTATATTTTCTCACTGTTTTCCTGATATGTTTCTAGATCATGTCAATACATCTATCGTCAAAACATTTTCTGTAGCAATATAAAATGATATGGTTTGGTCACTGTACCATATTTTTCCTTTACGCGTGATCAAAGCGAGTTAATGACAAAAATGTCGATATGTAAAACAGTCATATTTGATATCGGCAGTTCATTGTGTCAACAGAGTTCAATATTTCAATTGCAGATCGTTGAATCATAAATTTTAATACATCTTTAAAGAAAATTTACATCCATTATGGGTCATCACATTTAAAAGCTTTCAGCTCGCAGTGCATCTGTGTGTACATTAACGTTAAACGAATGAAACCTGAGAGATTGTAAAACTGCTACTCGTGTGAATAAGACTTTTCAATATATAGAGCAATAGTTACAATATATACCAAATACAGCACTTAAGCGTAATCATACGACTTTCAGTGGCGCTAAAATATATATAACAACCTGTATAATAAAACTGTTTCGTCCTTTTTTGGGCTCGTCATTGATGCAGGGGACCAAAATAGTGAATACAAATGCATCCTAAAATTGTTTCGTCTTTCAAGGACTGTTCAGTGATGCAAGGGACAAAATGTTATCCAAAAACTAGGTCCCTTAAGGTGGTGAAATATTCTGAAAAGTGTGGCTTAGTACTTCCATTGAAAACGTACTAAATGTTGGAATAAATGTCACATTCATAAATCTCCCTTTTTGGGTATTGACCGTTCAATAAAGTCAAAATGGTAATTTGTGATTGCTTATTTTTTCTGTTCGGAATGATATTTCTGTAACAAAGTCTAAGTATTAGTAATTTTTAATTTGAATACAAATCAAGCTTTTTCCTTTTTCGGTCAAGCTTATTTTTGATGTCTAAGCCACAGAAGGACTTGGTTGGATAGTGCCAGAAAGTGATATTATCATAACAATTCATTTTTATTTACAATCAAAAGGTCTTCTTTCTACAGCAAATGCATACAGTTGACATATTGCAGTTTTATATGAGGCTAAAGACATACATAATGTAGACGATAACAAGCCTTTCCTGGTATTTAAGTGACGGGATTACAAAAACTGTCGACAAGAGTGTATGAGTTGTTATACTAATACCCGACCGATAAAAACTAATCCCCCAGGAAGTTAATGACAAATGATATGCACTTTCATGTATACGTCTAAATATTAAATCGTTGCATGTATATACCAACGTAAATCACAGTTGATGTTTACCAATGTTAAAAGGTCAGACCTTTATGGATGTATGAACAATTGATTTATTCAAATTCATTTCATAACAGTAACATGCTGATAAAAGCATTTAATTGATTTTAAAGTGTGAATCACCTTAAATGACCTTTCTATACATGTGAAATTGCGCAGGTAAAGTAAAGTATCACAGAAATGAATCACTTCGATGCCGGTGTGAATTCGAGTCAAACATGCAATACAATACCGATTCTGATCTGTTTTTATCAATTGTTTACTGTACAGCATATCGATATTTAACAAGATATACATCAAAATTAATCAAGGAGCTAAAGAGTGCAGATCGCAGTGATAAATCAAACATAACATGGAGTTTGTACTGTTGTTACATAATGGTTTGCCTGTAATAAAATTCAAAATTTAATATTTTTGGGAGACTTTTTTAGAAAGTTTGACATATTCAATAAGGAAAGGTATAGTATATATTCCATGTGCGTATTTCGTGATTGGTTTTCTGCTCGAAATTGATGTGGCATGTTAAGAACCATTAATATTTCTTCTCAAATTTCAACAGTTCATCGTCCATAATACCTTATGTTTTAGTGTGTATTCCACAGAAACACATCAATGTTACTTAACATGAACTTTTCAGTTTTAGCATTGCACACTATCAGTCATTTACATCGGTAATGGTGGTTTTGAGTCATCATCTTGGTTATAGAGCCGTCTTTATTTCTGTATTTTGTATTACCTCTCCATTTATTACAAGGGGAATTTATAACTAGTGGTAAATTTCCACTGAATAGGTGCTATATGGAGTTTATGAAAACGTTGTTTGTGTGTAAATACGTTGGAATTTGCAATGAAACAATACCATACTTTTGTTTAGAGTTTTCATTGTACAATAAACTGATTTTATTGAGGTATTCGGTTAGTGTACCTCCCCACCTAAATTTGAATTTTCCTCAGTCACCTTCTAGATCTTGCAGTTTAGGCCCTTTGCATGACTGACGAGTCCTAGAAGGACGAAACATTTGTATGATGTAGCATCACTGACGAGTACTAGAAGGACGAAACATTTGTATGATGTAGCATCACTGACGAGTACTAGAAGGACGAAACATTTGTATGATGTAGCATCACTGACGAGTACTAGAAGGACGAAACATTTGTATGATGTAGCATCACTGACGAGTACTAGAAGGACGAAACATTTGTATGATTTAGCATCACTGACGAGTACTAGAAGGACGAAACATTTGTATGATTTAGCATCACTGACGAGTCCTAGAAGGACGAAACATTTGTATGATGTAGCATCACTGACGAGTACTAGAAGGACGAAACATTTGTATGATGTAGCATCACTGACGAGTAAAAGGACGAAACATTTGTATGATTTAGCATCACTGACGAGTCCTAGAAGGACGAAACATTTGTATGATGTAGCATCACTGACGAGTCCTAGAAGGACGAAACATTTGTATGATGTAGCATCACTGACGAGTCCTAAAAGGACGAAACATTTGTATGATGTAGTTTACTTCATTGTTTATCTCTAGTGTGTCTAACTCTTTTGTAATGGTGCTATTCACTTCTGTGACCTTTGAACTATTGAATCCTGTTCTCAGCCACGCTACGCCTTTAAGCTCTATAATCTTGTTTTCATTAACACATAACCCCAACTTTATTGAAAACAGCCATTTGCATTTTGTCATCTGTATTTCTTTTGGGGATGCTCACATCGTCAATTCAGCAAATTCGTCATCAACTCCTGTTGTTTCCGACATATTTGTCTTCAGTAAACATTCGTTGTCAAACCAACGCTGAGATAAATTGCATTTCATGTTCAAACAAATCACAAAGTAGCTCAAATATTACTTGCGTTGAAATCGTATGAACTTTTTCACAAGCACATGTTTGATTGTTTATCTGGGTAGTTCTTGATCACGTTTTATTTATAAAGGATATTGCATCAGCCGCTCACTGACAGGCTAGATTGTCTAATATCACGCCTTTATTGTCGCTCATCATTGTATAAAAACTGGCTACAGTGTCGAGATTGTTACAAAAAATAGAAATTCTTTGTCGTTAAGTTGTGATACCATGAGCTCACTATGAAACTACACATCACATTGTGTGCACAAAACATGCATGAAAGACTGCATCTAACGCTTCTGTCTGCCTAACACTTTGTTTGAGCTTTTTTGGCACATCGCATGATAGACCCCATTTTACGCTTGAATTTATAATGTGTAGCGAGGTATCTGTGGTATATCCTTATATTATATTAGCACGGTACATGTACACCTCCTCTGTACAATCTTGGTGATATCTGTTACTCGCATGATACGCTCGTTGTTATACAGGTAGTCGTCAATGCGATCAGCTGATGCTTGATCATTTTACCTGTTTCTCATGGAAACTCGATCATGTGCTCTTCAATGTTCGAGAGTCCTACTTTTTACAACCTGGCTCGTTAATTGGTGTAGATAATCTATCTACTTATATCATAAGACAAGTCAAGTGGCTTAGGCTACACAGCGCATTTCATGATGTTACTGAACATGTTGAATAAGGATAGTTTCTTTTTCCTGTCCGTTTGTTCTCCTCCTCCTTTTGCAATCATTTCTGCTTCTTCTCTTCTTTTACTCTTTTTTTCTAATATAGTATGACTGGCCATCAATTTATATTTAGCACTGGAAACAGGGGAATGCGTAATGTGTGCTGGTTAGTGAGTCGTTTGATTGCTTGGCAGGTTGGCTGGTTTGTCGATTTACTGATTGGCCGGTTGGTTTACTGGTTGATTGGTTGGTCAGTTGGTTATTAAGCTAATCGGCTGGTTGATTGGTTGGTTGGTTGGTCAGATGGTTGAATGGTCGTTTGATTGGTTGGTTGGTTGTAGGCTAATTGGCTAGTTGATTGGTTTTTTTGTTGTTGGTTGGCTGGATAGTTGGTTAGTTGGTTGGTTGATTGGTCGGATGGTTGATAGGCTGATTGGCTGGTTGATTGGTTGGTCGGATGGTTGATTACATGTCCTCCGCCTACTCGACTCCATCCGTTGCTAGGTTTTGTCTCATTCACGTTCATCACATTGCCAAAAGTCAGTATTCTCTTTAGATTTCTGTCTTACTGCAGACTTTGCAGTTTATCATAGTAAAATATGGACACATCGCGAACAATGTTCAAGAGTGCAGCTTACAAATGTATACCTACAGCGCGTTCTCTCTATCCTGTGCTACTGTCTTAACCGTGCTAGCTTTCGAGTGTCATTTGAATGGATCAACTTGAGGGGTCTCGTCTTGACACGTACAGGTCAAACGATGGGGTCATATTGACAAAATGATCAAATATTTAGATATCGTAACACCCCAGAATACATTGTAAACAGTGGAGACAGCTTTCAGGTGAATGGTTTGTCTTTGTTGAAAAAAGAAACTCGAGCCTGCTAACTCGTCATGCTGCCCATAGATGGTATTTAGATTATCAGTAGACACAATAGAAATGGGGGTCATGGTGATATGTCAGTAACTCCCTCACAGATAGGTGATATAAAGCTGCACTCTTTATCACTATTGTCACGAATTTGCAAAACTTTTTAGAATGTTGGTCTTGATCAATTGGTGTAACTGACATTGTTTTGTTTTCTTTGAAGATGTATCGACAGCGTCATTACAGATTTGTAAAAAATACTCGTGTTCAGACATTATCTCTTAGGCTATCAAGCGAATTAAAACTGATCTAATTGGCTCCACAAATGTTTGTGTCTCTTTAAGGTCGAATAACTTGTAGCGAGATTCCATGCTGCATATAGTTATTAGTCCCCCATCGTGAACCAGGTGGGGGACTATAGTTTTGCGTTGTACTTCCGTTGATCCTTCGTCATATTCTCCGAGGTCTACTTGCTACACTGGTTGTTACTGGGTCTTAATACTTAAGGTATGGGTTTATCTTGTTGGAGCGGTTTGTCGTGTATCAAAAGTAGGTCACTCTTACCTACATTTCGATCTTTGACCTACATCAAAGAAAACATTTATCCGGCGCTATCACCTACGTCTCTTTATAAAGGCCATGGGTTCACTTGCTATGTATTCTTGTCATACAGGTTTACAATTGGTGGGCTACTGCAATTCGTTGAATAGCCTTGCATGGAATATATTTATTACACAGAACGTCGTGTTAATTCGACAGATAGGTAATTTTAACTGACATGGGACAATCTTACATGTTTATACATCATGTATATAATAATCCAAACAGATTTTTTCCCCTAACCGATGTTGATTAATGATGTCATAAATTAGCACTTTACTCACCTGTACTGACAGTTCGTCAGGTAAAAATAATTATCTGAAGAAAAGTACTAAATTATTACTATCACCAATAAAATTACAATATACAAGCCAAGCTTTATATAGTATACATATTTACAGGACATGTAATTTCCCTACACTTCAACTGTAGGTATAACTATAGGGCCTGTTATAATCACTTATAACTAAGTGTCAATTAATATGTTTAATCTTTTTACAAACACTGATATATACAATAAACATATGATGCTACCTTTTCCCCTTAATCTGGACCAGTAAGAAATAAATGGGTTGAATAGTTAAGCAAACGAGTTGCTAAATAGAGTGTATCTAGATGCAGCGAAACGACTTATCAATTTCATAAATTCATTCTTGTGTATTAAAGAAGTGTATTTTAATAATCTAGATTGTGGAACGTGTCTAGCATTTATTTAGAGGTACCATACAAAATCTCAGCATGAAAAAAATGCGTTGATTTAAATCAACCTGTTGTGTAGATTTCAGCACTGCAGTGCATCTATTTCATCACCTTTAATCTTTGAAATCAATCCGACACTACTGTCAATTATGTCGGTGAAATAGACAACTCCTTGTTCAATACACTGAGCATGTCTATTACGACACCATGCAATTACTTTTTCTACTCAGTCTTGTTATCTGACACTAGATTGAGATTTTTATCCATTCGTGCCAGCCTTTTATGTTTTCTTAATGGTGAAGGTTGGGCTTGTCTGTTTAATTCAAAAATAAAATTTTGTCGATTTTCATTTTATCAAAGACTTATACATTTAACGTGTTTTTGGTACATTCAAAATTGCGCAAAATGTTATCAAATGAGAAAATTTTGGGAAATATCTCTTATCAGCTTCCTGAGGAATTTTTGATAAGCTTGTGAAGCTTTGTGTATGTAGGTTATTAATGTACCTTTTCTTGTGTTGACATTTTAACTGCTGCCGCTTAAGCATATATCTTTTGCACGAATATTTTAAAGTAAACAAAAATGGCTGTTTACAAGAGGTTACGGGTGGTCGACGGTATTGAGAATGGTGTCTCTCTGAATGCTTCCGTTTGGAAATATTTGTAAAGGAATGTGCGTGTATCCTGGACTTTAAATATGTTTGCCTCGAAATCAAAGCTTCTTTACTGAATAAAAAGACATAGTTAGCACATAGGAGACAAACTGTACACTGCAGACTTTAAACGTAACTAATTGAATTATGACACTGTGACAGTACTTGACATCGCCGTGTTTAACAGGAGTACAAACTCACCTCAGGTATACCGCTCACACTTTAATACGTGGACTGAAATTCTCGCTGTTCCGTCACACCTTTACAATTGGTAATTAACACCTGAGCACGTGAACTGGATATAGAGTAAGTACAAACATATGTGTTTAACCTAGTACATGTAGATTGAGGTCAACGAACTACTTGACCTTGTTGTTTTTTGTTTGTTTTTTAGAATGTCACATGATAAACAACCTGGTTAGTCTTCTACCTACAGCTGTGTTGTGAGCGTGAATTTCTCTTTTTCATATACAGATCAACAAAGGTACATCGCGCCGCCAAATATTATTTCTCTGGTAATCTGAGTAAAATAGGCTCTTTTGTAGCAACCCCCCCCCAGGTCAGAAAAATTACCCAATAAGTACTAATCATCTGTGTTCGGTATATCGTACATAATTTCACTAGGCAGCTGATAAACATAACAGAAAAGCAGAAACTCGATTTTTACCTCAATAGAATGCTTAGTTAAATTTGAAAACAGAAAAATGATAATGATTTTATGACACCATTTCCTGTACGTGAAATATCGTTTATCGGAATGAAAACTTATCAGGGTTTTGCTATAAATAGACACTTTAAGACTGGGTCTTCGTTAAAAAATTCCGTATTTCGTTTTTTTATCACCTCTCTAACACAAGTTAATAACCATTTCCGTTTAGGCTTTTTAAAAATATTTTATGACACGAATATGTGACGGTATCTTCTTTAAATTATTTTGAATTTATAGTTTAAAAAATAAAGAGGGGTCAATGAAATGTTTCATATTTTTCTATATATATCAGTTTACTTGATACAAGCAATTCATTGTGAGAAAAACAGCTATGAAATCCAATAATGATCTTCATTATCTAAAATGTTTAACATGATAAACCGGTTTTGGCCACATTTTAACAAAACAAAAACGAAACTAGGAATTGACATCGGAATTTAAGGGTAGGGCATTACAGCACAACTGGATTTTGCAATATTTAGGAGAATACTCACTATCAGAATGTGTGGGTTGTATTTTTCACCTCTCCCTAATTTTCATTATATGTTATCCACGTTGTATCGCGTCATTCTGCACATGCGGAGGAGGTCACATTCCCTATTTCAGTTGATACAAACTTTTAACGTCATATTAATTATTTTCAATCCGTGTCAAACAATTATATTTTCGCATCACATTTATCCAGAGTAAATATGGTAAACCACTGACATGATAAAGATAAAACACTAAAGTTACCTGGTACTTGTCATCAGCTGTAAAATGTATAGCTATTTACGTACTCGGTCGTTTCAAATTTATCTCTGATTTATGACAAATTCTCAGTATTACGTAACTCTGGTATGCCGGCTTCATGTAGAGTTATGATAATCTAGAACTCTACCTGCCGTGTAAGTTTCCTGGTAAGATGAACTCCAACACCTGTTTCTGTATTACAGTAGTGTAACATCTGTATAGAAATATCATAACTTGGTGCCCGGGATATGAAATCTTTTTTATCTAACTTTGAATATCAAATAAAGTTATTGATTGAAATGCAGAATCACTCAAGAGTGACCATATCGTATTGATTTTCGTCTCTCTTTCTTTATTATCTATCTGAGAGATGACAAATCTTTCGGTGAGTGCAACATCCAGGAAAAGGTGAAAATTTACATTAATACGAGTGTAAAATACCACCTCTTACAACATTCATAATATTTGGAAAATTATCAGAAAACTCAACTAAGTTCCCCTATGTTAAAATTCGTTCTTAATTATCAGTACCAATATCGATGAAATATTTGATTATCAGTGATAATGCGAGAAACAGAATCTTGCACATGTGGCGGACCTTTTGTAGATGGGGTTAAGTGCATGATTGATCAAAACCAATCAGTGGTTTGTGAAAAGTTTTACTTTCGCAGATATTGTGTGATATCATATTTTAATTGTTTATTGTAACAAATGACATATTTTGTACAATATTCATTACTACAGGTGGTATAACGTGTCGGTGACTTTTTAGTCTTCGAGGTTTGTCGTAACCTTCATGGCAGGTTTTCGTTTGTTGATGTGAATGCCGTACACGACTGGATTACTGTCAAACAGCTGATATATAGCGGTCTGGTCTAAGTCTACAACACACATATATAAATAATTAAACATTTCTAATGTCGTTTTAACACTAGATTCACAGTCTGACAGTTATGTTAAATATGCACACTGCATTAATTTTTATACCACAGCATAGAGCAGACACTCTTTAAAACACATTTGCTCTTTCATTCCTTACCTTCCAAGACTCAAACATTAATTTACATATTACCATTCAAACGTTATTCTATGAAACAATGAAGAAATACTATTTTTATCATCGAAGTTTTTTTTGATACCTTATTATTAATACTGAGTCTTAAATTAAAGAAATCGCCATTTTATTGCAAAAACGACATATATATATATATATTAATGGTAATAATTAAGTAACTTAAAAAACCGTGTAACATCAACCGTCTTTTGTGACCTTCAGTCATTACATTAATTGATTATTTCACGTTATCGTAATCACCAAAAATGTATTGATTAGAAACAATATTTATATTGAAAAGAGGCGAATCTCAATTCACTAATACGTTACAGCGATCAGACATCGCGTAGTTTTACAAGGATTGGCGCCATTTACATGGTATAATGAAATGCGTTATTTCAACCCAAAAGAAAATAAATTCTTAAACCGTCTGTAATTTATGTATGCCGACGACTTAAGGGGATCGGATGTATCTCAAAGTAGTCAAATATATTATAAATCTATCTATTTATAGATACCTACTGATAATAGATGCCTTTTTTTAAACCTTAAAACCAGTAAATGTTGCACGTGATTGGGAGATATTAAGTGGTACAGTGACTCATGTAAGTATGTGAGACTCCACCTAACTACACACGTGTGTCAAAAACAATGGGTAAATGTTATCTTCCTCACTAACCATTGTTTGACACCGTCTGCGATAAACAAATGTAAGCATGGATTTGATTCAACCTACGTATGTTTATATGTGTTTACAGTTCCAAAACTACACTGTAACATTACAACTTTTCACTGTTTGTCTAGTTTTCCATCTGAAAAAGTGTAACCGATGTACAAATGTATCTCATTGTATTTATGTTATTGTTATCATTTTTTTAAATCACCATCTTTACATCGAAGTTGAAAGTAACTTAAAGAATCTTCCGTTTACATAGATATATATACCACCTACACATAAATATACTGAAAAAATCATTACATCTCTTGATCAATTTAATTGCCGGAAACAGATTCATGATTAAATATACTTTTTAAAAATATCAGGAAAGCATAGTATCCATGCAAGGGATAGTAAGTTAATTGTAAGATCTTTTCATTGATTGTAAGGTCATGCCAGTGATTTTCTCAAGTTCTGCACTTTCCAGCACGTGCTGACATTCTAATTGTTTATTTCCACCTTACCTGTGTAATACTAATTCCGACTAAGTTTTATACGGTAGGAAGTTGAATTTAAAATACTTAGTTGTTACCCCCGGGACAGCGATTTACCTGTACACACTTCAATCAACCTACAGCGTACGACTGTTCACCTGTGACTTCTAATTTACACGTTACCTCAGCAGAAGATGCGCGGGATACAGACGCCTCAATTTGTAGCTCTCTGTTATTGATTAGTGAATTCGCCCACAGGTGAAAATGTTCGTTTGATGTGATACGGAAGCAGATAAAGTCATTTTAACTTTGCGCATGCGTGAACTTGAATGTGTCATTTCAAGATGACTGACTTCATTTTTGTATACATATTGCTGTGTTACAGTTAAATCATGGGATCCCGACGGGACGGGGGAGGACCCGATCAGTATATTGGAATTATCAAAGACAAACAGGTAAGTCTTTTTCAATTAACACACCTGGACAACATAAGCGTACCTGGTATTTTTACACCTGTACACAATGTTATACCGGTCAGTTGAGTGTGTGGGACACCATATTTAAATACCTGTCTATAAATAACTACCCTGAGATAGAGAGGGAGTTCCCTCTACATATTTCAATATACTTCGTGCACACCTGTGGTTTTAACACCTGTCGGGTCTATAATAACCAGAATAACATACTATGTACCAAACTTTGTCTATGATATTGTCATCTGTTTTATTTACCTGTTGTGGTATTCATTCTGTATTGATCGATATACTCGATCAGATGACAGGTAAATTGAGGCGCCTAAAGGTACACAAAGGAAATCTATTTATTAATTCTAAAACTTCATAAACTAAAACGATATTTATATTTTTTCTGACGGATATTCGTAACTTTTGTGCTAATTGCATTTTGTCTTTTCGAGTGTAAAAATCTATGGAATGTGGGCAGATATGTATAGATACATGTATGCACACATGATTACAACTACACACAATTTGCAGGTAAACAATGACGTATTTACGACAAATACTTCCCTGGTATCGGCCACGAAATTCAGTTTTTATCATTCGTGTAATTCTGGCATACCGTAACGATACGTCAACAATGGAGGGGTAAACTGAAGACCTACACACAGACAACAATATACGGTCATTGGACCACCAAATCGTTGAACAATGTCGATGCCAATCTCAGACAGATAAGGCTTAATTCGTGATTAGACAAAAACTCAAGGAGCTCGTGCATTGTTTTCTGGTAGAACACAGACTTATTACGACTACTTAAAGATGAATTACACCAGTAGATATATATAGTGTAATCAGTTTCTCATACTGGGTGTATCTTTAATCACACTCGCGTGAACTCGATGAAATGAAATTGAATAGCAAATACTGCCTCATTGAGTCATTTTCCCACGAATTTAGATATATATGTAAGTGCGTTGTTACATTACGTCAGAGAACGGACGTACATGTAGAGTGTACCTGTACACAAATACATGTCTCTTTAACGAGTCATCATATTGAGTAACCATGGTTAATGTGTATTGAACGTATCAGGTTGTCAATATAAACACAACGTTTTAAACTGTGCTACGTATTATCAAACCAAGACGAAAGCAACTCATCATGTTTTTGATATAGACAAGAACGATGAAGGCAGCCGCCCCCTCTCCACCCCAGTACATCGATAACGCAATTATTCAAAGAGACAACGACGTAGGCAACCTCCCCCCTCTCCACCCCAGTACATCGAGTAGAAAACTATTTTTTAAAAAACGCAATCAGGCGTCAGGACATTTTCTGACAATGCATTTGCATATATGCATACGATGTATGGTATGCACCTTTTAATCTACCTATACTTAATCCATGCACGAGTGTAATGTATAAGTCTAGTATCTACATGCACGTGTGTACTGTGTAGTACCTACATGGATGTACACCTTTGTGTGTATATATAGTACAGCTACTTATACTGTTTGTGGCTCATTACAGAAACAGTGTATGAATAATTTAATTTGACGTGAGAGAAGAGTAGATTAACTAGTAAACAGGACTATATGTACCATCTGTACATATGTATATCAAACATAGTTGGGTCAGATATGCTTAAATACGTCACTTGTACGTCACTGACTCGTGCAGTGACGTGCATATAAGGATGGCATTTGACTGTAATTTTTTACAGTTACCAAAATGAACACTAATATATCAATGTGTGTTCGTCAACAGCATGATTTGAGCATTTTGATAGCTCAGAGTATCGTCCCTTCAATTCGCTCTAAGCTTGACAGCCGATAGGGACTGAGAACGATCAATGTTAAAACCCGAGCTGATTTGTCGTTTTGATGTTAATTTTAAGCCAGACCCGACTTCACTTGAAACCTATTTTAGTCAGACCCGACAACACTTAAAACCTATTTTAGTCAGACCCTGAATGCATGATATATTTTCTTAAAATTTTATGAAATAAAAAAAAAAGTAAATAAAAACAGTAGTCGAAATATTAGATATAAACTTTATTTATTTTACAACAATTGTGAAACAAGCTTTAAGCTTATATCTATTACTATTGATGGCCCGGATGGAAGCGCGCGTGGGATCATTCTGTGGGAGGAAACCTGAGTACCCGGATAAAACCTCGTGTTACTTTTTCACGTCTGGGAATCGAACCCCGAACGGCTAGGTGAAAGGCGAGTGTGTTATGAAGTTGGCTGTGTTGTTTATTATTTCTCATGAAATAACAGACAAACGACCCGTCTTTACCATCGGATTCTACTTTCATATAACTTCATAACTGATACTAGAAAATACTAGGTAACATTCTCATATCGTGAACATTACGTACGTGTTTAAAGAAAAACAATAATTCGTAGACAACATAATTACTTATGTCCATGAAACAGTTTTATCCTAATCGCTTCTGACACGGATTTCCATACAAATGTAGATCTATATCTAATAAATCCGTGCTTCATATTACAAATTTTAAACTACAATTAGACCCCACCTGCCTTATCCACGTGCGTATAGAGTAAATAACAGTCAAAACACTAGTGGACACCCCTGTGTTATCCATGTAAATTCAACAATATCGCACAGAGCGACAAATAACAGACAGCCTACTACTAGGCACCCTTGTCTAACACTCGCCACATGCCGAGGTTGAGAGGTGCCCCATAACGATAATCCCCGTAAGTATGGGGCTTAGGCATTTTACGATAAGGGTATGAGACACTAAGGCGGGGTGGGTGTAGATCACCATGTTATGAGGGCCCATATAACATCAAGGGATAAAACTGTTAGTGGATAATATCAGGTGTCAGCCATTAGTGTGGGCACGCGTTTATATTCTTTTGTCTGTTTTTAACTTATTGGTCCATATATGGATTATTGGAAATATTAAAAGGTTGATAATGGCGATAAATTTTATCGAACTCTTTTGAATTTTTGATCTAGATTTTGGATAATGCAGCATATTTTGTTACCTCCCTTTAAAATTAATTTATATGATTGATATCGGCATCACTATGTCACCTCAGTCAGTTGAGTTAGACTGGGACTCAGCTTATCATATGTATCACTCTCACGGGGATTGTGTTTGTAAATGTGACATGTATGTATAGGTGATCTGCTCGTGTCGCGTCCGTATTTCTAACGTCCCAGTTATAAAACTTATAGAATATCATTACAAACAATATTTAATAATATACACCAGTCCACACAGGGCGATCACAGATGTACAGGAATTCGAACCCATGTATTTTTCGAGACGCTGACGTCGAGCTTACAATATACTGACTGTGTGTAAACTTACATTTTTAGCATCATATACTGGATATATTTCTTCATGTATGCTGAAGATTTAAACACATTTCCATCACTGAAGTCGAGATTTAAATCTAGTCTAACCAGCCAGACAATTGAGTACTACCATTTTGCATCGATCATCTCTCGGGGAAGTTAAAAAGTAATAGACCGGCGTCCCATTGATGTACATTTGTATGTTGCAGAAACTTTCCTCTGTTGGCAAAAGTCAAAACATTTGATTCATATTTTGAAATGTAAATCAAGATGTTCTGTAAATCTTAAAAATAAATTTCAAATATATAAAAATGGAGTACATACATTTGATGAATAATTTGATAACAGGGTTTGCTATATGTTTGATAAGGAAACTTTACTATGCTTGACTGAGTTCTTGGTCACAGATTACCATCTTTTTGATAATGACAGGAGTGTACAGTTTGTGAATATTAAATAGATTTTCTACATCTGTAACGCTGTCATTGGTATAGAAAATACATACTTTTCCGTAGCAACCGACGCGAGGGAGGCCCAAGTTTACATAAATATAAACTTTCCTTGAGATAGATACTTCTTTGAAAATTAAGATCATGACTTATACACAGATTGCTTTAGATAAAGTGTACAAAAATGTACATGTTTCCACGTTGTATTGTATAAATCTTTGCAAAGGGGATTCGCCCTTCAATTAAATTCCAAAATGGCGCTTTGAATGTGTCTTAAATGTCCATTTAATGTTTACAATCTTCGAATCTGTTCAAAAGTTCACGACAGGACGATTCTCGCTTATCAAGATCACGTAATTTGTCACATACGTTCACACCGAAGCATTTGTGACACGAATTACGTAAAATACATACATCATTAATTACATACTATTGAATTCAATCGTAATACACTGAGGTCGTTTAGTGCAAACTCAGACGTCAATGTCACCCTACAGTGTAACACGACCTGTGAAACATCCAGGATCAAGTGGATGTGAGATTTTCGAATTATCACAGAAGAAAATAGGCTCGATTCGGAGATATACTTCCAGATATCGAACGAGATTTTGTTTAGTATAATTTTAAGAAAAAGAGATAAGTGGAACGATTGTAAAAAGACCTACAAACAATTATTATTATTATTTTAACGGCCCATCAACGCATAAAAGGTCATTAGGTCCACCAACCGGTGTATTTACATGCAAATCTAGAGTTAGGTAAAGGTAGAGTTAAACAAAGAATTTCAATTCAATTCAACTGTCCCAGTTCTAATTACATGTGAAATTTGATGGTTAACACAAACAACATAGAAATAACGAATTAAAGTCTACAAAGGTAGACAAAAAAAAACTAGATTATACTAAACCAAACTGGTTACAGACATGCTTTTCTCATTTTGACGACTGTTTGATAAATAAACAGATCTAAAAAGAACAACTCGGAAAAGGTTTTTGTGAAACGACGAGGCTTAGGAAGGGAAATTAGGATAAACGGACAAGAGTCATCAGAGACGCGAGTTCCTTGTCTGTAGCACATTCAAAATAAATCATTCATTATTTGTTCATCCTAAAGAAGTAAGACTTTAATTCAACAGGAAATAGCACAATACCGTTTCCATTTAACATAATAGTACAATCAAAATATTGTAATTCAAATCTTAAGACCGTATCACCGCTATTTGATGGTATCGTTTTAATTTATAAACACGTCTAGCCGGTCGCTTTTACTCAGTGTCAGCAATAATCCCTTAGCCAGTTATGTATTTTTTCGTTCCGTGGACCTTGACAGTTAAAGAATCCCTTTCTCTATCCACGTGTATAGATATAATCCAGATGTTTATTCTACATTATTATGAACAGGGTATTGACATCGAAAATCATCGTCAGAAATATACATGTTATTTGCCCTCTAGCTTTGATATGAATTATGTTAATATCAATCTGTGATCAGCTGGTTCGCAATAGACGAGCCTTGTCCGCATGGTTCTCGTCACAGCTCTCAGGTGTTGTGTAATTGAAAACAATGCATTTAGTGTACCACAGCACCTGTCCGCCATCAAAATGCCCCCAAGTTGCTAGGCAACAAATCCATACTGCCCTGTCATGTCTACCACTTATCAGCGATGACTCAACACAATAGAACTTATGTAAGTTTACATACCACAGTCAGGAGCTGTAATTGATGGCGTGACGTCATTTATCAGGACCCACCAGTCAGTTGAGATAAAACAGCTGTTGATTCACATGTGTTCATTTTTTCAAGAGTAAATGCCTGGACGGTCAAGTAGATATAAAGATACAGACCTAGTTACTGAAGTATACTACAACAGGTGTGATGTAGGGCGGATGAAACAGGTCATTGTATGTAAATAGACGGATTATCTCCCCTTATCGAAACTCTTTTTGCACTTTGTGCCTGAAGTTTGTAACAAATAGAGGCACGAAAAAATTGCATATATCACAAAGGAAAATATACATGAAGACCACCGAGTTATCTTTAGTATGTCATTGAAAAGGGAACTTTACCAGTTTTAATCTTGGTACTACTCATGTCATACGTGACATCCCTGTAATCTATTATTTGCCTCAAAAACTAAAACGAGGTCAAATTGATGAAATATTAAGAAGAAGAAATAATAAGAAACATAATTCTGTCGCCGAGCAATTGAAAATTCCTAGCTGGGAAAACGCTTACCTTATAAGAATTGTCGACATATTGTAACGAAATGACAATGTGCAAAAGTAGGATTATGCTAGCTGTTCCGCCAACATTCATTCACAGCCAGAGGGAAGAAGTAATATGGTTGTATAACAGAATAGAAACATTAGCTATATATTTTCAGCTATGACAAAGAGTGTTGTATCAGAGGTCGGGTATATCCAGTGTTCACTAAGTGAAATATTTGCTCTATAAAACCCAATTCAGTAGAAGACCCCATGTTAGTAACGGGTGTAAGAAATGGTCAATACCTGAAGTTAGTATCTTAGTTGTTGGTTGATGGGTTTATAGTCAGTGTCTCGATGTAGTAGTTTGTAGCTACCTCATGGAACAACATACGGGATGTCCGGCTTATGTCATTTAGTACAATCGTTGTAAAGTGTCTTGCCCAAGGACAAAACCATTACAACACAGACTGGTCCGTTTCTCAGCTTGCTGAAAAATACAAGTCAACACGGATAGAGTATTTAACACGAAATATATGACATACAATGTATATGTACATAATGATCATCAAAGTTACATGAACTGAACCGATATCGGTTAAATAGACGTAAATTAGACATGCTTTGTCAGTGTATTGATTTTATCATTATCCGTGTTTTACAATATTTGAACGAATCTTCTCTGGTATTTACAATGTTGTCGGGATTTTTCTGTATTGTTCGGAAACGGACACAAGAGCTGAGACTATTTCATTCAACTTATGACTAACTGTCCTTAAGTTTTCTAGATGGAGGAAATAGGCTATGTAATTAATTGACCATTAACGATTGTAAGAATTATATTTACTTGCGTGTCTTTGGTACACACTTTTACATGGATAAGAGAGTTTGAAGGGGATTGGGATATATAAGCCTGCTTGATTAATATCCAATAATTGATGATGTCAGCATACAAATGTGTATATTCTGTTAAGGAAATGATTTGATATTCATCAGGAGGAACAACTACTGATTTTCCCATGAACTGAAATTTGCTTTGGGAGGTCCGAAGTCTCCTCCTCTGTGCCCAATCCTATAAGTTTAGATTAATCGAAATAAGTTAACACAATGAAGCAGTGAAGCAGTATGAGAACATCTAATTCCAATAATAACAGACATAAAAAATACATAAAATAAATCAAATAAAATCAATAAATTTGATATTGAAAGCAAATTAACTTCGATTTTCTGTGTTGGTGTGCAATGCACCACGGGAGTTTTCCCCTCAACGTGCCGCGAAAAAGAAACCTGTTCTACAATTGTGCTTAACCTTCCAGTACTGGAGTGTTGCTAGCAGTCCGCTTCTGATTGTGCTTGCATCAGGTTGTATAGACTCCAGACAGATTACTATAGGTCATAATTTATTTTTTTCTTTCGTTTGTTGTAAATACAATACGTACGGATGACCAACCTACAACTCAACACCAGTAATGACAAAGACTAACAAATATTGACGAGGAAATTGACGATGTCTTTTTATTTTTTCTGTCTTTCTTTTGTTTTTTTTCTAATTTGGTTTTGTTATATTAGAATAGTCCCACTTCTGAGAAATATAGTTTATATATAAATGATGGAGAGGTTCTGTTTATGGTGACTAACTGTGGCTACATAATGCGATTACAGTGCCGCTATTTGCCTGAAGTAAAACATATTTGTATCTGACGGTAAAACAGATGTGACCGCCGTCTGTGTCACATAACAAATCGTTGATATAATATTACGTGTCACAATAATGTTTTAACACTATTTATATTTGTCAAGCTTAGGGCATATATTGCACACGCATCCGGCGTAATAAGATTAAACACGTCAATGAATTGTTTTACTCACATTTTTGTGTTGACGAGTTATTCCCCTTGAGGAAAAATATACAAAAAATAGTTATTTTCAATACGTATTTTTCAGGTGTGTCCTTTGATCAGGATTTAGTTTACGCCCTTTTCGGCACGTCAGATAGGCAATCTGATATCTGATAACATTTGATAGTGTACCTATATATGTGGTAAGAGACTGATAAAAGATCATTTAAAATTGTTATGAGTATTTATATACTTGCAGCAGTATGAAAACACTTTCCAAAGGTCAGATAACATATTTGTATGATAAACTCACTAAAACCTCCGATAAGGTACCAGGCATATTATTGTATGAAATAATTTAGATTGGTCAACGGCACTAAATCTATCATAGAAAAGAGTAATAGAAAATGTCCTGCCCTCTGTGGTGTTCGAGTAAGCGAGCCTTCGGTCTCTTGCCAAATTCTCTGTCGCTCGACTAAAGAAAAATTCCCAGCATCCGAAGCTATGACGACGACCTGTACTGCAATGACACGCTTCTCCTCTAATTGGCTCTACTAGAACGTTTGAATTTCTTCACAAATAAAAACAACTAAATACATTTGATGTCTTGTCACTACAGCCTCAGTCCTCTTTTACACATGGAGAGTTGTGGAGATACTTAGATAAACAGGAATACTGAAAATTTGTGATCCTTAAGGACGTGATTCAAAATTAGCCAAACGCATAATGATAAATTCTTATCAAATACACGTATTGAAAACTGCTGAAAAGTGTTTTGATCAATACAAGATACATTGTAAAGACTAGTGTACGTTGAACTGGCTGAGTTTGTTCTGAAATTTATGTAAATATTTGCACTAAATAATCTGTTTTCAGAAATTGATCCAAGAGATTCCGTTCAGCAATAACTACATCGGAATCCAACAGGCGCTTGAAGAGACCAAGGAAAGAACCGATCAAGTTAAGAGTATCAAGCGGAAGGTGGATGAAGTGAAAAGAGCAAGGGTGAGTT
The DNA here is from genome assembly GCF_031769215.1 of Ylistrum balloti. NCBI lineage: Eukaryota > Metazoa > Mollusca > Bivalvia > Pectinida > Pectinidae > Ylistrum > Ylistrum balloti. The sequence goes on from NW_026781961.1 coordinate 1,706,228, forward strand.
TTTGGGCGAGAAAATCCGTCAAATTTTATGCGAAAACAAAATTCAGGTATAGATATAAATTCCAATATCCTTTTTAACTCTAATTTTTTGTTATCATTCAGATAATAATAATACATATTATATATATATCTGTAGTTTTAATTTGCCGGAAAATATATTCCTAATATTTTGAATTGTAATCTTTAACTTCATTCCTAGTATTATGTTATGTTAGCATGTGTCATACCTCGTTAGTGTCTGCTACATGTTCATATGCATGTTTTTCGATGCGTTCCGAATGCAGTTACATATCAGATTGACTATGCAATTTTCAGCACTCTTTCTTTCCCGACACATAAAACATTTTGAAACTTTTAAACTTCATTATTGTTTTTGATTCTCTATTTCACATTTTCACTATATATATATGTGTATTTCGAACCAACCATACAAGGGTAGAACCTGTATATATAAGTACAGGTATTCCAATCTACCGAGCGGTAAAATGGAAATTTACGTGCTGGATGACAATATAAGGAAATGTAAATGGTCATTTGGACGCATTTGAGAAACATGATAATTCAATGTGGTATGTTTATTACTTCACAAAAATCATCTTCTTGTGGCTGTGAAAGCCGAAATCTAACTTCATGTTTACTTAAAAAGTACATTATACATGTATCAGGTTTTTATATCCTGGTGTTGTTTTTTTTTTCATCTTTTTAAAAAATCATTTGATCACGAATCACTTTTTTGTGTGTCTCACATCCAATCACAGCATTAAGTGTTGTATCTGTTATATCTCATTATGGAAAGTGATCCATATTACTAAGTAATCAAATGTAGAAATTTACAACATGATGTCAGATTCTAATTCATCCTCATTCCATGGAAGTACATTTCATCATGATGATAACGATCAGTAATACTTATGACGTCACACGTATCAGATGTATTCGTTTTTGACGTCATATACAGGATGATATCAGAAGACAATGATATTCCTACAAGGATGAAAACTTGTCAACAATAAATAAATGTTTACTTTGTACAATGATTTGTAACCTGAATTTGAACACAGCTACATATATGTGCTTATACTACAGAATATTACATGCATTTTAAGCGTTTATACTTCTTTATTCTGACACATTACAATACTCTGTCAGTGCCGGAGTACTTATTTACATATTTTCTCTATATTCACTGTTTGTACTCGTATGTTTCGCCATTTTAGATTTTGAACACGTGAGAATGTCAAGTACCACGGTACATTAATTAACATTAAGGAATAATTCATTTTCATATATTTAAAAAAGCACCTGTTGTTGATGTTTACTTATTTAGGTTGTAAACATTATTGACAAGACTGACATGTTAATATCGTTACACAAACTATCCTATCTTATTTATTTGCGAGATAATTTGTCTGAGCTATGATATCTAAAAATAAAAATATTATACCAAAGAAAAATTGAGATTACTGCTGACATCAACATCCATGCAACCTCTTTTTGACAAAGATAAATTGAAAATTCCGAAATTGCTTATTTACGTAAAGCATGATATTGATTATCTATCCATAAAATCTATTTTTATAGAAACAAAATCTCCACGAAGTATATGTATTTTACATGTACTATATATAATCATTCGGTTGGCTTCCTTCTTTTGAAATTTCTCACGTGCTCATTAATCTGAATTGGATATATCTAAACAGATATATTTCTGTTTCCGGGTCAGGGGCTGCTTTGATTTGATTGGGTATTAATCTGTAAAGCGTCATTGTGATTGGACGGGACATCAGGTATCTGTCGCCATGTTAATTATAGCGGAGCTGGTAATACTTTTCTTTGTAGCGGAGAAAACCGAGTGTGGTGAGTGACGTATGAGTGACCTAACTTACTAACACAGCACCAATCCCCTCCCCCGGCCTCTGTCCGACAGCCGTCGGTTGTCTGACAATTATTATCTGGCACCAGTCTGGGTTTATATTTTTCAGAAGTATTTCTGTACAGCCACCAGCTGTCTCCCCAAAATTCTGGTCTCAGCGATAGTTTTATCTGTCCATTTGTCCAACAGTTGTGTCATTTGGCATGGAATCTGACCCCGATCACTCTGGATAACATGCGGAACGGATACCCCGCATGACGTTCAGTGAGGTAGCCGTCAGATGTTTCAAGGAAACCCGATGAATGACTCCAGTTGCTCATGGAGCCGCAAAAATAAATGTTTGATCAGCAGGGGACAGTATAGTCGTTTTAACGTTGCTCAGTTGTCGTATTAGTGCTTTGATGTTAGTTTAACAGACGACCGGTGAGGTCAGTATTCTGATTTCCGGTCAGTATTCTGACTTCCGGCCAGTGCCCGTTCAGTAGTTCCGGTTAGGTCTATTGTTTCAGCTAAAGCTATGTCTATTGTCGGACGTTAATCTAGCATCTCTCCTTTAATCCGTTTTATGTGATGTGAGGTTGTTTGGAATATCATACCCAGTTCTATAGCCAGGATTAAATCTACCCACTTCCCTATGACTTAGTGTTTGTCATGTGATTAGGTGTTCGTAAGATTTTGTTTTTCCTGAACAGACGGACGAATTAGCGACTGTAGTAACTATTAAGGGTACATAACTCAACAGTCTTAGCTATAAATTTATCAATCCGAGCACATGTACGCACTTAACCATTGATAAATATTTACCTTACTATATACACGTACATTGCACATCATACTAAAGGACAGACAAGCTTATAAATAATGCATATCCTATATTTTATTATGATACTGTGTTATATTGATACGAACGTTGATGAATACCATCTTGACGGGTGGAGTCAGTCTTGGACAGTTTGTGTATACTAGACCCATATTTCAATAACTTCAACTTCGTCAAGAACAAAAAATGAGACAGAAATTAAACGTAATATCTAATTAAGTTATTACATTATGATATGAAATCTGGAAACAAAGAATTTTGTGTGGATTGGTGTGTTGACGTAGTTAGTTGGTGTTGTGGGGGTAGTTAGTCTGACATATCTGTCTCGTACAGTTGATGTCTGGTGCTTCATACTATCAAACGTCATACGGTATGGATGTCACGTCGCTTTCCCTTCCTCGTGTTTGGCTCGAGTTATTAGGATCCTATTGATCCTACGCTGGAAATATTTTCCAATTTCTTCGCTATCAATAAATAATTATACCTGCAGTATGTAGAGAAGACTTCCGGGATGACATGCCCATAGTAACTCTATTGACACATTTATGGTATTCATTATAACAGCAAAGATATTTAGATAATGTTTTTAGTCTCGAAATCATGTATCTCAAGTGACAGGCCTAAGTTTCATTAACCTTCCTTAACTTAAGGAAATCTTAACTCCAACAGAAATAACAGTACGTCAGTTAAGGAAACACTTATATTAAAGAGTGTCCTTATCCTAGGTAATGTTTTCCTATGGACGATTTTAACGAAAATTCCTTAATTTAGGGAAGTTTCATGAAGGAGGGTTTAGATAATTGAGGTCTTCGAAAAGTATCGAAATATCGATTTTTGTTCTACGCATGGCAAGCGATCCGTGGAAAGATAAATCAATACATTTTTTAAATCGATGTCTTGATTATTTGGAAAGGAAAGCATGCTTTCGAGAACGAATGAAGACGAGAAAATCGTGACGTCATATCCATACTTACGACGCTAAACGAAACTAATATTCAACATCTCTGCTTCTTATTAAACAGGAAACGGAAGTGTAACATCTAAAACAATCTCGGGGACGGTCTACTGTCTGCTCTATATATATCCGTCTTTGTAGAAATCTATTTTCAGCACTTTTCTGTTGTTTGCAGGTGCAGTTTTCAGTGCTCCGAATATAATGTTGTATTTTCATGAATAAACTGGACTTTTAAACACTGGTAGTGGATGTAGTTGACTACCGAGAATTAAACTGTTATTTATGCAGGTAGACGTTCCAACTAAATTCAAAATCCGATTATGATATAGCACAATAGAACGGTCAACTGGCTGTTAGATACAAGTATATATAACATAGTGTTAAAGTACACGAGGAAAGTAAACTGGAGCACAGTTGATTGTTTAGTGTTTACAATTATTTTTTTTATCTAATTCATGTACAGCTGTATTTCTCTTCTGATTGGCTAGTGTAAACCAAGCTAGTCGCTCGGGCTTGTGTGGGTCTCTGAACTAGTACAGTACTTACAGTCCTTAAACATATCTATGTACATTTCGATAAAATTGTGAATTTTTATGTAATATTTCAAAGTTGTATATGCAATTTGCATTACACACTGTTTGTTCCTTAGCTCTTTGACATTTGCACTTTCACCCTTCTGTCGACCTCCCCCGAGAATACAGAGTTAGAAACAAGTATATTAAAAAATCATATCATGTCTTCATAAATAATTCAGCCGTTTCCCGGGCTGGTTGATTTATACACCAATACATACTTGTTATCTGCCGTTACAAACACATCAAGCAAGACATGAGTTCGGCTGATACTACGTACAGGCTAGACATCAGTTCGGCTGATACCGCGTACTGGCGAGACATCAGTTCGGCTGATACCGTGTACAGGCGAGACATCAGTCTGCTACTTGTTAATCTATTCACACAAACCTAATTTTAGCATTTCTTTGTAAATATTTCAGGCGGGAAATTATACGTAATTGGAAATAATTGAAATTGAAAGCAAAAAGTGAATAGATAAGTAAATAAATTGCTGAAATGTTAAGCTATCTGTTGATATAAAAATGTCTACCCATTGAGAGTACGGTACGTCCCTATATTCCCGAGTCATGTGTACCGACCCTTGCCATCTACCCATGTATGGGTAATGGCTTCCTTTGTGAATACACAGATAAATTCTTTTGTACGGAATTCCTTTGAGAGAAAATCCAGTTTTACCCTATTTTTCATACAGACTTTTGATGTGTGTTTTATATGGTAATCTCGGGAATGATGTCCCATGTAAGACTTTCACCAACACCGTGAATCTCCCTTTTATCAAATTAGATTACTTACATGAAGGTTCTAGTATTATACAAATATTTATGATACCTTCGGCTCAGAAATTTGATAAAGAAATAGTACATGCACAGCTACATGCAAGAGGGCTGAGTTTTAATTCCAAGCCACCAGTTCGTATAATGGATTTGTAAGTAATTTTCAATCCCATAGTTCATATTATATGTGTTATAAACATATCACTTATATGGTTAAAAAATAATTACTTAACGATAAAAATACTAAAAGAAAAGAAAAACCTGATAGAATAATCTTCTTTTATTCTAAATAAACAAATATATATATCCAAACCTCAACGGAACCATGGGAAGACTTCGAGATAACCGAGTGTTCAATTTAGGCGAGTTCGATTGTTTTGTGTAAAGTTAGGCAAGGACCGACAAAATGCTTCGAATGAGTTATACGAGTTTGAAATAACGAGGTTCGACTGTGTACCAAGTCCTAGTTTATTGTCGATGTCAGTTTAAGGGAGTTCATTTTTTTCTTTTAAGTCGAACAGTTATGGCAATTTGAAGGCTGCTTCACTAAGTTTATATTCTTACACTTGATGAAATTCAACTCTAAACATGTCCAACTACATGTTAAACGTACTTTTCCTATAGAAACTGGTTGCTGCGAATAATACAGTAATATCAAACTACATGTTTATATATGTCGTGTTTTGCTGCTAATGTCTCTTTGTCAATAATTTTCATTCATGTTTTCTCGCCATTCGTGTGTTAAATAACATCATATTTCATTGTGTTACATTTCATCAGAAAGAGCATGTTTCAATTCCATTTTATTTTCGTTCATTGTTTCGTTAATGTCGGCCATATTGTTGTGTTGTATACTCTGTGATATACCCTTCATATACGATGATTCTATAAACTTATGCCAAGACGTTGATAGAAGACTTATACTATAAAACAATGTTTACTATCTCTACAGAGCCATGCTAAAGATTGTCAAACCTTGGAACAGGAGTACAACACCCTCGAGGTAAGAAATCAGCATTGCCAACAACGTACATAGTGTTCTATGGGTGCCAAGAAAAACGCACTCATTAGAGCATTGGACGAATCGATTACCAGGTGAAATGGTTCGATCCCTCAGATTGACGGTTTGTAGTTCTCGGGGAGCTGAGATCCCGGCCCTCAAGTATCTTGTTCTGTAATGTAGTAACCAGTTTCTTCAAGGAGACATCGCCACAATGAGACCTTAGTGGTTCATGGGACGGTCATTCCAGGAAACAAGTTATTCTGATCATAAATTCTTTGTCAACACATAAGATTATTTTCCACAATCTGAACGATCTAGATTGAAATTCTTATTCTAGGTGTTTATTCGTAACGAATGAAACATATCTTATTTTCATATTTCGTGATCACAACTGCAGTGACTAAACCATTAGAAAAAATAAGTAAAACCTATTGTTTTCTCGGCGGTCTTGGCATCGTCCATCAACATATTTTTGTTTTCCTTCCACAGGATCAAGCGTTGCAGAAGAAGCGGTGCCTTGAAACACTACTGTATGTAAATGAGGTCGAGGATGTTCTACAGAACGTCCAATCAGAATTCGAGGAGCGTGCCCTCTATCTGACAGAACGTCCTAAAGTTTTCGAAAGCGTCTACAGAGAAGATGCAGTGGCCGCCTCATCACGCATGCACAAAGTATAGTGTCTGATTTGTCATTGTGATTAAAAATAAGTCATTTACGAAGTTTTGTTCACTTTATATTCCTCACGTTAAGGAAAATTCTCGAAGTCTTTGTACGTTTGAAAATACCTCTTAAACCTCTTCGAAAATTACTCAACACGACATTTAAAAATTCTAAATCTCTATATGTATTCATACCTGTATAAGTATACCTGTCAAGATAAGGAAACGAAAGTGTCCACAATAAGATAGATACATGACGATCTGTTGCCTTTACACAGGAGTGTGTGTATGCACTACGTCATAGCTGGGAATGGCTGTCAGAGGTCTCAGGCTGTATACATCAGCACATACGTCATGCCGGGGAATACCATCGGGTAAGTCACGTGATCAGCAACGAAAAATACTAGCAATCTAGGTCAAAATCTTGGAATCCCATTTATGATATTAATTTATTCCTATTAGGAATCAATGCATTAATCAATTGATAGTATTATGTTTTTGTACGAATTAATGAAAAGTAATTGAATTGCTGAATAATTAGTTGAATGTCATTAGTTTTTCCTGAGCATTCTTCAAATTATCAAATATTTTGACAGCACCACTGGAACTACATACTACTGTGCATAAAATTTCTTTAAAATGTGTAATATGATTTTATTGATAGTTTTACCATGATATTCAATTCCTGGACGAAGACATGAAGTACTATATGGGGTTAATAAACAGTGAAGGCATGAGATCAAAGGTCGAGACAAGAGAACCGGAAGTCTTTATAAACCACCTCAAGGTATGACGTAACTGTGTGGATTGTGTCACATGCTTCAAATTCGTTAAAAAATGTAAACATCTTTCAAAAACCAGTTATATATTCATGTTTTGCCCATGATTATTAATTTAAAATTTAGCGTTTGTGATTATGGTGGTAGAACAACCATTTCAGATCGTGGGCGTTTTTTTGGAACTCTATCTAACCTGCCTAATTTCTCTGTTGTTACAGGACGTCACAAGGAGGCTGTTAGACTTTCAGGCTCGTGTTGATCGTCTGAGTGACGCCAGTACATCTATCTACCCGGTACATCTCAGGAGAGATCCACCGGTCTATCCTACCAAAGTCAGGTCTCTCGTGGACTACAAAAACCAGGAGGTAGGTACCAAGTATTTGGTTAGGGTATTGTATCACGTGATAGTGTAGAATTCTTCGGAACAAAAATCCTTGTGATTGGTAACTGAACAATTAGTTATCATTTTCTAGTACAGGAAACTAGAAATTAACACAATACTTGGTTAGAGATGGTTAATCTTGTCAAGGCGATCTTCAAATAATGGACTTTATGACATATATTTATAGTAGGTTCAAAACCTCGTAAAAATCGTTGTTGGAATGTATGACATCTAGCTTATGTCTCGTGATTGCGACATACTTACCAACAAGAATTTTCTATATTTAGATTAGTCTTGAAGTTGGTGAAGAGTGCTTCCTCCTTGACAACTCCGACGGAGACAAATGGCAGGTAAGTGGTTTTCTCAAAAATGTATTTATGACGACAGTCACTTTTACGCTTTTAATTTTCGTTTAAAATATCAAATATACATTTTTGAAACTGAATCCTAATCGCCTCCGTTCGACAGGTACGCAGTAAATCCGGTGCGGAAGCGGAAGTGCCCGGTGTTATACTTGTCATTCCTCCCCCAGAAAAGAAGGCCGTCGTACAGGCTCACAGGTTAGTAAGGTTACATGTTTATAAAAGTTTGGGAAACATAGAGCAGTGTTTCTCAAGTGAAGTTTTGGAATAGAAATACAAACTTACAGACCAGTTATGAATATTGTCTTCTTCATCGTCGTTGTTGCCACAAATGTACCTATGTTATAATGTGCTGTCTTGTTTTAGGCAATTTGAAAAAAAGAGAAACTTTTAGTTACCTTCTTGAATTTTCTCTGCTATTTCGTCAGATATTCTTTTCTCTATCGTATTGCTTTTGTTTTCAGGGTAAAAGAACAGATGATAGTCCATTGGGACACAACATTGAAACGTTTGCGGATCCAACTCACGCAATATATCACAAACAGCATTGATGACACGCCATCCTCAGAGGTCAGTGTTAGGGTCAAAAGTCAATGATGTCATATAGACCATCAATGGGACCGGTTATACAATGTAACTTGATTAAGAACCAACCATTTTCGTTCGTAGAGTTCGGCGCATTCAAAACACTTATTAAATCTATGGCTTCTGTATGGTGTAAGTGACACTTTCCTGGTAAGAGGGTTGCTAGACTGTGTAACATTAGCGTTAATATAAATTTTTATATATGTCAGTTAAAGTTGAATAAAAATGAGTGCCTTCACTAATGTGCTATCTTATATGAATTAAGATACAAAAGAAAACAAATATTAAAAAATTAAATAGATCGTTTTAGAGATGCGATTTAGGGCGTCTGTGACATTTCTCACCATATTATTCGAACAGTCATCAATCAGGCACTTGCTATTTTTCTGACGCATGGTGTATTTGTGAATTTCTTGTATTACTTTTTTTTTATCGAAATCCGCTTTATTCCACCTTAAACAGCATTCAATTAGTTTTACTAATAATTACACATTACAAGATCGTCTGGTATTTATGTTTAATTTCTTCCACCACCTCTTTCAGATGGGAAACATTTCTACCTCACAAAAAGCTGACCTAATGAAATTGATGAACGAAGCAGTTCAACTATTGCGCCCCCTTACGGCAGATGATTCCGATTTCCGGGATATGATGTCAAATGTTACCAAATTTCGGAAAGTTCTAAGTCAAGTTAAACCAGGTATATATTTAAGTAAAACAACACAATAAAGTTAATAAAAAATGGCACGTTTTATATTTTACTAAATAGTGAAAACAATTCTCTAAAGAATCCTGATAACGAAGAAATATAACAAATAAGATATAGATACTTGATCATATTCCAGGCAGAAAATTGACAGACGGTCAGGGCTCAGTTTCACAGCGTTCTTTAAGTGAAGAAGTTACGGGAATAAAAAAAAGATAATCCCATAACTAAGAAAGAATTGAAATAAAGACATTTTCTTGGGCTAAGAAACGCTCATGAAACTGGGACCATCCTATGCAAATATACAGAAAACGGAAAAAGGCGATATCTATCGATTTTTTTAAAGATTTATACACCCAGTCACTCACACACTTACTTCAATATGTATACGCTAACTAATTGTGATTGAATTGTACCACGATGGTTTACTTTATCTTTATGTATGACAGGTGACCATGACTCCACCAACGGTTCAGCGCAACGGTGGCGCTGTAATGGCAAGGTCCTAACTCATTACAAGGTGAATACGATTATCTCCCTTGAATTATTATCTAATTTATTATTTTGCTTTAGGAAGCATCTAAAAGCAATATTTTTGCTGTCATTGACACAAGAAATTAAACATTATTTGTTGTTTTAGAAATTTTGTATGGTTTTTATCTGAACTGGCTTTGAAGTAATATTTACACATATGTATTTGACTTTTAAATAAACCTTTCATTGCCTTTTCAGGATCTACTGAGTTACGCCAAGTCTTACAAGGAACACGTAGCCTCCATGCGGGAACAAGAAAAACTCCTAATTAAGGAAACTGTAGAGTCAGGAAACAGGTTCAGTTCAAGGGCCTATTTCGAAAGGTAAGATATTTAACGTCTGCTTTGTTTTTACTGATGATTTGTATTAAATAGTAACAACATTGCAATTAATCATCGCAATTATCATAAATATATTACTGATCCCAATGTAACTATTTCTGTCTTTACAGGGCTTTGCCTTTAGTTGATGTTGATCTGACGACAAAGGAAACCGTGTGGAGTTCAATTAAATCGGATATCTACATACATGAACGGCAAAAGGGTGGGCGACCAGTGGCGCCCCCTAGGAAGAGGAGACAATTGAAACGTGTTGTTTCTGTAGCCACCACTGGTGAATCTGCGGCAGACCTTCCTGACTCTGTAGAGGAAAGTTCCTCATTTGTCATGACAGGTGTTCTTGACCCAAGGACGCGGCAAAAGATGAGCGTGTTTCAAGCCATGTCGCAAGGTATTCTGGATCCGGTTCATGGAAAGTATATCAACCCAGACACGGGAGAAACCATGTCAATACCGGAAGCAATACACAAGGGGTTGATCCAGGTGGATTATAGGGAACATCTGACAAATGGTGGAATAAATGGGGATGGTTTCTCACCACTTAGGAATACTATGGATACAAAGATATTCCCGGTTGCTGGCGTTGTCGACCCGAGAACTGGAGAGTGGATCGGCGTTAAGGAAGCTATATCCGCGGGTATATTAGATCCTAGAGCTGGGAAATACCGGAATATCGTGACAGGTGAGGAGGTTGACCTTTTGGAAGCTGTACGTAATGGTTACCTTGTGGCCGATCCAGCATTATTAGACGGTTATGACGGTAGTACTCCGTTCACTTTTGTGGAGTTTACAGATGTTTCCTACAAGGTAACTGGAGTTATTGACCCTACCACGGGCCAGGAAGTGTCGCTAAAACAGGCGATCACTGACGGCTATATTGACAAGGCAAACTCTCTGTACAGGAACCCTCATACAGGAGAAGAAATACCGCTAGAGGACGCTATCAGACAGGGTCTTATTAAATGCGTGCCGTTACGACCTTCAGAGAGCGCAAATCCAGATGAGATTCTCACAGTACAACAACTTCAAGTCAAACAACAGAAGTTTGTTTCTGGTGACGGTGATAGCATGGACGGTTTCGATGACATTGACGGGCTCAGAAAGAACCCGAATCGTGCCATGTACGATAAAGTTCGGAAACACTTCGATCCGAATGAGAGAACAGTGATTGATCCGAGCGATAACCTTCCTATTTCACTCGAAGAAGCTTTCGAAAAAGACATTATTGATTTTGCCAAGTGCGAATTCAAAACTCCAAATGGTGACAAATTGTCGTTAGAACAAGCTGCTTCAAGAAACCTTATAGAACCAGAACTTTTGAAAGAAATTCTTGAAGCTTACAAAGAAAACAGTTTGGGTGAAATGGTTGATTCTGGAAGATTCGATGCAGGGACAGGACTTGTGACGGACCCAAAGAGTGGGCATACATTATCACTTCAGGCCGCCATCTCTCAGAAACTTGTGGACCCAAATCTGATCTTCCTCTATGACATGCCGTCCCAAAAACTGATAAGTTTGGCTACGGCAATAGAGGAAGGTCGATATGATCCCGCCACTGCGCAGTATTGCAACCCACTGACAGGAGAACTACTTTCACTTTCGAAAGCTGAGAAAGTAGGTGTCGTAAAATGCCGTTTGGATCCTGAAGAAATGGCACGAACTGCTCAAACTCTGGAACGGCTACAAAAACTGATGGACACAAGCATTCCCGCTGTACAATCTCCGTACTGTGAAGGAACAATGACAGTAGAGGAGGCGATAAAGGCAGGAGTCCTTAACGTACAGCAAGGAGAGTTCAGGAATCCCAAGACATCAGAGGTAATGCCCCTTACAGCAGCATTGAAGACTCAGAAAGTTGATCCTCAAGCAGCTGCATCGTTACTTGATGCTCTAGATAAGTTGTCACTGCAGCAAGCTATAGACGATGGATACATTGATCCTACCACTGGGGAGTTCATCTCAAGTCAGGGAGCAAGACCCATTTCAATACAGGAAGCTATTAGTCAGGGACTTCTTAACCTGGATAATGTCTTCGTGGTGGACAAGGACAACGACAATATAGTCTCACTAGGAACACTTGTGGCATCTGGAAGGTTTGATCCCGTCTCAGGAAGCATGATCGATCCTAATACTGGGCAAAAACTGTCCTTGGCCGAAGCCATTGCACGTGGGGTTATCGATGCTGGCATTCGGCCAGACCAGTTCATCGACTCTTCTGTCACTCTCAAAGAGCTTATTGACTCTGGCAGAGTGAACCCAAGGACGACTGATTTCTGTGCTCCAAACGACCACAAGATGTCGTTGCGGGATGCACTAGCAAATGGATTCCTGACAATGAACTCCAAAGTGAAAATGGACCTTGACTCTGGATGTGTGATTCTTGGGTCCGATGAAGAGGTAGTTAGGGCTTTAGTGGACATTCGCGAGAACTCAGAGTGGCTACATGGTATAGAACAGGCTCTCGTTTCTAGACAGAAACCAAGTCAACGTTTGGAGCGGATTCGTCTGCAGAAAGATGCTACAGAGGTAAGCATGCATTTATGTAAATAACATCCCTGAGGATTCATTTTGTGTGAAAACTAGGAATGACCAAAACTTCTAAGAAACATGACAATGGAAGGTTTAATGACGTGATTTGATATCTATTTGATGATACTGTCTACTGCCTTAGACTTATAGCATCAGACTTACTAACTATATCATACATCTCAATGAATTTAGGTTTATCTGTATCCACTAGAAGTGCAGTATAGTTTTACGGCTCATTACGTAAATGGCCATGACTAATGCTAGTCAGTCTAACAGTATGTCCGACCTTATGCATGAATGATACTGACTGTCTAATCGGTTTCACTATGTAACAGTTCATCATGATTTTAAGTATACAACTCAGTACATCTAGTCTAACACAACATAATCTTCTCGCACATTCTACTCGATGAATTAATTTACTGGCTGCTTTTAGCGTCTCTATCTGACGATATGTTCGACCTAATCTAGACTCAATCTAGTGACGTAGTCAAACAAATAGTAACTTCCACAAGCTTCGGATACATAGATTTTCGGCTGTACACAGAACATCCGGGTATATTGCTGTTATAGATGGGATGCTTTTCCATGCCGTTGACACGTTGTTATTCTTATGGTGACACCTGGTCAAAGGTTTTGAGTTCTGAATGTGACAGTGCCTCTTCAGGTAGTGAAAATGAAATAGAGTTGTTTCCCTTTAACGTTAAAAAGAGGACTTCTTTATAATAATTTATGACATGTTAATGACTCTTCACAATTCGTCCCTTAACAGGCAATTAAACAGGTCATATATGAACAACGGATTAATTAGAAAATTGTTAGTTAAAGCAAATGAAAAAACCAGAAAACTTCATGTTATGAGATAATGTACATGTATGATAAATTAAACTTCACTGTTTCATATATATAAAAATAGAGGTCAGTAAATAAATGTCCTTATTCTGATAGAATGCCAGCGATTGGCTGGGCATCTACATGGACAGATTATTTTATACTAAGTACGACTATTTTAAGCTAATGAATTGTAATGAAGCTCTAACACTGAATTGTTTGTATTTTAAAGTTATTTATCGTATTCACGCTCTGATAATTGACAACGAATTTTTATTTACAATCAAATTTTTGGGAGGAATACCCGAGTAACGATAAATGAATTAGGAGAAAAATTAGGAAGATGATACGGAGGAGTTATATTGTATTCCTGTTTTGTAAACTGTAACTCTATATCTCAACAGATGTTTTAGAAGTCGGGGTTAAACACTTACTACATATATTTCTGAATTTTTAAAAAATCTCTAAATGATGGATTTTGTATGGCATTTCCCATATAGTTGTGGACAGTATCTTAATGATATATTCACTCTGACTTGTTCAGATCAGATTCCTTCGGTTTGAAATATGTCGTTTATATACCTCCACCCTATGTCCTGGGATGCAATCTATTAAGACAGTTAGTACAGGTAATTTGTACCTGACAGTATACGCTGTCCAGGTGGAACGTGATTGCCTTAACTGTTTATCCCTGGGCGGATAGTCACTACACTTCACATAATGAATGTGCTGGTCTTACGGAAGGGACAAGAATACTAGTCTCACCTTAAGATGAATCTATGTCGCATTGTCCAGGTACAATCCTCTTGTACCTTTTCGTATATGTACTCCACTACACTTAGGTAACTTACCTAAACTGATATGTATCTACATCATAAACATTCACCTGTATCACCTGTATCTGCTGAATGAGTAAGTAAGTACTATTATTGAATGAACTGCATGCTTTAATTACTTTGGTTTTGTTTATTAGAACATGTGAGTCTTAAATTCTAGTGTAGGTTTGTTTAATTTTCACTACTATAATTGTAGTATATATTTCTTACAGAATGCTATGTCTCAAAGTAATCTCATCAGAATAACAAATATATTGAAAAATATCCTGATAGGCAATGTTGATACAATCAGCCAACAACTATTAATTAGTTCCCGATATCCATTGAAGATGCCACAGTGTAATTAGATATTGCCTGACGGTATTGAAAATAGTCGTATAATTGCATCGTAGGCCATTGTTGGTGGATAAGTTGATATCAGTATATACAGTATTTGTGTGAATGTTTTTTTGGCTAATGGAGATCGGTAGTCATACTCTCAGCGTATAAGGCTTTATTTATAACTTTACAACTGTATTCCACACAGAGATTTACCGTCACCTCTTAGCGTCTTGATAGGGATTAACGAGAGTTTTTCTTTAATTTTGTGTTGATTCCTGTTAATAGGTTTTGGTATCGACTTTGTTCTCTAACGTCCTCTTGATTGCTATATTTATACTCTTGATAACGTGACGTCACACCGTAAACATCCCGACTAACGTTACAGGGCGTGCAGTAACATTCCGGCTATCAGTCAAAACACATCGCATTTCTGTTCTTACCTAGCCGGTCAGGACCCCTATACGTCGTAGACGAGTGTCTGTGTATGGTTTACTGAAGGGTTTGTTTTCCCAATTAAAATCATAATTGTTCCGATGTTACGAAGCAGAGTTTGTCTCGTGTTTTTTGCGTTTGTTCCTCTAAGCGGTTGACCTTTCGTTATGACAGCGTCTTATCCAAGATACAATCATATATCATTATAAAGGACTATATCTGTCCATCTAAATAATCCTGTGCAATTCTATTTGATTAGGATGATAACATTCAAAGCAATTCCTTGTAGTATTTTTCTAATGTTCTATGACTTAATATTTTTGTTTGTTTTTTTTTTTTTTTTTTGCTCCTTTTTATTAAAAGCTTTGTTTCCTTTGGAATACTGATTTGAAAATGTGACGAACACTATAGAAAGTATAAAAAGGCTTTAGAATATATTAAGTGTAATCCTTATTTAAAACAAGGCAATGTTCCCTCTATTATTTCAAAAAAAATATTTCTCTCTTATTATCCTAACACAAGTTAAAGTCTATTTAGTCATAGACTGGTATCATTTATCGTCATGATTACGTCCCGAAACAAATTTCACATGTTTGCGAAAGGTCCCGTGTGCTGGTATTTGTTAGACGGTCTATACAGAAGTTTGGTGTATTTGGCCTGTACGAACCTATGATACCGACTGATTAAGTACGGACCATGGAAATTTAAGCTTCATCAAACAACATCACCTTAACGAGGTCAAACTTCTACTCACGTACCTGACATAGGTTGTAAAGCATGGTTATCCTTCACGCCAGTTTTATTGTACATCCTCAATCACTTTCTCAAGTTATAACAGATAATGCAGAAAAGACGGTTTACAAGATTTCTGTCAGAACGTGCTGATTATGAAATTATGCATGGGTTCTTCGTGCTGAAAGAGACAAAGATCACAATATATTAGACTATAAGTTGATGTTCCTTTGACGAATGGAAGGAATATTGCCTCATTCACAGCTGGAAATACGTATTTATTGACAATATTTATTGTAAAATCGACCACCCATTAAAGGCGATATATATTGTAACACGCAAGTCTTGTTGCTTTATCGCTCTCTCATGGCACCCGCGGGTACCATACCACCCGGCCACAGACCTACCATAGCTGTGTATCGTCAGTGATGCTACAGATACCCTATCATCTTTATATTATTGATGACCATGTACTTGGGCTCTTTATAAGAGTTTTCTATCCCTCGCCTGGCTTTTATGTGGATGCTAAGACGTTTGAGAGCCAGTGGTGCTTGTCATGGTATACCCAGGGATACACACTACAGGAAAGCAAAACGTACTAGGAACAATAGACTTTTAATAAAGTAGGTTCTTTATACAAAGATTAACAATAGTTTACACACCTGGCACATAACCAGCGATGCGTACTCAACTCTTCGTTGGTGCAACTTTTCAATGACACACGTAAAGTTTGTTGTCAGTGGCAGTGTTTGAGAAAGAATGAGTAAGCGTGATGTTTTACTTATAACTCGGCTGCAGACGGGATTAAATGTCTGACGTGTAGTGATTGCTGATTATCTGAAATTTACAAAGACGTTGCCTTCAGTGTTGCGAGCATTGGTGTACCTATTCAATGAGTGATTTGCACATATTTGACAAGACCTTCAGCATGTGGACTACCGATACATACATATCTATTTTTGTTTGGAATCTGCATTCGGACATACATTTCCCGTTATAGTTCCCTACAAAACAGATTACTGGATTCACTGATTAATACAGTAAGCTGCTTGGACACTATATATTTAAATATAGGAAATACAAAGTAGATGCGTGTTGTTGTCGTCCTACAATTTAGGGATTTGCTTTAAACCTATGTTGGTATACCGTGTAAGGACAGTGAATGAACAAGGCAAAATCTACCAATTTTTATTTCATTTTGTGAAATGAGAAAATATAGAATCTTGACCCAGGAAATGTAAATTGTGACTTATTGAAGTTAAATTTGGCTGGATGGAAGTTTAAGTGCTTTCCTGCGATATCATTTCTAAGCTACAATTATCAATTATGACGACGTCTAACATCTCCCATGTTTATGTTAATGGATATTTTATCAAGACGCTAATCAGTTTTCATAGAAGTGCAATCGCTGCAGTACAGCTACTATATAATCTTACATTAACCTAAAAAGATGTGTCGTGACGAAGTTGTTACCCAGTACGAAATGCAGTGAAATCGGACTCCTCTTAATTCAACTGTGCTGACCTTAGTCCGTGTTAGACGATCTGTGTTTTCCTTCACCATCATATAGGAATTACTGTATTGATTGCTTAAGGCTTTTGTTTGACCACAATGAATTTTCATTTTCAAAGGATTATATATACGACAAAAATAGACTGGAAATGAGTATAAACAGCACACCGATTCATCTTACACCATACAAACGACTGATTATGTTGCTGTTTGTTATTTGCAGGCTTTGAAAGCAGAGGTTCAAAAACATGAACCGGAAGTGACCTCATCCATACAATTGTCTGAGGAGTTGATCGAAAATAACAAATCTCAGATGAAGGAAGATGGAGCCCAACAGTTGCAGAAGCTGCGCTTCAATGTGTCAGATCTTAAAGTGCGCTTCGACGCGGTAAGTTTAATATCGAATTGTACAAATATCCTAAGAAAAGAAAACTTCGGTTTTGCAGAATTGCATTGCCAAGACTGCAACTGTAGAAAGTAAAGAAATACGTAATATTAAGAAATATAAGGTGCATTGCATTTAAATAAAGTTTGTACGATTCATATTGTAACCAGAGGAGAGAAAAATCATGCCATACCAAAGACGTTTGAATGTTTTCAATTCGTTGCTATTATAAACATATTTTGTGTATGTTAGGCTTTTGGAGAGACGAAAAGCAGGTGTATTAGGCTTGACAAGATGGCCGATGACCTTGAGGAATTTTACAACTCTCTCCAAGACCTCGACCAATGGCTTGATACAGCCATTGAAAAGTCACAGGACTTACAGACGTCACGGGAGGACCCGGAAATACAACACAGAGAGTATAAGGTGAGCCAATAAAATGATTTTGAAATATTCGGAATATTTATTACATTGCAAAACTATTATGTGAAAATAACAAAACTCTCTAAAAATTAAGAATGTGATTTGATAGAGTCATGACATTTGAATGTTTGAAATTCCAAAGTAAACATACTTGCGTTTCATACCAGTATCTAAAGCATTAAATGCATTGATAATTGGGATATATGATGCAGTTTAACTCATTATTTACCTCTACTATATCCATCAGAATTTATATTAAAAGTTGCTATGCACATGCGTGTCTTTTGTACAATCTTAGAGATTACAGATGGTAGACACTGGTGGTGGTAAATTAGTTCCCGTAGTTTGCCGTAATCTGCATGCCACGTTTTAGTTCATACGAATTGTGGCACGTACTTGACGTTGTTCTAAAATTTTTATATATATGAAATTTACCAAAGTTTCCGAATTATTGGGCTTCTGTACCTCCCAATCTAAGCTTTGACCTTTTTTTTCGATGACTTTGGAATTTAATCAGTCGCCTCCGAGGTATTAAATGTAGACTCTTAGCCCGAGTCCTAGAAGGACAAAACAGCTATATGATGCCAATTGATCTTTTGTTTTTGGCTCTAATGTATCTTATCTAGATTTATGTTAAAAGGCGTTATTCACCTGTGTGTGTTTTGCACAATTTCCTAGCTCATAACCTTGTAGTGCAATCAAAGAGATACATTTGGAAAAACACACATTTTTGTAAGTGCGGATATCGATGTTATGATACGTGGGTACATCCTGCTAGCTACACACATCGTGTGTCAGTTCCTGTTAAAGTACAAGTTAATGTTACAGAATCATTCGACAGAGATGTATGTCAGTGAAGATTAAGTGGTCGTCACATTGTCTCTTTCACCTATTTTTGTGTTGTAAAGCCGTTTGCGGATGTCAAACTTTGCAAAGATCCACACTAAGTACCTATTCTTACGTTACGTGTTGTGACGGTTCATTGCACATAATGACAACAGAAAAAAACTTTTTTGTTGTCTTTTCGAGGATAATGTATAGGAATTAGGACGGAAAATGTACCAACTCTAGTGTTCACACACGAATGCACCCCATATTGTTCCCCTAGTTCTAAGTACTGGCGACCATCCCACATACTAGTTCACCATTTACAGTGATTCTATGTAGTATTGATCCTCTGGGGTATTTTAAAAAATATCAGCGAAACGTTTCTAAATTCGGGAAATATGAGGAAAAACACGAGCGTAGATAATGTTTCAAGTGTGAACACTACCCACTAGATTTCATTACATAAATCTAACATATTATTTAGTGTGTATGTTGTGATAGCTGCAATATTTTTTTTTTCAAATCAATTTAAACATTTTAGGATTTCGTGGAGGAATTACAAGAAAAGGAAATGGAAATGATGCAAACATTTAAGATGGCCGACAGCTTCAGAGACGGTTCTCAGGTAAAAACTAATTGTTACTTTAGATAATTTCATGATGTTTGCGTTCATTTTTCAATCACATCATTTCTTCAGTTCAACGTCGCATAATATTTACTACTACAGATATTGGTTTAAAGACTGCTCCCTAAATTACTATGATTGACAAGACAAAGGCACTGTGATACACAGTATGGTTCCGGTCTGAAATTCGATAGATCCGGGTGTTGTTGTTTTTCTCCCAGTTAATATATTCCGTTACTCAAAGAATAAATCACAAAAAGACGTTTTAGCTTTTTGACCTTCGGTAATATTAAGTTTTTTAAATTAACACTGACTTACTTTGTGTTTTAAAATGTTCGAGCCTTTGGTTTCGTTTTGATACAAATTCCACAATTTAAGATGGAAAAAATGGAAAAAATTTCGAACGCCACATTAAGTTAAGGACACTTATTCAACTTGGATCTGGCATAAATAGCCGATGACTATTCGTGTAGTTGTGGTGCGCATATTCATCAGATATCTGACACCTCTACCGTAGTATCAGGAAACGATCACCAATCCTTATGGACTAATTGACCTCTTTAACTAGGATGTTACTATTTTTATGCTTTGCCAGATTGTTTTCCGGAACATTGTGAGTTAAGTTCTTCCCCAATACAAATTATATGATGTTACAAGAATCACCTTAAACTTAACACAATCGTTTATAGTACATATATCAATGTGTAATGTAACGCTATAAGAATACCACAAATCATCACACTATTAACAATGGTGTTATATTAATATCTTTGCCAATTTATGGGGGTAAAGAAAGGGATGTTTATGATATTACCCATATTTGTTCCGTTCCCAATCAATGCCAAATCTTGAGAATTGTCCAACAGGTTCGGTTCATATTTACGACATATCATAACAACAGGTTTTTCATCGTGTCCTTAAATGAAAGATCAAAGGTCACGTCTGAAAATTTATCAAAAGATGAGACCTCTGTGGAAGCGCGAACGTTAATGTCTTTTAGACATCTTCTATCATAAAAATACTTGCTGTCAATTGAGTCATTCTCCATCGTTTTATAATTATAGAATTTATGTTGATCCAAAGAGTAAATAAAAAAGAGCACATATTAACCATGAAATTGTTGATCCCAGCCAAGTCGTGTGTGTGTATGGTTACAGTGACCATTTCCTACCACGGTCCTGTTTAAGAGTTTAGTTGGTCTGATAACACAGAATAGTGACGATAGGTCATTCAACGAATTTAAATGTCTGTCAATAATGTTTATCGTTTAACATTTTACATTGGAACATATTTTTCTCCTCGTGCGATATAACGATAAAGCAGTGATCTGCGATCGTGACATGTGACTAAGGACAATCAATGCAGTCACCGTATCCTGCTACACTGGCCTGTTAGAGTTATTTATGGGTTGACCCTCTAGATATGAATCTGATGTGTGTTAAAGAATTTAATCATCAACAGTCAAAGACAATAAGAAACAAACTAGACGACCTTATGCTTCACAAAAATTTAGATATGATAATTGGTGATATTGTCATTATCTTCGCTATTTGATATACTGTGATGTTTACTGTGACTTTGAGGACAGTAGTCAGGTTCTATACTGTTAGTTTAAACATTGTCACAGTAAAATACTTGTTAATTGATAAACCTTCATTCCTAAATATGATGACATTACAATATCGAACAAATGAGATAAATATTTTGTGATTTCTGGTATGCTTCTATTTTTGAATAACGATAAATAATTGTAAATTAAATAACAGAAACAATGATAGAGAGGAATAAAGAAAATGGTTAGATATAAATGCAACTTGCAGATTAGAATATATACATATATCATGTAATCGTAATGAAAAACATAGCATTATGTTTATGCAGGTAAAGTTAAAAATATTCATGATTTAATGATTAAGCAAATGCAAATATCCAACGTCAGATTTCAACAGCCATAGTTTGCACTGTAGGGTAAAGAATACCATTAATTCTAACAGCAATTCAAAAGAATGAAATGTAATGTAAGGTATGATATTAATTCCTACATCTACGGAATACATGGTGTGTTCGTACTGTATGTATTTCGTACACAAATCAATCTATTAAGTACAACGAAGTTACATTAAATATTTTGAAATGAAATAATCAGATTTAAGGTAGTGAATTAGCTTCCGCTGTATGAAAAAATAAAACAAATATATTTCTATTCCCACTGAGTTTCAAAAATCAAAATTATCTATTGCAAAAGTTTACACATCGTTTTAGCGATAAGATAAATTAAAAAAAAACATTAGATAATGAATCTATTTAAAGTTTTCTCGTATAGAACAATAAATCAACAGAAATAATATTGTTATATTGATATATAACTTTTTGTGATTAACATGATGCACATACAAGGATGCATCTGTATCAAATACATCAGCTGGAAACAAAATACACCTAAATAGTTCGAACATTTTTTCAACAAAAATACAAATCTGTTGCCCGGTTTGTGATCAGAACGTATGAAATGACCCTCATTGGTGCAGTAGAATAGTGATTTTGTCAAATATTAAAAAGAATCACTTTCTGTAAAACGCATTTAGGGACAAGTATATCCCATCTGGTGTTTATAGGGAGGCAACTTTTACTTAAATACAGGGTGTGTGTTACACATATAACAGGGTATACTGTTGAGTTTTTATCCATCCGACAATGTTCCTTTCTCCTATGTAAACCAGGCAAAGTATGGTTATCTGAAGAATCATAGACAATTTTTACTTTACATAGAATGTATAAGAAAATTGTCATTACCAATTTGCATATATGAGCTTGCAGTGTTTAAATATGAGCACAGGAAGCCATTATTGTTTTATATGTTTAAATGATATGTAGATTAAGCGTATAGGAAACTACAGTAAATACTGATTAAGTATGCAATGCTTTGAGTCAGGGAACCTTGTATGTATACCTTGATATGTATACCTAGTGTAGTTACTGCTTTATTGTACACACGGACAATGAACGCTGTACCCACAAGTGTTTGTAAACTGTGTTGTGGTTAGCATACTATTAGTTAGGCTGATCTGGACGTATCATCGGCGGAGTAACGCAAAGGCGCAACGTATTTAGAATTGCAGTGAAATCAGTTACGGTTATATTTGTACAACTTCATCGTCATGTAGGATTTACCCGCTTGCTTTTGCTAAGTACTAACCAAGTGTCGCAAAAAAAGCCTTCGATGTCATTGGACCATTAAATGCTTACTCAGTCTTACAAGCTATTTTGGAGCCGTTCCCTGTGTTGAGACAAGTAGAGTATTAATAGCTATTTAATCCATTGATTGGAGTGTCCTGTTTGGCTGTGGATAGTTTCTGTACCTGCTGTGGACACTTCCGTCAAACGCAGACACACTCATGGATATAAACAAGCGAGAATGATAAAATTATGAATGGACCTTTGTAACGAAAGATTCGATTGGATGTTATCTCTAAAATAAGGTCGGGTCATTCGAAAGATGGCTGCCTGTAAATCTGACTTTGAAAGTTTGGAGAGTATATTTGAGGTAAGATTCTGGCATCAGGTTTGTATCACGAGGATGTGCGAGGTACGTGTCTATTTCTGGGCTGATGCCTTGCTGTTTTACTTTATATGTGTATCGTGCAGTTAAATATACCTGTTACAAAAGGGTATGATTTCCATGAAGTATTGAACAGATTTAAATCTAGTCTTTAGTCCAGTCTATAGTTAAATAATGATAATTACCTTCGAGAAGAAACAGAAACGTTTTAACAATGACTGTTCTTTGAGGCCAGTGACAGAAATAGTCACATTTCTTATCCTTGTGCTGTGCTAAACTATATCTATTTACCGTATTGCAGTATGTTGTTTTGATTGTGTTGTGACAAATTCATTGTGATTCATTTGTTAATTTGGACAATAAATATATGTAACTGATTGGATAAATACCAAGGCTATATGAAATGGCACGTTAAACGACTATAGATTGGTGTGTTGCCATTTCAATGCACGTACCTGAAATGTGTTATATCCTAAACGAACAAACATAATCAACAGGGCTGCGAAACAACTGTTTGCTATGTTTTGCAAGAGAATGCAAGAGGATTGGTACTGCAGTTGAATTTATGTGTTTGTTTCTAGATGGCATACCATGATGTCATATTGCAGCAAAATGCAGCACATTTGATTGTGAACATCTTGGATATATGTCGGTTTTGAAATGTCAGGAAACAATTATATCACAACTGTAAACGAGACACAACAGTATATATTTACTGTCCAACAAAATAGTTCGTCGACAACTTACCGAAGAAACCCGGGATACGGATCATTAATTCTGTCGTTTACCAGCATGGTATTATACGCATTTCATTGTAATGGACAGGGGTCAGTTTTTCCGGACAGTACTTGGTTGTTCTATGTCTATAATTTACTACGTAGTGGTATTGTTTACTACATAAAAGGCATTATAGTCCAGACTCGATTACTTCCGTAGCCATTGTCACTTATAACGGGTATCGGGTATCACAGAAATAGCTCGTGAGCATCGCGCCCGGAATACCACCCATCCTATGGAGAGATTGTCCGGATTATATCATAACGCCTCCGTATACACAGTGTTCCTTTATTATCATTGTGTAATGTACGAAGTAAACTGTCGAATAAGATGTGGTTATACAATCTATTCAAACAAATATTTCTCACGTGAAAACTTAAATGTTATGATAAACCTGTAAATGTGAGTATGTTTTACTCTTTGCCGTTACATTAAGTGAATAACTAACCCCCCCCCCCCCCCCCCCCCAAAAAAAAAAAAAAAAATAAAATAAAAATGATGGAACTTTGTTCAAAGCCATTGTCATAAGATATATAAAATTATACCGGTAATTGATGATCATGATGAGTACAATTCACACTTGATATGGGAAAATGTTTCAAAATAACAATAAGTGGTATGCGAGTACTTAGCTGACCACCCTGAACTTTAAGGGTGGGAATGTCCATTCCGGTTGACATTAAGTATGTATGTGTACGTAAAGGATCTGTTGTGAAAGGTCAGTTTGGATTTCGTGTTTATTTAGTTTGTTTATGCAGCTTGTTTTCTAACCCTGATTACGATTGACTGCATCTCACAGACCTAAGCTGGTCAAGTACAAGGCATGGTTACCACTCATCAAAATAACTGGTTTTGCAATAAGTTTTCTGCAGTCTCTCAGTCCCTAAAACTATTTATGTTAAAAAGTGCTGTTCACTTATGATTCTTTTGTACAATCGTCCTTTCAAACTTTCGAATAGTTGCGATATCGCAATTTTTGTAACTTTCATTTTGCTGGGCGTATATTTCTGTGAACATTTAGATTTTTGGTCAAAGTTGGTAAATATCTTCGCGAAGAGCCTAAATTTTATTCGTATTTTGAAAACTTTTTAATCGTGAAATAGCGAATAATGGCCCCTCCGTGAATCTATGTTCTATCATAACCATTTAGATATTTCAGAATACTATTAAATCAGAAAATTTCGGATGTCATTTTATTTTGTATCGTTTTAATAAACTCTATAAAAATTCTTATAACCCAAGAGTATATCCATGATTTCGACATACATATATCATGTTCCTGTTGCAGACAATGATTAGTATATCACGGTATGTGATGGAGTGATAGACAAGGACAATATAAGTGTAAACATATTACAATCGCCGGGGTATATTAATGGATTGCTGTATTGATTACCGTCGTTTGGTAAGCCGGCTTTCCTAATCTAGTTTACTTACTCTATATAATCCGTTTACACAGTGGGTTCACGGCTAACAAGATTGTTACGTTTCTATCCACAACTGAAGTATCCACTGTACGGTGCCTTAACATTAAACGGTAATTGTACGTTTCAGCTTACTTATTTTCAGTATCTATAAGTTCTTTTGTAACACAAAAAAGCAAAATTTGATATTACCGGCTTTGATTTCTGTCTATAAAACTGTTATGTGACTACATTTCAACATACTTGACTTCTCTGAGTTAATATTTTTTCAAGATCACTCACATCCAGTTACTTCTCCTTTGTAATACTGCTTTACACTATCTTGAATGAAAAACACAGAGCTATAATACAACTTTCCTCATACTGCTCAGTTTATCTTTGTGAACATACATCATTTACGCTTATCGACTAGCTCGTTTGTCATCTAACCCGACATTTGTAGCTATCGGAACACAGAAAGAAACAAGTCACCGTCTAATCAAGACACGGTCTACTTTCTCTTTACGAATACTTTGCGTTATCATATCAGTAATACGACAACCCTACTGTCAATCAATGGAGGTTAATCTGGGTTCTCCAATCTCTCTTCCATGTGAATGAAATGTTTGTATAGTTAAGACTTACGCCAATATTACACACGATGAATTACAAGGAAGGAGATCGTAGACAAATCGTCACTAAGGAATCGATGATTCAATAGACCGAGTCTGTAAAAATGTGGTAAAGGTGGAAAGTAGATGGTCCGTCCTTCCCAATAACACGCAGGGGTTTGTCGGTTTTGTTCTTCATTTAATTCAGTTAAGAAAGTATGCCACTGTATTTGATAGGTGTGAAAGCAAAATCTTAACATTTCACCGGATGCAGCCCTATGGATGGATAGCAGTGAAAAAATGGCAAGATGAGTGCAATTGTCAATAGATGTGATAATTAAACTTATACATAAAGATTAGGACAATCTCCTAGGGTTGTAAATCATAATTACATTTTCCTAGCACATTCAAGGGAATTAATTGATTTTTACTTTCCGTCGATATCTTTACCCACAGCACACTCCAAGAATTAATTTTGAATCAGTGGTATCCATGTAAAAGTTTGAGAAAAAGTCATCATATATGATGTGTAGTTCTAGATAATTGACCATGCAAAATTTTGAAGAGTGGCTACTGGACATTCTGTGATGTTTGGCGATATTAGGGGATTAGTTACGGATGACTAAATTTGATTATATGTTGAATCGGCAATGTCATTTGCAGGCAGGTAGAAAAATATATACCAGAAGTTTAACTATAAAGTGATGAAATGTTGATGTATTGTACGTTGCCATTTTCTGAAAAATAATGAATTGACTGTAAAATCGGACAATTATATGAAACGGTGCATGACTGTTCTCCACGGTCCCTTAGGCAGTGAAATTAAATAAACCTCACATGAATTGAAAGGAAACTCATTCAGGGAAGAGGAAATGGTACAAAAACAGTTAAATCAGGTGATGTATCAAAACGTTTTGCACGAATTCATCCCTGATTTACCTTCAGTGACTGAACTATGATACAGCTATTCGCCTAGCCAGTAACGTCACTGTTATGATCCAGCATGAATTGTCATATTTCTGGAGAAATAGCATAAATACGTGGAGAGGTACCAAATGATGGTCACTGAGAGCTTTGGACATGTTTATACAAAATTCGTGTATATCACCACAGTGTTTATATGAGTTGCCATGTCACCGGTCTAAAACTCTGTAACCCAAAGGAATGTTGTTGATGTTTGTGCCTATATTCAGTAACATTTCTCCCAAACTTAGTGATTAATCTACCCTACGATTGCAAAATCGGGTTGTTGTGTCTTCATGATGTTCCTAGACAGACAGTGTACATCAGTGTTGGAGCATGTATTGGATTGGACATCTATCTGGAATAAGTAGTCCAGTATCTACCTCTCAAATGAGTTGCATTGAATCATGTCGAAGTTCGATAAACCACTTGATTTATCATATCTTCACTAGTAAATCATTAGGTGCATTTCGGAATGTTCAACATATCAACTGTTGAGTTACTGCTTTCCCTTTGGATGTGTTTTAACAACTTTCGATAAAGTTTTGGGTGTATCATAGCTATGGCAGAACCTTACTATGAACGAATGTTCTCGGATAATTTCAATGATCTGGATAATGATGTTAATGTGAAACAACCTGGTATTTGGGCTTCAGATGACGACGAAATAGACTTTTGTACACACTTACACCACGATACGTTTGTCTGGAATAACAACGTAAGTATATATTGTGTAAAGGAGAGTGCAATTCTCGCTAAATTGCTCCGTGTGCTTATAGGGGACATTGGATAAACGGAAAATTGATGTCAGGACAGAATTTACTGCTGAAACATTTGATGTTTCATCCCATTTCTTTGCCCTTCCTCTACCTTAAGTTACTGTTTGATCCTTTCTGTGCTTTCTTATTTTTCCATGCTGCCCTCTGCTTATTCATGTTATTATAAATAACAGCGATAGATGTCTCCTGTTTCCTTTTTCTATCCATTCGTTAGGAATTGTATCTTATGCACCCTGTTTTTGTTTCACCCCTGACTCATTGTTTTCCATATTTTTGTGTATTTTTTATTTAAACTGCTTGTCCCTCCTTTTCTGTGTCCGTTACTTTCACAAGCATAGCTGTATTCCATAGAAACAGAAATACAAGTTATTTCCTGCCCTTTTGCTACATCAATTGAGCGTAAGACTAGTTAGTTAGATGTCCCGTTAATGATTTCTGTTACATCGGCCTCCGTGAAGGGACTTGGGAGTAGCATTTCAACAAGCATAGCTGTAACACCAGAAACTCCATCAAGGATGATATATTTCTTGAGGGTTAAGTACATAACTCTTATAAAGCCCCCAATATACCACTTGACTAGAGAAGCCTTTCCGTTAGAGCGAAAGACTAGTACACCAGAGATCCTGGGTTTGATCCTTAGCGGAGGCTTTAATAAAATGTGACCTCTGTGACATATTTTATTCTTATTTCCATGTGACTCCGAAACTACTATACGTTGTCTATGTCTTGGTTCTATGTCTCTCATTTGTGATCTTCCTTGTTTAATAGTTTTGCTACTTTCCCGCATCTTCTTCCGCACCCACGTTTCCATCACTTGTTTCACTTTCACCTGCATGTCAATTGAAAGTCAAAAACAAGATTAAAATATAATGTTCCCTGATGCATTACTACTATAACTTAAGGGAGCCTTTACAAGTGACTGGTGATATAGTGACTGGGTTTATTTCTTTTCACTTGTAAATAACTATCTTACAATTGGCCGCATTCACTAACAAGCGTTCACTTGTTCATTCTGTTGTCAATTAAGTTATAGTTTTATTTCCTTTACATGTACACAAGTAAACATCAAAGTAAAGAGTTTAAAGTTCCCTGTGTTACTGATCCTAACAAATTTTACTTGGTAATGAAATGATATAGTCACATTTAATATGTATAAAGTTACGACCAGATTTAGAATCAAGCTTCTTTATAATGAATGTATCTTTGAATAACCCTTTTGTAATATAGTAAGCTCTGCAACACTGACCGTCATGAATAATGGTAATATAATGAATGTCAAAAAAGGCGATAATTGTTATCGCGACAATGCACTGTTCAATCTGGCTTTCAAAGTGATATTTATAATGAAGCCTGGTTTTATCTGAGCTTTAACACCGTATGGTGACGTTGTATCCCTGGTAAGTCTACCCTTCCATGGGATCGATTTCCAATCCTCATTCCAGAACACACAAGGGTATTAACTGATAAAGGTTTGGTCGATTTGTACTGGATGTGTATTTTTGGACACTGTGTGTACAGCATATAATATTATGTTCGATATACTTTCATGTTGGACTGCTCTCGGTTTTGTTTCCATATTTTATTGACTACCACTTACTGTGTATTGTCATCAAGGTAGAACTTGTATACAGTACAGCCTACCTCAATGTGTTGTCCCAGGCCATTGGGAGTGTGTCGCCGGTTTTGAAACCTGAATTGGTTACACCGACGGATATGTTTTACCTGGAAATAATCGATAATTGTAAATAATATATTGGATAAATTTCCAGTTATTTTAACAAAATTGTCACCATGGTGTCTGTCAACCGGGATGTAATGCTTGGCTAGGTCTCACTGAACCCTTACACTAGCGTGGCTTTTGTATGTGATATCGACTTGACTGTTATGGCGTGTGTTGTGATGTTCGGGTACTGTCATGACGGAATATTGTGTTACTTGTAAAGATGAAAATGTCTGTCTGGAGCACGGACGCTGGATGGGAGTTGACATGTCCAGCCGTCCTGTCACTCTGTGTACGCGGAAACACCTGGACGCCTTTGATAACATACTTGATGTAAGGCAAAGTATTGTACACATACGTATGATCTATTTGAATTCTTATTTGCATATACCTTTGATATCTCTCATGTGTTTATATCGATCTTTAGGTTCTTTTTGTATTTGCTTAGAACATTTACCAGTCTTGAGTCTATGGCTGGGTTAAGGAATCACTATGATGTGTATGTAGGTGATTTAGCTTTCGCTTATGATGCTATGTGTATACTAACGTTCGGTTGAAATATGTAAAAGACTTCTTTGCCAGTCTTTGTTAAATCAGTATGACCGGTAATGTCGTTGTTTGTTAGTCCTTCATATAGAATATTAGATATTTCTTTACACACTTTTTCCTTTTAAATATGAAATCAATATATTGTCCTTTCAAGACGAAGATATTGTGCATTAATTTCCTGTATGACATACCCTCTTTGTGATCCATTTAATCATTCTCGTCTTTCTTGTGACAGTGTTTAATTGTTCGACACGTTAAAAATGTATACCATATCAAAGACAGAATAAGTTATGTATAGGACGTGTACATATTTGTTTTGTATTTCATATATACTACATATTTAACTATACTTTATGTTATGGCGACCAGTTGGTGATCTGGCCCATTTCACGTGTTGTAATGCCCAAAATGATAGCCTTTAAACAGCCTGATAGGAATATCAATATTTTTTTTTCTAAAACAGATTTAATTAAAGCTACAGACGTGTAAACAACAACATAAATATTCCCAAATCAATTTAAATCTCAAGAATTCATACCAGTAGTAACACGTTTTCAGTGTTTTTAATTAAACGAAATATGCATATTTTCCTGAATGTATATAGATATACGCGTTGGCATGCCATTTAAAGGTTACGAAGTTTTATATCGGGAAATTTACAACGTGTGTAAAGTACATCTCGAGGGCATTAACTGTAAAATCTGAGTGTCTTCCTAAACTGGATCCTATGTTAAACGTTACCCTCTACTGTCAGTGACATTAAAATCTACATTAATACAAATCACCATGTTTTAAAGGTGAACGTCATGCGATTTATTGACGTTCATCACTTGTGTGCCTAGGACCATTATTTGATATGATGTACATTACTATACTACAGTGCAGTGATCTGATACAATATTGTACGACTGAGATTATATTACAATGGTCTTTTTGTATTGTGTTGACTTTTTTCCATATCTACTGTTACAAAATAAAGATTGCATTTGTCCGTCTGCATTTTGCCTGTACTGCAGCCATTTACAAAGAAGGCAATATCCGTTTGTAAATAGTTTTTCAACTGGAGACTTTCTCGGTATTTGTCTTGGTAATCTAACAGGTTTTATTCATTTTTGTTTACTTTATAGACCATGAAACAATCTTTAATTTAATATGAAGGCAGTGTTTTGGCATTTCCACTTATTTCGTTAAATAATGGACAAATACATCCGTAATTAACTGATGGAATGTTAGCAAACGATATCTAAGATTTACGGCGCCTGTTCATTCGTGTTCGTATATATATATAACAAATCAAATAAGCGTACATACAAACCACCGAACTTATTGAGTTATTTGCAATTTCATGTATGTCATAAAATTTTAAAAGCAGAAAAAAATTGATCTTTCCGTACATACAATCTCTTGTATATGTCTACTTATAGACGTTATTCTTCGTTTTTCTTCCTTGTTTGCAACAACGTGCATTCATGTTTTAATCGATACTCATATAATCTTCGCTGTTCTGGAAAAGATGATAAAAATATTAGATGAATTTAATCATGGGGTCATGCACTTTTCCATCTGGAATTTGGCATATATTTTAACCAGTTTTGAATTTCGTCCGAGAGGGACGAAACAGATGTATGATTTTTTAATCACTATACTGTATCTTAGTTTTAATGTGTATTGAAACGTATTGCTTACTTTGTGCTCTTGCACAATTATGTACACTTACACAATTATTTTAATATGTGAGGTTGAGTGATGTCCTTTTTTCTGACGGTATGTCGTTTTATGTGTATAATAGGTATTGGAATATGTTTCGGTCTTGTTTACATTGTTTTCCTATGTATCACAGCAGAAATGGCTTAAAAGTGTTCACTAGTGTGGAACGTGCCCTGTAGGCTGAAACGATGTTCATCAAGACACTATTCAATTGTCATACTTGGTCACTAATGGTCTCCTGTGTTAGTACAGACTATGGCCCAGAGTGTGGGTCATCAGAGGTCATTTTGACGGTTTTTAGGCGGAGCAGATACAGATGTGAAGGCATTGCATAACATTACCTATATAAGAAATGATACAATATATTTCAGCTTCTGGACATTCTACATCCACAGATTTACATCAAGGCTCGATGAGCTTGTAGAAAACGTGACACTACCCAAATTGAAACATTTTTGTGAGGAAATCTTCGCTTGCATCGCAAATATATATACAAATTATGAATCAAACGTTTTTGCAAAAGCCTTCCTCTTTGAATTGCGTTACATGTGGGATGTCCATATATCGTGATCGATCGTGTTCACTTCACATAATAATATCGAGTACAGTTTATTACATATTCCAGTGGGGATCATAGCTATATTTGAGCCCCATATGTGGATAGATATCTATGTTATTTATATACAGTCACTTTGCGTCTTTTTCATAATTGCATAGCAAACAATACGCGCATACTTGTCAGCGCAGCAGAAATATTATGTAACTTTAATGAGGTTGTTCGTAGGTGTTGCTTCAGTGATCGTAAATTGTATAATGATACAGTCAAACCAAGTCTTTATGTTAGTGCAATGCATTTAAGGCACAGTTGTTGTTTGAATATTTTCAAATGTACTCAAAAGTTTTGCATCTCCATGTATTGTTTATATATGTCATGCTCGTGACTCATGTTATTTTTCTTTGGTTTACAGGATTTCGAAAGGGAAGCTGAAACGTATAGACAGAAAATCAACGTACTTCCACCAATCAGTGAAGAGGCTGACAATGACATCATCGATGACGAAATCGAAGCTCTCGAAGCGAAGTACAAAGATATTTCCAGAGATTGCGCCAAACAGTTAGATAAACTATCTTCAATAATGAAAATGAAGAAAACCTTCGATGATCTTAATGATAAACTAAATGGGATGTATCCCAGTATTGAAAACAAATTACGTGGTATTAATGACGAAGAATTCGGGAAAGTGCCGGAAAGAGATACAAAAGATTTGTATACATTAAAGGACCTTAAAGCCGAACTTATCGGCCAGGAACGTCGCCTCAAAGACATTACGCAAATGGGTGATAAGTTAGGTAAAAGCCTTAATGATATGAACATGAAGAAAAAGTCAGATGAAGTGAGAAAAGCAGTGCAAGATCACAAACAGATTCATGAGGCGCTGCAGAAGGACATTACAGACAAGGAGGAACAATTGGACACAGCAGTTTCACAACAACAGAATGTATTAAACCGCCTTGATGGACTCTATGAATGGATGACAGAGTGTGAAAATATTCTCAACGAGAAAAAGCCGATAAGTTTAGAGAAAGATCGAATGGCTCATCAACTTAAGGAACAAAGACTAATGAATGCAGAAATTGAAAGCAATAAGACTTTATTAGAAAGACTCTCAACAGAAGCCGCCGATATGTCAAACGGGGATGATGCACAGAAGACTGTGTTTGATCTTTCAGAGAGGTAAGAAGTATTGTAAAGTAGATGTTATTCATAATAAGCTGACTTGACTGTCAAACGTGGTCATAGTTTGAATAGTGGTAGCGGTCACGGAAAAAATGATCGTAGTAATGTCTATACTATTTTCGGTAAAAGCAAAAGGAAAAAACAATAAAAACACCAACATGTCAACAGAATCATAATAGTAATTTAAATACAAAAAAGTTAGGACAAAATATGAGCAAAAACAGATTTACACGGAAACTCTTGAAAAGTACAAAATGTTTCAATCCTTTTAGTGTAAAAACAATGTCTTTCATATTATGAACTTTATCTGACCAAAAATGATTTCATAATATGGCATATCTTAAAGGAGTACATTTCCGATGGGCAGTTAATCACGTTTTGTAGAAAGTTCATCAAAGAACATTAAATGTGTTTCAATAGAATCGTGGATGTGGAAGGGAAGGCACAGAACTCTACATGTCAGCTAGAGGATGTGGTAGGCATGGTGAATGATCTTGAGGCTAACATTGGTCAGATGGACGGTTGGCTGACCGATTCTGTTGCCTCCCTTAAAACCAGGAACAGGGGTGCTAGTCAGAAAGCAACTAAAGCACGAGTGGACGAACTTTATCAGGAAAAGCGAGAACGAGAAATTGACATGGAAAATCTTCGGGCAGCTGCTAGCCGTGTGATGGATGATGAACGGGTATGTGACCAGTTCGCCATGAAAGAATGCCTTGGTGAGGTGGAAGGCAAGTGGCATGAGCTCACCGAACACCTTGTGCAACAAGTTTCACTAGAGGTACGTCATCAATACCTAATACGTCATACGATTTGAACATTTGGTTATCAGTATTGTTTACATCGATGGAAGACACATTTAACGCCCCTCTCTTATCCTGCTAATTGTGTAAATTAATTGTTAAAGTGAAACAAATTACATTAATGAATGAAAGGTTGATATGTCTCTTCATCTTATTTCCTGGCACTGCCGACATTTTCATTTAAATGTTGCTGCTTGCATTGTACTGGATTACATATATGAGTTATCAAAATGTTGTAAAAAAACAACGAACAATCAATAGAAAATGATATATGTTTTTCTTGATATTTTGTTGGATCATTCGTTCCGCGACATGTGGACGATTAGATCCAAACCCGCCACTTTATTCTGCAATGAAAGCATGTTTGGGTCTATCACTCTTTACAGGCATTGACAGAAATTGACGGTATGCTAAAATACTTAGACAAGGCTGAAAATGAAATCAACACAGCAGAACCGATCAGTATAGAACCGGAAACACTTACTGTGCAGTTGAAAGATCACCTTGTGAGTAGAATTGTAAATCATATTTCCATTATTTTGAATAGAATGTTGGTTGCATCCGTCGTGAAAACGCATTAATGATTCATCCGCTTTATCATTAAAGCAATGTTTTTTCTGCTGCGGAAGTCAAGTCAATACGTTACGGTATCATGTTACGGAACCATCAGCGATGAAATGCGTATTCAGGAACAATTCATAAATTAATTCTATTTTTGACCGATATACGTGATTTACTTACATAATTTCCTTTTTCAAAGAAACATTCTCTATTTACGAGTTTCAAATTTGAAAATATAATAACCAGTGACACAGACCGTCGTTATTTTTTAATGTTTTTTGATGCTGTAAAACCATTAATTTTCGAGTGACTGCAAATTCGTTATTTTCTTTTCAATCACCTTTTCGTGAGCAGTTCATCTCGAAGAAAAATTGAGCACAAGGATGCAAAAACCACTACAGTCTTTTTATCAGTTAATGAATTCCTGGATATAATTAATTCCTGGATATAATTAATTCCTGGATATAATTCATGGTTTAGGACGAAAACAACGAACATAAAATCCCTCAAAAATGAATTATTGTACAGTTCGCGTCCATGATAGATAGAAAACAATAGATTCATTCATCAATCAATTTGACATTATAACCTCTGTTACATAATTTTGTTGTAGTCTTTTAACGATGACCTGAATCAAAAACGCAATGCGGTGAAGGACATAATCAACAAATGCAATAGAATGCTTCGTGAAACGACAAACTCACAAACGGATGAGATAAAAACAAGATTGGACAGTATTCGAACTCAGGCCGACATCGTGTGTCAACTGAGCGCTGACAGGTTGCATCAATTGGAAGCTGCTTTGCCATTGGCCACACACTTCAGTGAAAATCAGACAGAAATCCAAGGATGGTTGGATGAAATGGAGGCGGATATAAAATCACAAGGAACGCCCGGGGAAAATCTGGAACAAGTCCGGAAGCAGCTGGATAATCTTAAGGTAAATTTATGTCAGGTTTTGTACTTGATCAAAGAGGTTACATAGTCTTGCCTAATTGATTTTCAGTGATGAAATGTTTAGTTTGCTCGTTCTCAGAACGGTAAAACCCATTCCACTACCAACTTGTTTCAACTGTTCTTCTGTAGTATCCGTGATTTGTTATGATTTAAGTTTCTTATGTCATGATGTTAATGGAAATGTTATGTAGTTGTTGGCTAGACTTCAGTGAGACATGTCTTCAATTCTCATTATTCTCTACACAGAGTTCCCTGCAGAAGGTGGATGATCATAAGCCATTTATTGATGATCTAAACGATACCGGCCTGGAGCTCATGGAATTATGTGGTGATGATGATGCTGGAGAAATTCAGAACAAACTGATTACTTACAATGGACGCTATGAGAAGCTAAAAGGACTTTCAAAAGAAAAGGAACAGGAATTGACAAAGTCACGAGCTCAGATGACCCAGGACGTGTCTGATTCACTGGACAATCTCTTAGACGATCTTTCGAATCTTAACAGGAATATTACCACTGCTAACCCGATACCAGCCAATCCTGACAAACTCAAAGATGAGCTGAAAGAGAACCAGGTATGACACTTAGAAATACACTTAGCCTAGAGATGGGTGTTCAAATCAAATTACTGAAACTGTCAATTCACTGGTGAATTAACAAATGAAGTTGAAACAAATTATTAATATTTTCTTACTAATTGGTAACGTAATTATTTCACTGTACTGATTAACCGTATGACAGGACGGCTGATCTCTGAAATAACTTGTACATTCTGTATTACAATTCTAAAATTGTATAAAAGCATCTTTTGATTGATGTTGCGTTTTTATACGTCTATACTGTCTTTCAAAAAGGTTTAATTTGTTACTTAGATTAATTAATTGATATTAATAGATAATTGATGTTTATGCTGCGTATTAGAAGATATTGTCATGTTTATCTCACTGCTTTTAAAACAGGTGCTGATGTCTGACCTTGAGCGCCTGAAACCTTCTCTGGTCAGTGTGGAAGAGTCGGTAAAGAGGATGTTGTCACAGGGCGTGGATGATCAAACTGATGGTAAGTACCAACACCTATAAAATATTTTATCATAGTGTAAAATAATATTACTGTTCATCAGTTGATAACATATGTCAAATGTTTTTGCCTTCTTCGCTCCTTAATTGTCACTTAATTTTCCGTCGTGAACGCTCAACCACTTTTATTGGAGCAAGTTTTCGGAAGAAACTGGCAAATTTGGAAAGTTGAAATGCATTTTCATTTTTTAATATTATGCCAGTTTATTCTGGTAATTACGCTATAACTCTTTTTGATACCAATGTTTATCAACACTCAAAAGCAAAAGCGATATCTAATGTTTCTAAACCTTAAGGAACATTATATTTCGTCCTCGGTTTCTGTATGAGGGTTGGGAATATGAGGACTTTTATAGATTATTTTCGTGCTTGCTGGATATATGATCATTGCATTTTCTTTAGCATAATAACATTTCCATTGTTTGTCCTCCCGTCCCTCCATCCATCCTCCTCTCAGTCACGTTTTTGTATATTGATTCATGCTGGTTACACTTTATGTTTCTAGTTGTTTTAGATCTAGGAAACCTATTCTAAACATAATTCTTCCATGTCTGCCTATCATCATATGCATTTTATGATAAGCTTTTGTGTTGTACGCAATTTGTTATTATTGTATGAAAGCTTTTAAATAGGTGGTGTCAAATATTTTTTTTATGAAAGTATGTCTTATTGAAATGAATTAAAATCTATGTAAAAGCAAACAGATATCCAAAATCAAAATGAATGAAAAGGGGACAAAATATGAACAAAATATCTTTTGCATTGACCAGCGATAAAGAAAACGTTTGACCTGAAGTTTGGTAAGGATTAACGTTGCCATTTGGTATTGTAGAGATGCTCATTATTTTGTGTTCGTTTTTGTTACAGGAGACGATCTCAGACAAAAAGTGACAGAGATAGCCACCCTTAATAACCAAATCAGAGAGGGGACTTTAAAACGCGACAGGGCACTTCTTGAAGCATCTCAGGTAGCGGACAGATTCTTTGATGTCTGTGCGGATACCATGTCAAACCTACGAGACCTTAAGGATAACCTTTTGTCACAGGAACCGCCTGGTATTGATCCTGCTACAGTCAAAGAACAACAAAAGGAATTAAAGGTGAGTTTGTATATTTTGTTCATTCTTTAAAAGTGCGAAATTCTTTGCCTGTATCTTTGCATTGGATTTTTAACTTTTATATCATCATATCAAAGATATTTGGAAAATGTTTCATAAATTGATTTAACCATGTTTAGGAACTCCGTAAGGAGTTGGGGAAGGCTCGATTGTCCCTTGAAGAATGTCGAGAATCAGGTGAAAAATTAAGTGGACTCTGTGGCGATCCTGGACTTGTCGAGATACGGAAACAACTCGAGGACATACACAACATCGCAGATGATGTACATGATATATCTCGTGATCGTGAAGATGACCTGAAGAATGCCCTCTCTCATGCAGACAAATTCCAAAACCTCCTTGATGTGAGTGGATTTGTAGATGTTTTTAGTTATTTTTGTTGCACCCTGTAGTTTATCATCAACACATAATATATTACCTCCTAACTATGCCAAATTTCGTTTCATTAATACAATAATTAGAATTAGACGGATATGGATTAACACTGACATCGTATCTATGCAACAACTCGATGTGAAACAGTTTTTTTGGAAATGGTTGCATCCGATTTGAAATAGAATAAATTTAGCATCTGTGATATATTGGCAGATTTAAAGTTCATAATTAAAGTCATATAATTTCTTATGTGTTGTCATGAGCTAAATTCAGAAAAAAATATATGTAAATATAATTTTATTTGTAGCGATTAACTTGCACTCGTAGTTTAGTTTCAGGAAATTCTGCAGTCTAACCCTGATATTAGGAAAACTAATCACTCTTGCCCTGTAGAATGGTTAAAGTTATCTTCCCTTTTCACAACCCCTAACCTATTTTATTCCAGTCCATTACGGAATGGCTTCCCATGACAGAACAGAAGCTAGACTCCCTGAAGCCCGTGTCTTCTCAGCCTGAGGTAGTCAAACAACAAATAGAAGAACTAAAGGTACGTCGATTTTATTTATACATTATTTTTGTTTTGTATTCAGATCGTTTCATATCCAGAATTACATTTGGCAATGTCGTCATTCATACAGAACTGTGTCTTGTAACGATTGACAGTTTGAAACATTGTCGATCTGACGATACCTGAAATATATTCAGATTCACATTCAAATATCTGTATCTAAATGATGCAAAACGATTTCTTTGTGTTTATGAAATAGGTACAGGAATATATACAATATGTTGTCTGAATATTCTTAACTTAATATATCTCTGTTGATGTGATGTCTGATACCTACCTAGAATATTGATAGATTATGTGATTCAGATCTCATAAAATGTCAGTCGTCAATTATGCATACATATTTGTGAACACCTTAACAGTCCATGTCTATGTAGAAAATCTTGGTGATTTAGCATTGCGGATGTTACATGTTTGTAATGTCAGTTCTGCTGAACTGGTTGTACCACGAATTGTATATTAATATCACAAAGACAACAGTAACCTTGTTTGGAAATTTTCAAATTGAAGTGATGTTTCTTGCACAATCTGTACTTGATGTCAATGTATAATGTCATTACACAATATTGTATAAAGTTGTTGATGGAATTCCAGGTTTTTGCTGGCTTTTATGATACAAATGGGGTTAGTATGTGTAGTTCGTTTGTTCAGTTTTGTCACTCTCCCATTCTTCTTCTATTTATAGAAAAATATTTTAAAGTAAACAAAAACGAAATAAACAGAATAGAATGTTAGAAAGTTGATGTAATGACCTTTTCGGTGACCCAGGCATTTTTAGTTTCATACATGACATTCCAATCGGTAGATACGTCACAAAATGTATCTGCATGCTAGAATAGACGTGTAAGAGATTCGAAATTAATTCAACTTTCAAATTTTACTTATAGGACGCTGTAAGTATCAAAATTGTTTTGGTAGTAAGATACTTGGCTTGTATATTCTAATAAATTGCGGCAAGTTAGTAGTTTAATTTCCTAATGGTTATCATTTTTCATACTTACGGAAGCTTCAGATTCTTCAAATCAGTATTTTTGCAAGTTTTTAATTAAATTCTGTCGCTATCATAACTCTGTCTCATTATAGTTTTTTTCACTTCCGTAATTTACATACCGTGCTCAAAATGTATTTGGAGTTCCTTTTTCTTAACCTAGTTTTACGCATTTAAAAACCTTTGACAGGCGTTGTTTTAATATTTGCAGTCATGATACAGTTATATCTTATTAATTGATAGAGGTTCTGTGATGCTTTTTGTATTTTTATATTAGTAATAACATGTCTTGCTCACGTTTGTTGATATGTTTGTTTTGTGTATCACGTTATGATGTGTATTAACATATTTTGATACAACAAATGTTTCTTTCTGTTGACTTCATGATTACCTCTATCATTCAATTAATTAGTCTTCTTAGATCTTGTTCTTTCAATCCCCACATTGCACACTTTGTAATTATTTAGGATAACGATACGCATGAACAAGATTAGTAGAATTTTGCATGCTTAGTCCCCCAATTCCACTTTGATGCATGTGTATACGATATCGATTCTGACTTTCATTTGACATTGCAAAGATAAATCAAACTTACATCAGATATGTTAGTAGATGCATGTATATCAAATATCATGACCCCGCTATAATGAACTTTGAACCTTGCTATAATGAATGCAGAAATACTTCTGAAAACCTTCATGAATATGGCATTATTGATTGGAAAAACACTCAATGGACTCTTATCCATTTTGTTTTACAAAATCTAAACTATATTGATGTTTAACTTCTTGGTGAACATGAGTAACTTTTATGTATTTACGAAATGTTACTCTCGTTTTCAAGATATCGATTAAATTTGATCTTCAATGAGATATTGCTTTTGTTCATAAACCACGTTCACGTTCACTTATACCAAGGTTCGAGTAAATGATTATCATATAAGCTGCTAGAATAGACTTGTCCATTGTATCTACATACTTATATCAGTCATAAGGAATCGTATCTTAGAATAGTTTGAATTCAGACAATTTTTTATACGAAACTGAGTACGAAAATACAAATTCTATGTTCAAACATATTTTCGTTATCAAGCTTTGCGAAGCTGCAATGTTCTTCGCTTATTTCATTCTATCGCTTTCCTTCCATTGTGAGAGTCATACATCTTTCTTTGTCTTCTTTCTCTTCAAATTAGCGTCTCTCATGTTTATAATTGCAGAAGTGTTCAGTTGCCATCAATTCCAAACGTATTTTACCTTAACTGTTCTCTTCTTCAGGTTTATTACATTGAAATAACAACATTTTCTTACGAACTTAGTTTGCTTATTCACAGTTTTCAAAATCCCAAATCCATCCACACGTAGTCGATATGCAGCAGTTGAACCAAGAGTTATCTACCCTGAAAGACATGTCACCAATTGCAGCAGAGTCTCTACATCGACCGGTAGAGGATGCCAATGGACGATGGAATGATGTCTTGAAAAAGATCGCTGATAGGGAGGTATGAACACACTGTTCCCGATAGAAAATAAAGAAACGTCCGTTGAAGAAAAAAATGAATAAACGATCTCGTTGAAAATTTCAATCAGCGTCTGTATGTGAGTAATTAGTGATGTTCCGGTAAATATTAAAATAAAGGTTTTATTTAGCAGATTTGTATAAACTGTTTGTGTTAAATTGTTATTTTCAGGCAAAGTTAAAAGCCATGCAGTTGAAGATAGGAGAAATAGAAGAAGGAATGGATGAAGCTATAGACTCATTGACGCGGGTTCATCAAGACCTGACTGGTTTTGATGACGTTTCAGGGGATCCAAAATGTCTCGAAACACACATGAAAAAATTACAGGTAGGCGAACATACTAGAAATATTTAAACTGGACTGGAATAATGTAATTCTCTTTCAAATGTAAGCGCCATTAAAGCAGTTAGTTTACTTTAGAAATATCCAGTTACATATGTTCGTAAACTAATCATGTTGTCATTTGCTAGACATTGAATATTAACTGTAAAATTGCTTTTCCGTGAACGTCTATTTAAAATGTGTCCCATTAACCTGTTGTCATGCATTTACATTCGTGCTTAATTTGAAAATAAAAATTGAAAAATTGTCGAAACATATGACACATATGTGCAATAATTTGCAATGTTTCTGTTCACATCACAGTTACAACTAAGTGATCTGAAAGCCCAGGAGACCAACTGCAAAAACCTAAGCAATGCTGTCACTAAACTTCTATCACAAGATGCGGAGGATAGTCCTGCACTGAAGGAGAAACGTGACGTCATGAATGACCTTATGAGAGCCGCTCAGGCAAACGGAAAAGACAAAGAAGCAAAGCTTCAAGAGAGTCTCAGACAGGTATGCGTCACACTAGTCTTTCATGTCACATTTTCTTACATAAAGTAAAAGTATTGAAAGCTAGACAAGACGTTGGCTATGCTTTAATGAAATATTACTAATAGCCTAACTTAATAGGACAATAATTCGGTAATTATCCTTACGATATCGATGCCTAACTAACTGGTGAAATGAAACGATATTTTCACCTTCCAACTTACATAAGATTGGATAGTTTCGTTTTCTCTGTCTACGTGCTACCGCCTACCACTAAGTCTCATTTGACCAACGACAGGCAGTGTTCTTTCGTCGTCGATATATCACTAACATTAATGTTCTTTATCATATACAGGTTAAGAAATATCTGGGCGATGTAGACGACCTTCTACAATGGGTAAACGACCTGAGAATGGAACTCAAATCGGCCTCTCCTTTTGGTGCACTTCCGGAAACATCCAAGGTTCAATACGAGGCTTATTTGGTAAGAACATTATACTTGCTGGTAGTTCAACAGTTGTTGAAGAGGTTAGTTATGATAAAAACTTAGTATCTAACAAAGACACATAGGAATAAGCTGATTTTGCATTACCTCAAATAGCCCATTTAATGTTGTTTCAGCTACAAAACCGTCACCAGTAAAGGTGATTGCTTAAATGAAATGCAATTAATGCTTAATAATACATATTTCGTGTAATAATTGATTAAATTCATAATTTAATATAGCAAGCATGAATTGAACAATCACAGTATCATATAACCATTAAGCAAGTGATTGAGGTCTCTCAGGTATTGAGAAAGATCAGATCTATTGCCTTTGCATATATTTGATGCATGTATCTTTAATGGTTGCGAGGAGGTGGTGAACTTCAATATATAACTTATTGTATGTAATTTGCACGATATAGGCCCGCTACGAAGCATTAAAAGACAAGGATGAGTTAAGTCAGGCGCTGATTGCCAAGGGTCAGAAAATATGTGAAAAATGTGACCCTGAGGACGTTACGCAAGTCACGGACCGGCTCCGGAAGTTGAAAGACAGATGGAACGATACCAAAGACCGGGCACAAAAACGAAAGGTACATATTATCATTGCATTTCTTAGGGATAATACAGGGATCAA
Source organism: Ylistrum balloti (assembly GCF_031769215.1). NCBI lineage: Eukaryota > Metazoa > Mollusca > Bivalvia > Pectinida > Pectinidae > Ylistrum > Ylistrum balloti. Next base: position 1,749,734 of record NW_026781961.1, read on the forward strand.
TGGCCTGTTTATCGGCTAAATGTAGAAAATCAGCCATTCGAACATGGTGATTTAAATTCCATGGTTGCGCATTGCATATCATGTTTATCTCATGATTATGATGGAATATCAATATTTTTCTCGAATTTTTACTTATTTTATCATACTTGTGAAAAATATGTAACGTTAAATAGGAAGCTATTTTAATTGCAAATCTAATGCTGGTTCGCAAAAGGAAAGATATTCATTATATATTTCTTGCATAAAACATTTTTGCCAAGAAGACGAGATTGCCGCTACAATGTTCCAATCTCGTGAGTGTCACTAAGTGATAGATGCATTTGTATTTATTGATAAAATGGTATTACCTCTAACGTCGAACAGAAGCGCATGCAGTCCTTTTCTTATTTACATATACATTTAGGACACATGATAAATTACTTTGGATACTTTATTAATTTATATGTTTTCTTTGTTGTAGGAAAAGCTCTCAGAACATCTTGAAAATGTAGACGAGTTCCATGGCACACTTAAAACATTTACTGATTGGCTAAATAACGCCGAGATTGCCATGCGTAACTTTAAATATCCTAGCAAGCTAGTAGATAAAGTCACACTACAGCTGGACGATCACAACGTAAGTAAGATAGGGGTGTGAATGGATTCTGACATAGGGTATTCCCAGAAATAACGGCGATTCCAATAGAGATTATGAAAAAAAAATCTTGTATTGCATACTCATTCTTATTGTTTTTTAGTGTTTAGGTTGATAAAAATAAAAGAAACAAAAACAAATCAAATAAATATATACAACACAATTTTAGTAGACTCTTTTCTGGTCAAAACCGCTCTTTGCTGCAGTTGTAATATTTGAGGTTTTTTTTCGTAAAATCGTCGTGGTGACTGCGATTACCATAAGTTGCCAAAAAGCCAAAAAAATAACTCTCCGATATTTATTTTTAGAAAATGAAAGAAGAGCTAGACCAACATTCAGAGCGGATGCAGACACTTGACAGAACTGGAAGTTATCTCAAACATTTCTGCCGAAAACAGGACACAATTTACATTAAAAATCTTCTAGTAGGCATACGACTACGATGGAAGAAACTTCTTCGCAGAACTGACGAGAGAGGGCGTCTTCTCAAGCATGCGTATAGAGAGGATAAAAGGGTACGTATGAAATATTAAACACTTATGTAAATATAAATTTGATATAAAAAAATCAACAGGTATTTAAGATAGATATTATCTCTGTAATTCAGAAAATTAATGGTATTAATATGTTATTTAATACAGATTTATTCATAGGTAGCCTATTTTAAATATAGAACATTCCAAATATAGAATAATATCAGAAATGATTTTACACCTGTTGACATTTTCATAATATACAGGTATTTAAGTCACTGAATGAAGTCGTCTATCTTCAGGCCATAGGTCTGGTTAGAGCACATGAGCTGTCAGTGTTTCTTAATCTCCTGTTCTGTCATTGTCTTTACTAGTTCTACGATGCCTGGAAGGGTCTTTGTGATTGGCTAGACGAGAGTTCAAAGACGGTGTCAAAATTTATGTCGCCTGTGGCCCAAGGGTCAGCTACGAAAGAAAATATTGATGACTTAAAGGTGAGTTACCGCTATGTATGTGCAGTTGTAGAAATATGGTGGAATTTAAACTTATTTATTGTGGATTTTAAAGAAAGTAGTAAAGTATTCCCAATGAGTGATTCCAAGGAAAACAAACGTTCAGTCCTGGATTAGAAGGAACCGGTTATTCTTTAAAACCACAGAAGTCGGTCATCATTGTAAGTAGCTTGATATAGAATAAACAACAATATTATATAATACATCATAGTACTTTGAAAATAGAGAAAACTTCAAGAACTATCAAGAACTAGTTTACTTGATATTATCATTTCAATATTATTTCATTTACAACACAGTTTGAAAGGAATTTATGTAAACAGTGAACAGTATTTACTCGTTTGTATGCTAATAGAAATATATATCCACTGAAAGAGCTGTATTATCTATTTGAATATGTATTTGTACATATATAGATTTCTGGAAATGTTATATACATTTGTATGATTGTCAGGATTGTATATAAACCATACGAAGTTTGCAGTCATATCATTTAATTTGGTGACAGTAAACACGGTTTATATTTACCAACACTACAATTCTCCATCATCGTTTCAAATACAAACACCCATTGTTTCAAGACAGTACAAAACAACAATGAAGCAAATAGGAACAAGGCGTGCCACTGTACCTCATCAAATATTATTGTTTGAAGTATGATAAAATCACGCATGCAAAACGTATGGAATAACAATAAGCTAACATTATATTATTGCATAATTGTGATATGCATATTATATCTAAATCGCACGTGAAACAGCAATGGTACCCTATAGAATGATACCATCAATAAATGAATCACAAACACACGAACAATATGATACAAACATGATGCATTAAAACTGTACATAATATTAGTATTATATTCTATAAACACGTGCCATTCAGTCAATTCTAAACAACTGATGTTCACTTTGAACAACGGGAACTCACATTTGCGAAATTACAAAATTTGTTACCTGATAAAAGTATGTGAAATTGCTAGAAATGAAAACGTGACATTCAGACAGAAGTTACAAGTGTAATAATAATTGGTAAATTAATAGACAATACCATATAAACAACTTTAGATCTACTAACACATTTACATGCAATTTCCAGAAAATATTTGCTGAGGCATTTCATCAGGTATTTAACTTTTATCAAACTAGGTGAACGTGCTTTTCCCATCACTATGTTGTTGTTTCAACATTTTCATTTTTCTTTTCGTGTGGGAAGCGTGTAAGATCCTTCATTGCGAAGGATCATTCCATTCCTATATTGTGTCTTCAACATTTATAGTTATGGTTTCTTATGCTTATGTTATTTGTCCTTGTATAACAATCATTTTTTTTAAAATTAATTTTGATAAACTTTGATAATATAATTTTATTTTTTTTTGTTGTTATTCATTCACCAGCCATTTTTGTTGGAGTTCTTAATATGTATCCATAAATCTTCTGCTTACGTGTATATATGTGTGGTGTAGGTGTCATTGTGTTTGTACCGACATCAATGTTGACATATTAATAGCATTCCTTTTTGTCATCAATATATTGATACGGGACATGTGTGTATGCTTACCTATTAATTGTTTGTGTATTCTCGATGTCTTATGATCAAATAGATGATGTTTTGTGTGTGCTCTAAATCTTCGGTATCACAATACGTCTTCCTGAGATGTATTATAAAGACCCTTCATAATCGTAAAATTATTTCTTTGTGCATATTTTCAATCTTTACGCGACGTATCACAATATTGATGAATTAAAATTGATATATACAGCATAAGCATAGGTACGCATGCTATTCAACATTTGGCGTACCTTGGGTTCACTAAGCTGTTATTGAGAAACGGAAGGCGGTATGTTTAATGTTGTGTACAGATGTATAGATCCTTATGTATGCTACAACGGTATCGATCATATTAAAAGTATACTCAGAGTCACAATTGATAAAAACGGTGTCACAATGTTACCATTTTATCAATCCATCAAACTTTCATAAGAGTAACTATCTTCATGGGCGGCATTTAAAACCTGTAAATATGTTTACAATTATTCATCTGTTTGAATAAACCACTTATTCCTTTCAATGATATTCAAGCAATATTTGCTATGATTTAATTATCATCGCATATACATACACTGCTAGACTTTTCCTTTCTACTATCCAGAATGCGACCAGATTATTACAATTGTATATATTCATATCCATTGGGCATAAGTCGTATTACCCTATCATCAAATATTCATAATAAATTAAATAATGATCATACTCTTTTCCACAGACACATAAATTTATCAAGACTATTATTAGATACGTTGAAAAGGCATTTGTGGCCTTTTCATCGAGATCAGTAAGTCTTTCAACACATTTCCTCAATAGAATAAAATCATTCCTTGATTTGTTAATAGACAATATATGTTAACCCAGGACGAATTTACTACTATAGTATCCTTAACTCAATCTCTGTGTTGATACAAACTTTCATAAGTATTGTCATCTCAAATACTACATATTTCTGGTATTACAAATTAATTAAGCTTTACAAGCGACAAATTTAATTTTCTTCGTCAGAGCATGTCATTCGGTCAAAAGCTGTTGCAACTGCTTCTACAAAAATAGTTTTAAAAAAGTAATTGTGAATCATATTTAATATGATTGGAGATATTACCCTGAAAACTGCACAAAGCTAACAGTTTCACAGAGCCGCAGGCAAGTTCATATGTTGACACGGTATGGTCATCTCTCTCAACAATATTGGCCTTTCTCCTTGGACGTCCTATCGCACAGCTTGGACAAAAGCGACCGAATGTTTTAAACTTCCTGTCACGCATGCGTTGTTTTTAACAATAGCGTTAAGTTGAGAAATCTTTTTTTTTTCTTTACAAGCTTTACTGTATTTGGTCTTAACGTAGTTTGTGTTTATGGTAGTGCATCAGATAAGTTTTAAACCCCGGAGGTTCACTCGTGTAGAAGAGGTGTTCATGCATCGTTGAACATGCTTTCTGATTGGTTGATGACCAGACTTTCCACAAACAGACTAACTTAGGTGTATGTTTCATGGCTGTGATGGAATCCTAAAGGAACACTGGTTGTATCTCTCAAACCAACTGACGGGATTTTCTTTAAACCTGGATTTACGCAATTGTGCTTAAGGATTTCTTACCTAGTTTGAATATTTGTGATATTTTGTATGTACCAAACAAGTCTTAGATATACAGGTAAGTTATATATTTCTTAAACAGGTGTGGTTGGGTTTAAGCCTCTCTTATTCATGCATAATTACCTAGGAATCTCACCTGTATCTCGTTGACCTACATTGTAAACATACATCGTTTGGTTTCTATTTGTTCCTCGTGTTTGAAGGAGGTATGTATTCATCCTAAACAATGATTCATTGACAGATGTAAACATTTGCTACGATTTCGATTTGATGTTCGGAAAATAAAGATTCAAATATACATCTTTGTCGTTCGTTATGGAGAAAACCCATTGTGAGAAAGTTCTGTTTTTGTCATCCGAATATTCGCTTTTTTTTACTCTTAAAGTTAACTGTGGATAGATAAGGAAGACAGTCATCTTAATATTGTTTACATTCTGTTTTCTTGTAAAGTATTCTTTTATTTGTTTAAATTATTCGGACATAATCATAATCCTGACCATTCTGTTGCACTGTAAGAAATTAAAATCCATTTAGTTCCATGTATACAACGCATCTTAACGTAAAATATAACACATGTAATTAATCACCTGTTACCTGTCCTGACACCAGGCAGACGAGCACGAGACGAGCATGTTTGACCTTGAGTCTAGTACAGTAACCGTTGTACTAAATGCAAGCGGCGTGTAGTCTACTAGGATACTTAAGAAAGTGATATTTAAGACATATCCCCTAATTAAAAGCACGAAATGACAAAATCGAATAGTGGCACGGTTTAGAATGTACATTCATACTTGACATTCTTCTAAAATGATCTGAGATATGAAAATCAACAAATGTATTGAAAAAAGGGCTAGTGACCATTCCTGCGTAGATTTTGACTTTTTTCAATCACTTTTGAGGTTTCTTAGTCTGTATCTAACTGTATATTAAGGCGGTATTGTATTTATATACATGGTTGTCTTTTGTACAATCTGTGTAATTCTATATGAATTTCTAAGTTGTGACATTTTTTGTACACTTTGGATATTCATATACGTCATGCTCCTGTAACAATCTCGAAAGTTTCACTCAACCATATCTAATATATAATGGACATATGTAAAATTATGCGAAACGCGTTCTATTCGTGCGTGTGCTCAATTCAAGGCAGTCTCTACCTACCTTGTTCCGTCACTCATGCAGAACAAACAACAATGGTTATAAATTACCAAATATGTGATTTGATATAATGATTGATGTTGTAATGGCCTTGATATATACTACAATTGAACACTATTGTACAGCCCGGCTGCTTAAGAAGACATGCAACATGCAAAGGACCATTTAAATACAACTCATTAAATATATGTATTGGCTACCACATACAACGTTGATCCCTAATATCTTAATTCCATTAAAAACGGTTTTTTTCTATTCAGCATGCGTCCTCAATTTACTTAACCGTGTTTGTATTTGCACGCAATATCTCAAAAAAGGTTACCCTGTCGCACGCCAAGACTTAATCAAGGGAGATCATTTGTTTTTTTCTAGTGACAAACATCGTAACTCGTATGTAGGGCAGTTGTTTTTTAACGATCTACACTGTGCTGATGTAGCAGATGTTTATGAACACAGCTGCATCATATTGATTGATCATGATGAGTAACTAGTTTCTGTGTATATGTCATTCATTTTATCCAACAGTTTATCATAGTTTACAAAAGTGATATTTAGCAAGTTGTTGTCAGTTCGACATCGAGCTTGTGATATTTGATTTCCTTTTTAGGATTAGAATCTCATGAACACGTGGTAGGTTTTGTGAAATGTAATAATGTTTTCCTTCTTATTTCTTTCTTTATTTACTTTTTGTCTTTTCTGATGTTATGTTACATTTCTTTACTTACTTGATACGTTAATGCACTGGTTTGACTGTATCGATAAATCATATGTGGAGAGTATAAGGATGAGGCGATTCGTACAGTAGTGTGCCTATCTCTATTTATCTATTTATCGATACGTGCACCAATACATTCCACTATTATGATATCATCGTACAAAACGTATGATTGTAACGATAAAAATGATACTCCCAGCCTTAAACAATACTTCCCAGATAAAAAATTAATCAGATATAATACGTCATAGTGTTATCGAGTTTACATAGGCAGTTCCAAATAATATCTTAACCAATTGAAGTTTGAATTTTCATTTTCAACCAACAATGTGTAGTTTATTATCTATCAATCAACATTTAAATCACACAACTATAAGTAATTGATATACAAGGTATACATTTGATTTATTGTTGTATGTAATAACTCTATATTGTGTCGGATCTTCTACAGCGGTTCCAACACGAGCTCGCCGGTAAACATACTACATTCTACTCAGCAACACGTCTTGGTAGGAACCTCAAAGACAGGTGCACCAAATCTGACCCTGAAAGGGAGGTGCTACAGCAGATGCTCGATGACTTAAAGGATAGATGGAACTCAGTTAGATCCGTGATATCAAGAAGGTAAGTTTGTATGCATTCATGGTTTATGGTAAAACAGCGTTAAGTATCTTACACTGCTGAATTGTGACATTTTCTACAGATTATAAAGGGAACGTAGGACACAAATGTTTTCTTTCCTTAACAAAGGATGGCAATGTTAATGTTTGTAAGTGCTACATCACTTTGGCTGTCGTCCGTTTGCAATCCTCGTAAACCGCTTTCACTAACGAAGCTGAACGTGTGTGATGTTAGATAGCTTGTCTACTGGCTCTATCGTTGTATTTCTTGTTCTCATTGGAGAATGTACCATTACTTACTAGGAATGACCAAGGTTTATATGCTGTATGTCTTCGATGAAGCAGAAGACGCATACTCTTGCGGAATACCTGGTATTATTCTCCTTGTAGTTTTACATGAGTCTGCGTGTAAATCTTTCTTTTGTTGATATTTGGGAAACTGATGTCAAATAAAAAACAATAGAAAGATGAAAATGTCAATATAAGTCAGCCGAAGAAAAGCGTGACTAGAGGGCACACTTAAAAAACCTGTTTGGGAAGTAATGTTTTGTTGGAGTGTTATTGTCGGATAGTGTATCAACTGTGCCAAAAAACACGGGAGACCGAAAATAAAACTCAATGTACCGTATATTTGGTGAAGGCTGTGACAGAGCAGTTTTGTCAAATGAGAACCTTTAACCTCTATTTACTTTATGCCTCGTCTTCTTTAATAGAAAGAAGAGTCTATTGTGAAAATATAGGGATGTCGGTGTGGTATAATGTCATCGTTATCGTCACCATCTACAAAATAACTAAACTTTTTCTTCACAAACACGTTTACTACCTGCTGTAAATATCCTACTAAGTAACCATCAAAAGAACATACAGAGTTATATACGGTTCTGTAATCATTATACTCCTCTACTATATACACGCCGGGCCTCATTCGAATCTTTATAAAGAAACTGGTTATATTGAGAAATGTAATCTTTATCTAAATTTGAAAACAGCATGCATATTGTACAAATAAGAAAAGTCTTCTGATGTCACGTGTATTCCAATCATGCCCAATATTTTGTTATAACCCACATTAACAGGCATTAGAAATAGTTGACTTAATGTGTCCCTTGACTTGGTCGGAGAAAATGTCGTTTAAATGGCTTCTCTGTGAGACATTAATGTTTTCACTTTTTCTTTCAAATCTATTTTCTCATATCTTTGGTGTTTCTTCCTATAGTGATTGATAACATAAAAGTATAATATCATAAAAGATTATTATTTTTCTGTGTCTTTTTAAGCTTTACTGGACTGTCGTATTCGAAGTTATTGGACATTTTAAACAATTAGCTTAACGAGATTTTTTTCTCATATTTCTACTTTCTTTCACTTGATGTAAACTACAAATGCATTTACGGTTGCATGTTCATATGAATCATCTAGTAAAGGCTGTAAGACACGACCTGTATTGACATCCACTGAGGTCGCCAAATAACCCTGGAATCCAACACCCCATCAAGTACGTCTGTAATCATGCGAGATGACGTATCCTGTCTGGGTAACCGCGTACTCGTGTGAATCAGATATCACTCATTTTTAATTTCTGAGGATAAATTAGTACCCAAGTCGCCTCAATACTACAGGTGGTAACGATAAGAAACATATTATATATACTGTTTTGTCTGATGCTAGGAAATCTCGATATCAGTTCAGTGCCATATTTGGTAATGTTAGATGTAGCGGCTTAAGCGTATGATGTAAACGATTTGACTCTCTAAATACTAATCTACGGTGTACCAGCTACTTTCCAAGGTTTATCGTTACCTGCATACCGCGTTTTAATTCACTATCACTAGTCCAGGAAAGACGAAACAGCTGTATGACGCATTTAGAATCATTGTTTGTTTCTACAGTATCGTATATCGTATCCAAATTTGTATAATAAGGTGTTATTCACATGTTTCTTTTTTGTATAATTCTCTGTAAAACACATCTAGGATTACAATATCAGTTTTAAGTTAGTAATTTTTATAAGTCACGGAAATAGCTAGTTCTTTTCATAGTGTAGGATGAGATCGTTATATTGCTGACAAGGTTTCCGTCTATTGTCCACTTGTCTTCAAACATGGTTTCAAACATTACATTCAAGTCATGACAAGTATATGAGATTTGCCTCTAAGACGTTCTGTTCAGACAATAGGTTTATCAAAATTGTTATTACTTCACTACACGAGTCTCAGCGTATTTACTACGGGTCGTAGAAGTGCCAAAACCCGTATCTAAAAGGAAATGGTCAACATGACGGCCGGATGTAAGTCTGCCAGATAAGAGCTGGCTATGTATCCCTAAATGGTCCATAAACCCACAATTTAGCCGTTATCAACAAGCCATACTCGCGAATAAATCTACCTTCGTCGGATGTCGGTCATCAGATGTTTTCAACTTTTGCTTGTAACGCCTGTGGTGTTTATTAGATTTATCAAGACTCGTTTCCGGTATGATTTAGTCTCTGAAAATTTTGTGTAAGTCGTTATGTAATGTTGAAGTCATCTTTGTGCAATTTGTGTAGATAATGCTAACGTTACCTATATTTTTGTCGTTTTATTAGTTCTGTGGTCTTTATGTGGCACTTTATTCATTATCTGTTGAAATGGAATGTTTCTTTATCAAGGTCTTGTATCCCCTCTTTTTCTTATCTTAACGACGTTTTATTCACTGAGCTGTGTTACTGGATTTCCTTTTTCATATGTCTGGTATGATGTAGAGAGATGGATGTATCGGGTTATACAAATGGCAAGAGTAGACATTAAGAAGTAAAACATTTATCTCGTTTGTGTAGAGCATTCTGTAGTGTTGATAAATTTTGAGTAAACTATTTGTGGGTACTTGTAAAATGCAGGTGGCGAGGGTTAGTGTTGGGTACTAGTGTCAATAACTGAATGATGTATGTGTAGATATGGTTGGCTATGAGTCACCATGTCTCTGTAATGGTGTGGGAAGTTACATGTACCCATTACTGGCTTCGTAAGAGTAAAGACGGTATAATATCATTATGGTCTTATTTATAGAAAGTAGTTATTGATATGATATTCCGTCCATTCTCGTTTGCTGTTTTTCAAATGTTACAAAAAACACGAGATTTAACGAATGTTTTGGTAACTTTTAAAAAACATTCAACGGGAGTAAATATATACAACAACAGTTTTTTGGAGACATTTTTACTACAATAAAAGGGGCCACTCTATTCAAAGATGGACCATATTTTACCCATGTGTATTGTGTTCCTTCCGGCAAAAACTGTCATCGCTTCAGCCAATCAAAACGCGGTAAATGTCTATTCAACGTGTGGTATAACATTTGGATTATACAACTGTGATATTGATTGTTGCCTTAGGAGTTGAATAACACCCACATATTGTGAAAAAATAACTTACAACGTTGTAATTTCCTGTGCAATACCACAGCTATTTCTGATCTGACTCAAACGTTCAATAATTAAACATGGGAAGACATTAAATCCAGAGAAACGTATTTAGTTTACTCCTTATAAGGAGCCACTTGGTTATATGACATAAAGGTTCTCATGCAAAGCAATTATTTATTGCACTGTGGTACCTCCGAACTAACCAACATTTCTTTTGTCTGTATAATTTCAAAGTACTGGCAATATGAAATCAAAAGCTACACCAGTTATACCTATTGATACAAGAGTTGGATTGGCTTAATGTCTCTCGTCAAAAACCAGCTATGTCCCTTAACAATTGTTGAAGAGAGGTCCACTCTTAATCTATACTCGTCAACGCATTTTAGTGGGGTTATAACTGAAAAGTCGCACCCGATAACATCTGAACTCCACACAGTAATGTTCAGTTTTAAAGGACATCGAACTCTATAATACTTTAAACAAAATACAAATTGGTACTTTTGTGTAAAATACAAGCGGATGAAATCGGAGAGGTTTCAGTAAACAATGAAGACATTTTACAGTCGCCATGTTGACCTATTTTCTCTATTTTGGAAATAGGGGCATTCGATTTCTTCTATAGTCTTCTGCTAACTATTACTTTCTATATGGTGTAGGTCCTATATAGTGTAATCATTAGATTTTATATCAGGTGTGTATTGTCGACTGAAGAATTAATCTTTTACATTGTTTAGGTGGTTAGTGAAGCAAGTTGTATACGTGTTGACTGCATCTCTTAGATGATCACTAAGGTTCGTTTGTTTCCTTGTGAATAGTGTAATGTATCCAACACTTATAAATATCTAATATTGTGTTGGTATAATCTAGCAGTTATTGCTTAATATTATACCGAAAAAATATAGAGTTAATGTAACTTCCTATCTAGATTTTGACATTTCTTTCTATCACTTTGTATTTTCCTTAGTCGTCTCCTTCACTTCAAAATTTAGGTCCTTAACATCACTACCAAGTTCTAGCAGGATGAAACAGCTGTCTGATGCAGTGTTATGTATGGCACAAATGCATCGTCACTTAATATATAGTAAATGGTACTATTCACAGGTGTGTTGTATGTACAATAATCGCAAAATGTTGCTAGAAATTGTTTCTTTGTAGTCCTAACTCCTGTTCACGCTTGTAATATATGAATGGCGTACAATTCCCGTTTTCAATACCAGCTAGCTAACAGAACGTGTCATTGATCGACCTAAATCTAGCGCCTCTTTCTGTATCTAATTAATCACTGTCCACCTGGACCATAGAAAGTATTTTGACCCCGAGAACAATTCCTCTTTGTGTTCCACTTTAAAGTTCACTAGTATTGTATGCCAGTCATGTAAGGAGCACATAGAACACAGACATAGTAAACGGGTGTGCGGTTTATTTTATCTCATATGTGCTTCCTATAAAAACTACTTAATTTACATTTGTCAGTTTTATTAATAAATAAAGATCGATGCAGCATTGTGTCCAAGTATTATATCTGAAACATTGCTATTGGCAAGGAAAGGGAATAGTGAAATCAATATCGATTGATAAATTTTGATGTATCGAAGGAATGTACAGTTATTTTCAACTGCAAATAAAGCCAATGATTGGACAAACCGTTTATACATTTCATCATTTCTGCTACCATATTTAGACCAAGACATACCTTTTACTGTTTCTTTAGAACTACAGTAGAGTATCCTATAACACCATGTATTACATCGTCTGTGACACCATGTATTACACTGTCTATGACATCATTTATAACATTGTCTGTGACACCATTTACAACATTATGTACAAAAGAAAACACCTGTCACTTTCATTGTCGGTGCATTACATATTGCAATATTGAGTATATGTTGTTAAGAGTGTACATATGATGTAGCTGCATCTTTGAACCTGTTTTGGCATTATTGCGTGTACTTCCAGGTCAGGTGTCAAATTATCAAGTTATGATATACAATTTATATGGAAAGTTTCGTGAAAACTGTAAAATTGTTATTAACGCATGATGTGTATAGTAAAATGGTTCTGCATGGAGGAATAGCATTTGGTTGTGAGTGGGAAATTGAATAACAAAATTATAAATCATAAGATACCTCTCGTGTCATCATTTTTCAACGCAATTTTAAGTATACTGTCAGTTGAATGTTCCGAACTGGTTTAACGACGATGTCAAATATTGTAATGAATTGCGACTGTGCACCTGTGTTATAGACATTTTTATATCCCTACCTGTCATAGTTATGTTATAATCTCACAATGTCATGTGAATACCATACTGATTTTTGGGTATGACAACGTATCTGATCGGAAGATACACAGAAAAAAATTTCCGGCGTTCCAATGATATTTTGAGTTGTACTGTCGGTGTTTGTATGCATTTATTTTTCTCTTTGTATTCTTGTCTCTCACAGTACGAGTTCAAGACTGAGAAAAGGTTATTGCCCATATGGGATACCATAACCAATAGACGGAAAGCATTAAAATGTTAATTACATGCGCTCTGTGTCCAATATATAACGTAAACAGGCAACTGCACTTAAATATGGATGAACGGAGAGTATGACTTAAATAGTGATCTGTCGGAAATGATGTGTAGACTGAGAGAAATCCTCAATCATTGATTATCTTTTATTATGCATGAAAATGTGTCCCACAAGTAGGAAAGACATGGTACCTGATAGTTATGGTCGTGTTTTAATTAATGTTGATAATTAAAGTCGTTTGATGCCCGTGTTTCTATCAGACACATTCTTCACGTTTCCGTATATTACAGTATCTAATGTATTTGCTTATTTTGACCTGGAGTTACACACATAAGAAAAATGAAAATAGGAGGAATTTGTTTCATATATGTTGCAACAATATACTTCATCGTGCTTTCTAAACAGTTTGGTGTTCTGTTTCCGTATAATTAATTGCGATATTTATGGCGAAAGAGTGATAAGAAATAACTTGTGTATGTGTGATTTTGAGCTTTATCTTATTTTTGTGTTATTTAAGGTTATTAGCCATGTCTTTTAAAAATATATGTTTATGTCATTACACCCTTCAGATATGGCAGAACGCTCGACAATAATGACATTACATATATATTAATGAACATTTCAATAGCTAGGTATTACATCTATGGGTATATAAGGGCTCTCCTATCTGTCTCACCTGTATCTACCTGACGTTTGACCTATAACCGCTATCCCAGACGTTGGAAATCAGTTTCACCTGTTGCCACGTCCACCATCGAAACATTACAGTACACGATGGAAGGAAAGGCTATGGTTATTGTAGACGGTGGTTATTTCACCTTACACTGATACGAAAACTCAATGGTAAACTGGAGGGATTACCGGCTCTGTCAAACACCAGATAACTACAAATGGATGTGTCGACCTGTGTACAGATGTAGATCCAGGTTCTGACCTTAATGTTATTTATATACGGATGACTAAATACCTACATAGGATTGTACACGTTGGTGTAAGGGGAGAGTGATAACTTAGCTGATATCAGTAACTACAGTTCTACGGGTATGATTGTGTTTACTGTTGGATTAACAAGATTGGCATTCATAATATGGAGTGTGTTCTTTGAGTAGGTGGAATATTTTCTGTATGTATACACAAGTATACCTGGATTTATTTACAATTAAACACGTCACGTGAAACTGTGTATATCATCCGACTCAAATTTATATTAGACGAAAAGGTAATGTCAGGGATCTGGAGTGTGTACATTTCCCGCCATCTCATTACACATTTATATGTACAAAAACTGAGAATCTTTAAATAACTCACCTGAAGAAAAGTATGAATACCTCTGGAATTCATGTCTATTTAAAGGTTACAGAAAAAAGTGAACGGAAAGAATGATTCCCAAAGGCGTTTATTTACCGAACGACCCAAGGATAATATATTAGCATTAGACGCGAGTGCTGTCAATACTTACCTGCGAATACCTGAGTCTGTAGAGTGCTGAGGTCGCACCTGATTGAGCACACATTACAGAACCCACTCTAACATGTATGTGTGTGTGAAAACATCGGGGCCATCTTAACTTTAAATAGCTCTCATGGATTTCTCGTTATATACTTGATGGTACCCTAAAAGGGGCCAACAGTTAGTGCACAGCCCCTTACATGGGTCATGGATTTACCTGATGGGGACGATGTAAACAATGGAGAATGGGATCAGACACAGATTCCGCGACTGACGTTTGTAGCTCCCAGGTAAGTTGGTCGCATCTCTCAGTCCGCTTACACATAAACATGTGATATGGCGGATATCTTTCCGCCATGTCGTGGAATTATGTTTGTCCGTCTGCGTCGTGTTCAGATAACTGTACGTGTGCTTTACTAGTCAAACAGGTGTAACATTGAGCTTTACCTTTGTACTGTATTCTAGGTACTTGTAATCGACAGGTATAAATATGATTACAAAATATGTTTCTCAGTTCACCTATATTTTACATGTGTACAGTTCATATATCTAAACCTATCAGTTTTTGTATACATACACTATACTTTATCCAAATAAGGACATCGACAAAATGAAAGTTTCCGTATAAGTAACTCTACTACCGGAGTTGCAACAAAGGTGCGGTCGTAATGCACTCATGTAGTTGAGTAACTATGGTGATTTCTTTCTGACGGTGAGTGTTATTTTCTGGTTCATTGGCTCGTCCCATCGTACTTGCTGGTTATGTCGCGTTAATGTAATTATAACCCAATGTCTGTATAAACCATTCAGTCAGGCTTTGCACAGAGGAACAGAACACATAACCTGTACTTTGAATAGGACTTCTTAATCCAATTATGATACAGGGATTACCTGTCTGATCCTTGAGAAGCTTAAATGTACTGTTTGATCTCTGTTTACCTAGATCGTAATTAAAACACTTTATAAGGTAGCATGAAAACATTTACCAGGCAGGTGTTACTTTGTGAAAATACAAGGTGTAATATGTATAGTAGGTAAGATTTAGGGTGACTATTTTCTCTCTTTATGCACACTTCAGTTGTAGGTGATTTCTTCTAAATATATTCATAAAGGGTTTCACTCCACTCATCTTCAATAGCGTCCTTTCAAAGGCGGGATTTTGTCATTGCATAAGTTAGCATACTCTTTTCGCGTGTATTACATATCATAACAAATTTGAATTATGTATTGTATATAATGTAATAAACTTACCAATGTCGCGAACGTAAGATTACAACACACTACGGTAGCATGCCGAGTTAGGAATAATGCCGTATCGTTCGTGCATAATTCATATGCACGGGGAATTATGGCGGGAGATTACTATTGGAGCAGACGATAACGTCAAGTGGCAGCTGGGAGATATCGATTGTAGTAAATATTGCCATACATACGTAAGGTAGCTTAAGCGTACAAAATTGTTCACACCTGGGCTTATAGAATCAAAAATACTCGTAAAACAAACTGGCATATGAATCTGTATTAAATTATCTCCTAGTTCGACTTTGGACTTTGCAGCTTGTTATTCATATGCAGAGAAATGGACATCGGAAATTGTTTGTTAGTCCACATTACAGCACTATATAAATACGACAGGAATCCATATGGTACTATACTACAGGTGAAAGAGTATTGTAAACATTGGTGATGAGGTAAAATACAGAAAGAGGAATAATTCTGAGCATACATTTGAATGTTTATATCATCAATTTGTCTGGCTTGAAGCTAGCCCTGCTGTGTATTCAGGATTAAATATCTGACAGGTAGCCGATAATTTGATGTATTCGTTCCAGTAATGACATTTCACTAAGTCTACAGGTAAAATCTACCAGCAATACGCTTACCTGACTTGGAATAAGTATCTTGCTCTGATTTAAAATCAAAAGAGAAATTAAAGAATAAGCATTCTGGATAGATTTGTGTTTTAATCACATCTACCTATATCATGTTATAAACATTAAGGGATTTTTCTTCTTATTATGAAATGTCATTCTCCACGAGGTTGTTAAGATGTTGAGATGTGGAATGTAAACTTAAGATCATTATATTATTATGTGATGTAATAATTTGGAAAAACATATGAACATCTCATTTCCAACTACCAGATAAAAACAGTTAAGTAATAAAAAGTTAGACGTTTACATTAATTGATCGTCAACGATCTGTAGAGATTTCTAGATTAGATGGAACACGTCATCAGCGGTACAAAATCCGGTGCAGGAACCATTGATTTTAGTGCCTTCCCCGTATTTATTGTCCAGATTTACCTTTATTGACATTTATCGATTCTGGTTTTTCTATCATCTGATATATCTGATAACTTAATATTGATAAAAATGAGATATTTGTGCAATATAAATCGCTGGGTATTTCTGAGTAATATTGAACCTTTTGACCCCTTTGTGTAGGGTGTAAAATGCCAAGTTTGTCCAATAATTGGACTCGTGATCATACAGGTTAGTGACACATGTTCTTGGTGTATTTATGCAGTCACCCAAGTGCCAACAATTCAGAATAACTGTTGTTGCCAATATGGCACGAATTAACAAAACCCCCATTTGAACTTGAAGACCTTATCTAGCCCAAGAGTAAGAATGGAAAGGTACTTAAATAGTATACGTTAGTAAAATTTAAAATGTCTCATTATATTGTATTCATCCTTTGTTAACACGTATCGTACATGTACCAATACCTATAAATGCGTTTCAGAACTCTTTTTTGTCATGTGTGCCATATTGTTCACGTAATCTGGTTTTAACCGGTGTTTCATGGTATCGCTTTTTGACTGTTTGTTCCATTTTCGAGCATCTCAACATCATTGTGTACGATGGGGGAATTTTAAACATGACAATTGTGGAATGTAAAATAGGGGGAAGTTTATACTGCTAACGGAAAAGATCAAACGTCTGTTCAATCACACACCTGGTCGTACACCTAGTCATACAGGTGAGACTTACACAGGTGAGTCAGTGTATAAATGTAGATGGGGCCGTGACTATTTGTAAATAGGTTCATCCTATATGGGACCAGAGCCTGTGTCAAAAATGCACTGCGGTGTCAGAACACAAGTAGGACACAGTTAGGAATGCAAAGTTCGCATAAAAACAAAAGAATGGCAGCAGTAATGATTATCTCTAGTGATGTTTCAGACTGATATTAAAATCAATAAAGTTGGTGCCAAACTATGTACTAGTCTCTAGTCACACCGTTCCTGATTTCTTAATTGTTCTGATCCGTTTGTAGAAGCACAGTTAATAAAAGAACTGAATGAGTTCCCATCGTAATCTTACAGCCCCATTGGGTATTCATTTTTGAACAAGAATTCTATGCAAGCTTCAGAAATATATAAACGAACTTTAAATTTAGATCAAAGATGACAAGGACCATCGAGCTAAAACACATCATAAATCTCCATTTATCTCCTTCTATGCAGATTACTGATATCATGACCACGAAGTCTGTATCCCTAGATTAAGAACGTACTAGGTTCTAATCTGTTCCGATCTCAACTTTATAGGTATTTAAGATCTTCATGTTGATAATATCGTCTTACTGGTGTTTATCTAGCTGGCTTAAATACAAGAAATATCACGGTCACGTGGTATCGAATTGACATTGATCACTTACACTGTCTACCAAGTCATTGTCTAAAAAGTTTTGTCAAACAGGAAATAGCCTATTAAAACTCTTAATTTTGTACACCACTGGCTTGACATTCCAAATTGCTTTTGTTGCTGTGTCTCCAAGTGAAATCTGAATCCAAGTATTTTAACTGCCGAATCTGAGACCGTTCATTGCTCCTACGAAGGTGCACAGCAGTGACATAGTAATTAATGAATATGGGACTACGAGGGTAGAGCATACTCCATTAGTTACCCTATAATGTATCATGTACGTTAAAGGAGCTTTTCAAGTTATTTAACACGTTGTCTTTCTCTCGGTTTGTTCTCTACATGTTTTAGGTAAGAACACTTCTTTAGTGACGTAGACGCGTATTCATTTAGGTATACTCAAATCGTATGTTTCTTGTGGTTGATAAATAACTTTTAATCGCTGTTGAAAAAGTTCGTATAGTTGAGTGTTTCATCAAGACATGCAGGAGGTCGTGAACGTTTTAAGCAGTAACATACATTCATATGATTGGATGGTTACCAGGAATAATTATAACTTATGTAAAATTAGCTTGTACATGTCTCTTTGTATTTTAGTGATTTCTTCGCAGAACTGATATTGTATAGTCATACATGTTAGTGGGGAAAACCAACCGAAATTAGGGTTTTGCAAAGTCAGTAGATATTTAAGTTAAGTCTAATCTTGTCAAATAAGCGTCTTTTCCTCGATACAATAACTTGAACACCATACCAGACTTGGGTTGACCGTCGTGATATTTATATAGGTGATTGGCGGATAAATTCCCCAAACATCGAACAACCCCCTTGTTATTGAAACACGCCAGAGTTAATTATATACTTTCAGTGTAATGGGGGTAGATGAACCGGGTATTAACATGTGATTTGACCTATACTTCACGTATACCGACAGGTCAGAATTATCATACTGAAGATTGTTCTGACCTCCTATCACAGGGGTATGTTGTAAGATATATCCTGACCGGTGTTTGCATTAAAGAATGTTGCTTTTATTGGGTATAAGGATGGTGTGTTTGGGAGAGATTAGGATACGTGGAGAGTAGGATAGGGGTAGAACGATGGGACATTTTGGAAATAACTAGAGGGAATAAGACTAACAGAGAAATCAACAAATCCGTACCAAAATATTTATATATAAATACGTACGTGTATTTTATTAATATTGAAATGAGTTACTTCTGAAAATGTACAAATAGAACAAGACCATATGTTCCGGAAGAACAAGCTCTTCTGCTTCATCGGATAGATAATAAATAAAGAGTGTATCAAGACAGAAGCCGCTGAATGCCAATACGTTCGCTCGTGAAACACACTTGCATACTATTTTATCATGACACTAAGTTCGATTGCATTTCTGCCACTGGTCAGTAATATGACTTTCCGTGTTTTGTTATTTCAGCCAGAACAAGCTGGACGAGGCGTTACTAACGTCGGGGCGGGTGACGGACGCTCTGACGTCACTGCTGGAATGGCTGGGCAAGGCGGAAGCCACCCTGGCGGAGGACCAGCCCGTCCTAGGCGATTTGGATACCATACATATGCTCATTGAGCAGCACAAGGTAAACATCGGCTTAAGAGAATGTGCCATAAATATCCCTGTGTATTATTATTTATCAAAATATATATCAAAATTACCACTGTAAACGTTTGTAGGAGTCTAATAGCTTGTATGTACGCAGGGCACGTGCTTGACCACTTCAGACAGGTCTTCTAAGGCCATGGCCTCGGGCATGGACAATTGGCCGTGTAATTGTCCTTTGATTGACATCGTAATAGCACATTTCTACGACAAATTAATTTTACTGTTACCTGCTGACTGGACATCACTTACGCCAGTCCTGACTGACTCATATGTGTATTATTCACTCTCTGACCTCTAATATGTACCGTAGACATTAGAACATGGCAAATGTTCATGGCATTATATCTGCTTTTAATCCAAATACCAGTAATGCAGACGTTGCAATTTGGACATTGGATTATTCGTATGTGTCACTACAAAAGTCCAACAGTCATAGAAAATTGCTATAGTTTGACCCTCAAATATCTTGCCTATTACCTAAAAGTAGATTTATATGTAATATGATTTTATATAGATATATGTCTAATATATGCAGTCATGAATTTCGTCTAAAATAGATAACGTTAACTTATGTTTTGTTATTCCGTAACAATGGTCACGTAAATAATTTAGCTTTATTACATCTGGTTAATGCGACGTTCTTTCTTATCAAGGGTATGCAACAGGAATTAGGGGCTCGGGAACAGACTGTAGCAGCAATGAAGGCTGCCGGGAACGTATCAGCCGCACACCTTGAGGAGCTGGAAAGCACGTGGGATCGGGTCAACAGGCTCAGTGACCACCGTGAAAACAAACTGCGTGATTCACTTCAACTGGTAAATATACATCAGTATCTTATCATTTACCTGGAGAATGTATGCTATCCTCACTGGTCAGAATATAGTGCTGTGAGATAAATAGTTGGCTCCTCACGAAATATGTCAATGTCAGAATTCTTCAGGTACATGATAATGCTACAACATGATAAGGAAGAAAACACAAATCTTGAATCGTTTTGTTACAATTTCTGTCATCTACCTTCATTTGATTGATGTCAAATACTGGCATACTCTTCCACTGGTAGATAACCTGCAACTTCTATGATACAAAGACCGTAAAGCAAACATCCCTTCGCTTTGTCAGTGTATTTCAGCAAATTGTAACTAAATTTGGAACTGTTTTCATTTTTAGGCGGAGGAATTCCAAGATGTTGTCCAAGTGATGAGGGAGTTCTTGCCTCAGGCTGAAGCTGAACTTAAGTATAAAGCGCTTCCCGATGATGAGGTGGCAATAATTCAGTTAATCGAGAAGCACGAGGTAAGAACGTCACTTAACTTCCATAAATAAAAGTTGGTAGGTTTAGTGATATTTTAACGAAATGTTTGTATTTATTGAGATTTGTTCTGATGTTTTTTCTTTTTCTTAAAATTAATAAGGCTTTACACCTACCATCTCGATTTTGACATTTCAGTCGATCCTAGGTTTCAAAATTTCGGCTCTTACCCTCATTGACAAGTCTTAAAAGAAAGAAGCAGTTAAATGATACAGTTCAGTTCATCATTTAATTCTACTGTTCCTCATAAATTGTCTTTTTTCAGAAATTTCAAGAGGATCTCAGGAATCATCAGGAATGTGTAGACAAAATAAAACTTTTAGCGGAAGAAATTTTACAAAACTGTCATCCAAATGCCATACGATTCGTGAAATATTACCTCACCATTACACAAACAAGATGGGACCAGGTAAGACCAACAGTGTTGTAGTTTTTATTGTTTTAATTATTGACCTGAAACAAAATATAACCTTTCTTACGAGGTTGAGTTTTACAAAAAAATTTCGTCCCGTTTTAGTTACTGCAACGTGCGAAGAACAGGGGTCAGAGGTTACAGGAAGCACTGCGCAGTATCCAAGGCAACGCCGCCCTTGTGGAAGATCTCTTGGCTTGGCTAACAGATGCCCAGGTCCTGTTGTCTACCAAAGAGAGGGATCCCATACCAGATGACCTGAAAGTTGTAGACGATCTTTACAAGGATCATGTGGTAAGAATCTGTTACTTACATCGTAAAGTTCAGATCATTCAAAGTCTGTATCACGTGGTCTTTTTGATATCGTTTACATTTTACTTTCTCGGCTTACTTAATAAATGGTGATGAATCTGGTTTGATGATATGGTGTTCTTTTGTAGGAATTCCACGAGGAAATTACAAGTAAAAATAACGATGTAGAGAGATTAACCAAAATTATAAACGCGGAGCCGAAGTCCCCCGGACGTATTCACGGCAGGTAAGATAACAAATGATACATAAATATATAGAGTATACAGCAAAATATCGAATTATAGATTTATCTTTTTATAAAACATGAATCTAAATATTTCCCTCAAAACCTCTTGCAGTATATTAAGAGTAACCATAATGTTTGTTATGTGCTGCAAACGTCACGACAGATGTGGGTCTGCAATGGTCTTTTGTTTTGTACTAATTACATGAAAACTTGTGCGCTCAGAGAAGTACATTTCCAGGATTATCATCAGCTTCTATTTATATAAATTAACATAATATATTTTTAGCAACATGAAGCTAAATGAAAGTGACATCTTCAATCCACGGGTAATAACCTTACAAAACAAATGGAGGATTGTATGGCGCATGTCCGTTGACCGGAAGAAGAACCTACAGGATGCTCTGGACACTCTTCTTGAGGTAGGTCATGTAACGGTCGCAGTCAGTGTGTGATTCAATTTTAAAAAAGTCGTGTCGTAAAAGTAAAAATAAAGAAAATATAAAACCGTCAGTCTATATGGAACCATTTCTAATTTTCAATACATTGGAAAAGACAAAGACAGCCACACAAACCGAAATATAGCATTAACAGAGCGATATATCAAATCATGAATATATATGTATATATATGATAAAAATTGTTAGTTTAATGAAAACTTTCAACATCAAGCATTTATTACACCAAGCCGTATATTATGCAACATTTCAACCGCATTTTAAAATTGCTTTACAGTTGGAAAGCTTTAAAACGTTTGACTTTGGTGTTTGGAAGACCAAGTACTTGAATTGGATTAAAGCCAAAAAGATGCGGATAACAGATTTTTTCAGACGCCAGGATAAGCGCGGTGATGGATTATTACTCAGGGATGACTTCGTCAACGGGATGCTGATTACACGTAAGTAGTCAATTAAACATAGAATATGTCTTAACATTTTGTAATAGAACATGTAAACCAAATTTATTGTCAAGATGGCATTATCAAAGTTCAAGCAACGACAAGAACAGATCAATCCTGTGCGTAAACATTAAGGACAAACAAATACTTCCTGTTAGAAAATGATATTACAATAGGGTTATCTTATATTGTCATATGACTCTAAATATTAAATTCAAGAAAAAATGTCAATTTGTGAATAACGTTTCTTGCAGGCTTCCCTACTAACCGGACAGAGCTTCACGCAGTATTCGATATTTTTGATCGAGATGGAAGAGACGTAATAGAATACAAAGATTTCATTGAAGCATTAAAGCCTACACGACATGTAAGTTAGCGTTCATTCAAAATCAATACATCATAGAGCTCAAAACGATAAACCTTGCAAGTCAATTGTTAATGCAGCAATGATTCAATGTGGTGACATTTTTTGTTCCAAATCATTCTGTTGCTTTGAAGATATTATTTCTTTTAGAGGAAATAACAATTAAAACCTCTATCGAGTAAAGGCTTATATACATACATATATATATATATATTACAATTGGATCAACACTTTTACGTAGAACTGATTATGATAAACTATTGTCATTGAAAAATATTTTATGCTTAATTCTTATCGGCTTTATTAGATATAGTCCAGAACAAACCAATTTCTAAAAATAGCGATAAAAAAGATCGAATAAACTGAGCGTCAAAATAACTGTCGTGAGCAATTCAGTTTATATACACTTAAAAAGCAACGACCCATAAATTTTAGATAAATGAAACATCTAAAATGTATTTCCTGTTAAATTAAGATTAAAAAAAGTAGATGAGTTTCATGATATGAATAATCTGACAACTGATATTTTGTATACTAATAAAAGATTGGCGGATATATTGCAGCAAAAGACACGACTGAACAGCAGTAACCGGCAGATGACGGATGCAGAACTGATCCATGATAATATTGAGAAAGAAATATCTGGCTGTCAGTGTAGAAACCCATTCAGAGCAGAGAGGCTTGCAGAGGGAAAGTACAGGGTATGGTTATAGTAACACTTAGATACTAGTATCAATATACAATTTATAGATGTATCTGTAAAAGGAAAATCATGTTTATGAATGCCATTAGATAAAAAAATGAAGTTTGATTCATTTTTTCAATTTAGTTTGGTGAGAAACAGAACATACGACTTGTGCGGTTCCTCAACAGTACAGTGATGGTGCGAGTTGGCGGAGGCTGGGTCACACTAGATGAATTCTTAGAAACAAATGACCCGTGTCGAGGTACGTTGTATTTACATATTATTCATGAATACTGACATGCAAGATGGATGATACCGTGTATAAATTGATTCATAATTCATTTATAATATTCTACTCTTAGAATACCACTTTTTCATGACTAAGTTGTCGATATATTATCTAATTTATTTTAAAAAAATCCATCCTCATTAATATTGTTCTTTAAAGTAACTGGTTGAGGAGGAAGTTAATGCATCGAATTTAGGAACATTTTTAATATTGTAAACTCATTTCTTGATTTTCCTGTACCTTTTCCCGTTGCGCGATATTCTAGTTATGTTAGATTACAAACTTTGTTCACTTGTTATATTTTGTTTCAGTATTATTTATTTGGGACTGAATTGCAATAACATTCTGTAACATAATTGTCGTCTCCATGTGTAAACAATAAATATGTCTTTGATGTACGCGTCCTAAATCTACCATAACAGTTCGTGTGTTGATATAACAGAGTCTACCAAACATTAATTTTGGACACTTGCTTTGCTTCATTAAATACAGTAACCGGAAAACACCTCTCTAACACAGAGCTCGAAGCAAATTGCTTTTGATTATATCCATTACTTACATATTGTATATATACAAAGACATATTATTACGGTCACTTTGCCGTATGATATCGCCTTTTCAATAAACTATTTTAATGCTACTTTTTCACGTGCCATACGCCAGTGACTGTTTGTTTACGTTGTCGATATACTAAACTCATTTTTTATCTTGTTTTTCAATATTTTGTTATTTGTATACACGTTAAAATTTGCTGTTAATTACAACAAGATTACTGTCTTGATTGGGAATTGGGTTACGTTGTGATTTAACTGTCGCTTCTTGTTTCACTAACTTGATGTGTCATTCAACAGGCGAAAGAGTAATATATCCCTCAACTTCAACTTGTAAGTACCTCCAAAATGAGGAGAGTTCCATTTCCAAAATCGATCGGTGTCGGTTGGATGTTTCACCCAATGATTTGATTGATGAAACAGACTTGCATCTGTTAGGTCGAATGTTTAACGAGTTAATATTGAAACGTGGTGGGAAAAACTAATTTTCAAACGCATCTTGTTTTAAATCGATCCTGTTTCAGGTAATGGTGAAATGTGATGTGCATCGTAGCCTTTATTTCAGGTCTACTGCAACCTTCTGAGACTGAAGCATTGAACACCAAAATTGATTAATATATATACTGCGATAAAATTTTATCTAAAAGAGTAACTGACAGAAGAATAACAATTGATTACTCAACAATCGTTTTGGTGTTTTTGTTTCACTGATGTTAATACAAATGCTCTCAAACGGTTGTCTAAAAGGTGATAGTGATACGACCAAAAATGGTCGCTCGTAACCATGGTGACGGATATACTAACTTCTGTATCCACAGCAAAAGGACGAACTAATTTTGACCTCAGGGACACCCTCTCACCAGAAGGACAGACCAGTTTCCGGACCCGAAAGGGTAGTGGCACGTTTGGCTATAAGTCCAAACTTAACGATACGGGATATGCTTCGTCGGTCTCCTCAGGTATACCACGTAGACTTAGGTAGTGAAACGTGATTTTCTTTGTTTCTATAGATGTCCGTTGGATAGTACGGCGACCTCGCACCAGTAAAGTGTTTCTTCATCTCATATCTATTCTTTAATACTCAATTATCAATTCACAAAAGTATTGTATCTTTGCGTGTTGAATTGTTACTTTTAATCGATGACAAATATTTAAGAAAATTATTACACTCATTACAATTTTATTAATATTCAAAATTATATTCATTGATCCATATTGTCTGCTAATTAGAATATAATTGATGTAAACTAGTTTTTATTTCACTTTTACTTATATTTCCATATTTTTAGCGTAGATAGTTAATATTTTTTACTTAGTTAATAGATATTAAATACGTTGCCAATGGGTATCTAGTGGGCATGCCATATATATTTCTGAATAATACTTTTGTGAATTTGATACGTAATTGCTAAAATGATAATAAAACATAATTTAGTATTGACTTTAAATGCTACATAGCTAATACACAACGTTTAATTTAGCTTTGAAATATTTTTTCGCTAATGTTGAAACGCTAATATTTTATCATACTCTGTGTAGGTTTAATGCTGTCGTATCATTTATTATATAAACTAAGATTCGTATATACTATATAATTCATTTTACTTCATCTTTTACCGCATAATATGTTAAAGAACGTTTAACATTTTTCATTAATTGAAGTAACAGGAAATAAATTGGGGATAAGGAGTAGATAATTACAGAGGGGTCTCGCCTAGCTGATTTATCTAAATTTCTATTAATCTTTTCAACATTCTGGTATCGGAAAGAATCAAGTGTTTCATCGTTAAATGTTCTGTGTATGTTTCACGCCTAACATGTGATAATTCTAATTGTACATCCAACATGCCATTACTATAAGCACACACAAGTATCGGCTGCACCAAACAGTCTTTATAGACTAACATTCAACAGGTCGAAAAATGGACTAAACTTCACTAATGATTAACAAAACGCGAGGAGCGTATTTCTTAGTTGAAAGAGGTACTACATCTTTTCAAATCCAACATATCACTTCTGTGTGTGTTGCGCAGTGAAACTGCTAGGTGCTTTACGATTTCATCCAAAAATAAGTATTTAAAAAAGTATTTTTTAAAGTTGCATTGAGTTTGAAATCAGTTGCTAGAAGAGAAACATTTGACGTTTGTGCTTTATTTTCCTGTCTGTAGCTGATAGGCTATGAAAACAGAAACAAATCATGATGTATTACCTTTTTATGTTATCTGGTCCCATGAGCACGTCTTCGGCAAAGATTATGATGCATAATTAATGGTGAGTGGTTACCCCCTGTACACGTATTAATCAACACAGCTTGGTAAACTTACATTCTATGGAAGACATTCGAACAACGTAGAGACATGCACATCCTTTAAACGTTTGTATCGTAGATGAACTACTACGGTACAATATGACATTGCTCTCTTCTAGCCGGAAGTTCTGGGGACCGTTCGTTGCGCCGAAGTAGGGTGACTTCTTCAATGATCAATCTTTCTGGGGCAGGTGGTTCGCCCTCAGTCAACCGGATTCACAAAAACGCAGACTTTGGTATGTGGATGGTCTGATCCAATTAAATAAAATACCTTCGCACTTGGAATGACGATATGAAAGTCTGACCCGGCTATGAGAACATTTTAATCATCGTTTTATCTATTTACAATTTTTTCCACAAATGAAAAGGCGTGAAATTTGGGGTTATCTAGCCAAGCAAATAAACCAATCTGCTTTAGAATGAAATACTTTTTATGGAATTTAGATTTCCTTAAGTATAAACGATAAAGAGAAAAAAATGCTTCCGTTCAAATTATGAGTTGTATTCAATATTACACATGTCATCAGTTAAAGTGCAGCAGGATCTTTCTATGTAAATATTTGTTCATATTTTGGGATATCAAGGTAGACGTCACAAACAATTTGGTAGTATACACATTAAAGATACATGTAGAACACGTGCTATGTCATCAGTAGTTATAAAAAATTCTAAATTCTGGGTCAGACGTTTCATCATCATTCCATGCAGATCCACGTGCTTTCGGTCAGGTAAAAGCTTATAAACACATGAAAGGTGAACAAAAATTATGACTTTTCGCAGAATTCTTAAGGTGTTTCAAGATATTCATTTTATGAGCAATACCAATGCTAGAGGAGAATACGTATCACAGATATTTAGTAGTTCGCTGTAACTTGGTGGTATGGTTTAATTCGCTAGTTAGCAATCACCCAAACTTAATATTTGAAATATACATAAATAATAGTTCACAATGTTGACAATAAGCTTTTTTAATTTCCCGTACCAGCTTCTTTATATTATCTTCTAATTTACATAACTTTATATACTACATAATATATAAGATATTAGAAAATAAAATTTGAATTGCCTTTCATGTTTTGAAATGCTTTATGAGTGTTTCAGTATTGCTCGATGTCATGTAATTTTGTACTGTATTTTTGCATGAGAAGGTTTAGGTGAAAAGAAGCATGTTTATGTATGATCTTGATGTTAAAGGTGTTCAGTATGTGCATGACGTTGTTCGCCTTATTTGGTATTAGGATTACATCAGTATTATTTTTTACCAAATGACATGATTTACGAAAGAAAGATATATGATTCCAACTTATCGATTCCCTATGTGATTGATTCTGAATCAACAGTGGCTATATTCGATTTGAATTTCTTGCGTTATTTCTTTTAAGTGATACATTACGTTTATTGTCATTTGCACGTGCGTGTTTGATGTAACAGCACCTTGCACATGTTTTTTATAAACTGATAATTAATTTCGCACGTGCCTCCCCTCCCCCCTTGCATTCCCTCCCACATCACCTTCACATGCTGGTCATATTTGTTCTGTTTGTATTCAGTCGTCTAGTTGTCCTACTATTTATATATCATTGTGATGTCTAACATGCTAAATAATAATGTTTTGATATTATTTCAGACACCCTGATAGAGTTCCAACATATTCAGTATACTTTGCTAATACCAATTTGTTCCGCTCATGAAATATAGATATATGTCGATTATTTCCCTTTTTGTACAGTCGTATTACAATGACTAGATAGTCAGGAAGTAATTTACGTTTTTTTTATACAAACTGATCACAGCTCTTGTTCAAATAATTCATTTACGTCGTATATACAGTAGAAAAACTGATCAGATGACAACATTAAGCTATTTTTTCTTCCCGTTTGAAGTTGCAATTTTAGACCGATAGTGTAACTGAGGCTGATGTATCGTTATCTGTGCCGATAGAGAGACGGACAGTAATGTTGATTATACATCACATCATTACATTTGTTCGGTCTGTTTGAATAAGTTCTTTGCTCCTATATTGGAATATTCTATCCGTGGTCGTTTGGATCACAGTTCATCTAGTCAAAATGTCCGCCCTTTTTCTTATTGTTTGAAAATAAAAGATAAAATACTTTACAATAACAAAGTGAATACCATTGCTAAGTATTTTGTTAATATTTCTTGGTTTAGGGTCAACTGGAAGTCTCACAAGAACGAAGCGATTAAGCACCTCTACCACGAATGTAACCTCGCCGTCTAGCTCGCGCTCGCGCAACCCATCGACGCCATCTCGGCTAAACAATACAATATCAAGGTCGACAACTCCTCAACCTACTCCGACTTATGTTTCACGTTCAAAGACGCCGACCCCTAGGTCGACATCATCTTCCCGTCCATCGGGAACTCCAAACAGAACAGCAACGACTCCTACCCCCAAAACATCAACTCCAACACGCACAGGACGGACAACACCCACATTCACCGGAAGGTCAACCCCCTCGGGTCGAACCACACCAACTATGACAAATGGAACTAGTGGTACCAGGAGACTTCCCTCAACACCAAAGAATGTTCGGTGATCGATTGAGATAAAGTGGAAATACGCATGCGTGAACGGATTTATGTATTGTGTGAACATGCGCAAGAGGACCTTGAGGGAATTTGTGTACGTTGTGTATGTCAGGAGTTACACATGTATTAGTGCGGATGTACTTGTGCTGTATGTTACATGGTTTCAGAATGAGGACTCTGAAATTAGTACTGATAGTGTCGTATGATATAATACCCTATGGCATTTACATTATCATAAAGGAAACTTGTCACTTATAAACATTTGAAAGTACCGGACTCGAAACCCGAAAAACAGATATTATATTGGCTTCCATGGAAGTTTTGAACAGTACAAGAATTCGTTATCATTGATAAAATGCCATTATGCACTTGTGTTCTTGCAAATCTATACATATAAATATGTATATACCATAAAATATAGAAATGATAGAGGATAGCACAATCTCGTGATTGTTTTTGTCAATATTGAAATCACGTGATTTGGCACGAGACTGAATTGCATGAAAGACGGAAGAGAGAAAATACACACAAATGTCTTTCAATTCATATTTTTATATCCAGATATTATTTTTAAAGGGTCTGAAATTAGTCTGATTTTCGCCGTGATTACACTTCGCCTGATTAGACGCCTTAAAGTAAGATTGGGTACAAAGTTAATCATTTATATGTATAGGGACTGTACAAGGGGATGCGTCTAAATAAAAGTAAATTTATAGAATCAAGCTTATTATAACGAGCAAAAACATTAAAATATACTGCCGTGTTTGTTTATACTCGTATTTAAATTCAGTCTAGTGTATATGATATTTTGTTTTATATAACAGCAAAACTCCGAAAAAATGAATGTCTCAATTTCTATGAGATAAATGTCTCACGCATATACTACCTTTTTATTTATGAGCATTTCTACTTTTTGTGACGTCATATCAACACAGAAATTATCTGTGGGTATTATATACTTATACTTACCATTAAATATTATTTCCTGTAGTTAACTATACATTCCAAAAATAATATAACAGGGTTATATAAAATGATTAATGGCTCATTTTATTAAACCATTATATATTATAGTGTTATAAGGGAGAATATTGGCGTTTGACGATACATAGTATAAAGTAATTCAACCTTATTGATATTTATTGATAATATTTTGTTGCAAACATCTTAAATTTTACTCTCAGAAGAACCGTTCTAAACTGATATAATACTAAAATTAGAAAAGAACAGATTTAGCTGAAAATAGTAATCCTTTGTATAAGCTCGTGATAATTTCTCCGGTATTACTAAAGCGAAAATATCAACACCGCCAAATCTCGATAACTCACAGTACGTGTGCCATTAAACACAGGCTGGGGATGTAGGTGCTAGTTTTATGAAAAAAATATCGCATGACCACAGCGTTCTGCTTGTACAATATCTATGCAACGTCTCGTGCACTTATTTCCAGTATTTAAAAGAAATTCTTACTTTTAGTTTTCAGTTTTATCTTTCAGGAAAAAATACAAAAAGAAAAGTTTTGTTTGTGAAAATGATGAAAGGAAATGATGTAAAATCAAAATATTTTTGAGAAATTTCAGTGATATTTTGTATTGTATTTAGTGAAACCTCGTTAGAGCGAACATGGTTTGTACAGAAAATAATCTAAATTGAATTCATTATTTTGTATAACCGTTCGAAAATTGAACGTTACGTAATGTCGGAAGTCTTGGCTGGCCTGATTTCACTGAATAGTATTTACTGATATTTTACAAATGTTTCATATCTAAATGACCAACATGACCATACATTCCATGCATAAGCTTTTTATTTTATCATGACAATGTTTTCATGTCCTCATTGAACATATTCATCACCAATCATTCACCATTGGGCCCGGCATTGTGTAGAAGTCATACTTAATGTAAGAATAAAACAATCTTAATATGGATATGTCTTTTTTTATCTGTTGACAACAACAAAATACAAATATGTTAACAAAACAATTATCAAAATTTAAAATCGATGAAACGGATGAAAATTATGCAAAGAATTAATACACGAAAATTCTTTAAAAGTTGAAAAAAAAAACCACACATTATCAAGTGAATAACACCTATTAACAAATTAGAGTGAGATACAGTGGAGTCTTACAATGAATTAAACTGCGTCATACAGCTGTTTCGTCCGTCTAGGACTCGTCAGTGAATCTAAGGGGCTAATTTTTAAGCTTTGGCGCGATCGAAAGAAAGGCAAAATCTAGCCGAGAAGGTACACTAGCCAAATAATTTAATAAATTTCTTAATTCTCGTTAATCTGATAATTTAAGAACAACGTCAATTACATGTGCGATGATAAGAATAAAATAGTTTTCTTTCTTCGCCTGTCAATAAAACTGCAGGCATCACAGCATTTATTTTAAAAAAATTTCCTTTCACTATAAGGAATTTTCAAAACTTCAATAAATGCAAATGTCAGACAACAGACAGAGAATAGAAAATATTTAACGATTCTTTCATTTCATAAATTAGTACTTACCTGGTGTTTTTCTCATGCGGACGAGAATGTCACGACATGAATTATCGCAAACGTTTTTCATTGATCGATTCTTAATATTACCTTTGATATAAACACATCTGTAAAAGAATCTCAAAGTGCCACATTATCCTATCTAATTTGGTTGGATTTAGCTACAGAAAATATTTTATCACAATGATGTTTGATAGTTACAACCAAAACATACAAGATGTAATGATAATAAATAACTTTTTTGGTCCTGAACAGAACTTTGAAAGTATAAGCTTTATTTGATAGCATATTTTAACAAAATTAATGACACTTTCCCAAAGCACACACATAGAAGTGACAGCACTGACCTTATCTCTTGGCTGTATAAACCTAGTTGATAACTTATGATTTCATGTTTTTAATTTGTAGCGGAAACTGTTTTTACGTATTTAAGTAAGAGGAACTTTCCACTTTTTACGGCCAAGCCGAAATTTGTATTGACGTATCATAATGAGTCTAACGAACGTTTTCATTGGTGCGGGAAATACCTGTCGTCTTCTTGATGTAGACTATTTAGGTGTTGACGTGGAGCATATAGCAAAGAGTGTATATGGATGTTTTTTCCACCCTCGATATTCCATGAATTAGGCTCACATTCGCTAGGTGCACCCCTGGAACATTGACGACACAGTCGAAGTAATTTGATAGATCTGTGCGGATTTCAGGAGAAAAACAAACTGACCAATCACAGACTGATACGCTGCTTTGAAGATTACGAACACACTGTCACACACCTTCAAAGTCAGTATACAACATACCATGTTGACCTCGAGATTCGTTTGATGTGCATCAAAGGATCAAACTAGTCATCTTGTCTTATCTACAAAGTGTCGCTTATGGGACTTCAATTCTGCAGGGGTTGCAGAGAGCAAAAGTAAGCATAACCCCTGGTATATCGATAATGGCCTGTTTCTAACTTCAAATGCAGTATACAACCAGCGCAGTTTGAAGTTCAACAATTATTTTCATTGATATACGAATTGTTTTCAATTTAAAAATCAAGGAAACAATGAAAATTCATTTAGACGCTTACTCTTTCGGAAAACCTGGTCTTATTCTCCTTGTACTTTTTCAGGAGTCTCTGTGTAATTTTTTCTTTTGTTCAAATTTGTCCTAGTTTTATTGAATTTAATTTTGGAAAATGATTAAGGTGATATGTTGGTATTTACTTGGTGATTTATTATTATTATCATTATTAAAACCTGAATTCAAATTAAAAGTTGACGGCACTCAAGCAGCTGTAGACAAAAGATTCCTACAGTGCTGAAAAAATCAGAGTAAGACCAGGTGTTTCGGAAAAGTAAACGTTTTCTGCTTCACCAACGACACCCACCATGCAGGTCTTGATCAATCCATGCAAGTAATTTCATATTCAAAAAATAGAAATCAGAACTAACTTTATACAACAAACCACTAGGCAAACTTAATAGTATATCCTTCATTTATGGATTTTACATCTCCATGCTGAACAAGGATACTGATTGATCTAGTTTCATTCTGACAGACATCCTTTTCAAGAAATACACTATAGTTTATGATCGCAAACTTTCTTCGTCATTCACTTTTCTATGAAAGGAAAGTTCTTGACGCGAGAGAATGACTGCTACCATTATTGCAGAAGTTAAGGGTAATTGTAGGTGAATATACATCATAGATAACAATAGAAAAACCGGTTTGAAACAAATCATCTTCTATACACCTCACTTTTATTTTGCCATTGATAGAGTACTGTTGTCAATGATTGTATATAAGTGTTCTAATGATAATATGAATACCACAATACTACCAGTAAACACTACAAGCATAGTCACTGCAACGCCCCTCTGTGTCAGCAATGTATTTTATACTTCAAAAGAGGCGTTCATGTTCTGCAAAATTTGCAATAATGACTCCGTCATACTCTTACCTCTCCAGTATCTTCTATCACGCATTGAAATTCTGATATTCTTATAATTACACTTTTCCTGAAAATAAGTTTGCAAACTTTAAATACATATTTTGTATGAATACAATCTACCATAAAAGTTTTAACTTACATTGATGGTACGTTCTTCTAAAAGATAAGGGAACAAACTATATTCCTCTCTTAGTTGCCTTATTTTTGGTTACACACAAGGCTGAGTTTATCGAAGAGTTACAAAGACGATTCGAATTCCGTCATTTTTAACTTTAAGGTATGTTTAGTCTTTCCTTTAAAAACAAAAGAATTAACCTGTTCCATCGTATATCCTCGCAAGAATTTAAATTAAACACATATAAGACACTTCAACATCAACTCTTTACCTTGGTCTTCTTTTACAATAAAACTACCAGAAACGGCTAATGTAAACTTTCCATTTCTAGATAGTGATATACCTGCATCATCAATCTATCACATTAAGATATATCAGTTGATTTGATGTCCAAATCCTCCTTCCAGTTTTATGATGTATGTGTAAGATGTTAACAGCTGAAGGATAAACTTCCAACAGGGTTTCGAGAGATGCAGATTGAGGAAGATTATGTGGAAATTTAATGGTCGCCAAAATTACTAAGGAAAATTATTTCCTTGTGCTTGTTAGTATATCCAGCAATTTCGTCATTGTTAAAAGAAATAAAAGAAGGTGAATAAGACAATAGGTTCTGGAAGGGTGAGTGTCTTATGCTTAATTGAAGACACTTGCTGTCTAAAATCTGTTTGTCAATCCAAGTCATATTCCCTTCTGCTGTCAGGTTGAATAACACAAAAACCACCATACATACTAACAAGCACCAAGCAACTCAAACTCCATGTCAAATACTCTTAATATCTTGGATGCAAATGATTTCTATTAAAATTTTCTAATTCTCAAAAAGCATAGTTCATCAATATGTGAGTTTACGTATTTTCATGGAATGGTATGAAGGCGGTCAAAAACTTGTTATCGGAAATGAAACCCAATCGATCACATAATCTGGAAATACTAAGGGGTATCGAACTGATCCGAAATTCCAGTTTGACCATGATGACAAAGTTAGTTACACCATAATCTTCCTCAAATTTTTAGAATATGGATGTATTTTTTGTTCACACACACAATCTAAACAGAATGATACATCATTAAATTTTACCTTCACTTCTTCACTGTGTTGGGATATCGTTCTCTTCTGAATTGATTTGGAAGAGAGACAAAACTAGTCACCATGTATGACACGACAAATGGATATAACTTGTTTTCAGAAATGTTTTTGTCACAGTTACTTCGTGAGATCTTATGCTATACTGATATGATCCTACACTGATTTCATCGTAATTTTTGAATTTGTGATTTTGAAACAATATTTAACAACTTTGAACGTAGATCAACTTAAAATATGCATTTGCAAATATTGTTGAATGTTGGGAACAGAGAGTGTGGAAACATAAAAGTGTTACACATCTAATTAATGCTACTGAAAAAAAAACATTTCGATATTTCTACATTGTAACCACTGTAGAGATGTTTACACCTTTGGTCCCTATATAGTACAGCCTCGTTATGGGGTAAACAATTAGCAGTTCATTCATTATTGACCATACCTTGTTCATAACACATGTACACTTAATTCATATTTAAAGAGACGCCAAGGTCAGTCATGGAAGAGCATCAAACTTTATAACCTGGACATTCCTGGTTTTTTGGATATCATTTAAAGCCTCATCCCAATCTCACCCACCCCACCTCTAACATCATTTTATTATGTGGGAAATTCCCCATCAATATGACCTTGTCAGTTCATAGGTCAATAATCAAACAAAATGTCCACTATTTTTTTTATTTGTCCAGCGTAAAATCTCTAAGAAGATAAAAATACAAAATCTGATTATGTTTATTTCTTTATTTTATTCAATCAGATGCACATTTATATATATATATATATATATGTTCATGTATATATGATGGATTTCAATTATGCAAGTCACTGTAGCTAACGATTCTTCCTGAGAAACTTAAATATAATTTTTCATCAATTCTATTTACATATAAAACCACACTGCCCATTCGTACAAGTTTGTAGATATCCTACGTGGTAAGTCTTATATAACTTGAAGTGGAGACTTTGTAGTCAAAAACATTAATATCAGAAATACATAGTAAACAGACAATTATTGTCAAATCAGGAAAATGGAGTTGTCAGGATTTTGTTGTAGTCCATCTGTATTATTTTCTCATTTTTATAAACAAAATAAAGTATTTGTAAATTCTGAGATTCATAAAGATTACTAATTAATTAATCATTTACCATTATTTTGGGGAATTTTTTCAATTCAAAATCTATCGGGTAATTAAAATACAGTGTATCTAGCAAAGATGGTTTTAACTATGCTTATAACATACCCCATACAATACTTCACAAGCAATGAAGAGACACACTAAATCTTCAGCAACAACATCAAACTTCATATACATTGTCAACAAACCTTTAAAATGTCTTGAGCAAACTTAAGATGCAAAAATGCAATTAAAAAAAAAACACATAGATAATCCTATCTTCAGAATTTTTAATTTTATTTACTACTTTCAAAATGTTTGTCAGATATAAAAACTGTTTTCTTTAAAAAATGAGTTTCAAAAAACTTAATAATCTCATGATTACTCAATATCTAGAAATCAAATTAAATAGTTTGACATAATTATCAATTCTAAAGTATCTATCTTGTCTAAAATCTAGGAATGTATTGAAAAAATTACTTTCAAAATTACTTCTAAGGACAAACAAGTCATCATAACTATTTACCCTACCTACACAAGTAGACTATAAAAAACATTAAAAAAAAATCAATTTGCATGTATATTACATATTTGTAACTATTTACTTTAATATGTAAATATTTTGTATTGGTTACTATCAATCCTTTATGATGTAAACACTCTGTCTGAATGTTACAAAAATCAATTATTCTAGAGCAACACTGAAATAAAATCAGCTATTATGTTGTAAAGTACATACATCTTGCCAGTAATTTACATATTAATTAACACCAAATATAAAGCCAAGATTTAGTCAAGTAATTCT
This sequence comes from Ylistrum balloti, assembly GCF_031769215.1. NCBI lineage: Eukaryota > Metazoa > Mollusca > Bivalvia > Pectinida > Pectinidae > Ylistrum > Ylistrum balloti. Next base: position 1,787,103 of record NW_026781961.1, read on the forward strand.
TGTATGTTACACACAATACATACATGTGACATGTATGATTGAATTATTGAAATAATGATATAGATATACATATACTTGACATGAACAATTCTGTCATTCAACACCTCTCACAAGGGCAGATAACTCTGCATTTCAAAAAGACAGAAATATTACATGTGAATGCAATTGTTCATGTCAAATATTTATATATATTTCATTGTCGTAATTGACTTATCTGACTGCTAGACCGAGCTACTAGCGCTTATCATATTTTAGTATCTTTTGTGCTGAAAGCATTGAACTGAAAGCATTAATGTGCTTATAGCTCTTTCTGCATGTTGTTTATGTCGCAATTCATGTACATATGTGAATTCATCATTTGTCAATGCTCTAAGATATGATTGCACTAAATTTTAAACGTTTATACTGTACTGACTGATTTCTGTGAGTCTCTCTTATTCATCAAAATTTGAAATAAAAGGTTTCAACCATTAATTACTTTCTGTATGACAAGGATACTTGGTTTAGAAGTACTTTTACTTCAAACCATGATTATCTAATTTAAAACCAGAAACAAATATAACATTACAAATATACAAAACACAACCATAGACAAAGCAGCTCCAATCTGTTCATAAAAACATAATTCGTAAAAGTTTCGTAAATATCATAAGGGATATAATTATAGTGGTTTTTCCTTGACAATACATACAGGTACAAGAGGTTATTTCTATAACCAATGTCCTTTCATCCTTACTATAAATCATACTTTTCAACATTTTTTAAACAGACTTGATTTTTTCTCAATCTTCAAAAATGGAAAAACATACACAGCATTGCTCAAAAACCCCATTGGTTAAATATCACACTGCTTTAATATCATTTAACATCAGATATTTTGTGCAATTAAAACTAGCTTTCCAAAAGTAACATATTTCAGCAATAACAGATCATTAATATTTCTTTGTGCCTCTTTTAAATCTTCTATATCTGATTTGATATGAATTTTACAAATTAGATCATTTTGAAAAATCAATTTTAGAAAACAAATATGTATGACACAACAATTTAGTGAAAATATTAATTTGCTGAGAGTAAAGAGAAGTAACATTTCAAATTCTAACAATTCAGAAATCATGTTATAGGACTCCAATTAGTGTACAATGTAAACATGTTAGAGGTGGTCTTATCTAAAGGTATTTTATTTGATACCAATTCACAAGTCATATAGCTGACACTGTTTCATTTTCATCATCCAATCTTTCAAACTTGTCTTGTTTTATCACTCAGGCTCTCATGGGCTAGAGTGTAAATTATTTTGCAGAACTGTGGAAATGTCCCTTTCAGTTCTCTTTTTAAGTTTTTTAGTAATATATTATTTGTATCTTACTAACCCAAGATTTACAGAATACAGAAATTTTGTATTGCAGACAAATAATTAACTATTAACTTGGGTATATTGTTTATACAACAATAATTGTGAATGACTGAATCCATCAATGCCCTAGTTTGCAGAAACGGTAATTATGTGCTAACATCTGATTAGGGATCAATCTTGGGTTATTTTACTACCAGTATTGGGTAGTTTCTCAAATACCTCAAATTCCTCTCTTACAGAATATTCTTCTTGAATCTTCCAATAACCTATTTTTCATAAATTACTATTTTTTCTCTTTGGATTACCCCTATTTCAACAGAAATTACATTTAGATCTTTCAGTTTTATTGGTTTTAGAGTACCATTTGATAGATTTTATATGTATTCTGTTTTAAAAATGGTCTTACATCATTCTGAAGTTGTTAGAACAGTCAATCACAAAGCGCTGAATAACTGTAAATCATTTTAAGCCCAGAAGGCTCCTACTCGCATCCTTTGGAACCCAAGTTATTTTCCCCTAGTCTCATAAAGGTAACTTTCCCCTATATCCTACACTGATCTCTGCTAATTGTTCCAATATAAGTTAACACAAGATTGTGTGACCTGTTTCTAACACAGTGAAATGGAAATATTGCCATTCTTCCTAACTATAACTGGAAATAGATTGGTTTGTTATCTTCAAACAAAATGAAGGAAAGAAATCCAAACAAAGTTCAAATTATAACAAAATATTTGTGAATCACACTTATTGTGCATTTCAATTTGGGAGAGCGCATGAAGCAAAGTTCACCCTGTCATCCAATCAAATCACTTTGAAGTGTTGCACCACATGTGGTATAACATGTATGTTTATACAACAGTTGGAATAATTAATTGATGCTTTTGGAGGTGAATAACACCCATTTATTGTGTTAAAAATATTGTTTATAAAAAGCATCCTAAATCCTTCAGAATTTATCTGGCAATAAGCCTATGTCTGGTAATAAGCCCACCCATATACACTACTTTTATCGTAAAAAAATGTTATTGAATTGTCTGCAATATATAAGCCAAACCCTGATTATGCCTAACCCTGATAATAAGTAAAAATTTGTGTTGGCCTCCTGGGATTTTTGAAGGTTAAATAGGGTACATTTATATCTCAATATATCAATTAGTATATGTATTCATATTACATATCAATCAATGCTGGTAATATCAAATTTGAATATTGCACCTCGAAACAGAATGCACAAAATGAAATGATAGTGCTAAGAATTCTACTGCTGTTTATTAAAAAAAGGGTTTTATCTTGACACTGCAATGAATCCAAAATAATTGTATATTTCTCTGAATATTTTTCTTTTTATTGCTCTAATTTTAACAGTTTTTACTTTTTTATTACATAAGTATAAAATTTTATTTCATCTTATATATATACTCTGCTTTAAGCGAGAATTGTGCTATCACTTTCTGACTTGTCTACATAAGCGATCATGCATATTTCACCTTTGGCGTTGTACATGTAAATTGTAATTTGTAAATGTTTTAATCGTTTATAATAAACTTGCAATCTCAATCTACCTTCTATGTAATGATGTAAAGAATGCAGGATTTATAAAATAAATTGACTGTTATTATGTATATAATGCTTCTGATAGACTGTAGATATTAAGTTACAACCTTGGCTGATACACAGCATGAAGACAAGTGAGCCCTTAACATCCAATTGTTTGATTGACATATATAATTAATTGACTTTCTCTATAAAAATTTCCCCATCAAGATAAATATTGTAACCAAAGAGATATAACATTATTTGAACATGAATTATGTTGGGATATTTGCAAATCAGCAATTATTTATGAAATTTTTATAACAATTACCATACATTTAGTTAATTTGCATTGTTTACCCTTAATCGATCAGTGAGTTATCTACCCTTTTAGAATTCTCTAACCTGCATCAATATTTACCCTGGTTGAATTAACAAACATTTTATACCTAATTCATTAAGACTTATTTATTTTTATCTTTATATTGTTTATTCCTATTGAGTTTTCCAACCTAGTGTTTGATAAGTAAACATACTTTTTCAAACTCAGACAAAATTAATTGAATTATTGCAATAAGAATACATTATCATCAGATAATCAGGTATTACCAGTAACACAGTATTTACTGATTTGGTTATCTCCCCTTCTTCTGGGATGGGAGGGGGGATCTTATACACATCTGCCCTTTAGAGTTGTCTATTCTTGTCATGCATGGAAATTCAGAACATATATGTGTGAATTTGAAATCTTTTTTGCCTTATAAAAAAGTTCAAACTAAAAATCAACATCTTAAATAAGTGATTCCATTAATCAAATATACATATCCCAGTTATGACAGGTTACCTTAACTGAAATAAGATAAAAGGCTGACAACCATATGTAAAGCATCAACTAGAAAGCTTTAGAGTGTATAGTTGTATATACTATGCCGCTTTTCATCCAGGGGAGATAACTCCAACACTGACCAGACTTATAGTAAAGGTGTGTAAACTTTTTGACACTTGCTAGTCTCTATGCAACTTGTGACAACTCCTCTTAATGATCAATTTCACAGAAAAAACATTGTTATCACAGCATGTATTTCTGAGGTCAATGTGAACGTGACCTCTATATCATAACACTCCGACCTTGACCAAGGTCATCATAACATAGTAACTTCACCGTTCTGTTGTGGAATGCGAAGGAAAAGTCTGTGATGTAGAATTTTTACTAGATTCTGGAAATTCTAATTCTTCAAATATCTGAAAAAAATAAATGAAAAAGAAAATGAAAATGTCACTGTTTGTTGTGGATTTGTTGCAAAAATTCACCTTTGAATTTACATATTAATTGTTTTCAACACACACACAAAAAATTGATGTTTGAAAGTGAAATTATTTAGACCAAGTTTACAAATCATAACTGCAATCTAGATTTAAAATACTTTTGTCTGTAATTGAAAATTAAATAATGAATTGAGGTTTGTGTTTTCAAATTTTAAAGAGCTCTAGTTATAATACTGACATTCAAAATAAGTATTCTGAAATTCTAAATACCTTGATTAGATTGTCTAAACCTGATAGGTAGCCATCTTCATGGTTGCCTAGCACCCATGGTTTTCTATGCGTTAGTAATTTGCCTTCGTCTACTGCCATCGCTTTGGAGAAATCTATCATCCACACTCCTGTGTGACCTTCATTGTCATACATTACTAACAAGGAACTACCAATCATCTGCAAGATAACAAACGTGCCATCCAATGAAATGAAACATAACATAGTATTTTTATATCAACCTACACTCTGTCAAGTCTAGATCACTAAATCAGCATGAGAGCTGATAGGGGAAGTATCTGTAAATAGTCATATCAAAAACTGATGTGTTAAAAGCTATAGGTTTCAGTGTCGATATCCTAATTCTTATCTTAATTTAGTTCCTAATTAATGGTTGTGATTGTGATTTTATTTTATTTCGGTTTTACAAGATTTCCATATTAATTTCTCTATTCTTCGTTATCATTTTTTGGGAGAATTAGAATTAATGATACTGTAATGTGTAATTAACAAGTTTCTGCTAAAAAAAAACACCAAGAAAAACATTTCAACAAATGAATCTACACTGATTTCTGTTATATCTGCAAAACATATGTCAAACTTAAACCCAGATACTTGCAAAAGAAGTCATATCTGGTCTTTTTACCAAAAGGAAACTTCTCCCTATCAGCTAATTTTTTTCATTTGTAAATTTGTTATAAAGTATGGATATTTATCTTATTTAATGAATTTTTCTCAATGATGGAAAATGTCCTCCATTCCAAAACTTTTACTTTATAAGGAATACAATATTTTATGATAAATTTTACATGGCCAATATGATTTAATGTGCAATACATCATTATAAAAACAAATGATGAAAACTTGCATATCATCTAACAAAGAAAAGTGAACCCCTTACCTCATGTGACATTAGGAATGCTGATTTCTCAAATTTCCTCCTTACACAGCGCAGTTTCTCACAAATCTCACATCTGGCTTTTTCATTGTTCCTCAAGTACTTTTTTAGCAAGCACAAATTCTAAAAGAAGTAGAAAAAAACCTTAAATTGTCTTCACAACTAGTGGTATTTAAACTTAAATTATGATATGTTATCAGCTATGTTTTTTACTGTTTTGGTGAAGAATCTTATAACAAAAATTACTGCTAAATTCTACAATTTCATTTACATTGGTAAGGGTTTTTAATTCTATTCGTAAAACTGTAATTATTTTGTATTAAGCCCAGGGCCATGTTTCATGAGTCTTCCTTAACTTAAGGGAATCTTACCTACTACAGAAATACATAACATAAGTTAAGGAAAATCTTAAATTTAATGAAATTCCCTAACTTTATATGTAATGCTTTCTGACAGACAATTTTGAGTTAAGGAATATTTTTCAAGTTAAGGAAGATTTGTGAAACTTGGACCAGTGAACAACACTTCACCAACAAAATATCATGGATATCAAACTCAAAAAAGTGTGATCAAGTTTGACCATATTTATCCTGCAATAAGCCTTGGAGCTGGCAGACAAATTCAGTCATGGAGTTTGATGTTGGGCTCATTTATGAACAATAAAATTGCATTTGTTTGTAATTCAGCTGAACATTAACCCTTATGGGTGGACTTATACCGATCATGGGCTTATAAAACTACTACTGGTAGGCTTATATTTGGATCAACACAAAAACAAAACTATTTTCTATCATCTTATTCACTAATTATTCTGGATGTACCGTTACATCATACTTGTATCTAACAGGACAGAACAGAATCAAATACAATATCTGACTATAACAAGTTCCCTTTTTTTTAAAGCTTATTCCAAAATAAAAGCATGAATTTATTCAAAGTTTAAGCAGAAATGGCCAAAATGAGGTATATCTTCTGAATCAAAACATATCTGACAAGTCTATGATGTTTGACCCACCTGATCTTTTGTCTTCACCTTCTTTAAATTTGTCTCTGGAGCTTCTCCCGCAAGCTGAAAAATAAAGATGAATGATATTTGTTATGAACCCATGAACATAAAAACAACTGAAAATACAAGATGTATTCGGTACTTTTACATATAAACAAACTGATCATTCCTAATTTAGTTAAAATCTCCAAATACATTCCAACTTATCATTACTTAAATACAGTAACTGAAAGTCTTATTTTAAGGTTTGAATCCGTATACAGAATGGAATTTCTTCATCCACTCAGAGTGTGGCAATGTAACTGCTGGACAAACTTATCATGTATTTACGATGTCTCAATCTTACTTACCCGCAGTGCTTCAATTCTAAACCCAAATTCAGCTGTAGAACTCTCCTGTTCACGAAACTGAAAAAAATAATGAAAAATTGTGCAAACGACACACAAGTAAAAATCACCCTCTCTGCCCTATGACTCAAATTTAGAATTAGATACAGTAAAGCAAAGTGATGAAATATCACTTTGTTTCTCCTTCATGGACTTATGAGAGACACTATGGACCAACACTGCCATAAATATGAACCAGGATGGACAATGGTTCTGATTTTAAGTATATCTACTGAATATTCGAAAACTTGGAGTTTTTACAAGAACAATTAAATCAGCGTAGCTTTAACTTTAAACCTCACCTGCATGTATCGCAGTTTGGTAATGGACTTAGTTTTCTGTTCACTCTCTGTGGGAGCATTTGGATCAAGCGCTATCATTTTTTCGTACAGGTCTTGACGCTGTACTGGGTTCTTCACCTCAGCCTCTAGGAATGTTCTGTTGATACAAAATCAAACTTCTCTCATATAAATCTTACTAGGGTTAACATATTTATATGTACTAATCTGACAGGAATAAATGTTCATCCCAATTTCACAAGAACCAATGTTTATCCCAACTTCATATGAATCAAGATCAATCCAAACTTTCAAAGAATCAACATTTTTCTCAACTTTTCAAGAATCATATTAAAACAATATTCTATTTCTCACATTCATATGTTACAAGTATTGTACATATACAGAATATTTAGGAAATCAAACTAGAAGCTTATACCTCTAATGTATATACATAAGTCCATTTAAACAGTTTTTATTTCAATTTCCCAATCACAAATAATGCTTTTTTGAAACCAGTTTTAGTTGAAGATTTTTTTTTATACAACATACCAAAATCATTCTAAATTTTGCCATCAATATGAAATTTTTGATATCATCTATATGATTAAAATTCAACCTTCACCTGATCTCAAATTACAAGTCAACCTTTTACCTTCCCTGATCACAAGTCAACCTATGCCCTTACCTTGTCACAATTCAACCTTTAACCTTCCTGATTACAATTCAACCTTTTTCCTTCTCTTATCGCAAGTCAACCTATGCCCTTACCTTGTCACAATTCAACCTTTAACCTTCCTGATTACAATTCAGCCTTTACCTTCCCCAATAAGAACTCAACATTTAACTTTCCCTAATCACAATTAAACCTTTACCATCCATTGACCACAATTCAATCTTTTACCCACCTTTTCCCAATCTTGATGTCCATGATGTTTGGGTTGGTGAAGTGTTGTAACAGATCCTCCATCTCTATGAAGACTGAATAATACTTAAGGATCAAAAACCAGATATGAAATATTTCCATGGTTCCTAGACATTTCTTTGATAACAATTACCTGACTCAAATAAGTAGTTGTAGAACCATGCTAAAGTTACCAGCACCTTGTTTCTATGGTGAGTGTAAGATCACCATGGTTACATGGTTTATATGAAAAAAGTTGTATGAACACTGTTGGTGTAACTCTATATGGTTGCCAAGGAGATGTATGTGAATGTTGTGTTGGTGTAACTATGGTTGCCAGGGAGATATATCTATATGTTGTGTTGGTGTAACTATGGTTGCCAGGGAGATATATCTATATGTTGTGTTGGTGTAACTATGGTTGCCAGGGAGATGCCATGTTTGGTATTAGTAACAAGGATACACTCAGAATTGTATTCCACTTCACGGTAATAGATCGGGACAATATCGTGTGCCGTGTCCTCCATCAGGGCCTCATATGCCTTCGTTTCAGTGTTGTCTTTGGTGATGCGACGTTTCCAGATGGTATTTGGGCCAGCTGGGGCAAATGAGCCTGTAAGGACACCAAAATGATGTTTGTTTTAACTGTTTACATTACGAATGAACTGTTTGTTATTTTTAATAGCAGTCATCAAACTAACAAATTTAGGATATGTTTGTTGTGGAACATATTCACCAGACTTTCCGCACAATTTATCACATAGTCACAACAATACTGCCAGAACACTGACTTCATTGGCAAAACAACACTCAGAAATAGGACAAGTGAAGGAGACGATAAACCTATAGCTAAGTAACCACAACCATACAACACTTTTACCAATGACAAGTTTTTAGGTTAATCAAAAATTCTCCACCTGTTACTTTAGCAATATATCATAAACACACATGGCAGACTGGGAGATTTCAGTGATTTTTATCCTATGAATAGACTATAACCCTATATTTTACAGAAATCTTATTTTGTTGCTGTTTGCAATAAAAGTGTTGTGCTTGAATCTAGTTGTACTAATTACAGTTTCTGCATATTGTTTATATACAAAAAGTAGTAATTATTAGTTTAATAATGATGCACAAATTATAATTGGATTAGAGTGTAGTCATGAGCTAAAATTTGATGGCGCCAAATTAAGTAAGTTTACAGCAAAGCCCTAGATTTACCTGTGATGTATGTGATGGTAAGTCATGTAAGATATATATATATACCTGGATGACCAGCCAGCTGTATCCAAGCATTTTTTCGGTTCTTCAGTAACGCGTCACTGGCAGGTGCTGTCAGATCTAAGGCAGTCTGTAAAATACAAACATTGTAACAGTGATTTACTATTACATCAGACCTAGGTTTTTCTATAAAGACTTTGTTAAATCTCATCATATTGACTGCATGTCCATTTGTAGTCCACTCAAATTGCTGCATCAATAAAATTACTATATCCATCCAGCCATTCAATCCCACAAGTCGCCTTATAAGCCCATCCATGAAAATCGTAATTCAATAAGATTATAAACAAATATCAACTCATTGTTCTGTAATAAGCCCAACTGGGCTTTGGAAGGATAAATACTGTATCTGAATACCTGTACTACAACAACCATTACATTGTCTTCACAAACCGAGTATATTCAATGGTCCCTTATATAACTAAGATCCAATCAAACATTACGATATCTTCGCAAACCCAATACATCCGATTGCCACTTTGGATTCCACAGAATGACCAGATTCTCTGTATATACACTCTGAAACTATATTTTTTTACTTCCAAATATCAACACAATTTACAATTCAGACCAAAAAGTGAATTGACTACTGACATGTGTTCCAGGGTGAAATAAAGCCTGCATTTAATACAAACATTCCACATGCAGTCTGATCGTTGTAATACAGACCTCGAGTGGCCTATTCAGGCTTCCACAAGTCATATCTGGAATTTCAGTGTTTAAAAATGTTCAGAATTTTCCTAAATAGACAATGACTTAAAAAAAAACTAAAAAATGTTCTCTCTAAATATGCTAAAACTGATCTAAACTTTCACCACAGCACATACAGGATATGTGCCTAAATTACTTAAATATTTACATGTATCTTAATAAATCTTTGTTATCTGTCAGTGTCTTATAATTAATCTTAGAGACAATTAATGCTTTAATTAGCTCTAGTCTAATCTAATATGAATTTTAATAGCCTTAAACACAATAAGCAATGGTCTGCATGCTGAAGTCCAATTCTGCCACATACAAAACAAACCCTTCAAGGTGAGGTTTAAATCACACATATCTTTAGGAAGCATTATTACATCCAACTTGATTTTTCCAATGATTACTTGTTATGCCCATGTATAAAATTTAGGACAAAACTTTAAAAATGTGTGAACGCTTACAAATTTCAAGTTGTCAAAAGAGGATCTATGAAATTAGCTTTTTATTTTTTTCGGAGTCTTAGAATTTTGCATAAACATTTGATAACCCTTATGAAAAAAAACCAATATCTCAGATTTTTTTTTCACGAACCAAATCAAAAGTCATGACAGTTATTTTTCTTTATAGTATACATTAAACTTCTTACTAATTCACCCTTGAACAAAATAGACAAATTATATATTATATTTTGTGATAATTTTATGTAAATTTTCATTATTTTTCTGTTCTTTTTTCTTTTCTTGAAAGATTTGCTCTTCATGAGCAGGCAATATGATCATCTAAATCTAGAATTAAGAATTTCATGAGAAGCGAAATATACATTAAAAACTTTAACAATTTAATAATCTACTTACTAGAACTGATTCATCTTATATAATATACAGGGTAAATGAAAATACTTTTGTGATTATGTAACATTTATCCAGTCGGAAACCTTATGACTAATATATCATAAACAACACTGTAGGAGTGCTTACATCAAAGACTGAGTGAAAACACTCCACGCACTTCCTGGATGACACAATATCCTAACAAAGTTTACACAGCTCTTCATGGCCAAATGTTATCTATGAATGACATTTTATCACTGTTTTCATTCCATAAATATCTGTTCTATTCGATAAGATAGACCTTTTTATTCATATCATGTCGCTATCTACATTTCATCATTTCCGAGTGAAATGATGATTTCTTCTTTAATTCTTAAATTAATTGTCTGAATTTCGAGTAAAATAAATTTGAATTTCCTTAAATTGAAACTGTATTCATAATCTGAGAATTACTCTCGATTTTCGTGGGGAATTTGAAAGTTTTCATTGATTTCATGGGTAATTTTAAACCACAAATTTAAATGTCCACAAAACGTTAGAATAAGTATATAATTGAGGTGTTCCGTTGGGGGTGGGGTTGGGGGGGGGGGGGGGGGGGGGGGAGGGGGGGCAGGACACATTATACAGATAGCCTTAATAATTACCAGGTAATGTAACTGGCTTAATTGCTGGATAAATGTTTTCTGTCCCGTATATATGTACTGTATATATGTGTATATTGTCCTGAATTGATCTCTACATACCTTTCTCATTATCATAGCTACTTTTTATCCAAAGGTAGCAGCTGTTTTAGACACAATGAACATAACATACAGTTTTATCTGTTTTCTTATATTTTGAATTCTTCCATCACTTGACATAAACCAGTTTTTACTCATTTTTAAGTTAGCATTTTGAATTCTCAAAAAAAAAAAAAAAATGAAAACAATGCATGGCTGTGACCTAGATTTTAAAATGTTTCATTCATTGATGAAGAACCAATAACAAAGTATTGCTAAGTTATGTTAGGTGTGAAAGGTTACTGTGTCATATGTGTTAATCATGTCTGAAATCAAATTACTTCCTTAATTTAACTTAAACTGATTTAATTAAAATCAAAATATCTTAATCTTTGTTGACACATTCATTTTAAATAACACGAAGATGAATGTTAAGCAGCGTAATCTGAATGAATTATGTAAATATGAATTTACAATAAGAACAATTACCAGTACATGTTTGGTTTTAGAAGGACACTTCCAATGCAATAGAGCGCTGTGTAACATAACTGATATAAGCAGTCAAATTTCACACAAAGTGAATCAATTTTACTCGTTGAAACGGTAAAGAACGGGACTTTATCTAAATGTCCAAAGAAATATTGTAATGGTTATTTCTGAAAGGAAACTACAATAAAAAAAATCTAAATGGATATTTTGAAAATGAAATTAAAACGGAAAGTAATTGGCCTCTTTGTAAGTTTCGTGAAACAAATCACTTTTGCTTCATTTTTCAGAAAAACTATGAAAAAACCGAACCATAGAAAATCCTGAATGTCCATCTGAGTGAGTACAGATGAGACACCCAGTACATTTCCTTCCTGGTAAAACAGATAAATGATACCTATCAGTTATCATCAAATAAATGAAATTGACCCTTGACCTTGTTATATTGGAGACTATAAACAAAATCTATGGTATAGAAACTTGACTCCACAGCACTTAATAGTCACTAGCTTATACTATACAGTCATCAGAGATCCCAGTAAACACGTTTCAGTCCTTGGTGACTATTTAATCACGAATTTGACTTTGTTAGTTATTAGAAAACCGTTTTTTACACTGATTTCTTTTGGCCCCTTTTTGTCATCAATAGCAAACTCTCTATCAATAAAGAAATAAACGACTAAAATTTGTTACATGTTTCAATAGAAGGAAGTGAAAGCTTTTTGGCTTGAGTTCCCCTTCCTTCACTCTAAACCAGACAAATTATGTCTGGATTGTTTGCCTGATGTACAGACTCAGGCCAGAGAAAGGTTATAATTGCATAACCCAGTGACACACATTCAGTACAGGTAATAAGTCTAAAACACCACAGCATTCCTTTTTGATTTTGACTGAAGACGTGTTATATACAAACCTGCCCATCAAATCATCAATTTTTCCTGTACTTGTCTTAGGATTTGTGCAGTATTGTATTTATAACATATTTGAAGTAACCAAGTTTTATTGTGTCTACAGAATATTGTACCTGTATTCACAATTTTTTTAAAAATATTTCTGTACATTGTTTAATTGAAATGTACACACAAAGTATTACTAATGTAATTTTCAGAATCTTGAAAATAGTGTATTGTCAATATTACTATAGAGGTGTGGATTGAAAATGTATGATATGATGAATGGATTTATCTCAGTTTATGGCTGGCATATGAACTTCAATCTTTATTAAATATCATTTTGATTTAATTTAGATTTACAATTCATCTAAGATAATGCATTGTATATGGTAATTGATTTACTGATTGTCCAGCACTATTGCACATGAGTATGCTGTATATGAAATGTTTACTTTCCGATATTTCTTGTGACACAAGGAATAAAATAATATGAATCTGCATGTTGTGTGGTTCATTAATGATCTGTCACCTGATTGAAAAATCATTTGGCCGACATAACGCCTCATGTCTTTTCTAAATTTGAAAATTTGAAAAATGAGTTGTAGAACTTCTTTCTACCATAACCTTTTAATATAAAATTATATATATTGTGTACAGCATTTTTTCGCCCCTCATTGACACTTTCGTTAAGAATACATCGTAGGTTGTCTGATTGGCTCATCAATATGCAAATAAGATCACCATGTCTCAGAAAAGTACATTAACCTTTGAACTTTAATGATCCAAAAATAGGAACAAATTCTGAACATCAAAATTAGATTTTCACTCGTATTAGTAAATTGTGACTGAAATACATTCAATGCCAATCATTGTCAAGTAATATCATGACCATACTAAACATTTATGTGTGATGTTTCCATGACTACAGCTGTCACTTTCATTGACAAAATGGCCGACATTTTTCCAAAAGAACTTTTCTTCAAAAATGTTTCTTATGATTTAACACTGCAAGTGTTACCATCTTATTATATAAAGTGAAACTGAACCATCTTGGGCAAGTCATCAAACCAATGTCAGGTATTTTATCTTATGATTTTGATAATAAAAAAATGCCATTTGCAAATATTCAAGTATAAGAAACATTTAATTCAAAATTTAAGGTAAACATTGAGAACTTTATCTATTTACGACAGTCCATATTGTCAAATCCTTATCTACATGAAATTTAAATGATGTCTGTATCAGATTTCCGTCGGTCACTATCACTAACAATTTTAACATTGAATTTGCATCACAATATGAAAACAAGCAGGATCTATTAGAAAATTTAGATCTATTATCCAAACTCAAAATGTATTTTTAAGGGATTGTCTGTAATAATTACCATATATATCCTAGCTGTAATTATAAGCCCACAGGGCTAAGATATTATATATATTTATTTATAATGACTTAATACACACACAAGGAAATAATTGAATCCAACCTGCATGTACATAATGCTGATTATGACAGTGCACTGCGTGACTTCATCTGAAATCTTATCTACTTTCTATAAATATATCAGGAACTTTTCATTTGATATTTTACTACATTACATATCAGATACACATGTGAAAATTATAGCTCTGTACAGGTAAATCTTATTGTTTTGTATGGTAAACAACTTTCATCTCATAAACTCAATGAATTAGCATCGTATTACTGTCAAAAGGTGACAGAAAAAAAACACTAGATGTAGATATAGAAATGCAGTTCGACTGATCACTTAACTGTTTAGAATATTAAACTATGATTGACCCTTTCACCATTACACTCCTAGATCTAAATATATCCTTATTTATAATAATATACAGATATTGACACTTAATTCTCCACACATATAACTGCTGGAAACAGTTATAAACTAAATTATATTTTAAGTCAAGTGTGTCATAGGACCACATTCATATCCCATGATTCATGTAGTTGTAGCTGATGAAAGCTTATAAGGAAAATTTCTATATATCTACTAAGCTACAAGACCATGTCTGCTAATAAGCCCACCCACGTCTATGACTGTTCAGTAACAATACTATTTCAGTCCTTACAACCTTTGATTCGAATTGTATGATACAAATTATATGTAAATTTATAGGATTACAATGGCAAAAAGATAATAATTATGTCATTCATGAAAATAGATGGTTACGTTACATGTTAATACTTTAACACTTTATGTGAGCCATTTTTGTTGTCATGTTGAAAATATTCACCACAATTAGTGCATTACATTTCAAACTATGGTTGTAATTGACAGACAGAAGTGGAAAAAGATCTGATATTGTGAAGCATAAAAACTTGACGTAAACTCACTGACTTTCCATACACAAAATTTAAACTATAACAGTGAAACCTGTAGATGTAAATGACATCAGATTTCTACATCCTAATTTACCCAAATTTTAGATTTCTGAATCCTAACTTACCCAAGTCCTTGATTTCCCAAACAGAGTTGATTCCATTCCGTTTCTTTTACTTAATGTGAACAATTTATGTGTAGTATTGCAAGTGTGATGCAAATTATTATAGATAATCCTCAAAACATGTTTAATACGTAGATGACGTCCGTGTAAGCTGAGGGGGCACTGATGAATGTGAATATTATCAGCCAGAATATTACATCTTTATCTACACTGGTCTGTTAGTAACAGGTGGTGTACCAGGTATTGTAATCAGATGTACCAGGTATGTAACAGGTGTAGCAGGTAATATAACAGGTGTAACAGGTAGTATAACAGGTAATATAACAGGTGTAACAGGTAATATAACAGGTGTAACAGGTAGTATAACAGGTGTAACAGGTAGTATAACAGGTGTAACAGGTAATATAACAGGTGTAACAGGTAGTATAACAGGTGTAACAGGTAATATAACAGGTGTAACAGGTATTATAACAGGTGTAACAGGTATTATAACAGGTGTAACAGGTATTATAACAGGTGTAACAGGTATTATAACAGGTGTAACAGGTAATATAACACGTGTAACAGGTAGTATAACAGGTGTAACAGGTAATATAACAGGTGTAACAGGTAGTATAACAGGTGTAACAGGTAATATAACAGGTAGTATAACAGGTGTAACAGGTAATATAACAGATGTAACAGGTAATATAACAGGTGTAACAGGTAGTATAACAGGTATTATAACAGATGTAACAGGTATTATAACAGGTGTAACAGGTAGTATAACAGGTGTACCAGGTAATATAACAGGTATAACAGGTATAATTATAGGTATTTTAATATCAATCACAACAACATCAGAGTAGGTACTTTAATCTATTTAGCTGATTTGGTCTTGATGAGACCCAGAGAAGGTGATACCAGTAGGCGGTACTAAATAAATATTTCTGCCACGATTTTTCCAACTGCTCAATCACCCTGCATACCCCAGAGTATCCAGCTAACTTACCAATATGAACAGTGTTGGCTCAAATGCCTAAATTCTTCTAGGTATTTTAACATGTTTAAAGGTGTTACAACAGGTGAACTTGTGTTTTAACAGGTGTTACAACAGGTGTACAGATTTTTAACAGGTGTTATAACAAGTCTACTAGTCTTATAACAAGTGATCAGTGTTATAACAGGTGTACATGTTTTACAACAGGAGTACAGGTGTTGTATCACTGCACATGGGAAAATAATAACACCGTACATGATGGAATAATAACACTGTACATGGAATTATAACATTGTACATGGTGGAATAATAACACCGTACATGGTGGAATAATAACAATGTACATGGTGGAATAATAACTCTGTACATGGTGGTGGAATAATAACACCGTACATGGTGGAATAATAACACTGTACATGGTGGAATATTTACATAACACCGTACATGGTGGAATAATAACACCGTACATGGTGGAATAATAACACCGTACATGGTGGAATAATAACACTGTACATAGTGGAATAAATAAATCATTCCTATTAATTCCTAATTAGTTTATAAATTAAGTGTCACTTTTCTTCCGAACATTTTTTATCTTATATTTAGTCAATAACATGAATTGTACATTTTGATATAACAGATCACTGATTTCTAACTAAAGATATGCATAAAAGGCTTAATTAAAAAGGAAAGTTGAAAATTCAAAATGTATATTCCAAAAGTAAACAAGTAATAGATAAAGAATTTAGTCGGAAGACAGAATGAACTAGAGAAGGGACAAAAAAGGAAGTGCGGTAATATCATACACTGGAAAAGATTGTGGAGTGACTTCAGTATTACAATAATAAAGAGCAGAAATTTAATTTAATTACCTTTAACAGTAGTGACAAGCAGCTTTCCATATGCATGTGTAATATTTTTGTAAGAAAATTCTGCATCCTAGATAAACATAAAATCCCTCTGTCGCTGTGTTCACGGTTGTATTAAATGTATCCGAACACGTACAGACTTCTTTATCCACAGCAGTAATAGGTAGATACTGGTTGTAGCTAGTTTCTGTCACATTTAAACACAAATAATTGTACAACAGAAATCTAATCCTTAAACACTATGGTCTCTTCCTGACAGCTGTAAAATCCAGGTCTCTCTGTGTTTTTAGAACACAATGTTGATACCCTGTGTTATAACAGAGATGTTTCTGTATTTTGTTTTAAATGTCCTTGCTCCTGTAGTGTTAGACCTAAACACTGAATCTCATTGTACGTTTTAAGAGTAAATTTTCTCCTTCGTCAAAATCACAAACGTTCTTTGTACATATTATCAGTACAACTGACTTACTGTATAACACACACACACACACACGTCCTAGAGTGTGTTAATGACTATAATATATGATGTGTATAATTGCCGTTCTGTGTCCTATACATCCTTACGTGACACTCAGGCATGTCAACATAGAGGCCCCCCAATCCCATATATACTCTGTCTCAGTCGTCTGAATCACCGGACAATCGTGGGGTTAAGTCTCATCCGTCATTCACTATTCGGATATCCTTTGTGAAAAGTTTCTCCTTTCACTGTTGACGTTTGTAATTTTTTTACTTATTTACAGGTAAATAAGTTACAACTAGGATTGGCGATTATATCACGGGTGTGTGTGTATTTTACAGGTGAACCTTAAGGGTATTTTTAAATCTGAGGTGACTGCACCAGAAGTAAAGTTACCTTGTCGATCAGGTACACCATATCTATTTTATATCATTGGCAGACATTAATGATATACAACACCTGTGGCTATGTCATACCCATACCAGTGAAGTAAACACACCCATCAACATATTAAATAAACAAGGCAAAACATTACTTTTTGTACTCATAGATTCTGTCTAATTTGAAGATTAACACAATCTGCATGTCACGATAATAACAAAATTTTAGTTGATGATTTTTTTCGTGAGAAACATGCATATGATGATGATCGTGTATGTGATATTTTTAAATGACGTGAACGTGTTTGTACCCGAGAAAGGTGACTATTGAACACACCTACAGAACTGTTATTACTGTTAATCATAGACATATCAATTTCACAATCACAATCAAAACAATATTTGTTTATGCCTATTTACTCCCACCCAAAAATTCCATGTTCTTTTTAACTTCATAAGTTTACATTTTATCATTTAAATTCATAAACTAATAAAACTACATTTTAGTCCGGTTTAAGAACATGAAATTTCCATTCCACAAACAGTGGTACTGTAAATATCTGGAAATAAGCTTATACCTTGTGATAAGTCCATTCATATTGCTATCAAAAGTAGTTTTCAGAATCGCTAATTCACTAACTGTCCTGTAATAAGCCAATCCCTTCACTCTGCAGGGTTAGAATTTGTGCCCTGGATTCCCTGAACCTTCTGGACTTAATGTTCTACAGGATAACAATGGTACCTATTACATTATCAAACCATTATGTTTGTCTTCTAATGATCATGCAAATAGCTACAAGGTTTAATTGTAAAGACTGAGTTCTGTTGGGATCATGTTCCACAATTATATTAAGACTTTATAAGTGATGGGGTTTACGTTTAATTAAAGTACAGTCTGACAGGAAAGGAAACATCTAATGATGAAGAGCTAACTTCACATTTACCTCACAAGTACTTAACGGACTCTTGTTTTATTTTTAAACAATTCATTTTTTGTTATCATGGGCGAATATAAAACTATTAATTTCCCGGGGAGATTTATTTTCAATGATTTCATGCGTAATTCCTGATCCAGGAATAATGATATGTCCACAGACTGTCAATCTGGGTATTGATAAAGTAGATTTATAGAGCTAAATATAACGAAGATAACAAGTATCCACGAAATAGATATTTAAAAAAAAAAATAAATAAATAAAAAGAGAGCCCAACAAAATTATGCAATATACTGTTAACCTACATTTATTAGTAGTAATCTTATTTCAGCTTTTTTTTTTGCTTTTTTTTGAGCAGGACAAAATGGTCTGGTAAAGAACCTGTACATTAAGCACAGCATAATCATACAACAGTTTCTTTAAAACACCCTTTTCAACAAATTTGGGAAAGGGTATTTTTATCTCATTTAGGGAAAAACTGATCATTTGGAAAGGAAATTTTAAGGCCGGAACAATCTTGGGAATTAAACCATATTATGAAATAAATCCTATTGGGAGTGAGCACAGGCACTCGAGGCCAGGATATTATTTTTTAAACGTTGATTTTTGTTTTAGCACTCATGACTGACGTTATTTAAACGAAATATCAGCAGAATTCAAGTTTATGTGCCGGTTGACAAATCCGAGGTCCACGGTCATTAAAAATACACCGTGGACCTCGGATTTGTCAACCGGCACATAAACTTGAATTCTGCTGATATTTCGTTTAAATAACGTCAGTCATGAGTGCTAAAACAAAAATCAACGTTTAAAAAATAATATCCTGGCCTCGAGTGCCTGTGGGAGTGAGGCCCATATTTGGTCCTACCACTAGTAACAGCCTCATCTGTCTCAATGGTCCTTGAGCCCTCAGCAAAAGCTCTCCTTTATGTAGTTAAAGATATATTACAACAATAATGGTAGATATGTGTCCAAATTTTAAAAATGTGCTAATTCACCAAAAAATGATAATGCATTGAAATTATATTAAGCCAAATTCAGCATGTCATTTACAGTATGCAATAACATCATTTTCTACAGGTGACAAAGAATATGTGACTGCATACCCTGCCAATAACCTGAATGATGAATTTGTACAGTCTGCTAAACCATTATAATGGGCATGATTATACTGATAAAATACCATCAATTTAAGCAATCCTTTAACAAGTTATACTTCTGGAACTGTTTCTTGGATATGAATTATCTCCCCTTGACTGTAAAAAAAAGCCTTGACATTCATATTTTCTGAATGACAGAGGTATGACTGTTTATATTTACTGAGCAGTACAAACAAAATATGACCATATAAATAACACAAACATATATAATGCTGCTTGGTAAATGATAAAACAACACTTTCAATTATGCCAAAAACTGATTTCTAGTTCCCTTCAAAATGAACAGGTTTTTTATCACATTACTAGGATGTGTCATGTCAACTGGGTCCAAATTAATGGATTTATCTAGATTGATAACATTACATCGTTGTAATTAAGTCTTTACAATACGGATACTACAACTGTATAAATTTGTCAAGATCTCCTGAGCTAACCTTGATTCAGAGATCAATATCATTAAACAATTATCAGCTGTATTCAGGAGTGCAACTGACCTAAATAATTAGTTCAGTTAAGACAGCAACTACACAATGGTACAAATGCATTTGATATTACAATAAAGGAGATCAATTATTAAGAAATATTCTGATTTAATATAAATATAAACTTTATTTATCTTACAACAATTGCAAAACAGGGAAAACCTACGTGGTCGGACAGGTGACCCCTTACCTTTTCACATCCGTTCCGGGAATCAAACCCCGGTCGGCTAGGTGAAAGGCGAGTGTATTACCACTGCGCCACCCGACCACCCTGATTTCTTATTTCTACGGCTGTCATACACAGAACATGTGCAATATTGGTTTTGTTCTGACAGAACTAATGATGCTCTACTGGTGTAAAATTTTCTTTAAATGTTTTGATTAATACAAATCTTGTTCTATCTGATTGCATGAGACATAAATTCAAGTTTAACAACATTTAAGTCCTGTTTTGATACATATCTAGTTCAAGAGAAGAAACAACAAGTTTATTTTCATAACAACAGCCATCTTGAAAGAAGCATCAGAAATTTTTCTCAAATTTAATGAATTTTATATAAGACTGTGATCCATTTTTACAGCCTTGTCACCATAAACCTTTCTGTTTCTCTTAAGCAGAAGCAGATAGGAAGCAGAAGTTCTTGAAAGGATTTAATCCTCATAAAAAATAATTAAAAAGAAAAAAAAAAATGAAATATTGTTTTACTTAGGGTTAGGGTAACACACAAATTTCAGGAATATAAAATTCCCATTGAGCTTTATCTTCAGAAGTCACCAGATTTAATTTCTCCAAGGATTAGAAAAAAAACATTTTTTCAACTTGGGCAGTTGAATAATTCTGTTTACTGACAGTTTCACTGTACATCATCCAATCAAATAATAAACAGCCTGGCAGGTAAATAGCCCATCTATTAAGTAGTGAGGTCCTTGGTTCGAATCCCAGCAGAAGCAATCAAAGTAATGGAGACCCATGTTACAAAAAAACAAATATATAGTATTTCATTGTCTTGCATCAAGCAGATTGTGACTTTATGAAAGAATCTTTGTTATAAAATTAAGCTGAAGTACTCAATATTTCTTCTGAGTTCATCATGAGCACAACAATTAAATTTAAAATAAACAACAGGAAAGACAATTTAGATAAAAACATCTTGTGTATTAATATTCCTAACAGAAATATCTCCAGGCAGCTCCAGTTATGATCACAAAAGTGATATATCGGTCATCCTATTTATAGATATAAACAAGAAAAGAAGAGTTCTGATTGATTCAAAACAACAATGCATCATATAATGATGTCACCGTCACCATATCACGTCAGCCATGAAAGAATAGCCTAAGGAGAGAGTAGATACACTACCCAGCCGTGATACTAACGTCGTTCACAGGGATATCAATCATAGAAAATAATGTCTTCTAATCAACAATCAGGCTTTTATCTTAATAGTGAGACAAAAGCTTTTATGTTAACACAGTCCACTATCAAGAAATTAACATCAAGCAGCATGTTGTGTTTCATGTATATGTGTGTATCTAAGACATGAAAAAAAGACATTTATCTGTAACCTCAAACCAAGAATTTAAATGAAATGTAAATACAGGTTCTATTTTTGGTACACAATAACAAAAAGTGAAAATTTACCATCTGACTGGAATATATAACAAAGGACAAAGGGGGTATACATCTTTACATAATGTGAACATAAACATTAATACTACTGGTCCCAATGCCAAAACTCACATAAAAAAACAAACTATTACATAATTAAAGGCCCATAACTCCTTATGATGACGATCGTATGATCCAATTTCAGAACGTTCTGAATATTGTAAAAGGTTACATTAACATGTCTATACATGGACAAAGCTAGTACAGCACATTACTATTGTTACTGCAACTCTACACCAACATCCACAAAAACTCTCATATGTTAAATTTGGCAGGTAATGTATGGTTAATTACATAAGGAACATGTTCCAAACAGATGATCAGGTTACAGGTGAGACAGGCAAAAGACACTGATTTTGATGGCTGAGATTTTTTCATTTCGTAATATTTATTTTCTATACATTATACAACATCATCATGGTTTCAAAACAAGCTGTAATTCTGCTTCAGGGCAAATTATGGGTCACATCAAAGAACATATGTGTTGTATATTAAAGGGAATGATATTTGGGAAGTACAAAACGGCGCAGCACATAGGACCAGGCAAGGGTAGCTTGCATAGTAGGAGTAGGATTTTAAAGAATTTGCTCTGTTTCCCCATTGGTCCCTGCCCCTCCCATCCCAGGGGGCCAAGACCTTCTGTTTATACAAAATTGATTCTCCTAAATCTAGCAATGCTTCCGACCAAATTAGATCAAAATCCAATGATTCCTAGAGGAGAAGTAGGATTTTAAAATTTCCTGTTTCAGGCACCTATTCCTCAGCCGTTTGGAGATTGAGACAAATCATTTGTAAGAAATTTGTTCCCTCTTTCTCCAAGGATACTTCTGACTAAATCTGGTCAAAATCCTCAAAGTCTTCTATAAATACATGTAGAAGGAAGTTTTAGGAGAAAAGGTTCGTACGGAGGATGGACACTTCGTGCAGTAAGGCATAACTTCACCACTTTGCATAGAGCTGAGGCACTTAAACTACAGATAACTCCTGGTCAAGAACATACATTTAACAATTATGCAGCATATGTACTGAACAATTTTCCAATGTCCATCTCTGTGATTTACCTGTACTGTTACATTAACAGATTAACTGTTATTCCTGGGGTCGCTGACCACAGCAAAAGGATGGTGACAAACAAGGCTATCATATGTCACTTTTCTAGTATTTATTTGCACAATTAGCAAACATGAGTACCACCGACCTAGGAGATGTCATAAACACTTGTTTGGACAAATTTTATATATTTCTGTGAAAGTTTTACATATTGTGTCTGTAAATGATTATAATTTCATTTGAATGCTTAAAATTGTTTACACTTTTTTTTATAATTTTATAAAGCAAGTAAAATGATCATTGTGTACTGATAGAATCAACATACCTTTGACAGGTACCAGAAATATAGAATCTACCTGATTCTGAAGTGAATATTATCTGTATCTCAGAACTATTGGGACTTCAGTTACCTGGGATTGATCTTTATAATCACTCTTCATTTTGTGACTTCGTAAACACATCTGTCTCTTTACAAATTTCAATAATATGACCGATAGTTTCTAAACAGCTTATCAACCAATGCATACCAATATGTACTTCTAATATCAAAACCGTATTCTTGTCTGTTATGTTGGCATTTTCTAGCAGACCCTAACAGTAAGTAGAGAATGAATGATAGTGTCTTCAGTGATAACAAACATATTTCACAAGTGTGTCTTTCCCGAGAGCACAGCACCAGTGAAAGATACAAAAAATATTAAACACACAAATGAAATATTTTTGTTATTACTGATGACACTAATAAATATTCTATTTATTACATTTTCATTAGCAAAAATAGCCAAATTACTGGCATATTTAGGGCAGAGATAAAAGGTCGAAGCTGATTAAGCTTTTCCTGGACACTACTCGTTCATCATAACTTCACAGTACATGTCAATGTAATTTTTTCATATTCACTGTTAATAATGTCACTAACAGACAAAATCTGCTGAGAGAGTTTAACCTGTGACAAGTTACTACACAGCTGAAAATATGGCGGCAACCTTAAGCTGTCGCTGTTGATGATAATGAATACTCTTGAAAGGCTAGCACTGCTTTTAAGACGTTCGGTTGGGGTTTCGGTTTAATTTCTAATAAGGTAATACCAGGTATGTGTTGCCATGTTTGCTGTCTTCCATGAAAATGAAAGTTTACCATGGAATTAAAGATTATGTTACTAGTAAACAATCTCTTAAGGTTTCTGGTTTTGTGTTTCTTGTACCGGGCTTTATGATTCGTCAATTTTCTAAATTGATTTGTGTTCTCTCTTTTCATTGGTGTAAGTCTATGAAAGTGCTAGAGAAAAATAACAAGTTATTTTTCAATAGTGAAAAATAACACTTTTATAAATGAGATATTTCTCTATACTTCCCAAACAAGAATGTAATAAAATTGTTTTCTAGAAAGTAAACATGTAAAACCATTTCTATCTATAAAGAAATTTTATCAGCACAATGTCATATTTTTCCAAGAGAGTTATAACAGCATATTTCATTATATTCCATATCCTGTGTAAATTTGGAAGAAAAGTACATTCATTCCATAATGGTTTGCTTTATACAGATGTATCAACATAACTTATAAGCTATTTGTAAAATTTTAAACTGTTAAAGTAAAAGATGTAGAATATGTGAAACATATGCATAAATTTTGGTATTTGTGAAACAACCATCGTCACATTTTGTACTTTAGTATCAGACCAGCAGTTCATACTAAATTCAATTGAGTTTGTTTATCCAAATGACAAATTTCAACACTTACACTTGCAAATTTTTTTACGAGAAATGCTTTTGTCACTTTGATCGCATCTGTACCAATCAACATGTGCGCATGCTGATATCTTTCCACTCATGCGTTACATTACACCTGCCAAGTAAAGCGCGGCAACCGATCACTACACGCTGCACCATCAACAAGACAGCAAAACTATTTACTATTCTGTTGGTTGCTTTATCCTCTGCATAACATGATATGCAAAACTGTATTTGTCTATCAACATCATCATAGTTACTGTTAGTGATTTCTTAAAAAAATTTACTTTTCACAACTCCATTCTTTCAGCTTTTCACCTCTGTATTTACACATATCACAAAAATTGATCTAAACAGTTTAAATTATCAAAAGAAAATCCGTTAAAGGTTTTTAAAAAATGGAATTAAACAGGTGTTTTGACTGTTCCATGACTACATATGTATTAATGGCTGACTTTCAAGAATCAGTGTACCATGTGTAGTGATATTACATGCAATTCCATCAGCCTCATTATTGCCACAAAATATGCATACAAATCACAGCAACTGTAGCATCATATTAGTGGAAAAAAATATATGATAAAAGCTCATGTCATATGTTCTTTCTAATGTACACAGAATGGCAAAAGAATTTTTAAAGAAAGAGTCAATATAGTATACTGAAGTGTTGTCACAGGTTTTCGAGTTTGTCTAGATACGGAGGTGATTATGGTTGTCTTCTAAAACCCAGACCTGGGATCTTGGCACCTAATGTTTGATCTTTATTTGTTCTTTAAAAAATGTATCTTTTCCCTTCTTTTTACTTCTTTTCTCTATTTTCGCTCTTAGTAATACAAAATTTGAACACTCCTTTGCAGAAATAGCAATGATAATATTTAACTGCCAAATTAAAGATGGTCACCTTTCAATAATTTTTTTCTCTGATCAGTCCCAAAATCAAACCTTCACAACTAGGGACCAAGAGGAACATGCATATGAAATCTGAGTGAGATCCATCCACTATTTCTCACGAAATAGCAATATCAAAAATTGTTTAAGGATGGCCAAACAGACTGATGATGGTGAGCTAAAAAGTACCAGCTGAGGTCTTAGTGCATGGTATTCATGTTATCAACATCAGTGATATTTCAGTAATAGAGATAATTATACTTGGACTATCTTAAAGTAAACAAAATTTCTTATAACATTTTCTTTCTTGGGTAACTTTCAAATCACAACAAGTTTGTGATCATAAACACATTTTCTACCACAACAGGAAGAATCTAATTCATTATTACAACTGTTGCTTAGACAAAACATTTAAACAATGTTTGGATTAAAATATAAACATGTTTTGATTGGCTAACACACCAAGCTTTGACCCGAGGACTAGCTGTTTTAAATAACGCAGTCCAAAGTCATATGTAGATTATTCATACATCATCAAGGACAATGCTTATGAACAGACAATGAACACTGTTACTATTTATATACAATTCTGTTTGTAGGTCTGATATGTGGTGACACATTTAACACAAATATCAACAACGCTGACAAACAATGAAAACGTCTATATATGAGTGAACTTTGAATGAATGGATGGCAGTAGTTAAGCGAGTCTTTTAGTAAATTTGGAAAAATTAAATAAAGAAATATTTTAAACAGCAGCCATCTGCTGTGCAACCTAAATCTATTATACTATATCATATCTTATACTATATAAACTTTGTTAACCATCATCATCACCTGTATATATTATACTATATAAACTTTGTTAACCATCATCATCGCCTCTATATATTGTACTATATAAACTTTGTTTACCATCATCACCTCTATATATTATACTATATAAACTTTGTTAACCATCATCATCACCTTTATATATTATACTATATAAACTTTGTTGACCATCATCATCACCTTTATATATTATACTATATAAACTTTGTTGACCATCATCATCACCTCTATATATTATACTATATAAACTTTGTTAACCATCATCATCACCTCTATATATTATACTATATAAACGTTGTAAACCATCATCGTCGCCTCTATATATTATACTATATAAACTTTGTTCATCATCCTCACAACAGCTACTTTTTGCAAATTTGCAAAAGAAAATGGCATGTTTACACTATACAACTTTTGCTATACCTTGTATGCAGTCAATTAAAAGTTGAAATTTTGGACAGAACAAAATACACTATTAACAAAAAAATTGTGGTTTTTAAACGTAACTTTCCATTGGAATAGAAGTTCTTTATAACATAACCAGAAGAAAATTTTATTGTGACATTCTGAAGGCAACACGGTCACGTTTATCAGACAAATGACCAGTGTTGAGCGTACCACAACACATTGTTACCATCTGTGTATGTTGTAGTCTGTAATCTGTTTACCATCTCATCACACTATTTTGGACCTTAGAATACAAAGGATTATGTTACAGCTAAAAAAGTTGGTTAATGCCTTACCACCTTGTAAATAACGTACGTAAGTGCTAGTAAGCTCTGCATTTGTCATTGCCTGATGAAGGTGACTGTGTAGTCACCGAAACGTCACACTCTAATCTTCTACTGGTTGTGTTACAAGAACTTCTATTCTATTTACATTAACAAAATGAAGGAAATGTTCCAGAACTTACCAATGCTAGAAGGTGTGTTAGGGCGGTGTAGGTGAGATTCTGCCCTTCAGATGTTGAATGTTTATTGTTCATACCATATGCAACCGCTGCCGCATTGCATTTTTTACATAAGGGCTTGTGTTCCACAATATGCTGGTGATTTTTCTGAGCATAGACTGTTGTCCTGTTGACCTCACTTTCACACAAACCACACATCTTATATCCTCTCCACTTTGGAAAGCGCCCAAATGTGAAGCCCTCCTTAATATGATCTCCAGTTGTCTTATGCAGGTTACAGCGATATTGCTTGTCAATGTTCATCTCTTTCGAGATACTGACGTTCAATTCAGGAAAATTTACACCTCTTGTGGATACTCGTTTTTTAAACTGTTGCTTCCTTACTTTTGGGACCATTGTTTTTACCATAGGGGACTCATGTTGAGCCTCAATCCCTCGCTCATCTGAGGGATGGTAACTTTGCTTACCAAGACAACCTCCCATGGTCACCACATTCACAGCAGTCAAACAACAGCTTATATTCAAGTCCAAGGATCACCAATAACTCACTAGAAAATATCCATATTATTCTGAACTCAAATTCAAATTTTCAAAAATTTAAAGAAACAAAACATCATAATCTCACCTAGCTACAGTGCTGAGTGTTGTGTCCATCCACAGACGGTTTTACACAGATATTGCTGGTGGATTAATACAAACTTTGAGATATCAGAAATCTATGTGTACCACATGCACTGATTAAGACATATCCCACATATCACTGTACAACCCAGACCATTAAAATGTTGCCAAAAATAAAAATTGTCACAAATAGATAGTGTTGATACAGAAACCCATTTATAAACCAATATCCTGGTCAGGCTCTGTTTGTCAGTGAATAATACCTGTTATTCTTCCTCACTAAGTCAAAATTCAGGACAGTTTAGAAATTGGATTCAAACTGAGCAATCATACGCCATTGTGTTGTAGATCATCTGTGAACGTAATACCTTGGTAAAAACAGATGATTATTGTGTCCGTAGCAAATTAACACAGCTACCCCAGATTAAGTAAAATCCCAGACATCAGTATCCATCAGCCTTCCTATCTGTTGATTCCGGGGATGACTCTGTCGCTTAATTAGGCGGGTAGCATGTACACATCTACCTGTACCTGATAAATACCTGGTTCATTACAGGTAAGTCCTACAGGTAAGGTAGCTCACTTGGTGACCCAAAAAGCCAAAGAAAACGACGGAAATTGAAAACCAGCTAGGAAACTCAGAAGTGAGAGCAGGATTAATAAATATTTGTACAGACATCAAACGCGACTGGTGAGTTTACAGCTTGTTACCATGGAAACAGATTAATGACAGTGGAGATACTCATTATTGGTGTACATGATAGATACCGTTGAATAACACTTATAAATAGCACAGCAATGAAGTATTCTCAATAATTCCATATGTATCAACGTGTAGGAATCATATGGTGTTATTTTTTTGCCTTGATCAATGATAAGTATAATACATCATTAACATCAAGGACTCAAACTGAATAGGAGGTACCTCTCAACTCAAGGTAAGCTAAACACATGTAATTAGGAAGGATGTTTGGAAACAGGAAAGGGCATTGGTCAAAGTAAGGGAAGGGCAAGAAAGGGTGGGGCTGTAATAGGAAGCAGGGCAGTAAAGGGCAAGGCAGTGTGGGGCAAAGCAGAGAGGGCATTGGTCAAGGTAAGGGCAGGGCAGGAAAGGGAAGGGCATTGGTCATGGTAAGGGCAAGGCAATGTGGGGCAAAGCAGAGAGGGCATTGGTCAAGGTAAGGACAGGAAAGGGAAGGGCATTGATCATGGTAAGGGCAAGGTAGTGTGGAGAAAAGCAGAGAGGGCATTGGTCAAGGTAAGGGCAAGGCAGTGTGGGGCAAAGCAGAGAGGGCATTGGTCAAGGTAAGGGCAGAGTGGGACAGGAAAGGGCATCGGTCATGGTAAGGGCAAGGCTGGGAAGAAAAGAGCAAGGCATGGAAGGTCATGGGAGGTAAGGAAATGGCAGGCTGGGGCTGTAATGGGAGAAGGGAAGGGCACGGCAGTGTGGGGCAAGACAGGAAAGGGCATTGGTCAAGGTAACGGCAGGGCAAGCCAAGGTGGGGCTGACATAAGGAATCAATAAATAAGATACTAAATGTGATGTTTGCTTATTGAAAGTGTATATATGAAGAAAAAATCAAGCAAAGCTAGCTTACATTTTTCTGTCAAGCTACTTAAAGTTACCTGGTATATCATTCATGTATCACTGATTTGAAGGTAAAGTATATACATGTATATAATTTTTGCATATTATCAGGAATGAATCTAAAGGACAGGCATGAAAGTGTAGCTTCTTAATAATCATTTTAATTAGTTATTAACATCTAGTTAAAACAACATAATTTAATTATAAGTTAAAACATATGATGCTTGCCTGCATGGAAAGCTTTGTCGTTTACCATGAACATAAATGCCAAAGCATTAGATACTTCATTGCTCAATCTACTTTCGGAAAAACTCAGAAATGTTTCACGTATGTGTAAAAGTAACATATAATGTACACATGTACATATGCTTGAAATGTTGTGATTGGAGTCAATTCAATTTTCACAATAATCAATAAATGAATACACATGTATATATTGATTCAATGGTCCATTAATGAAGTAGTTTTAGAGTTTAAATGTGAAATAATTTGAGTTGTATTACCCCTATTTGGTTTTGCCATGAATAATCTCAGACGATAAAAACATAGGGACAATGTAGATTTCTATATAAGTTATCATTCCGTTCAATATCTACTCTGAAAAAAGTGTCAAAGTCTTTCCTTGCAATCATATTTTTTCAACCCATGATCAGACGATTTGTGGTGACATATTTTTCATTTCATGATAAAATTTAAATAAGAAGAAGTGAGACTGTAATGATATATTGTATGATAATTGTTTCCTTATTAAAGCTCAGCAAAATGCATCAAGAAAATACCCACATGGCAACATAATCATAATGCAAACACATATTCCATAAAACCAGGGCAACATATGAACAAAAGAAACATTTATGCAGTGATTCCTGAAAAAGCACAAGGAAAATAAGACCAGGTGTTCTGAAAGAGTAAGTGTCTTCTGCTTCATCGCCGACACCCGACACGTAAACCTTGTTCAATCCAAGTAAGTAATGTCACGTTCTCAAATGACAACAAGGTATATAACAACCGAACCAACAGGCAAACAAATTATGAGCATCAAATTTGTCCAGCTTCATGTCTTACAAAGAAATAGAATATTTCTCAATGAGATCACTATAATGACCATTACCGGGGTACTAACAAATCCTTGGGATGCAGAATTCTGAATGATTGTCTTGTGGTCAATTTTTCGTTGGTTCAAATTCATGACAAATTGAAGCAAGAAAAAACATAAAATGAGGGTAGGTAATCTAAAAAATGAAAAATGGTATAATATAGCTACCTAGGTAAGAGACAGCTTTATTAGATTTATTATAGCAGGCTTTATTGCTGTTTATTTAACCCCTCCTATTATGAAATTATTCAACCTCTTCTTTTATGAAATTATTTTTACCAGTCCTTTTATGAAATTATTTTTAACCAACGTTTTATGAAATTGTTTTATCCGTCCTATTTTGAAATGATTTTTAACCCTTTTTTATGAAATTATTTCATCCCTCCTTTTATGGAAGTTATTTAACCCCTCCTTTTATGAAATTCTTTTCCCTTCCTTTATAAAATTATTTCACCCCCTCCCCCCATTTTATGACATTATCTTACCCCTCCTTTTATGAAATTATTTTGACCCTCCTTATATGAAATTATTTTACCTCTCCTTTTTATGAAACTCAGCTTATTTCGACCAAGACTCTGAACATTATGATATTGTACATCAATCGTATTTAGGCCAAATTGTGAAAGAGCAGTGAAAAGCATACTTGTACCAAACATCTCTTTTAATCATTAAGCCTAAATATTTGATATGAATTTCTATTGATTTATCAACAGGTATGAGCAAGTGAAGAAACCAGTTTCCTGAGTAAGACAATATCTCATACACGAAATCCTTTTTTCTTTTGGTATTAAAGAAATCATGCTATTACCAACATAAAGTTTTCTCATCATTTATAAAAACACTTTCAGACAAGAAAGATGAAAAAAATTGTTCTAAGATCCCTGAAATTTCTTTCTGTATGCAGTTAAACATCTTATAGACAGCAGCAAAACATCCCCTGACAGAAAAATACACACTACCAAATCCAAACAGTATCCAAGTTTAAACTCTCACCCAATACACCTTAGTAAACTTCTTGTTGCTTACAAATAGACAAATTTACAAATACCGTATGAAGTTTATCTAAATTGAACCCAAGGATACCTTTTATGAATTTAATGTTTTTTCTAGCATTTATACAAATTGTAATCTAGATCAACACTATATATGTCAAAGCAAGGTATCAGCTGAAAGGTCCTGGCCTCAACATCAATCACAGAAATTATAGCCATGATAACAGACAAAACTAGTAAGAATACTTTTAGCCGTGAAATTAAAAATTTGAAGTATGTAATTCAAAATGTTGTTTACTTAAAGCTGAAATATATTTTATCTGATGACCCTAATAGATCTGTGCTAAAAATAGCACTATACAATCATTTGCTTGTAAGTGGTGAGAAGTTTCAGTGAAGGGTGTTTAATCTTTAGGGTATTTTTTGTATAGTGTTGGTAGTTGACACCTTAAATGATATAAATTCTATAAATCATATACAGGTACTTATCTATGTAAGTAAACCTTATCTAGTCAATACTGCAGAGCCTGTGTGAACTGTGTCATCATTCTTTCAGATTTATTGTAACCCATTGATATACATGTCTGGATTAATATCATGATAAAAATCAATGATCACATGATCACCTAATAAACATGGAGGTCTATAAATAGCTTTTGTATGTACTTTTATCATAATCAATATCTGAACTATGATGAAGAGTCTGTGAGATTTACCAACATCAATAATAAGAGGCCCAATGGGCCTGCATTGTACACAAGGTATTAAATATATTTCACAAATACACAAGTCATTTACATTTAACTTATGTCTACCAGTGTATCATTGAAACAAGCATGCTTACACTTCAAGGTGAAGCCTAAACACAAGCTAGATGGATCTTGTATAACTTCAGTCATTACAAATTATGAGCAGGTACTCTGAAGCCATTTGAGCAATTCTATAATTTGACTACTGTGACATTGAATAGGGGTCAAGGTCACTTCTTTTCATACATTCTGACTTATTCATCTTGGAAACATACTAAGCATATATCATGGTTCTGAAGAAGTTGTTTTAATTCTTTTGACTTTCAATGTTGCTCAGTCATTTCTTTTCGGGCATGTCATCAGGCTTCATCTCAGCAAACCTAACAGTCATATATCAAGATTTTGGGCCTTTTGATCAATCAGAATAAATTGCTTTAAAGTTTTGACATTTTTGACCCTTGTTACCTTGAATATGTAACAACGTCATTCTTTTTTGCTGTTTATCTGGCCTCATCTAAAACAGTTTCTATCCAAATATCATGATTCCATGGTTTTAACATATTAGACCCCTTTGACCTTGAATATTGGTCAAGGTGATTTCTTTTTCAAATATTTTGTTGGGCTTCATTTCCAAAATTGAATGCAGCCAAGAATCATGATTCTGGGCTTTCGATAATTGAGAAGTCGTGTGAGCGTTTTAGCAAATTTTATCCCTGTGAACATAGGTTTAAGTAATTTCTTTTCACAAACTTTGTAAGATTATTATTGAAAATAAGACATTTAAAGTGAAAAGCTGATGCCTTACAGATGCCTGACATATGGCCAACACATCACAAATCTTACATGTATATTAAAATTCACTCTTTCATCATTTAAATCAAACAGGTGAGAGAGAGATCTGGCTTACCTGTACAGAAGAGATTATTCCATTTGGGACCTTCCCTGATGGAGGGAATCCTTCTGCTTTTCCGTTGAACATTCTCAGTGTAGCTTGTATTTAACATCCATCGGCTTCATACTCATTTTCCTGAAATTTAAAAAAAAAAAAAAAAAAACATAAAAAAAATTCAGTTTGTTAAGCACTCCATATAATGAGTGCAAGAACAAAATGCATCATCTTTTATAACTAATCAGCTTTACTACTTATAACTCTCCCACATCAAATCACAGGAAGATTGATGAATTAAAGAGAAAATTATCCTTTCTATCATCTCTTACCATGCTACGTGTTTGATAGCCAGAAAACCTAAGATAAAAATCAGTAGCAAATTCCAGTAACATTAACAGGTTACAAAGTACAAACCATTAAAATCCCATCACAAACACATATCACATAAACACTCATAACATCATACAAAAAGTTCTAACATATATTTAGTGTATGGAAGTTTTTAGGTGCAAACAAGCTTTTTACTTATTACCCTTGTCTGTCCAATGCCGCTGCAGCTGCAGAATCATAAATATTTAATTACCAAATAAGGAAAATCAAGCAATTAATCAATTACCTGTACTAATCATTTGTTGGATATAGATTATTGTTGGTTAGATTGCTGGCCAAGGGTTTATCATCCTGTGAACAGCCAGGGCTATTTTAAGATGGCCAGCCGAGACTTCTTAGACCTGGTGAGTACACTTCACTTAGTAACATATAAGAGGTTCATCACATTACCATCCAGAACAATACGAGGAAATTTGGTGCTTTGCCCAAGAACACAATCTCAACAACACAGACTGAGCTGTCCCTTATCTTCCTAAGAAACACACAGAGGAGGAAGCATCATACCACGCAACTCTGATATTCTCATCAGATTGTGCATGACAATGTTCTACTAATTGAGCTGTTTCTGCTCTCAATATAGCACATGAAATATATGTATAATAGTTAGAGATTAAAAACAATTAGTGCAGCAGAAGATTTGCCAACAGATTTTTTAACAGTGGGAATAATTTAAGTCCGTCTATCATCTCATTTCATTATAACAAGTTATCACAGCTGTTTTATTACCAAACTTCTAATTATACAATTTATTATAGTAAGTAAAATCTATATTTATCAAATAATAATGCAGGGTTGGAAGAGGGGAGGAATTTATTGCAGAATAATTAAATTGAATTGGTTTGTATGCTTTTCTACCAAAAATTGATATTTTGCCAGAAATTGGATTGTTGTTCTTAATTTTCTGTATGTTTGTATCTGTGCTTTACATGAATTTATTCAATTTTCCAGTACAGTTTAATTTAAAGTTGATTTAGATTTTCCACTTTTTTGAAATTACAGAAATTCCAGACAAGTAAACAGAAGTTTAAAATAAGTTTAAATATACACTCATATATCAACAGTAAATAAAAGCTGAAGTCATCATGGTTCAATAAACACCAGTTCAGGTAAATTTATTTACAATTAAATATTGTAAATCTAACCTACAGTAATGGTATTTAATTTCACATACCTGTAACCTCTTGTGTATAATGTGGATACACCTCTGCCTGACAAACATTTCTAGGTAGATGATCTTAACCTTAGCATCACTGTAATGACCTGGTACCAGGACTGACTGATAGACCCAGTGTATGGTAGAGAATCAGTACAGTATACAATGATGATAATTATACAACTGTCTCTGAAGAATTCACAAAAGACAAACACTGATATTTCATTTTTAGGGGCAGGGGAGGGGTGGGGCTGTTTTTATCTATCCTGCATTAAGCACTTATTTGGTAATAAGTCTACCAAAATATATTTAACAGTTATGTAGAAAAGCAAAATAAACATCATCTTAGCAAAATATTGTTCTAATATGACCTAGATTTATTCTCCAAGTATTATTCTCCTTCATCTTGGTTTTTAAGTTCCAGTACCAGTCTTATACCTGGACATGTAAACAGCTGTATATTTTTGTTCATGTTTATCTATTTTGAACTTGACAAGTCACAATCAGTTTTAATAATATTAGAATTATTTATCAAGTTAAATAGAAGAAAACACTGTTACACAGTCACAAATTTATTATCATTTTACTAACTGAACATGACATGGAAAAGAAGATTAAACATTCCTGACCTTCCTTTTTTGTAATATAATGTAGCTACTTAGCTATCTCTTCTCTGTACCATGAAATGATTAATACTAAGTAAATATTTCTTATCTGTTAATAACCAGTTTCATATTACATTTTATAAATTGTATATTACATTTTTTTTCTAATAAAGTGATATTGGTAGATGGAAAAATCTTATTTTTACTGAGAAAATTTTTTGACCAAATGACAGATAGCCAAAATCATTAATCAATGAAGTTTGCTTATAAACTGTTCCTTGTCACCTTCATGTGTTTGAACATGTTCTGATGTAGAAGTTGAGAGTACAGGTTGCCTTACTAGTCTTGGCTTGTGGGAATTTCACTTTAGTCAAAAGTTCAGAGTGTCCTGCTGGAGACAGAGGGGTTGCTAGTTACAACCCCACTGATGGCAGTGGGTTTTACATTACTTCTTCTCATTACAGATTTTGCACTGTGACCAGGATTTGAACCGGAGCCTCCAGCGTGATAACTGAGTGGCTCCACCAACTGAACCAATAAAGCATGCTCTGTCAGCTGAGTGATAATACTGACACGATATACAAGCTGCACTGAAACTTTTTTAACCATTATATGTTATTTTAGCAAAGTAATTTCATAAAGTAATTTAGTTTGAAATACAAATGTATAGCTAGAAATGTGCATGTACACTGTTCCTAGGTTGTGATAAGGTAGGCGATCAGATGTTGGTTTACACGTGGTCAGCATTCAGATAGGGCCATGTGAATTGTGTGTAGTCGGTGTGGCAGTGCTCATCTGTCTGCTGGTGCCTTATGTAACTTATGTGACACTTGTCTGTACCATCATATCTAATATCTAGCTAAATATGGTCTACCCATCTGACCTCTTTCTGTTATTAAGTATGAGAGAAAGCTCTATAATTGTCACTCCTCATCCAAACCCTGTATGTATACACTTATTAAACTACACTGATACAAGGAAACTAGATAGAACTTTATTACTACAAACACAAACCACCACAGAAGTGTTTCCAATTATATTTTACACAAGTCTTTTATTTGATATTTCATCAATTGCTTGGAATTGTATTCATTCATACTTTTTTTCAACTTTGACCTCTGATAAGTGTTGCACAGTTTACTTGAATCTAAATTATTAAAGGAACATCAAGGTACAAACATTGCTTTTTTGTTTTGATTGTATGTGTCTTACAGTTATGTTTAAAGTGCCAGGGTAGTAGGCTGGGTAGTGAAAGTAGGAGGCTGGCCTGCCGTGTACGTGTAGTCGTGTACGGAACATTATTACGGAACTGGATTGGTGTAGGCAGCCAAATGATCAAAGTCAAATTGGCCGGCGACCGGCTCTTATGGAAAACCCTGAGTACTATCCCGATATTCAAAGTCCACCTATTTGGGTTGGGGAAATCTCTCTCAAATGTAGCACTGATAATGTTACATAACAGTTTTGAAAACAAGGCAGTTAATTTTTTAAACACCATTACATGATGTTTTCAGATATGACAGTGACAATAGTAACACAGTAAGTAAAATCCTGTTTTTCAGCACCACATTTTTTATGGGTGTAGCATGTATTAATTGATAACTCCAACTCAATGCAAATTACAAAATCAGTGATATCAATCACCAATATTGTTTCGAACGATTCAGGCAGAAAATTAAATCCATTTTTGTTTACTGGCACAATGCTTTGTACGCATGAATTATCATAAATGACGCCAAAATTGACCTATCCAGACTGTTGATCAAGATATAAGGATTTCCCTTTTATAATTACTACTTAACGTCTTTATGTGCATATTTCAGATAAAACCAGTTGTTATTCTTCATAAGATGATACACTAGATATTTAAATGCAATAATAAAAAAAAACGTGAAAGAAGTCGTTTTACTGTAAGGAGGCTTTAAGTATGATTATGGTTATCTACATGTATTTCTCCTTCTGGGATTCTTCCTTGGGACTAGTCTATATCGGAAGTTTGACAATGTTCCTCGTCGAAAGAGGAATATTGTGAAACGTCCGATAAAGATGAGTCCCAAGGAGGAGTCCGAGAAGGGATTAAGCTATTTCTTTCATAGAAAATCATAATTTCATTTCCATACCACAACAAATGTAATTAAACGACATATGCCCGGAGTAACATGATGTATAGATAACCCCTTAATTTCCGTTAATCTCGCGTAAAGGTGTTTAAGCCGTGGTCGGACCGTAAAAAGATCACGATCATTATGTTCAATTGCTTCGACACGAACAAAAGTGATTAGATTACAATCAAAAACTGAAAAAAAGTAAAATGTAATGACAAAAATTCATATTACAAACCTCGCAAATCTGCAGATACCGCTGTGAGTGTGCCGCACGAGGCGTTTCCACCACTTATCTTCGACCGGAAAAACAACAAGGGCTTCTAATTGCTAAGCCAGAGCCGGGACCGGAGCAAATGATCGTGAATGACCCATGACATTGAAGTAAATAAAGATGGCTTCAATTGTGTGAAACGTTCATTTACAATCAGTTATGTCTGCGTTGACTGATTGCACTCAGGTACCAGCCTCGTCTGTCTATACACTCACAATTATTCAAAATACCAACTATCGACTTACACAAACACAAGTTGTATAAGAGACATACTAAGATCAGAAGATAGTTACTAAAAAATCTGAAATATTTATAAAAAACATCTTTAAAACGTCTCAGTTTTACGTAGTGAACGTGTGAACTTTAATAGACAACCATTTCAAATATAGTACAGTATCCAGTGGCTTACTTTCATAACTTAGTTCACAGAAATGAATAATATAAATATATGGTTTCTCGTTGGTATTTGGACAGTAACGATAAATCAGATAGACAACAAACTTTAAAAGCTTCATAAAATGTTGGGAATTAAACCAAAAACGCCTTTCTAATGTTTTGTGTATGACAGACGAAGATCACCGTTATCGTTAATTATTGAGTAGTTCTACCTCCGGTGGTAACTGTCACTATGTTACCACTGGAGGTAGGGCAACTCAATGATCACATAACGACAGTCACCACTGGAGGTAGGGCAACTCAATGATCACATAACGACAGTCACCACTGGAGGTAGGACTACTCAATGTTCACATAACGACAGTTACCACTGGAGGTAGGACTACTCAATGTTCACATAACGACAGTTACCACTGGAGGTAGGACTACTCAATGTTCACATAACGACAGTTACCACTGGAGGTAGGGCTACTCAATGTTCACATAACGACAGTTACCACTGGAGGTAGGACTACTCAATGTTCACATAACGACAGTCACCACTGGAGGTAGGACTACTCAATGTTCACATAACGACAGTCACCACTGGAGGTAGGACTACTCAATGTTCACATAACGACAGTCACCACTGGAGGTAGGACTACTCAATGTTCACATAACGACAGTCACCACTGGAGGTAGGACTACTCAATGTTCACATAACGACAGTTACCACTGGAGGTAGGACTACTCAATGTTCACATAACGACAGTTACCACAGGAGGTAGGACTACTCAATGTTCACATAACGAGTCACCACCGGAGGTAAGACTACTCAATGTTCACATAACGACATAACGACAAGTCACATACCAGTTACAGGAGGTAGGACTACTCAATGTTCACATAACGACAGTTACCACAGGAGGTAGGACTACTCAATGTTCACATAACGACAGTCACCACAGGAGGTAGGACTACTCAATGTTCACATAACGACAGTCACCACTGGAGGTAGGACTACTCAATGTTCACATAACGACAGTCACCACAGGAGGTAGGACTACTCAATGTTCACATAACGACAGTCACCACAGGAGGTAGGACTACTCAATGTTCACATAACGACAGTCACCACAGGAGGTAGGACTACTCAATGTTCACATAACGACAGTCACCACAGGAGGTAGGACTACTCAATGTTCACATAACGACAGTTACCACAGGAGGTAGGGCTACTCAATGTTCACATAACGACAGTCACCACAGGAGGTAGGACTACTCAATGTTCACATAACGACAGTTTCCACTTGAGTCGCATGTACCAGGTAGTCTTTGATGTTATATTTGATGATTTCTTTCTTTAAATCTATGTGTAGAAATGTGTTACAACTATGGTAAACACTGCTGTTGGGCTTTAACTCCCACAAGTTTCTCCAAAACCTGCATGTAACATATAAATTCATACCAATAGTTGCACAGTTCAGAATGTACTTGACATTGTACTGAAATTATCTGATATATGAATATTGCGCAATTTTTAATTATAGGGCTAATGAACCTCCCCATCTAGATTTTGACATTTCTTTCTTTGGATTTTCCTCAGTCGCTTCCGAGACTTCAAAATTTAAGCCCAGAGTCCTCAAAGGAAGAAGCAGCTGTAAGATGGAGTTTAATTCAGTTTTTGACTCTTTTGTATCAAACTCTACATTTGTATTAAAAGGTGATTTTCACTTGTGTATCTTTTATACAATCTCAGGAGTGAACGGACAACAAAACACCAGGCTGTTTACATTGTTTTTATTTCATCATAGATGCAGTATTCCATACTGCCAGCACAGCTAAATGAGACATTGGCATTGTATAAAATACGAGAAAAGTTGTCTACTTCAAATAGAAATAGAATCGGTCTCTAAATTTGTATCTAGGTCTTAACTTTTAAGAGATGAATTAAAGTAAACATCATTCTATGTCATTTGAAATATTTTACTTTGTTTAAATTTGTAACCGTTAACTAACTGGGTGTTCTACTGACAGAAAATATCTAATCCCAAATACATGACCTTCACAAATGATTGTGGAGATGTTGATAATACATGTAAACAATATCCATAACCTTTGACCTTTGCATAGTAAAAAATCTCATAAATAAAGTTACAGAATTATGAAATGAATTTGATTGACCTCAAAACCTTTAACACAGATTCTAAACTAGCACTAATAGTACTGCTTTCAACTTAAGGCACCAAAAACGAATAAGTGGTTTCTAAAGGCTACAAAGGATGGAATTATCATATCACAAGTCTTAATATTCAGGCATTGATTGTGTGCAGGATGGGGGTGGGGGTTGGGGTGTTG
Organism: Ylistrum balloti; assembly: GCF_031769215.1. Taxonomy (NCBI): domain Eukaryota; kingdom Metazoa; phylum Mollusca; class Bivalvia; order Pectinida; family Pectinidae; genus Ylistrum; species Ylistrum balloti. The sequence goes on from NW_026781961.1 coordinate 1,827,912, forward strand.
GGGGAGGGGGGGGTCATTCTTATCTCTATAATTAGCTACAATACTTTATTCTTATTCTATGACTCTGGTAAACTTCAAAGTAGGTGCATTATAAGTTCATGCTTAGATGTCTGGATGAGCAAAGTCTGTGATTTGTTTGAAACCTACATTTTGTCCAAATTACCAGGGCTTTTCCATTTGTTTCCAGATAATCAAATAATCAAGACTTCCTTGTAACAATAGGAAACTGGTTTAATTAAGGAACATACTTGAGTCAAACGAATCTTATTTTTAACGTCAACATAGTTTTTAGTATCTGGGTTACTACAAATATTTTAGGAAATAAGATCAGCTAAATTTTCTTTCAAGTTAAATTTGCTGTTTATTACAAATCTAAGTAGTTAAAAGATTTTCTGTAATTGATCAATGTGGCCCAAAGCAAAGTCCCCACTCCCATGCATCAATATATCATTGTTAGATGAATTTGCAGAAATTGTGAAAGGTGAAATTTTACCCCTTAACTTTGATTGATGACCTTCTAGATAAAGAGTGAAGAACATGTTACTATGGAACAAGTATGAACCAAAATGTGTTACGAGATTCTCAATATATGGGAATGAATCTCAACCGGGATACAACAGGACAGTCAGGCATGGATAACACTACATCACTCCACCCCATATAATAGTCGGGGTTAACAACAGACCAGAATTGAAAGATTTTGTTGCAATGATTTTACAAGTGAACTGAATTTGTTACAAGTAGACAGTTGTAATACAAAGTATTTTTTTTAATTAAAACTTGATTTTAGAATCAATTAAAATAAAAAGGGGGAATACATCTTTGAAATGAATTAAGATAATTATTAATGTTTAATTGATCAATCAAACAAAAGAGATAATTTCTAAAGGTAGAGTGTTGTACATACAAAGAACACATTGTTTGGTAATAAACAAATCAAAAAAGATAATGAGAAAAATATGAAACCATAAATCTTATGTTTCTTGGTATACTTTAATAGGAAAATATGTATGTTTTGATTAATTTAATATAAAATTGAACATGAAAAGTTCATTAAAAAAATAATGGGAGATATTTGGACGGTTTCATTAAAATGTAAACATTAACTTTATAGAATGAAGATATATTGGGACGGATGTATAAACATAGCATTCTCTATGGACAGATTGGGACCGATTTATAAACATAACATTCACTATGGACAGATTGGGACCGATTTATAAACATAACATTCACTATGGACAGATTGGGACCGATTTATAAACATAACATTCACTATGGACAGATTGGGACCGATTTATAAACATAACATTCACTATGGACAGATTGGGACCGATTTATAAACATAACATTCACTATGGACAGATTGGGACCGATTTATAAACATAACATTCACTATGGACAGATTGGGACCGATTTATAAACATAACATTCACTATGGACAGATTGGGACCGATTTATAAACATAACATTCACTATGGACAGATTGGGACCGATTTATAAACATAACATTCAAAACAGACAGATTGGGATCGATTTATAAACATAACATTCACTATGGACAGATTGGGACCGATTTATAAACATAACATTCTCTACAGACAGATTGGTACAAATTTATAAACACCAACTTTTACAATGGACAGATTGGTATAGGATTTCAAAAAACCAACAATATCTCTACAGATATATTGAGATAAATGATATTTCACCCCCCAATGAACTGATAACAAAGACATATCAATAATGAATGAATATTCCAAGCATTGAATAATGAAATCCTCTCAATATTTCTAAATTTCATAACCGACATGTAAAATGAAAAAAAATGTCACAAAAAACAGCCATCATACTTAAGTTTTTGTAAAAGATTAACTTCCATTATTTAGTGTTTGGTATAAATTAAACATCAAATTGCAGTAAGATACATCATATCATATATTAAATAGACATCCACAAAGCCAGCTCTGTTTTTCGGAAGGTTGATAGTTTCAGAATAAACAATTCCAGAAAAAAAAAAATAAAGGTAGTAGGGAGTTACTTTACCAATAGTTTTGTGACGGGAATAAAACTGTAAAAAACAGATGCCTTGAAAATACTGCAAAATCTTAACCTTTGAAACACATTGTCTTGGTTGAGGGAGGTTTTTATAAATAAGCATTGAAAGTCAAAAAGTTGTTGGGACACAGATTTGATAAATAGAATCTATCTGTTCTGTGAATATCTTAACTTGACTGTAAGAGTTTGGCTGGTCAGTAGGGAGATTATCTGGTGTTGGGTAGTCACACCCTTACACAAAGGTTAAGATATCTCTGTCCACGGAACAAAACCATTCTTAATTATCTTATTCATATATCAAAAACGGAAAAAAAAACCCAACATACCGAAAGTCGTTGTGAAACCCATTTATCGCGCCATCATCAATGTCCAATGGAATGTGCGTCAAAAATATTGACATTATCAATATGTGACATGGTTATGCGTAATGAAGTAATGACGCTATCCCATTGTAAGTAGCATCATGACCTGTGCCAGCTGTCACATCCCTAGCAAGAACAGGATAATCCAGTGAGGTATGTGAAGAATAACATTCAAAGTAAACTAACATAAATCTGCCGAGGAGTCATGGAATATAAATCTGCGATTTTTGTAAATGAGATGATATGAACTGTTCCTACCTCATAATAACAGAAAGTAAAAACACAATGTATAACACTAGTCATTCAGGAGCCAAGAAATCTCTTCATCATAAAGTCCTTACTTAATACAATTACATTCAAAATAACAAATATTTCATGTGAATGTAACAAAAATATCACAGATTGTTGTGTTAATATTAAATCATAATTTAAAATTACATTTGACAAGCAGTTATTTTTCATATATATTGATATATCGTTTCAATCTACTTCCTTGGAAAATTGTTTAAGGAAATTACTAAAACATGAATCAAATGCTGTTTTTCAAAAGTTACAACAGAATACAACCTTGATATTGTTAAACCGTTCCTTTTGTTAAGAGAAGTTTCAGATCTTTAGAAAATTATTGTAACACCACAACGGTATGTTCAACATGGTTAGTAACAGGTTTTCCGTTTTTCGTAACGCTTGCTATTGCTAGGAATTGTCTCAGCGACAAACATCAGTACTCTTGTGTACAACTGTAATATATAAAGAATCATTAGTATGGTAGTAATCTACTACGTTTGTAGTAGATTTTTTACAGTCGAACTTGTGTCTACACTAGAACTTCTCCGTGATAACACTTTACTGCCGTAGGGTACGTCTGAGTCTTTTATCTCTGTAGCTCTCTTGTACAACTTAGCCGCAGTCTCAAAGTCCTTCTGTAAGTACACATCAGAAAACTGAATAAGATATCTGATAGTATAATTTACTAACATCACTCATGTACAATTCTTTTTACAGTAAATTTAAGTAAAAGATAGTCTGATTGGACATACAAGTTTATCTCATAAACCAATCATTTGTATTCTTACATTTACACATACAGTTAAATACAAACATCGAAATATCTTGTACCATATTTAAATTTTTTTTTTACAAAAGTCAATATTTGATTATTCAATCCAGTGATATATTTCTTTCTCAAGTACACAATTATTAAAATATCATTTATAAATAAGTACATCACTATTTTGAAATGTAAATCCTTACTATTTTTACAGAAGTTTTGCACAGTTTAACTTCCGATCATTACTCCTGAATGAAGGATATTTTCTTAACTTTACATACATTGAATGCATCAAAATTTGGACAGTTGATAAGTAGGAATACTAATTAAACATGCCTGTTCATATTTCATGACTGCGAGGTTGCGTAACGTCTCAGCAACGCGGGGATTATGAGCACCAAGACTTTCCTCATATATCTTCAAAGCTCTTTCGTACATAGGCTCGGCTTCAGCATACTTGTTCTGAAAAAACATTTTCTTTTTCTATCAGTAAATTAACAAATCACCAGAACAAAAAACCAATCCAAGCAACAGAAAATATATTATTCATAGTGTACGTCATTTCAACAGCCAAGCTTTGAGAATAATAGAATATATAAAAACAAGAGGCCCAATGGGTCTGAATTTACTATTGTTCACTTGTCCAGCAGTTTATGAAGAGAAGACTTAGGGACGCTTTGGCATGAACCAGTTGAAACAGTACAGGTGGTTTGGATTCCATGATACAGGAACATACATGTACCAGATGTTGAAACTGATATATGTAAAGCTCAAAATGCAAAGTTTCGGAATTTCCTGTCAAGCATTAAACGACGAACTAAAAATGAAATACAGTCCATTTTAACTTATACTTAATAGCATAATGCTTCCAGAAATATGTTTCTGTGCTGTCCCTGTCTTATGCTGAAATCCTCAAATCTAGTGATTTTCAACAAGTTAGTTTTGGACTGGTACAACTGGACCCTCAATCTGCACTTTCGTCCCTATCTGAACCTGGCATTTTTCATGTAGGTTCAACCTATGCAAATGTTTCAAACTCTTATGCTAAAGTTTGTTCATACAACCAAATTATACTATATCTTTCTAATATGCATCTCTGAGCCTCTTGGTTACATAGGATAAATTGTTTAAAGATTTCAACACATTTGAACCCTGTGACCTTGGTTGAAATTTCTTTTTTATTTTAAGAAGTAATAGATCTTCACCTCAGTATGCTACAGGCAAACTATCATGACCCTAGGCTTTAAAGTTAGAAGTTGTAGCTACCCTTACCTTATATACTTTGTCAAAATGTGTGAAAACCTACCTGTAAGGATTAATGACCCTGACTTACCTGTTGAGAATAAAGTACAGCTAGGTTGACGAGTGCTGTGGCAACAGATGGGTGATATGCACCGAACGACTTCTCGCGTATCTCTATGGCTTGTTTGTACAATGGCTCGGCCTGCTCATATTTACCCTACACCAATACAAAAACAAATGATTGATTATCAGGTTTTAATGCTATTCAAATACTGCCTTATCAAACAAGCTTTTGAATATTTGTTGATATCCCTAGTTTTTTGCAATAGATACTAGTAATTTATGTCACAATGAGGTCAAAATCTTTAAAATAATTATTAAGAAATTTCTACTATAACAGGTCTGTATTTTATTACAGCTGACCCTTCATAATCCAAACACCTTTTCCCCAGCCAAAATTGTCCCGATTACAATTTTCTGGCCTGTCAAGCTTTGTCAACTGGATAATATAGCAGAGTGATCTCCCTTGATTACATGACAATAAAGTCGTCAGTATGATGGTGTAGGTTGTATTCTGAATGTCTATATAGTATTTACTGTCAATAAAGGTATATACAAATGTCTTTCATTGTCTACATTACTTTCAATTTCATAAATAATTATCATGAAATAATTATGATTTTGATATAGATAATTTTCAAAGTTGAAAAGTTGTTTTCTTCATTTAAGTATCACAATTCAATATATTGTTTTATTGATATCAACAGCGATGTTTTGCTCAACAAGAGGCCTAGCAGCCTTGACACTCAACTGAGATACGCAATATTGAATATACAGGTTAAAGGGTAACTTTCATGAAAAAGAAATTATGACATTGAATATAGTATGCTAGTGTCAATATATGCATACCATCAAAACTGTCACCCTATACTAATAATTCATACAAAGCTATTTCCAGTGAGAAATAAACAACATTATGCTCAAATTTTTTTCTAGGAAAATTACAGTAGTCAACTTCCTTCCGAGGAAGAAATGTTGAGCCCCATTTTGTTAAGTTGCCACCAATGCTTTACAATTTCAGTTCTTACCATCACCGATGAGTCCTTAAAGAACAAAGTATCTGTCTAATTAATGCAGTTAAATTATTTAACTCTAAATTAAAGGTGCTATTCACTTGTGTGCCTTTTGTACAATCTCCGACAATTGAGCAAAATACAAAGTCAATGAAATCCCTTTCTGTATAAGCTTTGGGAAATGTTTTTCAAACGAAATGTAAATACTCCCAGACAATACTTAATTTCCAGGAATTTGTGTTTCCTTTCCTCACCTGTTTCCTGTATAGTGTTGCCAGATGCTTCACAATGGTCGCCACACTGTCATGGTTAATGCTTAAATACTGCAACACAAGAAAATAGATTTATCTATTAACAAAATTATAATTCTAAATGATGTATGGTTTTGATAAAGCCATATTATTCAGACTTTCAGATTGCTGTGTTATTGCACCAAAATAAAACAAGAAAATACCAACATGTCAACATAATTGTAATCCAACACTGAATAAAAGAAAATCCAAAACTTCACAAAATAATTACCATAAGACTGTTTTAAATTAGTATATGAAAATAGTGACATTACATATTTTTATAGGCCCTGTACTGCCTGTTTGTACAGTGAAGCATTGTCATCACACTTTTACATGTATTCTGTATACACAGCAAAACACTAAATGTATAAATTCTGACAACCAGTGTATAATGGGTATATACTTTGCTGCGGATCTGTAGCGCCCGTTCATATAATGGAGCAGCTTTATCTAACTGTTTACGGTCGTTGTAGAGAGCAGCCAAGTTGTTGAGACTCTGTGCTACATCTAAATGGTCTGGACCCAATGTCACCTCCCGCATCTCTAAGGAACGCTTGAAGAATGACTCAGCAGTTCTGAAGATAAAAATCAGAGGTTGTTTCTACATTTCTATACATGGATTCACAATTTGCTAATTTTGTTGTACAGTTTATACAAAAATTAAACAAGTAAGTGGATACCAATTCTATACATCTGATTCGTACCATACTTCAAAAGCAACTTTTCCGCTTATAGCTTAAATCAAAATAATTCACTATTTATCTCAACATCCAACCACTTCAACTCACCACTAATTCTAAGTATACTTTTACCTAAAGGAAGACTGAGTTTCCAAACACATCAGACTTTAATACTTTAATTGATGGAAAATAAGACTAGTGTATCTTATAAATAAGTTCTAGAGTTTACAAATATGAATATGTTAACAGAAGGATGAAATTATACCTTAAGTTACAACTGAATTCAGACCTTGATTTATGGTTTAAACTAGAGATGTCAGTTCGATAGAAATTCTTATTCGAATATTTGTCTGTTTCAGGATTTGAATAATCGTTTTCATATTAATTCCATACAGTATGTTACACAACTTTCAGAAGGCAGTCATTACACATTACTGTACTGGTAATATTTAAACAAAACAGACTGAAATGGTGCCTACAGTGGTGTAATGTCTCAATTTCTTTATTATGATGAAAGAAACATAACTAAGTTTAACTGAAAAGGGCAGTAGAATAAATGAAATAAATTTCTAGGTCTATTTATCTGGTTTAAGGACTTGGTTTTGATTATACGAAATTAAACGAAATGAAGTCATGGGAAAGACACACATATATCCTCTCATACATCATAACTAAGAAAACATTGTTATTTTGTTTGAACTTTAAACAGTCAAGTTAGATCAAGAAATATATTCAACAGCACTTACCTGATGGTCTTATTTAATTAGGTATTTAGAAAACATAGTATTTGATTTATGGAAACATAGACCATCACGTGAAAACACACATTTCTAGAATAAATACTTCTATCGCAATAAAGGAAGTCAACGATCAGCACCGGATATAATTTCTCTAATGACTTGCTATTAAGTATAAGTGTTATACACTCACTCGAGGTTATTTTGTAGGTAGTACAATACTCCCAGTTCATTTAAGGTACGTGCCAGGTCTGGGGAGTCGGGACCTATTGCTAACTCCTCCAACTGAAGAGCTCGCCTCTGTACTACTGACTTCATCTGTCCCTGCAAAGATATAATTTACAAAAACTGATGCTGGTAGAATGTCAATTAACAATAAACACGATAATGATGTGAAATATACAACATTATGACCTCTTCTTATCGAAACAACTCTCTTAATCCTAAATATAAATCTTTTCCTAAAGAAAAAAATATCTCTGGAAAGACACTATTTGTTCTCGTTAGTCAAAACAAAATCCTTTTAACTGATGTAGTACACTACTTACGGAATGTGAGCGAGGAGTTTTAGCTTTCTTCCTGATTGACATAGCTCTTTTCTTCAGCGGCTCTGCTAAATCATGCCTAGGAGTAAATTTTCAAAAATTAAATAGACATCTAAATAATATAAATCTAGTATTTTCAAATGACATTTAAAAATATTTCAAACAATTCAAATTAAGTAATGATTCCTTTATTTCTATGAATTCCTTTGTAGTAATGTCTAAATATATCATATACATGACGTATAAGGATTGTAAACTATATAAGCCTTTGGGTTCTTCAGAACTTGATCAAGCAGTAGCAAGCCACAGCAGCTAGCAAGCTTCTTGTCCATTTTTCTCCATTATCTTAAGATAAGATATCACCAAACCTCAGCATAGAACTTACAGCAATAATGATATCCGATAGTATAAACTGATACAGAATTTTCCCTAGTACAAATGTATATTGGCCATCCTAGAATCAGAGAGATCTTACTTGTCTTGTTTCTGGTACAACACAGCCAGAGCATCCAGTTCTTTAGCTACCAGGTGATGATCACCACCATAGGCGTTCTCGTACATGGTCAGGGCCTGTTTGTAAAAGTCCTCGGCAGTGGAGAACTTCCCCCACTGGGCATGCAGCCCTGCCAACTGGTGCTGAGATCGTGCAACGATTGGGTGGTCGGGATCTAGGGCAATCTCACGCACCTCTAATGCCCTCTGGAGGGCAGGTACTGCCTAGAAGTCAGCAAATGTATAAATTAATTTATTAATTATCATTGCCATTTCATTTTCAAATTTTTCAAATTCATTTGTTGTTTAAAATTATACGAAATACTCCTTTAAGTTTCAAGTTTTCATAAATTATGTACTTAAGGACAATTGAACTGAATTGACCTTGTGTAAATACAAACGTACATACAAACCTCGCTGAAGTAAATTTTCAGAGGCATGAAAGGAACAACGACAAATTTAACCCTAAATTTTTGGTGTGAAAGATTTGTTTAGAATTGTCTTTTCTAACTGATACATGTATGTAGCATGTTAACAATAATTAGAAGAAAATTCTGACTTTACCTGACTAAGGAGGCCGAGATCTTTAAGAAATCTTCCTTGGGATTCGTACATGTCCGCTATCCTGGGTAAAGTTACCAGACCATTGTGTTGACCTACAGCTGTAAAGAATCATATGTCATTCATTTGGTAATGGCTGTCACCAATACATACCAGTCCATCATCAACACATATAGTAAATAATGCTTCTTCAGGTAATCTTTTACTAGAGAATGAGAAATCATGCTATAGCTCTATAATAAGTTTTTTCTGAGGTAATCAGTTGCTTATATGATGCCAGACTATCACTTTCTTGAATAATTGCACTTTCAAGGTATCTATTTTTCTCAATTTTATTCCTTGAAAATAACATATGTAACAGAAGCAATTTTATGAGGACTACTACAATTAACAGCCTTAATTAATGAATTTTTTCATAGAATATTTCAAGTAAGTTTTCAATATATCTAATTTTTCAATATCTATAAATTTTTAATTCAGAATACCTCACACTTGAAACATAACTTGGAAGTATTGACAAAGTAAATGAATTTATTAATAAATACTAACAAAGCAGCATCATATAAGCAACTGATTACCTCAGAAACTTATTACAGAACTGATTTTAATTCCTACATTTACACAAAATGAATTAAAGATTCAAACATCAGTTTGCTTAAACATCAATGTTCACTGTAACTAATAACCAAATGGCCATTAGTAAATTCCTTGTAGTAATACAACATAACCTATACAAGTAGTATTTCTTCAGTCATTGATAATTATAGAAGGTAAATGAATGTTAAATTAGACACCACTGAAATTTTAACAGAGCTGCCCTTTCACTTACTAGCCTCCATTCTGCGCGTGGCCTGGAAATATGCTTGAGCCATACTGTTCTTGTCTGCAGCAATATACTGCCAGTAACTAATTAACTCAGCACACCGCCCTCTGTAATAAATAATAGTTACAGACAAATTCTCAAGTGAAACCTGTCAATGTATGCCATCCAACTGAGATGAATTTAAATTTCTTATTAAGGGCTACTTCAAAGGCCAGAAATTAAGAAATTCTTGATAACAAGAGAAAATGCTGAAAGTCATGGTATTTACACTGCAATAAGACAAAAGATCCATTACAATATTATTATTACAGAGAACCCCTTAATGTCACATCTGTTAATGTCACTTTCCAGTTAATATCACATTTTTTTTAAACAGAGTTTTTCCTTACATATTCTATGTAATCCTGATACTGATAATGTCACTTATTTTCATGTGGACAACACTTAATATCACTTCATTTTGCCGACTATCACATAAAAAACAGGTTAATCACAGATAAGTGAGGACAGGATCAATGGATTCATGTCTGTATTATTACATTCTTAACAGTTAACACATAAAAGGTCATTACGGCCATCAACCATTGAGGTCCATTACATAACCTCTGATTCAATGTACAAATGTGGGCTATATCCCCATTACAGAATAATGGTCTATCATATGTTGACATCTCTAGTCAAAATGCTGTGATAGATGATTGGGTTTGTTACTATATACATGATCAATGCAAAATAAAGACACTACCCTATATGTGGTACTACTTGTGTTAAATCACTTTTCATAGAAGCCACCATTTGTTAAAAGAAAAGTTCTGCTATCATGCATTTTCATTTTTGACTGAAATAGTCGTAAGCCTTTTCTCTAGAAGTACATTTTTTTGGAAAGTGATTGTAATGGACTTCTGGATGAGTTCTTCTAAAGCACATCCCTCATAAGATATTAATGTTTCCTTTGCTACATAGAGACAGAGATAAAACAATAAAATTTATATACCTGGTAAAGATAATATAATGAATTGGCTGGCTTGATGACAAAGGAATAGATAATTACATGTACCAGTAGGTTACTTAATACTCTACTTACTTAAGATAAATCTACTGGAATAGACAGGTAAAGTATTCCCTAACTGGCCTTAAATCGTTGGGACAGATACAGGTAAAGCATATCTTGCTTACCTGGTATAAAATTGTTGGAATAGACACGGGTAGTATACCTCACTTACCTGGCATAAAATCGTTGGAACAGACACAAATTCAATATACACTTTTCTAAACTGTCTTTGTCACCCTTCTGTCTAATTAGCCAGGGAAGTTCATCAGACACCCGACATGTCAACTTTCCTGGACTGAAACACATAAGACACATGGGAATTTATTTACATGTATGATAAATTAAGTGGTTTGAAACACACCAGACACATAATGAATCAAATGGGTTGAAACATATCACTGATATGCATCGAGTGGGTTGAAACACAACTGTATATTTATGGTGAAGTAAGTAGGTACCTGGTCATTATTGATATTGTAAAACACAAATTTGTTTAAAAAGAAAGAAATCACACTGATAACTGAATTTATCCTGCAGAAGGAAAGCAGAGACAATATGCTCCCATGAAAATTTTTCAAACATAAAAAGAAGAAAACATGCAACTTTTGCTTTCTTGACTTTTTGCGATATTGAACGTATTGCTTAATTCGTGAAAATTATATAAATGCAAAAAATTTCTGATATATGGTATTGTAGCAGAAGTGATACATGTACTGACATGTTACAGGTGAGTTGTTCGCGAGACAATTTAAAAGCAAAAATTTATCATCAAAATCAGACAATGATTGACATGACTGGAGGGCAGTTTAATCAGATAACGTACCTTTGGAATTGTGTGAAGTATTGCACTAGGTCTTGTCGTAGTTGAGGGACTAGCTTCACTTCCTCCTTACCAAAACAATATTCCTGTACAGCTTTCTCTACCTAGCAGTGAAATTCAGAAAATAATGAAAATCATTATATATTGAAAAAAACACAAGTGAAAAAAACTTGGAAGTTGCCCCCAATAAAATGTTCAATTACTTTTATTGTTTGACTTATTTCTATAAACAGTAACAGCAATTTTTAACTTGAACACTGAAACATAAACATAGATTTAGAGATATTTCATGTATGAACTTTACATATGTGTTGATCAGTATACCTAAAGAGTGCCAACACCAACAAAGTTGATGATTTTCTATATAAACATGTAGTTATATTGTGACCTTAACCCTTGACTCCAAAGAAATGCAGTGAGTAGAGCACTGAAACAATTTAAGATTTATTATCATGCAACATTCTGTAAATTATGTGTATTTGATCATAAAGGTACATGCATGAACAATTTAGCTGTATTAGGTACAGGCATATATTAGATAGATGTCAGATGACTGAACAAGTAAATTACCTGTTCATGAGCAAAGGACAATAAGCCACCCTGGTACTTAAGAACTAGTAAATCCACCAGAACTTCTGTAAACAATGCTAAGAAATTCCATGTTAAAGCTTGGATGAGATCCAGGAGTTCCATCTCTGTCAATCCACTTCGACTCACATATATATATCGCAGGATCTGTCAACAAAGCCATGTTTGTCATTAACCTTGTGTATACTACAGTAGCCCAGTTACATGTAATTTCCCTCAGTTACCTGTAATTTCCCACAGCTGCCGGCTATTTCCCTCAGATACCTGTTATTTCCCACAGTTGCCTGTTATTTCCCTCAGATACATGTAATTTCCCACAGCTGCCTGCTATTTCCCTCAGATACATGTAATTTCCCACAGCTACCTGTAATTTCCCACAACTGCCTGCTATTCCCCTCAGATACCTGAAATATCTCACAGCTGCCTGCTATTCCCCTCAGATACCTGAAATTCCCACAACTGCCTGCTATTTCCCTCAGATACATGTAATTTCCCACAACTACCTGTTATTCCCCTCAGATACCTGAAATTTCCCACAACTGCCTGCTATTCCCCTCGGATACCTGAAATTTCCCACAACTGCCTGCCATTTCCCTCAGATACATGTTATTTCCCACAACTACCTGAAATTTCCCACAACTGCCTGCTATTTCCCTCAGATACATGTAATTTCCCACAACTACCTGTAATTTCCCACAAGCTATCAGATACCTGCAATATTCACAGCTCCTATTTCAGATACCTGCTATTTCCCACAACTACCTGCTATTTCCCTCATATACCTGTAATATCTCGCAGCTACCTGCTATTTCCTTCAGCTACTTGCTACATCCTTCAGCTACCTGAGGCTACCTATGCATTAACACTAAAAGCAATGCTCACCGTCTTCAGGAAACCACGTGTGTCATGTGACTCGAGTGATAATCTCACAAGGTCAAGGACCTTGCTGTACAGACTCACACAGTCAGGACACGTCAACATCACATCCAGGTGGCGACCCACTTTACCCTCATGTTTAGCATAACTGAAAAGAAGAAATATTTTAGTACAAGATGGTGGAGGAACATACAGACCTATATATATGGTGAGCTAAGAACAAGATGGACTAAATTATATAAAGGAAGGGAACCTTGTACCATAATATAAATGAGATATAAGTGACAATAAAAAGACACAGAACTTTGTGGCAGGCAGTGGCCATGATTCATGAAAAGGAAAATAACTAAGGGCACTTTCACAAAAGCAGCTGAAATAGTTGGACAGGTTGAACCTGCAAGAAAAAAGCTTAGTACAGATTGGGACTCAGACTGGACTGCAGAATATTTAGCATGTGTATTTTGAGTGGTCCAGCTGTACCTGTCCGAAACTAATTTGCTGAATATCATAAGTTTTCAGAATTTCATCAAAAAAGTAGGGTACATGCACTCATATTTCTGGGAGCATTGTGGTATAAAGTATGAGTGAAATGGATGGTATCTTAACTTTAGTTAATTGATTTATGCTTGACAGGACATTCCGAAACTTTTCTTACTTGATAGATATCAGGACCAACATCCGGTACAAGTGCATTTGCATAGAGTGGAATAATTCCAGACCACCTGAACCATTTTAACATGGTTTCACAAATGCAGCCTAATTCAGTAAGACAAATGAAGCTAACACATTAATGTTTAACTTGCTAGCACCAATATTATGAAAAATAAATACAAATTATCTGTACCTTGTTCTGGTAATTAGTGGGTTCCCCATGAGTATGGCAAGGAGAACCAACAGAATGTGTATGGTGAACCCTTAATACATGACTGCTGCCAAATTTCAACCAAGCATTGTCCTTACTGAACACAAGATTGGTGAGGACAGTGAGTAATGCCATTCACAACACAATGACTTACCTGGCTATATGACGAGCTAGTACCATGACATAGAGAGGACAACATGTGGCTGCTGTACGACAGTGAGTAAGGATCAGTGTCTCCTCATCTTGGCTTATCTGTGTATCCTGTATAGCAAGCTCTGCATGGATTAGCTCCTTCACATTCTTGTTACTCAGTGGCTCCACCTGTAGGGTTGGCCAAGATCTAAGGGGAGACAAAGAATTGAAAAATAAGTTTTGTGAGAAATCCCATATCTCAGGACAAATTTCAAGTATAAATGAAAATGAATGAAAGACTAAAACTCTGTACGATTGATCTATACCGAGAATCTCAATTACATTTTTGCCAGAGAAATATCACTTACTGTTATCTACCAAAGGGTTATAACTCTGTAAATACATAGCCAATAGACTCAATGTAATTAAGTTCCATAAAGCTTATCAATCCATGAGATTTTTGCATTAGATAAAGTAAAAGGCATGTGATATTGTTGGAGATAGGCCCAGGTCAATGTAATACACTGACTGACAGACAGATTAGCTAGTCTATACTCCTATACAGTAACAATGATGGACGGGAATCTAGAACGAAAACAGGAAATATCTTTTAAACATTTAATCATAATTGTTATCCAATTTGTTCTATTATTAACAAAAATTAAAAATATCAATATCTGTAATATATGTTACAAGATAAATTTTGACGGAATCAAACTAGATATAAGTTATTTATAACTGAGACAACAATTATATAGACAGCTTCCTGGTTCTTTACCTCCATGCCTGAGGACAAGTCTCATCCGTGACAGACACAATCACTCTTGTATCTACAGGTAAGGGATCTAGTAACCACTTTAGATGTACCTCAGCTTGCTATAGAGAGACAAAGCACAACAGCAATGTTCATCTGGCAATAAAGATAAGTTCACATCTAAATATTAATTCACAGCTGTAATGTTTTTAAACAGTTTCATGTAGTTAATTTGCCTGAGGCTAAATCCAGTTAAGTAGCCAATCAAACAGATGGTTAACACTTTCATTTATTTAGAAATAACAGAACATATTTGACCTTTGACCTATGTAGGTACAAGAACCTTGACCCTTGGCCTATGCTGACCCTAAATCCAGGCACTAGATTGATGCTGTATTGTGACTGGTGAATCAACTTCTGAAGAGCATAGATAACCCAGATATGTCACTTTCTTTATAAACACTGTTAGAAACATGACCATAAAAATCATATTTTGTTTGAAGATAAAGGAAACCACATAGTCACTGGTTGTATTTCCTCATACATGTAAATCATGCTGGCAATGAATTCTACCTGAAATCTGTCAATGGAGTCCATAACCAGTATCACTCCGCCCACTGTTTTGGCTGAAACCTTCTCCAACCAACGTGGAAACTCCTCCACAAGACGCCCAGGGTCACAGGTCAAGGCTGGTGGTGAATTTACTTGTTGCATCAACTGTCAAAAGACACAGACATTCAACTTGTTTGAATGAAATATATCCCACACCTGGACTTCTGATGCTACTATGTGTAATTTGCAACATGTGGAACACTTCTAATACTACTATGTGTAATTTGTAATATTTTTGAACACTTCTAATGCTTCTAAGTGTAATTTGTAATATTTCAGAATAATTTCTTCAGATTGATATTATTAGATATTCCCACCTATATTATGACTATTTAAACTAGAAAATGTCTGTAAGACATGAATGCATGAAGTCTTTCCATACTTGATACTTGTATGAAGTTTCATGAAAATTGCCTTCCGAATGAAGTTGTTAGGTGGTATATACTGATTTGGGACGCGACGGGACGGGACGGACAGACATGGGCAACGCTATATGCCCCCGGCCATAAATGGCGGGGGCATAAAAATATATACTCAGCTAACTGAGAGTCAATTATTGTCTTTCAGAGGCTCTATTATTTTTCCTTTTAAACTTTATTAATTTTACAACAATAGCGAAACAAGTTTTTCCAACTTATATAAATCACTCTTGTTGGCGTGGATAGAAGTGCACAAGGGGTTTTACTGTAGGACAAAACCGAGTATGTTGGGAAAACCAAGATGGTCTGGTAGGTGACCCTAATTACCTTTTCACATCCGTTCTAAGAGTTAATCCCATGATATGTAGGTAAGAGGCGTATGTATTACAACTATGACATCCAATCATCCTATATTCATTCCTTATGATAAATATCACAATATATCATACCTGGTTAATTTTTAACATCTTTAACTATAACTAATTATCTGACATAAATTAACATGAATGAAGTTATATCTAACTTACATCATCATTTAATCTTCAAATCTAATGCCAATGACTGTGATATCACTTACTTGTGCAGTCAGTCTTCGTATCATATTGACCGCATCAGCACTGACCGATGAGTTACTACCTACGAAGTGATACAGAACGAGACTGCTTGGCACTTTCTCCTGCTGTAACTGTATCCTGTCAGAAAAAAACATTATATGATCAATTACACAATGGCTACCTTCAGAATAAACAAAATTTAATGTAGAACAAATTTTTTCTTGTCAGTGTCTAATTTTTGTTATTTTCTTTTCTGCAAGGTGAATATTGTTAATATCAAACAGCTAAATATTTGTACAGGTTGTTACAATTGTTTTTATCCTGTTGTTTCCATTTTTCATGGTTACTAAAAGTTTAAACCAGTAAGTTTTACAGAAAGTTATGGAGAGTTTCAGTTCTCCTTAAAATATGTCATTTTCAAGGTACTTTTTTGGATATCATTCAGTCTTCAAAAATTGTGAAAAACAGAACATCCTGATAATATTTCAGATTTCCAACTGGAAACAAGATTCATGCAGCAAAGAGGACAGTTTTTTAGTTTCAAGGATGACCAAGAAAAGCTTGCAGTCAAAAAGTCGTACCACTTGGCGAGGAGCAGTGAACGTCCTGTTCCAGCTGATCCAGTCATCAACAATGGAGGTAGGGGCCCGGCAGAGAGGACATGACCATTCAGTCTCTCATAGTGCTACAAAAACACAACTCAAATCATCTAACTTCATCATAGTTAAATGAAATATAAAGATAGGTCATTCAAAAATTGACAACGCAATCTAAGTGAGTGACTAGTGCTTTTTAAGAAGTAAAATTACAATTCAGTGTATTTTAGGGAAATACTTCTTGAGAGTATAGCAATAGATAAGTAGCTAAGCTAATACAAATTTCAATGATGCCTTGAATAAGTGTTAAATCCTAATATTACTGATTTTGACCCATAACTACCGTTTGATACTATTATTCTAAATTAACTGTTGGTCTGTAGTGGGAGTCTGACTACAAACTTACTTTTTCAAAGCCGAGCTCACAACTTGAGCGTTTGGCAAAATTGATGGCTTCCATTTGCTCCAGGTCACCATGGATATCGAATATAGACCCCCCACAGAGTTGTTCCGGACCCTCCCCCTCCACAAGTCCGCTGTCCTCATCCTCCTGTTTCTCCAGCTTATTACCTACACCTAGTTCCTAAAATAATCAAAAGAAACATTAGTATTTTTTCACCTGACATCCTTTTCTATAAATGGACACAGTATACAGGAAAGCATTCACTCTGGGATTTTTTTGCTATCACATAAAAGAGTAAGTTCCAATTTTGAAAATTAACCATGAAGATCAGTGCTAGATCTGTGGACTAAGGAATCTATTTGTCAAGTTTTGGAAAAGATTTTATAGTCTTGCAATAATTTCATGCAATACTGACCACCAAAAGTAAAATATGGCGAATGGCCTAAAAATAGATCAATATCTTCATTGACAATGTACAAATATAGAAATTTAATGTGCATCATAATTTCAGCATTCAAACTTTTCATGAAACAAACTCTTATTACCAAACTGACAGAAAAAATGTTTTCTTTCCATGAGTAGAAATCTTGTGATTTTTACAATCTTTGAAAGGATTCAAACGTTCTTTCAGGACACAGCTCCATTTAAAGATTATGCTGATACTTACTCCCTTCAGAATTTTTTCCAGTTCAGCACTAGCCTGTTCTACTCCCCTACTGGGTACAGTGTATCCGTCTACGACCTTGGCACATCCCATTTCCCTGACTTTGACCTTCAGGTCCTTGGCCTCACCTTGACTTGACCTACTTCTGTGTTTAACGAAATTCACAGAGAAAACAATATATAAATTGTTTTTTTCTTATTTTATTTTTTTTTTAATATTTATTGACCGCTTAAAGACATCAATTTCCTATGTTAAGGATTAGATCATATGAGATTTATATAATATTATTGGAACTTATCATGTGTCTTACTGTTTTGTTAAATTACTATATAGAATTACTTTACTTACTGTAACATCATTGATTAATACATAAATATCAATAGATAGAGAACTACGCTAAGATGTCTTTAGAAACAATATATAATATCATAGAATTATATGCCTAATATTTGTCCTGCGATAAAAAGATATTAAAAATGTTCCCATTTATTGCACACAAAAAAAATGATGGAACCTGTCAAAAAATTGTAATTTTTGTTTGCAGGATCGCATAAGATTTGTAAACTTTTAGATGAAAACTGAAGTTAAATCTGGCATGAATAAATAATTTTAATTTACGCATAATAAAACAAAAATCACTTCAATGGAATCTAAATCAATGGTTATACATGCATATCAATGATACAGTACACTTATTTATATCATACCCTTTTGGTTCTCTGAAGCAGAAGACAGACGACCGCCATGTTGGATTGTCGAAGAATCCATGTTTGTATTCTGTAGCTGTAAACCTGAGAGATGAAGATCATTGATCATTATTAGTGCATCTGACAAAATCATTGATCATGGTCATATATAAGACGGAAATTGCTGATCATATTTCATGTATTAGACAAAAAACATTTCATTATTCTTAGTTCATCTGACAAAATCATTTTATCATTCTTGGTTCATCAGACAAAATCATTTTATTATCCTTTATTCATCGAACAAAATCCTTGATTATCGGACTGTATTTGTCTAAAAATTAACTTTAACAAGTCTTAGATATAAAAGCTATGAAATACAGTTTTAGCGTATAACACAATTCAAGTTCTAACAATTTTCACAACATCGCAGAACTTTCACAGCAATTTTCTACTTTGTCAAAAAATGTATTAAACAATTACAGCGTAAAAGATGAAAATTTACAAACACAACTGTTTTCAGGCAATAGCACTGAGCGTTTAAGAATTTCATTTAAAACGCCAGAAGCTGAAGAACATTTACATTTAAAATTCAGTCTGAATGAATGACAAAAGAAAATCAAAAACAGCTTGGATGTTATCTATCTAGCAACAACTCATACCTGGTAAAAAGTTGATATACATTTTCAGAAGAAATACCAACAAATACTCGATCACTGCTATGTATTAAGTCAGGAAGGATGTGTGTTGGCTCCTTGGACTTATTGCAAGAAAAGTACAATAATTATATTAATATTGAAATGAAATTTCACCAAGGAAAAGTAAAACGGCTTCATCAAGTCACAGTGGAGTAGCAATCTGAGAACATCCTTTCCTGTTGTAGCTCCATAAGTATGACATGAGGAAATTGTCCTCAGAATTAGAGAGGTAACTAAATGCGTTACCTGTCTGTGGCATCTCCTAGGAAGGCTAAAAAGATGGAAGACTTGGCAATCTGTTTCTGTCTCGTACTGATCTGGAGGTCAACCTAAAACAGTTTAATGATTAAGACACTTTGAAATGTATACTACAGCTTGTATTGGAGATAGTTGTGTCCCACGTCATATTCATGTCCAATGTCATACTCATGTCGAATGTCAAATTTGTGTCTAATATCATACTCCTGTCCAATGTCGTAACTGCGTCCAATGTCAAACTGCATTTATTTAACATTAGTTCAATAAAATTTCATGTAACACAGGCCTTTTGGAGAGTAATGTATAAAATCAGAGACAAGTTCCATGAATTTAGCATGATAATGACATGAGGCCAACAGGGATGATTGATTTAAGTTGAAAAAGCTTCTTTAACAATTGTTTTAAAATCCATAAAATTTCACTTATTATTAAATTTCTTCTAACATAATTAGAAGATGACTCTATCACATCTTGAAATTTGTGGCAGTATGTGATTGTACAGTCAGAAATTAAATTTTACTGGTAATATGTAGCAGATCTAGAGACTGTGAAATGAACACTGTCACTTATCAATCAAATATGTTGTTACACTTTAAAAATAAATTTTGGGATAATCTACCTGTGGGATATACCATACATCAAGGCATTATCTAATTTCTGTGAATTTAGTGACCCTTTCAAAATCTTAATAAAATTGAAATTTAAAAATTAGCATGTTTTTTTTCTTTTCATTGCAAACAAATGAGTAATACATCTGTAGAGTTGATGTACCTATATGCACCTGAACATTTTCTAGTCATGAATACTTCTATTGTAAACAAATACTAGTTGGTATGTAAATCTAATGATCTAGTACAACTGGTCAGTTAGATCTCCAGTTAATGACAGAACCTAGGTATACTGCTGTATGTATAGGATAAGTAAATTCAGAAATAAAGTCTTCAAACAAGGCTTTTAAAATTTCTGAGACGAGGAAATCAAAGAAAACGAAATATGAAAAATTTGCAAAGAGTACATTTGGGTAATTTTCACAAAAATTGCATAGCCTAAAAATATCATGACATACAATATCAAATGATTTAATGCTAGTTTGTTTTCCCCTTCTTGAAAACTCACAAACTGGATGGTAATGTTAAGACAATATACATTCCAGTAAAAGGTATTCTTACCTGGGTTGATGGTGGGTTGTTCTCGTCAAACACTAGATGAACTAAAGCCAGGCTTCGACCTTCAGCTTCACAGATACTAGACAGTTTTGGCATGTATTCCTGAAAAAAAAACCAAGTCAAGCTCACATTATTTCTATCATAAAGAAGTTTTAAATGTAATATCAAATGTGTTGTAATAAAACAGGACAAGACAAAAGGAATCTTTCTAAGACATCTTTCACCTGATTGAGTTTTAATATCTCTGATTACTAGTATTATAGGGAATTTTTCTTCATGTATAAATCACAATGTTCAATATCCTATTGTTGAGTATTTCCACCAATGAGTAGGAGCCCGTTGAGCTGACAAAGGACTGGGTACAAGCCTCACTAGACAGATATATGTTATATCAATCACTCACCTTGTTGAGTATTTCCACTTCAGCATGCGAGTCCCGTGGAGCAGATATATAGACTCTAAGAACGTGACTAAGGGAATGTTCTGGGATAACTGGCACCATCTGGGTCAGATTGGCCAATACTGAGCTCCAGTCCTCTTTAAACAGTAAGCAAGTATGTTAAGTTAAAAGAGAATAGGTCAAGGTCACATAAAATTGTATTTATCACACACAATATTTAATAGCCTCATTTAAGACGGTTTGATGGATAAAGTTGAGTAAATATAACAAATCACAAAATTTTATCTAGAGATACACAGAATTGTAAATTTCATATATGTAAGCTTAACCATACTGCATGAAAATTTATCTATTCATTTTGTTTTTCTTTGCAGAAAGATCAAGGTTGTGTGAGGTTGCTGTCATTGATTGTTGGGATTATCTGGTATGCAAAACTGACAGAGCAAGTAATCAATAATTTTCTATGAGCAAATAATGATAAATACAACTATTTGTGTATTATAACAATTAATTTTACAAACTATCAGAGCTGACATCACCCAAAATCAGGACAAAGTGTATAAACATCACCTAACAAGACCTGGAAATTACTAATCAGTAAAGAGATTACTAGTCAGTAAAGAGATTACTAAGTGGTAAAGACAGTGGTCTGTGTGGAACACTCTGTTCTACATCATGTTGGATATTGCAACAAAGAAGCCATATGCACATGTCTACTTGTGTAATGGCAGAAGTTAGCTTTGACACATTAGTATGCAGAGTGTGAACTGAAACTTTATTATGACTCAAGATTTATTATTTATTTAAATCTGTCTCACTTGGTTGTCTCATTGCGACCGTATGCCTATATAACACTGTTTTGAAAGATGGTAGCAATATTTGAACCATACAACTCTCGCTAGAAGTCATGGGTAAATTGTTGGAGTTTTAGAGCCAGTTAGAAAGCTAGGATTGGTAGTAACACCTACTTCTAAGGGCTGTGTCAATAGGTGAAGCTATAACTGTGTTGCATTTAGCCTAAAAGCTAGCTGATTTTATTTACATTTTATTTGGAATCCATTTTCTTACAAGTATAATCTTTTGATAAACTTATAATAAATGAAAGTTTTATCTCTTTTTAAGTCATGGCTTACTAGACAAACATTTCTTTTGACTCACACTATATAAATCTATATTCTGGGAATTTCTACCTTTTGCTACAGTTTTCACAAGTTTCTTTTATCTTGTCAGTATACAAGTCAGAGCTTGTTGGGAGACAGGGAATCTGCCTTTTATCATTTAAATATAATTTTTTTCCTACCTCTATTGACATTTGTAAAGGGTCCATCTGTGTCCATCATACTGTGGGCAAACTCTGGTCCTTTGATGGTAGGCTGATGGAGCTGTATTGTACTGCCTAAAGATGGTTCACTTTCTAAAGCTGTCCACCAGTCTCCAGGGTTACCTAGTACACACAAAATAATGATGATGTACACACAATGTGGTGACACTGTGTACATTGATGTACACAGAAATTGTGACACTGTGTACATTGAGAATGTAAAATCAAAACACATATCAGGATCATTTAAACATGAAAGATAAAAAAAATTTGCAAAATCTTATTTACAACCCTAACAAAATTGAATTCAATTGTTATTTATATATGGTAGGTCCTCCAAATGTGACCCTACAGGAAAAATATGATTAAATATCTGTCCTAAAAGTCACGGATGATTTTACTACGTAAATATATACGTATCTTGTGAAAAGAGTATCTTTTTGACTTTTTTTATATTTTAATAATCGAAGAGGTTTTCAAATAGCGATTTCCCCCGAAATATGGAGGGGCAAAGCATTAGGTCATACAGAAATATCAAACATAAAGGACAAACCTTATTTGATGTTCTTGGATTCAAAAGTATCATATCGTTCTTACAGGTTGAAAAAATGGACATTTTCAGTTTCCTAGTACACAGGTTTTCCTATGTAATTAATCTTACCCATTCCAGGTTCTATGAAGTCACTATTGGAGGCTGTATCAGCATCATCAGAGTAGCCATGAGTCAGCTTAGAAAGTTTGTTTTCTAGCTCTCTTTTGGCACGTAATAAATTCTGGATTTCATATTCTTGGTTTTCTCTGAAAATCTGAAAAATATACAAAACATTTAGTGTTACTTATATTAAAAAATAAATTGTTCACAATGATTTCATGAGATTTGGAAGAATAACAAAGGTCAAGGACGCTTACATTGGTGATATGTATTATGCATATTTCATATTCACAATCCCATACAGTGCTTTCATCTCCGAGTTTTGTAAATATCCTTACAGTAGTTCTAGAGAAGTAGCATTATCAAGATTTATTTACATATGAATGGATTAAAATGAATCTGTGCAAACAGTAATTTAAAAAGTCACATATTTTATGACTCACTTTGAATTGTCGTTGTACTTTGTCTCTGTCCTGTTCAAATGCCCCAGATCTAGCCAGAGCCTGCTGTTCTGCATCTAAAGCCCCATCCCTCTCTGTTCGTAAATTGGCACATGTTTTCTGCAGCACCAGGAGTTCAGCTCGAAGCCTTTTATTTTCTATTGTAAGCCTTTGTTCTTTTCTCTGCATATTTGCAATATCATTTTCTTTGTTCAATCTGAAGTAAGACGTATATACACTATATAACTGTAAA
Organism: Ylistrum balloti; assembly: GCF_031769215.1. Lineage (NCBI taxonomy): Eukaryota > Metazoa > Mollusca > Bivalvia > Pectinida > Pectinidae > Ylistrum > Ylistrum balloti. The sequence continues at coordinate 1,852,034 of NW_026781961.1, forward strand.
TTTTACTATAATCAAAATACATGTCATGTTTTTCCTTCATGTACAATTGCGTTGTAACAAAGACAAATTCAAACATTGAAAAAATTCCTTATAATGTCTGACATTTTACTGTTACAAGGTGAACAACAACACTTTTTCTTCCTTTTCAACAACTCTTCATTAGGGAAGAAAATATCCATTTGCTTACATTACCAGCAGTAAGTTGTTGGCAGTTTATGGGCTCGTAATACACAACTGACTTTTGTAATGGTAAACATAAGTGTATATCAGCCATGCATTCATATGTAAGGACACCTTGAAGGCTCTTCAGCTGTACTAAATATACATGACTACAGCTTCACTGTATTTATCTTGCAATCAGCTCAGGGGCCAACACTATACAAGAGATCCCAGAGGGATCTTGGCGTCCAACATTGTTTGATCTTTATTTGCTCTTTGAAATTTGGATCTTTTCCCTTCTTTTCTTTCCTCATCTCTGTTTTTGCTCTTAAGGATAAGACATTTGAACATTCCTTTGCAGAAATAGCGATGATAATCTTTACCAGCCAAATCCAAACTGGCTGTCTGGAAGAAATTTTTCTTCTTCTGATCAGTTCCAACATCAAGTGAACACAGGGAGAGGCCAAAGGGAACATACCTATGAAATTTGGGAGATATCAATTCAGTACCACTTAAGAAATAGCAATAACAATCTTTACCAGTCAAAATCTCAGATGCCCGTCTGTTGGCCATTTTGTTTTTCTGATCAGTCCTAAAATCAAATTGGCACAACTTGGGACCAAGGGGTACCAACATCTGAAAGATGCATCAAATCCTTCTCAAGAAATAGCAATAACAAACTTTCAAAGTCAAAATACATGATGACTGCCTGTCAGCCATTTTGTTTTCTTTTATCACACCCAAAATCAAATGGACACAACAAGGAGACCAAGGTAAACCTATATGCAATTTGAGAAAGATACATACAGTACTTCTAAAGAAATAACGATAACAAAAATTGTTTACAGACAGGCGGGTGAATGGACCACAGATGCAGAGCGATTTGAATAGCCCACCATCTGATGATGGTGGGCTGAAAAAACAGTGAGATGACTAAGCATTTGATGGTAGTTCTATTGATGAAACTAGAGCAACTGTGTGCAGCCTTATTACAGAGTAATAGCTATTTCAATGTTTTGTTAAAAACATTTTATACCTGTACATCTCAAAATCTTTTCGTATCTTTTCTGCCTCTGGATTTTCCAAATCTATAGACAAAGCTGAGCGGAGACTCCCTCCCTTTGGTTTCTTGCTAGCTCCACTTCGCAGCCCAAGTTTCCCCCGAGGTTTCATCTCAATAGGAATTCTCTTGATGACTCCATGGCTGCTACCATCCAAATCTGTCCCAAGGATATCGTCATCTTCATTATTCCTCAGGAAGGAGCCTCCAGTACCCATGATGAATGGTTATTACTGTACAACAAATCTCCGTTTGTCTGGCGGTGAAGTTTATGGCATGTTTCTCAGATCAAGGGTAGTCTCAAAATACATTCTGCACAAAGATAAAAGGAAACTTCATATATTTTTTCCCACATGGCCATTACTCTACTAGTCTTTCCAATGTGTTTACAAGTTGATAATTCATGTATCAAATAAACAAACTTTTGTTATTCAAATTACCTGGTATACAATATATAATTTGCATAAATTCCTATCAAAATTTCACACAAGTGTCATAAGTAAAACTATAGTTTTATAATCATTCATCAATTCTACAATAGAGATTCAGCTCAGGTTTCAATCTTAAATCAGATAATGGGCTGCAGCTTATGCATGCTCGTTCAAGTCCTACTGAGTCAGTAGGAGGCTGCTCGTATCTTATCACACAAACATTCTCATTGTTTTCATTCACAGTCATAGTAACCAGGGATGTACAATTGAAAAGACAGTACACTGCCAATAGCTAAGAACAGATAAATTTGAGTTCACAACCCTTGTTGTGTCTGTGCACCATATTTCTTCAAAACTACATCTTATCATTCTTATCTTTTCAAAATGAATAGTACAGAAAAGCTGTTCTTTTCTTTCCTGAGCTTCATTTCTCACTGGCCAACGAAATGGCTTGGTTAAGACTGGTCAATGCTAACTAAATATAATGAGTCTAGAAGAGAATGAAACACGGGTACATTTGTATATAATTCTGAAGAGAGGGATCTTCTGTGACCTTAAAGCTCCATTAACATATACAAAAGCTACCATCAGATAAGCATTCAATGGACTTTGTTTTCACTGCCTGAACTATACATCCCTGTTGTACCAATGATGAAACAAACATACAAAATTTACATACTACTTACTGTCTAATCAAAGTGTAAACACTATCACAAAAATTAAGCCTTTATAACACAGTCTCCTAAACAGATCGACTATATTACATAACTGTTGTTTCGAATTTCAAAAGTAACCTACTAACTATTGATCATGACCATAATACAACATTTTGAGTGTAAGTTAACCAAAAATTGGAAAACTTTCTGTTCATCTGTTTGGACTCGTGAACAGAATATACTTAGTACCCCAGGAGGGGATTCTTGAAATTCAAATCATTCACATTTTAAAAGCTGCAAATCAGGAATTATGCAATTCTACCAATAATGCTGAAATGCTATTTCATACATATTTGTGTCGAATATGCCCCGAATAGTGATTCGGCCCGATACAATTCGGACTTGTTTCCAAAAAGCAAATTTTAGATTAAGAATGTTATAGACAACAAAAGCACAATCAGCTGTTTTTTGTGGTTAAAACGGATACTTACGTACGATATTTTGGTTTTAAATTGTTCTACATTTCTGGAAGACATAAGATCACGACTTTACATTCAATAAACAGACATGTTCATCATACAGTGAATGTTTGTTATTTGACGGAAGTGTATATGAATGAAGGGACGTAACTCTAACCGGAAGTCAAAATATAAACGGACTACGGATCAAATTTACGGAAGAGTAAACCGAAAACTCTGTCCCAACATGCACATATGACGTAAGACTATCCCGAATGCAAATGTATATATAGACAGGGGTTACATATATTCACATATAAACGATGGGAACATTGAAGGTTGTTAAAAAGGCGGAGGAGGGTAGGGCAACGTGTAGACTTCATTTCATTCTATTCCACCCACGTGTATCCTCGACACTCAAGGGTTAAAAAAAACTCACTTTCGCTCTCTGTAGATCTATCAAAATTGATAGTAACCCTCTGAAGTATTGAAGCTGGCCTACACGTGTCAACAAAGGATATATACACACATAAACATATACAGTAAGATATAGAGAAGCCAAAAGGACTGGTTGATGGTCATGAAATATGATTTTTTTTTTCTTTCTTTTTTTCCCAATAGACACATGCACATTCATTATACTAAAACTGACGTTTTTCGTTTTACCTTGTGCAAATTTACACATGACGTTGAATCTTCTTCTCCTTGTCTAGTAACTCCATTCCGTTGATATTGACGATTACATGGACGAGGGGCGGGAGGGTTGCACGTGCGTAGTGAGACATGCGAGGGATTAAACGAGTGCATTGATTTATTTTTGTTAAATTCGTGAAGAGGTATAAGATAAAAAGGGAAGATGTGTGCCCCGCAAGTGTTTCTGTGTGAGAGCTTCAAAGGTTACGTAGAGAATGTATGTCTTGAATCCCTCGCGTGTTGTCGTTTGTACTGCTGCTAATTGCAGACAAGGACGTATAATAAATATATATCTGTGTTATACGACCCTAATCATTTCTGACGGTGTACCCTCATGTACTACTTTCTGAGTGCATAAGGTTTTGATGAATTTATCTGGCGAATCTAGGACTGGGAAGTTTGGCCATGTGACGTGTGAGAATTAACTATTATTACTGAATATCTTGCATAGTATGAAGCGGGATGGAGTTTTTTTCTCTTGTTGAAAATCATTATCAGTATACTAGCTGCCTTATTCGTTGAGGGATTTTCATGTAACTTCATAAACATATCAAACATCAAAATACAGAATATGTATCTTTGGGAAGGTTCAGTGTGGTTGGGTCCAGGTCATTGTTGTTATTTTTAGAAAATCCTTCCTTTAGGGTTTCTCATCAAATTTCACACATTAAAAAAGTACCATATTATCGGGTTCGAGTTTCAGAAGTGTTGGACTATGGTTACTGTTGCTAATTTTCAGAAAAGATATCAATCATTACTATCAGTATACGTCCCTGTTTCTATGTAATGGCTTGTGTGGGCCAGTAGGGGGCATGTATTGCTTCAGCCGTGAATACTCAATATGCTTCTGAAGTGTATATTTCGTCCTCAATACAAGTTTCATTACATTTAAGGCACAACCATTAAGACTGGAAAACATTTTGATTATGACCAGCCTCTGTCATGAGTTTATGTGCTCAAATAAGGATGTTGCTGATGTGTCTATTTGAATGAGAATTGTATATGCAAGACTCCTAGTTAGGTTTGGATCACTAGTTACACATTTACTTGTTTGCAGTGGTACGGTAATAAAATATCGGATCTATTTCGAATTTGAATCCATGCATAAATGTCAATGTCCAAAATCACAAAAACGAACCGCCATCGATGATTATTATAAACATAATATTGTTACAATTAAATATAACATTTTTGTATACGAGTGTATCTTGTCAGTTGTTTCGAAGGACGCGCCAGTAAAACCCAAACTGAGAACCCCTGTGGTTAACTACAGCCATCTCTTTCATGGATTAATTTCTCATAGTCCGACTCTCTGTCCTATATGATTTCACACATTACTACAGTCAATATACAAAGAAATCATCTGATTTGGTCAGGGGCGTATGATTAAGACACCCATGGATTTGGTTAACACAAAGAAGCTCCAAGAATACTACTGTGGCAATACTTCTGTCCAATACCAATACATCGCACAGAACATCTCGAATCTTTGGACTCATACCTTTTATTTCTCATTAAGATAGCAGCCAATAAGTCCTTTCTTCTATGTAATCCATTTGCTTGGTTGTCGCAACACCATGTTCTTTATTTTCAAGCAACAAGTCCGTGATTTTTTTTGCAAGTCCAATATAATGATATACAATGTACTAAATGGATACTATCTAGCCAACATCATAAAATCTACTTTCAACCAAGTCTTTCAGTGACAGTTTGCTATTTTCAGTCACGAACGTATCTGTTGCGTGTTGTTTTTTGGAGTTGACAAAAATAACATTAAGTTGTCCTCTTTTGAAAATTATGTATTTTCTTTGTTATTTGTTAAAAAACAAGAATAAGAAGGCAGCAATCATCAATATTTTATTAGGATATAGCGATCGTGGTTTGTGTACATGATCAAAATGATTATCAACCGTTCACATCTGACCAGATGACCACATCATCTGGTCGGTCATCTGGTCAGTTATTTAACAAACACATTCTTAAAAATTCACAAAGCACACACAAGATTACTTGGCAATATATGTACTTGATCAAGCTATCAAACCACCCGTTGCATTATGGGTAAAGTAAATAGAAATTACATGGGCAGTATTGGTAAAGTCGTTAGACGATTTAAACATTTTAGTCTGATTGTAGCTATCACCATTGCCATGAAAGTTACACAGAGCTGGTCCATCCGAGAGTGGATCGGAACCATTCATAGCCATGTCCGGACACATCCGGGGTTTTTTCAACTGGTTGTTGGTTACCTATGTCTACGCCACCATATATCGCCGACACGTCGGACACTTCCATGGTTTCCTGCACACTTTTCTCTGAACTTGCTAGTATGGAACCTTTGACATGTTCATAAAACGGACCGTGTGCTCCTGACATCTGCATCGAAATTAATGCAGCTGGGGATTTCGATTCGTTGGGTAGCTGGCCTGGCAGCTCGATCGTAGCCCTTAGATGGCTGGTAGATGGCGCCAGGGTGCTGGAAAATACCGTAGACATGAGTCGCAGTGGCCTAGATTCCACTAATGTGTCGATTACCACCTCGTCGTTTAATTGAACGTCAGTCGAATGGGTGCCAGTCCAAACGGGCTCCACGAATAATGTTGGGTCAATCTCGTAAATAATGGGCCCTTTGCTTGGCCTGAAAAAGTAGTAACATCCCAACAAACATCTTCCCAACAGTGGAGCTGGGCACCCTTCTGTACCATCCAGACTGGCCACATCTCCAAGGTCCTGCGAATAAGAATAATTGAAGGATTTTTTATGCCTGAAAGCACGTTAATCTATGTAATCTCTTTTACTCAACTGTACGAAATGCTTAATTAATTCCACTTGATACGACACAACATTAAACTGTTTCTTTTTTATAAATGGAATCCCTTCAAAATTATGTAGTTATGCCTTATTGTGAAAACCTGCAGGAAACAGTTCTGTCAAAAATGAAATGTAGGTCTTTGCGAAGCACGATTGAAAAATACAAATACATTTATTGATGTCGTTTCATATTACGCTATGTCATTCAATGTTGGGAGTCATCAACAAGCAAATTTACAACACAAACATTTCTTTTTGGTATTTTATGTAGATTATTCAGGTATGATTGTAACATACCTTTGGATCTATAGAAGAGGGATCTACTACAATGTGGCGTCGCTGAGTCATGACTTGAATGCAATATAACCAGATCGTACAACCAAAAATCTGAAAATAGAGAAACATCATTTAATTGCAGGACTATTTCCCCCAACTGACGATACTCTAAATTCGCACGTTTTAGTGGAGTTCAAATTTCGTGGTTTTCAAGAAATAATCGTTGATGTTTTATTTTGTAGGTAAACAGTAGCTCCGTATTCCACAAGGGTTATCAACGAAATCAACCGAACTTAAAAACCTCCACAAAAACATGATTAGGCAGTAATATGCTTTCTCTCTCACCCAGATTTGGGAGATAATTTACAGTAATTTACATAAACCACTCTGAATGAGAAAAATGAATACAGCTCACCAGTTTGTCCACCGCGTTGCTTGGGGAAATCACCGTGATACAACTAATATGACGTCAGCTAATTGTGACGTCATAATATATTAACAACAATTGGAATTATGGTTATTATGATGCGCACGTCACTACTCGAACTATTCGTCAACCCATCGGGAACCCGTTTTATCAAGCATACTTTTCCATCCGGGCAAACAAGACAGATTGATATAATTGTTTCGTAATGCAAACCATGGTTAATTGCACATACTGTACGGCTCCTGAGGTGTGATAAAGAGATTATTCAAGCTTTCAATCATTTGTATTGATGGGGAATAATGGACATTTTCTTTAAATTCCCGAAAATCGACAAAAATAATAGCGAATCTCTCAACACGGAGAACAGTTTTCCAAACACCGTATGTGGGATATTTGTGGTGATGCATGTTTTGAAAATAGTTGATACAGGAAATACCAAACACAGCAAGAATTGACGCTTATTTTTCTCCCTCCAATCTTCTTCTTATCTCTAAGATAGGAGAGTTCAACATACAAAGCAAAAATATAATTTCCAGTTATCTCCCTTGATACAGTCACATCGTAGCATTCCGTCCTTCGCCTAAACTGAAAGTCGTGTTGTGGGCAGCCAGATAAGTGTTACTAAGTAATAGTGGGTGGGAGTTATCTTGAATAACAATAACTTCAGATTTGTGTTTCCCACGAGGAGTTTTCCCAATGACAACCCTAGTTTTACCAGGAACATGTATCTCCCGGTTAAAACGAATTTCAGCACTAACCCGGGCCTTTCAGTAAACTGGAATGGAATCGTACAAATTATATAACAAACAATTTGTCTGACACCCTGAACAACCAGAGCAGCAGCATTTAAATCACCATATTTGACAGATATATACAAAAAATCTGAGTTAATGCATGTATCTGGTTTTGTTGCGCGTATAGACTAGAAATCTGTGTTTTTAGTCAGAATCTGATGTGTGCAAGCGATGTCTAGCACCGTCGCCTTGTGATATACTATCACCTTGCCGAACATTTTGCTCTCACGTGGACATTTGCACAGGTCTCTTCTAAAAAAAGACAATGGTGGAGTTGGCTTTTACGATCATCCTACTATCTGTTTGCAGTTCAGTCACTGGAAATGGTAACACCGGCAAGTTTTACTATACCGTAGGTGAAGTCGTCATAACTTATTTGAATTTGAATGCTTAGGAGAAAGGTTAGATGATCCTTCGGAACTGATATTTTCAAAATTGATAAATTACTTTTTTTTCTTTTGAAGACCTGTGTTATATCTTTGAAGATATCTATCATCTTCCCTCTGTTTCTTCTGTAGCCCAGAGTTGTTAATTTGAGCCGCCCAAGTCTAACTGGCTATAATAGATCTGACTTTTGTATGAAGTACACCTCTAGTAAAGTGTATTTTCCACCATTTAATCTACAATAAACAGCCATAGATTTGAGAGAAATGTATTTGTGCAATTTACATATATAGGGTCGATAATTCCTATATCTCTTTGTCTTTTATTAACAACATGCTTTCAAAATTTCCCCCAATATCACAAATTCCGTGACCAAGGTTTACATGATATGGCGTGTGTTGTCGATGAAGCAGAAGACGTTAAGTCTTCCGGAACATCCGGCCTATGTTGCTCAGAAGTAAGAGTAAACTAGTGGTTTTTATAAAGCTGAAACTGCTACCATTGATTACACAAGAGCGTTAAAGCTAAAATAAACTCTAAGATTATATCTAACCTGTCTAAACAAAATGTGTTTCCTGTTTCGTTTAATTCATGTTTAGAAATTTGTACCTCTAACCAGTCTTTGAAAAGCCGGGTCCTGACCTTATTCTCACCGTAAGTTTTCAAGTGTCGACGTGTAAAATTTTCATTTGTTTTTATATTTTGTTTGATTAATTTTGAATTTGTTATATAATTCTGTCGACCTGTCCAATTTTTTTTTCACGGGTGATTGAGATGCCGTAAAACAACAACAAAGCCATATATTATGTTTTATTAAATAAATCGACAATCATAACAAATAATAAACTAAAGGTGAGATAGATACAATGTAGTTCGTTGGTCAAAGAAACCCATTTATCAACTAACTGGCACAAATAGTTACATAGTAGAATCAGGATCTTTTGTAATCTTGTTTTCTAAACATCTAGGTGTTTTTAATATCAAAGAATGCAACATAAACAAGTACATATATATATAGAAAAATAATGACAATATTTACATTTACATCATCACAATTTCCTGATCAAACAACTTTAAACCTCTTTCAACATGAATATATTTTCAATATTTATTCTGTCACGTGGGATTTACATACGCTTCAGGCCTCTTTCAAGGATACTTCAATAACCTAACGAGAAAATTATCTGTATTCCATGTTCGTTTCAGTGATTCAGATTTCCAAGATACCTAGCTGGTTGATTCAGTGAAAACATAGCTTTAAAGAGCTAATGTTACATTGATAAGAAACATTATTCTGAATAAAAATTGAATTAATTATTTCGCTCTATGCAATATGCAAACTGCAGTCATGCGTAACATATATATGCATATTTAGAATAACTGAAAATCCTACCTCGTCTCTGAATGGCGAAAACCTGTTCTCTGATGATTAGTTAAAAATGTATGAAACCCACGGTTGACAGTAAGTATAGTATTATCCAATATAATTTAAAATTAACTCCAACGTAAAATCATAAAATTTTGTGTTTTGATATATTTTGTAACCAAGAGTTGTATCTCATTTTTGCCAGAAGTGGGAGGAATAATATGACGTAATGTAGATTTTGTCCTGTGGACTACATTTTGTGACGGCGAAGTTGACGTCGTGATTCGGTTTATAGTGTCAATAATTTCAACGTGTTTCTTTTACATAAATTAAAACCGGAAATTAAAGACTTGTAAGACATGATTGCTGACTTGGTTTGGACCCAAATGTTAAGGTTTTTGTCTGTTTCGTAAGAAATAATGATAAGCACATCGACCTCCTTTTATGAAAACTCTTCCACAGCATCTATGAAAGTAAAATGTCTTTTAAAAAAAGTTTAATTTTAGAACTTTTTTCAAATAAAAAAAGAATTCAAGCAATTTTTCAACAAATACATCTCTCGGTTGCTATGGAATTTCGCGACCGCCACATCAATTGAAAATTAGAATTTTTGGTTGTTTTTTCTTATTATACCAGCACCATTCTGCTGCATTGCTGGATACAAAAGCCGCTTCCAGTATAATCAAGAATTATCATGATTCACGAAAAAAATGATGAAAAATAAACAAAATACATATTTCACATGACATATATTAAGAGGTAAACGAAGTGCGGCGATATCTTGTGTGTTTGCTATCAAATTACTTTCTGCCATCTTACGTTTCAAAAAATCATCACCAGGACAAAAGTTAAATTTTAGAAAATCCCCCCCCACACACACACACAACACTCTCTCATTCTCTCTCTCTCTTTCTCTCTCCAAACAAGATCATTAAACCGATAATGAACTGGACATTTTATAAAATATCTTAAAGTGTTCCTCTAACATTATACTGTGATAATGGTATATATATATATATATATACGAGATACGCCCACATTTAACATTATATTAACATAAACAGTAACATTTAGTAAGGAAACTCCCACATATCAATATCAATTGCATTAATTAAACACGACAGGGTCATTTTCAAGATAATATTTTCATACAACAAACAATTTATGACTCATTCATACGTCTAGAACCAGCCTTTTGGCTAATCGTTATTCAAACTGACGTGAAAATAATTTTATACAAAATATTTACATCATACAATACCATACATCCTCAATAAGTTCTGAAAAAAATTAATATCGATCCTTAGAATTAATTATTTAAAAATACATGTATATCATGAAAATATGTCACAACGTCTTATTCAAGATTCAAAGTTCCAAATCTGTAGTCGGTTTTACAGGCGGATACATTCCTGTCCTTTTCTGTATGATATACCAGCCGGACAGGAGGAGATGCATCTCCCTTCATGTTTGAAGTATTTACACAGCTGTAAATAAAAGTATAAAATGTAGGTTAACTTAAATGAATAAATTTGTATATCAAAATAGGCATAAGCGTACTATTTCAAATAAGTTAAATACGAAATAAAAAAACAAGAAGCAAAAAAAAAGTTACATTAGTTTTCATTAAGAGTGATACACCTATAACGTATACCTTATCATCTTAATTGTTCTTAATTGGATTCGAGCAATGCACACAATCAAACATTCCTCTTTGCTGAAACAACATTACTTTCATTTCGAAAATCTTTCAACACTGGTATTCACCAGCATCAGCAAGCAAGATTGTGCGAAAGATGCAGCAATGAATAGTACCTTTCAGCGTAGGTTATACTTATATAGACTTGTATATGGTATATATTTCCAATTAATTAATTAATTAAACTGGACCAATTATTGTCTCGTTTACTTACGTTCACGTGGCGAATGCAGAAAAAAGAAATTGGTCAAAATTTATGTAAAAAAAAAAAAAAACGAACGAGAGAGTGCACCAACCCCAAAATTTAACAGATTAAACCGAATAATTTCAAAAGAAAGTCAATTGTATGAGTATATTCGGAACCGTGCAAATATTCGAACGAAATAAAACGTGTCATGCAGTTTACGGCAGCGTCTACCACCTGCAATCTCGAAGTTTGCACAAAAGGCAAAGAGGTGAATAGACAGCTTTTGTACGTGTCTTATTTTAGAATTTGTTCGACGATGAAGCGATCCTACTCGCTTGAAATACCGATGATGATCTTCACTTTAAAATTTCAAACTACTAAAATGCTTTAAATTGTCCTGAATAAAACCAATATTATCAAACATTTCTGTTAATATCTCAGCAATTTTCGTTAACCAATCGTACCACACAATCCGTATCACGTGGACCGTAACAGCCAATCGCACACTCTGGATGGCAGCAACCCAGGATGTAACCGTCATAACAACGTCCCGGACAATCTGGGTGACACCATACCGGCGCCTCGTCTACAAAATAAAAAATATTTCAGAAAAGTAAATAATTTGAAAAAAAAGTTAAGGATATAACTACAGTGAAGAAAATAAGACATTTTTCTGTTTGCAGTATAAACAGAAATACACAAAATTACAACTATGTATTTGTTGTAAAATTTATGAATTTTTGAATTTTTGCTAATGCTTGCATTTGACAACAATGGTGAGCTCAATGGTGAGCTCAATGAGATCACGTCCATCCTCCATAAGGTACGGTCTCCAAAGTATAAAAGATGTCACCGTTATTGAACATTCTTGGGTGGCGGAGATCATGAAATCAAATTAATATTATTTTATAACAGTTTTATTATCGCTTTTTGCTAGGATGTAATGAAATCGAGAAAACTATATTTATTGATAATAAAATAAAAATAGAAAAAAAGTGGTCCATTTCAGGACTTTCATTAAAAATGCACTCGTTTTGCTCCAAAATACATGTAAATAGATAACAAAGGGCCTCTGTCGCCCACTTGGCTTATTCAGCTATTGAGTCATTTAATAAAGAATTTCAAACATGAAGAATGATTTATGAAATAATTTAAAACAGAAGTCAGATTCATCCTTCATACAAATTGCAATATCCTTGTACGTTTCCCCAATTGGGCCCCACACCTCTGATGTCAGACTCCTACTTTCAAGTAGGTATAAAAGCTTCAGACCAAATGGAGAGAGAGAATCACGGCATTTCCATAAAAGAAGGATTTAAAGAAATATCTCTATTTCCTCTATTGGGCCCCGACCCTCTCATCTCAGTATTTCCCCTATTTGGCACCGTCTCTGGAGTCCGAGACTCATCGTGTATTCAAAATCGATTCACCCAAGGATGCTTCTGACCAAATTTGGGAACAATCCTATTTTTCCTATAGGAGGAGTAGAATATTCAAGAATTTCTGCTATTGGGTCCGGCCCTTGCAGTCCAAGGGGGACCGGCCGTTTATTCAAAATTGAGCTCCCTTAACCTAAGGATGCTTCTGTCCTTCAGACAAATTCCAAACATTCTGAAAGAAGAAGGGAGAATTCAGAAAACGAGAACCAATATACAAACTTTTCTGACCAAATTTGGTTCATGAGTATTTTCTAAATTTGACGGACGACTGAAAACGGACGTCGAACGGACAACGGACGGATGACGAACGCCTCCCCGTGGCATTAGCTCGCCAGTCCTTCGTATCAGGTGAGCTAGAATTTGAGCCAACGATAAAGGTAACCTTTGTTTTATATAAATATCTGCCTACTGAGTCACGGATCCATTAAAAAACACATTTCTACAGCACAGTGTTGTTTGATAATTAGACGTGTTAAAATGTTTTGTGTGTCTTAAACATTCCATTACGTTTATACTTACGCCGCTGACACATAAGAGGGTTTCGGCCCCAGCAGTGAGCAAATTCGTCCCCAACTTGACATGCGGGATCACACTCCAGTGGACCTGTAAAATATTATCATTATTGAAATTATTTGTATATATTGGTCGCTAAATATCTCTATCGTTATTATACACTTACTTTACCCTCCAGTCAACCATCCACGTTACAAATGTGTTGGCATAAAATCACGAATGAAGCTTTGAAACATACTTATTTTATCCACGCGCAATACTTGCAGTGCAGCTCTCGTTGATTGTGTCGTTACTATTATGAAACATACAGACAGTAGATATGGAGCGTACTGGTATAGCAACTTAAAATGTGTCATTTGTACAATCACATGTAGTTAAACGTTTGAACTGTTTAATTGTAGATGAATGTTGTGTCTATTATTATATAAACACACAGGGGACTCTCGCCTATACAGTGAGGCTCGAGTAGCCATATACATTTTAGTTCTACCTACACGTAGTAAAGACGTTACTTTTACTGATTTAAGCCTGGTTGCTAGTGTCAACATGATCATAATCCAAATCAAATCCAATAAAAAGAGTAAAATATTAAGAAAAAAGGAAGAATAAGATCCGATGTCTGGAAGAATAATTGTCTTGTATTTAATCAACGTCACATGCCATGTAAATCTTGGTCAATCCAAGCAAGCAATTTTCGGCATGTTCTCCGTTGAGAACAAAGTATACAACAACGGAACCAACAGGCAAAGTAACGAGCATCAAACACGTCCAGCTTCATATCGCAGAAAGAAATAGACTGTTTCTCATTGAGATCAATATGGCGGTAGTTAAACTTCCCTAGCTAAAGTTGAACTTGTAGTGTTGCCGTCATATAAACTTACAAAGAACCTTCAGACGTAATCGCTATTATATTTTCACTATTTATTCAGTGGCTATGTTTACTTCCGGTAAAATCTTTTGGTGTCGTCGCTCTATTTATCAAACTTATAGGCGTCATCGGCATATTTACTTACAATCGAATCTGTATGCGTCATCGCCATAATTGACAGGATCCTCCCGCCCAGGGACAATCACGTGCCAGTTGACTGTGTTAACGAAACACAACATCGGATTTTTGTAGAACAAGACTTTTCCTTTTGATATTTCTGAAATTGAAATGGGAAAATTAATTCTAAATTTTATAAATTAATATGTAATAAAATGTTTACACTTTTAATTTCAATAAAAACGTACAAAATATGTGATTTTATTTGAAAAGTTCAAGATTCGACATAAGGTATGATCATGTGTTGAACAGGGTGTTCTAGAGTGAACATTGTACAAACCTTTCAGTGATGGAAGCTGAAGTTCAACAAGTCCATGTCTGTATATTTCTGTCTCCACTCCATCAGTAGTATTTTCTTTTTGAAACTCTTTCCCTTCAGCCTCTGCGGTCAACGCCAGAACGAGGCCATACTCCTCCCCCATGATGTTATATGTGTTGTCCGCTCTGATTAGCTTGAGACTCGTCAGTGGGATGTTCTCCACGTCCAGTAGACCAATGAGAACATATCCCGTCACGACCTCGATTTGGGACAGGAAACTGAGGTCATAGGTTATATTGGCCGAGTTGACAAGATTAGTGATTTCCAAGTTACCCTCCACATATGTACAGTCCTTGTATCTTCGTTTTAGAGCCTCGTAATGGAACTCGTGTCCACCAGAAAAACCAAAGCCAACGTGAGTTCCCTGGCATTCTGTAAAAATTCAATACACAAATTAAAACACATACCTATATTAGGGCATGTGGCGAATTAGTTATGTTGCGGGGTGTGTGGTGTGGGATGAATTATTTTTACACTTGTAGGTCCATGACTTAAACGCTTTGATCAAAGATATTAAATTGATATACATGTGTTGTAGCAAGTGACAATCCACTGTGACCAATCTTAACTGACGCAATCGTCCACAAAAGAGGTCTAAGTGAACTTAAACTGAAGTACGCGTTCATGTCAACTGTAGTGTTTATAGTATTCTTAAGCTGAAGTGAGAGTTTACGTCCTTAGTTGCGGCCAAACACAACTTCAGCTGTAGAACCAATCACAGTGTAGTGGTCATTGATAATTTCTACTGAAACAACCAATCACAGTGTAGTGGTCATTGATATTTCTACTGAAACAACCAATCACAGTGAAGTGGTCATTGATAATTTCTTCCGAAACGACCAATCACAGTGTAGTGGTCATTGATATTTTCTACTGAAACAAGCAATCACAGTGTAGTGGTCATTGATAATTTCTACTGAAAGAACCAATCACAGTGTAGCGGTCATTGATAATTTCTTCCGAAACGACCAATCACAGTGTAGTGGTCATTGATAATTTCTACAGAAACAACCAATCACAGTGTAGTGGTCATTGATAATTTCGACTGAAACAACCAATCACAATGTAGTGGTCATTGATAATTTCTACTGAAAGAACCAATCACAGTGTAGCGGTCATTGATAATTTCTACTGAAACAACCAATCACAGTGTAGTGGTCATTGATAATTTCTACTAATTTCATTGATAATTTCTACAGAAACAACCAATCACAGTGTAGTGGTCATTGATAATTTCGACTGAAACAACCAATCACAATGTAGTGGTCATTGATAATTTCTACTGAAAGAACCAATCACAGTGTAGCGGTCATTGATAATTTCTACTGAAACAACCAATCACAGTGTAGTGGTCATTGATAATTTCTACTGAAACAACCAATCACGGTGTAGTGGTCATTGATAATTTCGACTGAAACAACCAATTACAATGTAGTGGTCATTGATAATGTCTAATGAAATAAGCGCCATGTTTACTAATAACGAAGAAACGTCTCCGTATTCTCTGAAGAATTCTGTTTAGCTAATATCAGTAATATGAGTATTGACATGCCGTCTGTAATCTACAGTCAATCGTGTCACCGCCACACAGGAAATACATTCTCAAGTACACAACGGAAGTATGGTTTCTCAGGGTCGCCGATTTACTTGTGTACCGTCTAATACGGATTACAATGTTATCAATTAAATAGGTCAAGTTCGTTAATTCTTCTTTTTTTATCTTTTTCATTTGAAGAGTTCACTATTAATGTATTTTCTTATCTCGTTTAACTCTCGGAATAAGATCAATAAAGTTATAAACTTTCATCAAATTGACCCTAACAACAACATGTATGCATTTGATATACAAAACTGTAGATATGGAAATGATTACGTGATTTCTTTCATTTTTTTACTTTAAATAACAAGGATCTTGTCAGTCGAATATACGAACCTGAGTAATAAATCACGGACATTACCGATTTCTATCTATCAGTCGTTTACCTCGATATTTTCCTTATTAGGAAACAATCTGGGACAGCATTCCACCAAACTCTGTGATAAGCGCGAACATTTCAATTACCATATTTGGTATTTTTCTTTTTTCTGGATATTAACTTCCATACATAACCAAACTATGGTGTTTAAATGTCACAGATGATTCGAAACGCAAAAGAGAATTTCCCAATACCATGACTTTGTAAGATATGTCGACAATTGACAGAAAAAAAACCTCACACAGGGTTTTGAGACGAAGGTTAATAACGATTATAGGAGAGATTTATGGTCGTTATAATTATTCCACTAGGAATCATTCTATATCCTTGTGTGATATGGAGTTAGACGTGTTTCATGCCTGTTAATAAAGCTGGTGGTGTTGTATTTGTTTTTTCCAGTTCTCATTTCGGAACGTGATATATAAGGCAGGTGTCGTTGATGAAGCAGAGGACACTCACCCTCGACAAGTCTCAAAGACGAATAAGATTTTTTTAGATGAGGAAATTATCAAGCCATGTAGAGCTGGCTATCATGATAACACCAATCTATCTCAGTAGAAAGGGCACTGAAGATTAAATTCTTAACATAGAAAAAAAAATGGAAGACGCCGTTTAATCATTCGCCATTTTTTATCTACGGAACATTTAATAAAAATAATTTGATGTTTATTAAATGGGTATTGTTAGTTTTTGCCAAACCAATGAACTTCCTAACAATGGTACCGACTGAAAGGGCATCATAACATCTTCCGATATGAGGTTTGTTTAGAAACAAATGATTACCTGTTTATGAATCATACAGCTGTTTTAATAATTAAGGGATATGTGATTTTTTTCATATTGTAGTATAATCTATTGAATCATTCTTTTAATATCGTTTTTTTTTTATTTTTCGATTGGTTTACGTATGTTTTCCGAAATTCGTGGCGTTAGATTTAGTCAATAATGATAAAAATGTCTCGTTGTAAATGATATATACAATTCTATTGACCTAATTATTAAATATTGAATTTGATGATATGTCTGAAAACGTCTTTAGATATCAAAATTTACTTTCACTTTAAAATTCATTTATATATATTAATCTTGAACGCGAACCAAGCCCAAAACCTCTTACAGAGTGATTCGGGATGAATATGGTTAAGAAAGAAAGAGAGTTATATCAGTACAAAGGTACATGTATCTACCAGTTGATGGCCCCGAACGAATATATTACTTTCCCTGTTCTCATGTGTTTCAGACAAGATCTGTAAATGTTGTTACGAACTTCAGACACCAACATTTGGGCCAACACTAGGCTATGTTTTAACTTCGTTAATCAATCCTGATTTTAAAATGCATGTATTATTTAAACAAAACCACATGTATTAGGTATTCATTTCACGTGTAAGACATGCACGTGGTCTATTTATAGAAATATGATCTTGTGCCAGTATGTGTTACTCAGAAACAAGAGCCCTCACGCCGCACAGATGTTTTCCCTTGTTTTTAATTGGTCCGTGTACTTGATGACCCGCCGGGAGTACGAGATTTTGAGTAGTTTATTGTACTCCATGTATTTTGTCGTGTGTGTTTCTCTGGTTAATTTATCGCACTCTGTTGGGCCAGACCGATACATCTTTTTTTTGTATTGTGGGTAATGATTATCAGAGCAGTGGTTTGCCGTAAAACAAATGAAGCTTCAGACTTGTCTTCTCTTTCCAAATATAATCAATGATTTTTTTTGTGTGTATTATTGATGATTGGTACAAAACATGGTTAAAACACAAACCGTTATTAATGATTATCAAATTTCCCATAACCTTAGACACATATAATACAGGCAGATGTAAACCCCTTATTCCCCAAATGTTTGACTTACTTTCTCTTCAAATAGTTTTGTAGATATGCTGTCCTAATTAGCGTATACCATGATATGTAAACTATGTAAGTATCATTCTTTATAACAGAGAGGCGCGTTATCAGTGGTAATGGTTACACGTGTTAAATATTAAAGTCAAACTACAGCTGTAACCTGGACCATCCCATTTGTTACATCCTAGTGGTCTGGTCACTTACGTAGGTTTGTAGGAACTTAAACGACGGGAAACAAAACTATCACTACACAAATATCTTTATAAATGTAAGTATATATAAGATTGAACGAAAGACACGCAGGTGAATATCGCCTTTTAGAGTTAGGTACAGTGGAGCCAAACAATTAAACTGCATCATACAGCTGTTTCGTCCCACTAGGACGCGTCAGTGATGTTTAAGGTCTTACTTGGGAGCCTAGGATTCGACTAAAGAATATCGAACGTAATCGAAAAAAAAGTTAAAATCTAGACTGGGGGGTACAGCAGCTCTATAATTAAAACAATTTCGTTATTTCCATATACAAGATAATTTTAGAACAATGTCAAGAACATGTGTATATTCCGAACCGTGCCACAATTCGAGTGAATTAAAAAAGTGGCTTGAAGATTGAGGCAAACCTCGGGAAGTTAAAGTCCATCAGTAGTGTCTACCACCTGCTCTCTCTAAAATTGTACAAATTGTATAAAAGACATTTCACTTTATGAATACAGACTTGGTTATATTGAGGTACATAAAAGTATATATGGATCATTTATGACGTGATCATATTACTATTTCACCATTACAAATGAATTATCAATATTTACGAAGTGGCTAGACGATTTATATCTATTTTTATACAGTAATGATATTATACTGGTCTTGTATTTGTATCAATTGCTATAATACATTTTGTTTTTAGATGTATATATTTTTTATTGTATTGATATCATGAACACTCCTACGTTTCGTAAGACCATTAGTAATAAAATTTGCTTTTCCTTCCGATATTACTTCCGATAAAACACGATATCAGCTTTCAGAATTTTTCACAAATAAGAAAAAGATCGGATAGGACGCTTATTTCATATTTTTGTGTTCCAAGGAAAATATACTTTGTTTCTTCCCGGTTCTTATGAGAAGAATGAATAAAGCTTAAGTTTAAGACATACGATTTGTGATGGAAGTAACAGTTCACGGTTCTGATCACCGAACCTTTTTAACGAGAGTCATTTTCGATAAGAAGAACATGAAATAGCGTTTCCCATAACTTTTTTATGCGCAGGTCACGTGGGATATTTATTGAATTAAAAAAAAACCCAGAAAATATGGCAACACAATCATAATCCAAACTCAAATTCGATAGATCTAGGGCAAAATATGACCAAAAGAAAGATTTGAACGGGAACTCATGAAAAATACAAGGAGAATAAGACCAGGTGTTCCGAAAGAGTAAGCTTCTTCTGCTTCATCGATGACACCCGCCATGTAAAACATTGGTCAATTTAAAGTAAGTAATGTCATGTTCTAAATCGCACATAGAAATAGAATATGTCTCCAAGATATCACCATGGCGACAGCAAAACCTCACAATAATTTTCATCAACCTGTATATCTAAAATCACGTGTTAAGGAGTTTGCCGAACAGTTGACTTCTTGCACGGAAATCATGATTATTACCTAAATAATGATTATCTTTAGATTTTTTTGTATTTCTAATGTGTAAGTAAATTCCAATTGTTTAAAAGCAAAATAGTCATAGTTCTCCCAAGCGTCCATTATTTCATATATTTTCATATATAAAGTTGCCAGTTTCAATCATAAACTACAAAAAATATCTGACTGGGTATATATTCAAACGCTTTGTGATGTAATAAATTAGTTGTCAACCTGGATCATGAATATTAAAATATGTATATTTTTTAAAAATGATCCGATCTGACTACTGTCAGCTTATTTCTGAACGATTCTTGAAACAACGACTGTCCATGATTATTTTCTAGTGGTGTTCTAAACAAAGACTTTCTTTATTTAATAGCTGTTTATTTCATATTGTACCCATTAAAATCTCTCAAATTTAATGATTTAATAATGCTACCATATATGTTCACAGCATTTTCTAATAAATCTCTTAACAGTCTGAGGTACATAGTTAACCTACTTTTTAGATTATGATATCTTCAGAAATGTCAAATCAAGGACAGATGTCCTCATTCAAGCAATTCAAGATGTAAAAAGAAATCAGATTGTGTTTCATTTGGTTTTTTTACCTGGAGCTTTTTAAAATCAATATATAGATTTTTATCATTGTGTAAATGATTAAATTTAATTAGATTTGTTTAGACAATCACATAAACCTTCATCTTCATCAGGTTGACGTTTTTACATTTAATTCAATTCTAAGTAGGATTAATATACCAATTTCCTGTCGTCCCAGGAAACAGGATAGACAATCTCTTTCAATAATTATAAAACATCGGATTCGATCTCACGTAAGGTAAACATAAGTCATCATTAATTATAATTCACAATCCGCTGTTGAGAAGAAACCATTATAGAACACATAGGAACACACCGAACACAGGACAGTCAGGACTAGGTGGGCATTATGTATCCAAATTATCAACTATCTACAACAGTTATACAGAGTAGTGGATAGTTGTTAAATAAATACCTAGCATGAAGCCATCACTGTAGAAGTATGTAAAACCCTACTCACCTGTTTTAGCGAAATCGTCAACTACGTCCACTATTTCAACTGAGTGGACATAGGTCAGTCCAAGGACACTAACACAACATAGAGCAAGCCCCCACATCATGTGCTAAAAGAAAACACACAACACAAGATGGCTGTCGAGCAATAGAAGTCTTACAGCGTACTTCACTTCAGGTCACGTGGTTTTTTGTGAAGAGAGAAAGCTGTTGATGATGATGCACGGAAGTTGAGAAGGCTGTTCCCATGGTGATTTGTCTTCAAAGCGGTACGGTTAAAGGACGGTCTGGCACGTAGTCAAAATTTATGTTATTACCAATGTGTTTTACATGAAAGATCACAACCTATTTCTGTACCCTCATCCTCATACCCTCTCATGTAACCCTGTTCTTACACTAGAGAAGTATTCTAACTTGATATGGGTTATTTTTATAACAGGCTTAGTTGACATTTATCAAAGTTTCTTAAAAACAGAACTGTAGTGCAAAGTGTGGAAAAGTATATTCAGAAATGATCAGAGGCGTTTTGGGTCCTTCAAAATTCCTGTTTCATTATCTCACTTTTGAATATACCGCATGATGAACCTGTAACCCTGGTTACCAACAGTGGTAACACATACCTGGTCGAGTCGTTTAACTTTGAGATATATTGTTAATGTATTTTCTTTAAGAAACAAGAACACTGTAGTATAAACACACTAACATCAGAAATTCAGGACGCGACTCTACAGCATCAGCCGCTTACATAGGAATACTTTATCATAATCTCCTTTTATGTTTTACGATTAGGAATTTGAATCAACGTTTTCCCCTTCATTTTGTACAGTAAAAATTAAAGTAAGAGAGTCAATTATTTTCCCGATCAAAAACTGTTATACTCACATTTGGCAAATATCATTCCGTAGGAAAGCCTCACTACCCGTAAAGGTTTGGTAAACCAAATATGATCCCATAGGAAATCGTCACTTCCCGTAGTGGCTGGTAAACCAAATATGATCCCGTAGGAAAGCGTAACCTCCCGTAGTGGGCTGGTAAACCAAATATGATCCCGTTGGAAAGCCTCACTACCCATTATGGTCTGGTAAACCAAATATGATTCCGTAGGAAAGCGTAAACTCCCGTAATGGGATGGTAAACCAAATATGATCCCGTTGGAAAGCGTTGATGGGTTGGTAAACCAAATATGATCCCGTTGGAAAGCGTAACCTCTCGTAATGGGTTGGTAAACCAAATATAATCCCGTAGGAAAGCGTAACCTCCCGTAATGGGTTGGTAAACCAAATATGATCCCGTTGGAAAGCGCAACTTCCCGTGATGGGCTGGTAAACCAAATATGATCCTGTAGGAAAGCGTAACCTCCCGTAATGGGCTGGTAAACCAAATATGATCCCGTAGGAAAGCGTAACCTCTCGTAATGGGTTGGTAAACCAAATATGATCCCGTAGGAAAGCGTAACCTCTCGTAATGGGTTGGTAAACCAAATATGATCCCGTAGGAAAGCGTAACCTCTCGTAATGGGTTGGTAAACCAAATATGATCCCGTAGGAAAGTAACCTCGTTGTAATGGGTTGGTAAACCAAATATGATCCCGTTGGAAAGCGCAACTTTCCGTGATTGGCTGGTAAACCAAATATGATCCCGTAGGAAAGCGTAACCTCCCGTAATGGGTTGGTAAACCAAATATGATCCCGTAGGAAAGCGTAACCTCCCGTAATGGGTTGGTAAACCAAATATGATTCCGTAGGTAAACGTAACCTCCCGTAATGGGTTGGTAAACCAAATATGATCCTGTAGAAAAACGTAACCTCCCGTAATGGGTTGGTAAACCAAATATGATTCCGTAGGTAAGCGTAAAGCAAATGTTATACTAAAACGTGCAGGATACAGATGAATTGTTTGGAAATTTTTGTATTTTTTTTTAGTGAAAATGCAAAAATGACGTATTTCTAACTGAGATATTCAAGACAGTTCATTTTTTTGAGAAAAAGGTGTACGCCATAACGTAAACGTGATGAATATGTAGTTCTGAGATTCGATCGTCAACATTTCATCACAGATATAGATTTAAACAATCGTTCGGCGGAACTATTTTCAAAATCACCACCAGAATAACGAGAAAACGCTTTCCTTTATTACATCCAGAGATGGTACCTGTCCTGCCATTTGTATTTCGGTGTCCGAGATTGAAACATCTCTGTCCTCTGTCCTTGTTGTCACCATTTGGTGATTCAGTCGACCGTATTATCATCTGTTAATTCATTCCACCATATTTATTATGTGTCAATTCAGTCAACCATGTAATTATCTGTTGATTCAGTCGACCATGTAATTATCTGTTGATTCAGTCGACCATATTATTATGTGTTGATTCAGTCAATCATATTTATTATGTGTTGATTCAGTCGACCATATTATTATGTGCTGATTCAGTCGACCATTTAATCATCCGTTGATTCAGTCGACCATATTATTATGTGTTGATTCAGTCAACCATATTTATTATGTGTTGATTCAGTCAACCATATTTATTATATGTTGATGCAGTCAACCATATTATTATGTGTTGATTCAGTCAACCATGTAATTATCTGTTGATTCAGTCAACCATGTAATTATCTGTTGATTCAGTCAACCATATTATTATATGTTGATTTAGTCGACCATTTAATCATCCGTTGATTCAGTCGACCATGAATTATCTGTTGATTAGTCAACCACGTTATTATCGGTTGAATCAGTCAACCATGTTAATATCTATTTATCCATTTAACCATGCTAGTACGTGTATATCAACACCAGACGTTTTCATGTTATCATCTGTTAATTTGAACAGCCGTGTAATCGTCTGTTGATTTGTACAGCCGTGTAGTTGTAGGTTGATTTGAACAGCCGTGTAATCGTCTTTTGACTTGAACAGCAGTGTAATCATCTGTTAATTTGAACAGCCGTGTAATCGTCTGTTAATTTGAACAGCCGTGTAATCGTCTGTTAATTTTAACAGCCGTATAATCGTCTGTTAATTTGAACAGCCGTGTAATCGTCTTTTGACTTGAACAGCAGTGTAATCATCTGTTAATTTGAACAGCCGTGTAATCGTCTGTTAATTTGAACAGCCGTGTAATCGTCTGTTAATTTGAACAGCCGTGTAATCGTCTGTTAATTTGAACAGCCGTGTAATCGTCTGTTAATTTGAACAGCCGTGTAATCGTCTATTAATTTGAACAGCCGTGTAATGTCTTTTGACTTGAACAGCAGTGTAATCATCTGTTAATTTGAACAGCCGTGTAATCGTCTGTTAATTTGAACAGCCGTGTAATCGTCTGTTAATTTGAACAGCCGTGTAATCGTCTGTTAATTTGAACAGCCGTGTAATCGTCTTTTGACTTGAACAGCAGTGTAAT
Source organism: Ylistrum balloti (assembly GCF_031769215.1). Classification (NCBI taxonomy): domain Eukaryota; kingdom Metazoa; phylum Mollusca; class Bivalvia; order Pectinida; family Pectinidae; genus Ylistrum; species Ylistrum balloti. The sequence continues at coordinate 1,876,676 of NW_026781961.1, forward strand.
CATCTGTTATTTGAACAATTAATTCATTTGAACAGCCGTGTAATATCTGTTTATTTCAACATGCGTGTAATCGTCTGTTATTTGAACACCAGTCGTCTTTTGATGTTATCATCTGTTAATTTGAACAGCCGTGTAATCGTCTGTTGATTTGTACAGCCGTGTAGTTGTAGGTTGATTTGAACAGCCGTGTAATCGTCTGTTGATTTGAACAGCAGTGTAATCGTCTGTTGATTTGAACAGCAGTGTAATCATCTGTTAATTTGAACAGCCGTGTAATCGTCTGTTAATTTGAACAGCCGTGTAATCGTCTGTTAATTTGAACAGCCGTGTTATCGTCCGATTCTTTTCCAAAGTAGTGAAAACACACAAAGTTATAATTTAATTTGTTTTATTATTTAGAGCAATTGACTAAAATGTGACCAGTAAAAACCACGTCACACCACTTAATGTTTATTAAGGACACATTTCTTTCAACTAAAAAAAAAGAAAAACCCAAACTACTTATAACATAAATCGGACACGTGGGCAGGAGTTGATATGTACCCACAGTGTTGTCTGTTGGAGTTACTCCATGGACGGCCTTGTCGTTCAAGGAGGTACAGTGGTCATCGAGGGCAGTACAGTAGGGGAACGAGAGGATGTTGTAGATGATGACGAGAATGGGTAATAAGTTGAACGTGTAGGGTATTTTGAACCTGTAGGATGTGTAGGGTATGTAGGATATGTAGGATATGTAGGATATGTCGGGCTTGGTGGATCAGGACGGAGTATTGGTATCAACTCGTGTAGAATGGACCGATAGCTTGCGGCTTGTATCATAGTATCGGAGTATCGTTGTATACTTGGGTATGGTTTAGGAGGTACAACAGAAACAGCTGTAACAAAAGCCATGTATATAATTTATTCCAGCATTCACGAAAAAATTTCTTTTTTTTATTTTTTATTTTTTTAAATTTTCGCAGGAGAGCTCAAGATTAAATCTTGTGCAATGCATGAAAACGTCAATGGTTTCCACATCTGATTTTGTTTTCAATGTATTTTTTTTTTAAATCTTATTTCATCTTCAAAAATTACGATGAAACTAACAGCCTTTGTCGTATTCAAAATTGAAATTGGAACTAGTGGTGTGTTCACCAAGATCTAATTCATAGCAGGCTAAATTACATTATTTAAAATTACTTTCGTTTAAGAAAACGCAACCTTTGAATTCTAATATTTACAAAATATGCAACGACGAGAAAAACGATAGAAGTTTGTGGAGACTTACAACAAACGTAACCGTCCCCGGAGTAACCATTCCGACACACACATTGGTAGGTGCCCATAGATTTATAACAGTCAGCATTCCGATCACACAGTTGTTTACCCATGAGACATTCGTTTACCTCTGAAATTAAATAAACATTGACTATGAAATAACAAATTATATTCAATTACATGGTATTGCGAGAGGGTACGATTTTATTTTGACAAATCCATTTTTTCCTTCCATATCTAGTATGGTAGCCTCATAGGCCTCAAAATATAGGCCTATGTCATCACTGCGGAGTCCTAGAAGGAAGAAACAGCTGTAAGATGCAGTTTAATTCATTGTTTGTATCTAACTTAAAATTTGTATTTAAAGGTGTTTTTCACTTGTGTCTGTTGTACAATCTTTACGATAGAAGGTGGTAGAGACTGCTGGTTGACTTTAAATTCCTCAAGGTTTGCCGTAAGCTGCATACAACGTTTTAATTCATTCGAATAGTGACACGGTTCAAAATATACACACGCATTTGACGCTATCCTAAAATTATGAAAATTACGAAATTTATTTAAATATGGTACTGCTGCAATTCCTCTCCTTGTTTTTTCCTTTTTTTTTTCGATCACTTTGGATTTCCCTTTGTCGCCTCCTCGACATTCCTGAGAGTCCTAGAATGACGAAACAGCTGCACGAAGCAGCCTAGGTCATTGTTTGGCTCTACTCTATCTAACCCGGAATTATCAAAAGGTCCTATTCACTTGTGTGTCTATTGTACAATCTTCTAGTGTATTATTGACATACTCATAAATGTCTCATGTAAAGTGCCGTTTTCTTATTTCTGGATGGAGAATATTTTACACAAATCTGTATGAGATGTCTTTATGATTTTATCTCAATAAATTATGAAATATATGTGATTAATTAATGTTAAATGAGAAATTTTCCTTTTCGGTGAATATATTATGGATATAATTATATATATATATAATGATATAGGTGCGTGTTCACGTACAGACTGCCTTGTGACGAAACAATGTAGACCATCGACGTAGGACTGGAATCACTTTGTAAATGACAAGGTAATATTGATTTTATCGATAATTATCTAAATAATCGATAATTATCTAAATAATCGATAATTAAATAGGATGATCCTAAATTTGTTTCCATTAGGTATGTGATTTATAAAACTCGTCACAAATTTTTCATCTTAGCTCAAAAGCTCGAAAAGATAAACAAAATCCTAAATCAGATATCACAGAATCTACTATAAGATTTAAAATATATCTGTTACACATTCAGCATACATAACGTTATCTGATGTACATATGTTGGTATCGGGAAACATGTCAAACCTAATGAACATATTTAAAATATATGTAGATACTTAGCATGATTCGTAAAACTAATAATTTAATCAACAGGTTCCAAATTTCAGTAGAAGGATATTTCATTATTTAGATGAAAAGATGTTTATTTCGTTTGAAGGAGAAGGAAGTGGGGGCGGAGGGGAGGAGGAAGAAAGGGAAGAGATGGGGAGAGGATGTGGAGGAGGAAGAGAAGAGTTGAGGAGGGAAGGAGGAGGAGAGGATGGGGCGAGGAGGAGGAGAAAGAGGAGGATGAGAGGAGGATGAGAGAAGGATTAGGAGGAGTAGAAAGTGATTGGAATACATCAGAATATTATATCAGGATAAATATCAAAATAATTGGACAGTGGGCTTAATGGTAATATATATCGTTTATTTATAGTGTCAGATAAAATTGAATGGATACTTACCGCAATAACGGCCATCACCGACGTACCCTTGCTTACATCGGCAAACGTTCCAGACACAGTTAGCATACTTGTCGCAGTTACAATTGCCTGTTGAAAAAGTAGGGTTTTTATGTTTTTTGTTTTTAATAGAATTTAAAACATTTTATGTTGTTTTAAATATGATCATTTTAGGTAGTCTTAAATCTGGTCGTGTTATGTAGTCTTAAATATGGTCATTTTAGGTAGTCTTAAATCTGGTCGTGTTATGTAGTCTTAAATATGATCTTTTTGTAAACTTAAATGTGGTTATTTGATGAAGACTTCAATGTTATAACTTTATGTAGACTTAAATGTGGCCATTTTATCTACAGCTGAATGCATATAGTTAAGAACATTTATATGTTGTAATTATACATATACACACACAAAAAATGTTTATTTAATGAAAATTAGCTCATTGCTTTATTACCCGTATTAAACCATACATTAAATTATTTGATATAAACTTACTTAGGTGGCTGTTTTCGAAAGAAGAAAGTTAATGTGTCTAAACATTACAATTATCATATAATCAACCCAAAATTAATCCCATAACTAATCCAAAGTTTCAACATGTCAAGTCCTAACAATCACTGATGACACCAAGAAGGACGAACCAGCTGTATGATGAAGTAAACTTCAATTTTTCCTTCTGCTGTGTCTAATTCTCCATATTGGATTGTGCTGGGAATGATCCCTCCGGTACTACTTTTGTTGTTGAAATGCCTTAGTATCGCAAACCAACTTTAAATGACTGGAATAATTTGTAACACTTCGTTGTTATAAAGGCCCCAAGGAAATCATCTTGATTTCGTATGCTATGATAGAAATCACATGTCCGTGGTATCAGGCAAAAATCAATTAAAACTCGTGCAAATAACTTCTACTTATCATTCAGATGTCATTGCCCTCATTAAGGCACCCATGTCTTCTCTAGTCGGGCTAAGTAACATGTTAAAATGTGATTTCACTTGCATTTACTAGAAATGTTTTATTTTATCTATTCTTTTAAGAAGGATTTAATTTTTGTTTACTAAAGGTTTCAAGAAATAGACAAAAATCTGCACATTGACAAGTTTAACCAAGATATGCAGCCAATAATACCAAACATACAACAGGCTAACATTTTTCAATTCTAGTATAAGGTACAGTAGAGCAGAATTACCAATCAAATTCTATTTCAATCCTCTAGTGCTCGCCAGTAATGTTAAGGTCGTCAGTGTTGATACATAGGAAGTGACTGAGAAAAAACAATATTTGTTCGAAATAATATTAATAGCAAATGCATTTTTTGATATGGCCAATTAAAATACCATAATGATTATAAAAGAAATGAAAACAACAGAAGTGAAATATATTCATGCTGGAAACATAACTTAATATTCTGTTGATTTTATCGTTTTTATTTTTCTGCATAGTGTATAAAGTTTTTTTTTAATTCATTAGTTTTATAAGACGATCTACTTGGTTTATTTTATTTGATTAAAGTAAGGAAGTTATTTTATGTAAACTTAAATCTGATCATTTTATGTAAACTTAAATGTGGTCACTTTATGTAAACTTAAATGTGGTCACTTTATGTAAACTTAAATGTGGTCAATATGTAAACTTAAATTTGGTCACTTTATATTAACTTATCTGTGGTCATTTGACGTAGACTTAAATGTGGTCATTTTATGTAAACTTATCTGTGGTCATTTGACGTAGACTTAAATGTGGTCGTTTTATTTAGACGTAAATGTGGTCACTTTATGAAGACTTAAATGTGGTCATTTTATGTAGACGTAAATATGGTGATTTTATCTACAGCTAATGTATACAGTTAAGAACATTTATATGTTGAAGTTATAAATACACACATACTTTTCCATGAAAAATTGCTCATTTTATTACTCATATTGAAACATATATTAGATCATTCGATATAAACTTACCGCCATTTTTTGGTGTCGTTGTGCTTACTGGTGTTGTTCGCGAGAGTGTGGTGGCTGTTTTCGAAAGAAGAAATACCGTAAGGATTATAAAAGAAATAAAAACAACAGAAGTGAAATATATTTATTGCTGGAAACATAACTTAATATTCCGTTGATTTTTTAAAAATTTTCTGCATAGTGTAAAGTTCTTTTTAATTCATTAGTTTTATAAGACGATCTTTATTCTCTGTTTTCATTACTTCAAGTCTGCTAAAACTACTTTCATTGCAGTGAAAACATTTTGAGCAATTTATGTATTTCACTGGTTCACTGGTAAAGAGACAATATATTTAACATATAAATTATTCATAGGGAATATCTAAAAGTTTCTTCATTAATAACAAATAGATTTCACAACTGTGCCTAATATATCAGTATCTTCACACTCTTGTAAAATACAAAAATATTAGGCACACGAGGGAAATATATTTATTGTTACTGAAGACACGAATTGATATTCGATTTATTATATTTTCACAAGCAACATAGCCATATTACTGTTTAAAACAAATATAAAAAGAGGAAACAGACTGGACTTTTCGCGGACACTACTTATTATAACTTCACAGTACGCGACAAACTATAGATAGTTTTTTAAATCATTAAAAACACAAATATAGAATTCAATGTAACTTTAATTTTTAATCACATAGAAAATGTTACTTATTCATGTCACTAAGAGACAAAATTTGCTGTAATAAATTCAAAGAGAGTTTTACCTGTGACAAGTTACTACGCGGTTGAAAATATGCAACCTACAGTTGTCGCTGCTGATGACACGAATCCCCTTGAAATGTCTAACGTGTTAGCTCCACGTTCAAAACGTTTGATAGGGGATTGGATTTGATCTCTAATAAAGTAATTTGCGTTTTGCTGATTTTCACGGCAATGGACGTTTACCATGGAATTGAAGGTCGTGTCACAAGTTAACAATGCCTCCAAATGTTTGGTTTTGGTGTTTTTTGTACGGGACTGTATGATATGTCAATTTTATCAGTTGCTTTGTGTTCTGCAAAAGTGTTATTTTTCAGTAGCGTCGGCAAAAAGTGTTATTTTTCTGTAGTGAAAAATAACAAAAATGTGTTATTTTTCACTCTTTTTTATATGTCAATGGCAAAAAAGTAATAAAGAGTTATCATATATTGTTCTGTGGATTGACAGAATGAAAACGTAAGCTACGCGGAAGTCAGATGAATAAGTATTTGATCACTACTTACATAAAACCGTCGCTAGTATCAGCCATGTTATTGTGTCCTTCATGATTACGGCTGGCTAGTGTAATACCGTTGTTGTATCATGTAAGGTATAATATTGGAACGTTCGTACATAATTAAACACCGTGAACACTTAACTGTGACGTATTCAACTGTTACATTAACGACATACCCCTTGTAATACCCTGAGGTTAACATTAGTTGAGCATTGCAGACAACAGAATCTGTTATCAATATTAATGAAATTTGATTTTATATACTTAATGGAAACATCAGTGCTTATCAATTAAAGAGACTTAATGGTATGAAGGTGTGTGTCATTATCTTAATAATAAAATCACCAACGCCACCTATATATCTTGTTTAGGTACATAATGCTCGAACGACCATGTATTCTAATGGTCATCAAACACGGCGACCTTTACATCACACAAACCTAGAACAGAATGGATTGATTTTCTAAATCTCGAAGTAAATTGCAACATTTCATATGTTGGATTCGTTAATTGTTTCTAATTGTTTTGCACTGACAGCTTGTTGTTTGTGTACAACCCATTTAATCTAATCTAATTCTTATTTAAGATTCCTGAGGAAGATATGATTAATATAAAACTGTTTTTATGTATCTGCCTATGTATAATTACAATAGCTATTCCCTCCTCTTTCCTGCTAGGTACATGTATCAATGTGATATAAAATAGCACGTAGTTCATTATATCTCATACTGTAATGAACAAAATTATAGGGAAGAAAGAGAGGTTTCCTGCCACTGGCCCAAATCTAACTTCAGGTGACATGTTGAATAAGAGCATACTCTGTCATCGCCTCGCCTCTACATTTCCCATGTCGTGTGATTTTGTATTGTTCTCCTGAAAATCTTCTACTGTCTTGGGTCAGCTAACAGATTTATGGTTCAGATTCGCGGAGATGAGAGCAGCGGAAAGATGACTTTGAAACAGATTCTCGAAAATGACAGTGAATTTTCATGTAATTCTGAATAGTGTTAAAGGGCATAGGTTACGATTTAAAACTATTTCAAAAACACAAATTAGTCGTTTTGATGTTTTTTTTTTAAAAAAACTTATCACTTTTAGGCATATATCCTGCCAGCTATTTTCAGGCTCTCAAAGCAGCCGCTGTCACACGGTCAAAATTTTAATGAGCAGTGAGGTTACTTGACATTGTGACGTGAGCATATATGTGACCTGCTGATGGTGTATGTAATATATATGGTATATAGATCTATTTACATTCTGTGTTGTATCTACCTATATGTCGTAAGTACACTAAATCGTAGTATAAGAGACTATATACTACAATTTACAGTGATGAGGTCAGTGTATGAATACTGTATCCAATGTAAACAAACATGGCCGCCAGTAACAACAAATAAACAGGGCTTGCATACATAAGCCCGATTTTATTTTAGATTTAATTTTAATTCATATCTAGAAACATGGTATACAAGAAACCCTCTTTCGAAACGGACATTCCCAAAGTTCCGAAATATGTAAATCAGCCGGTGTAGACAAAAAGTACACACCACACTGCCCCAGGCAACAGCCATCTCAATGATCAGTGTCACGCGGCAAGTCATATGTTTATGTCCTCTCACAAGAGTGAGTTTTCATTAAAGTCCTACACCAGAAATGTTTCATGTCAGAAAAAAAAGCTTTGAGTACAGCTTTGGTCACCATTTCACTCCCTAGTGAGGACACTACTGGTTTGTAGACATCGCCAACGCCGTTCAAATCGTCATTCATCATCAACCACGTGTAGGAAATACCAATCACTCATAGATCACATTCTCTAGCACTACATCAAAGACATCAGCCCCGGGATTCTTTGTCAATGCAACATTTCATTTTTCAAATTAGATAACGGAAAGGAAAATATCGTCATTTTTTCCGCACTGACGGCCATGTCTAGCCATACAAGCGGTCATTCTGTCCAAGCAATTTTAGGGGCCGCGTCACGCCGAATGAATTTCTAACAATGCGCGAATTTCTTATGAAGAAAAAACAGTGAAATACCATAGTTTTCATTTCTTCTGGAAAATTTTTTCTTTTCCGGTATTTGAAGTTGATGACGTCAATGATATGGAAAGCGGCAAATTTAAACGCGTCATTTGTTACAGTAAAAAGACAATCTTTTTGAATGTAAGTATAAGCATTTAATTGTTACCAAATAAATAGTGATCATAAAATATTTTACTTTTACTCTGTTCGTTGCTTTTCTTCCACACAACATTATTTGCCAACATGTGTTTTCCTTCCAATTATTCAGCGTAACTGTTAGTTGTTTTTTCCGAAACCAGATACGTTTTAGAATTGTATCATTTTATTTTAGCTTTTAACTTCTTTTTATCTACACGTACTACAAGAATTGATCTTACTGATTAAGTAATAGATAAAATAAATCCATTTAATGTTTCAAAATTATGGAATTAAACGCGAGTTAAATAACTTATCAAGTGGTGAGGTCGCCGCCTTGTGAATTACAGGTATCGTTGTAGAAAATATAAATATAAAAAAAAACTTGGACTATGTCACCTGAAACAACTTATAACATACTTGAATCATTTTTAAAACTTTTAATGAAAACATGTAAACTGCTAGTAGTATTTTGGATTATTTTGAATCCGTTTAACTATTGAATTTGTTCAAAATGAGCTGCCCGAATTTTGTTAAAAACTGTAGAACGGGAGACAACTCAAGTTTCTCGGCAAAACTTTTTTTCTTTGCTAATATTTCTATTTCCGATAAACGTCAGTATATCATTATCGATAACACAGACACTATCAACGTGGAACATAAAAGAAACAAATTTGTTGTATCCTTTAATATAGTCAATCTGCATAACCCGCTATTTGTCATGATTGTAAACTAACATGTTCTATACGTGCAGAAACAACCGACGTAGCTAATGGGTTTCATGTATTTTTTTCATCTAATTTCACTATGATAATGTCCTTCATACTTCTATTGTCAATTGTCTCCGCAGTAAGCTACTTCACCGATGTCATGACCTTAACCATGCTTGGAAGTTTGCTCTCGTCTTTCATCACCGGATGTTAACTAATGATAACTTAATGTTCTTTTAGTTAACCGTCGATTCTACATGAAATTGGCGTGTTTACAAGTGATTTTTAAAACAAATATGTTAATATCATGACGACACAATCTATGTAAATAAAGATCAATTCAAAGCGAGGATGATGGTTATGGATAAACTATTACAAGCACAAAATCCTACGTGAAAGAAGTTGTGACCACAACTGACCCAGAATCGTAGTTCAGGATGTCATTCTTTTTTGAAGTAAAAAAGAAATCTAGAATTCAACGTTTGTTCTGGTGATGTTATTTTGAATGGTCACATTTTAGAAAGTGTACACATGTTCCTGATTTTTGATTTCATGAAACAAATATCAGCTTGTATCGTGATCTTGGAAAAAGCGACTTTGGGGGAAATTAAAAAAATTAAAGCACAGCAACTTTTCCGTTTTTAAGCATGAAAATATCCTAAAAGATCCTCTACATAAGCATAAAGTAAAAAACAGAATTGCAGCATAATATCTAACCTTTCAAAAAATTACCAGAACAAAAATTTAATACTAGAACATTGTTTTTACATCTCAGAAAAGTTTATTCTTTGAGTAAAATAATTATGAATAAAAAAAGTTTTAAAAAATAATTGTAAGAAGTTTGATTATAATTTATGGAATTTTGACATTACTATTTCCAGGTGTCTTGAGGACAGTGATTCCACTTGTAACGGCATCAGGTTTGTCCATTCTGTTGTCTGTGCTAGAATTTGTATCCACACCAACAGCCTTGTATGCCGATGTCGTCGTGTTAACCTTTCTTCGATCCTTCGTCTATTGTGCCAATATTCAGTACATCAGAACTACGTAAGTCGTTTACAAAATCAAGATAAAATTCCTGAATAAAGCATACGTTCATCGAGGTTTAAATGAATGAGCAACAATAAAAATAAGCAGTGATAATCCTTCTGAATTAATATACATGTTAACAGAATGTAATATATTCGACATTTGTAGCGAGTTCTTTCTATTATCACGTCTGCGCATTGACAATTCAAACGCAGCGTTACAAAATGACGTCGATATTCTAATTTTCAGAGGTGAAAATACTTGTTCCATTCAGGATTAAATTATTTCATATTTGGTATTTGGTTCTAGGGAAAATTAGCAGTTTTACTGCCTCTAGATCTCGATGTCCTTTGACCCAGCGAAACATTGTCTAAACTGTTTACATTTATCTCAACCATTTTTAAATTGGTAGATAGATATCTATGACCTTGCACTGTTGACCAAGTAACTGGAAAATTTGGCGAACTAAATCTTTGCATTATTTACTTTCAAATACACCAGACCATACAAAAAGATGACAGATCTATTCTTGCTGTTTTAGTATTTTGGTTCATTCTAAAATTGTTCCTCTGTAGATCTTTGAAGGCTAAACAGTACATCCTAAGATCACGAAGTATGCAATTTTGTGAGAGCTACTCTTTGGCAGTACAACCATGTAAAGCGTTTATTTTTTTCCTTGTATAAAAGATTCGTTGAAATATCACGATTTGCACATTTCTTGACCTGCCTCGCGGGTCCCAGAAGGGTTTGGCTACGAGATTGTCATTGTATGAGATTTAACGAAGTACGGAGGATGAAATCTTAAAAAATGTGATCGTGGTTCTGGTTGACAACATCTTCATCAAGTATTGTGGTAAGATTTTCCAAGACTATTGGCATACCTGTTGGAACCAACTGTGCACCTCTGATGGCTGACTTGTTTTTGTACGATGCTGAATTTTTTGAAGAGCTTATCAACAGGTCACGAAGACTTTGCAAAGTCGCTTAATTTCACTTACAGATAAACTGATGGCGTCTTATTTTTAAATTACAAGAGATTTATTGCCAACGTCAATCGTATATATCCATTAGATTTGGAAATTGAGGACACCACATTCTCTTCTACATCTTACCTCGATCTTTTCCCACACCGAAACCTACCTGGATTTCCACCAGACTGTATGATGAACGTGATGATTTCAATTTCCTTATTGTGATTTTTCCATTTCTGTATGACAACAACTCTACATCCCAAACTATGGATTTTACATGTCTGTTCCCTTCATTGCATTTTTTTCAAGAAGTCGTCGACTAAAGAACAAACTCGCCACACAGAGTTTGAAAATATGGAAGCTGAAACGTTAGTTTGCTATTGGTCACGTTGTTGTATACCTTGTTCTCATTTGAGAACGTGACATTACTTATTTAGATTGATTAAGATTTACATGGCGGGTATTGTCGATAAAGCAAAAAGCGCTTACTCTTCCGGAGCATCAATAAATAAATCTCATTTTGGATTATGATTATGGGAAATATTGGTATTTTATATTTGTTTATTGTTTTTGTATATTATGCTATTTACGTACAAATTAAATCATGAAAATAAATCTTTTTGACAGGTGAAGTTGTTCCTGCTGTGTATGTCAACTATTTCTCTGTTTCATCCCATCCTTGTCTTCTACACTCAAAGACGTGATCAACGTAATGATCTGCACAAAAAGCCTGTCAAACCAACGTGAAAATAGCAATTGCATGTCTTCCATGTTCTTGATGTAAACGGAGATGTGTGTAGACACAGCGAACTGACTTTCTATCTTCTATTTTGTAAATTTGCTTAGTATAATTTATCTACATCTTAAAAATGCAGCAATACACCGATCTAGATGTTGGTTTAACTCAAATTATTCAATTCATGTTATATTTGTTTTATTACCCTCTCTACAACTATTTCATAATGTTATATATATTCAAAAAGGCATAATGTAGCCAACAGTATCATATTGTGTGATCATTCTATGTACTTGTTATTATGGGTCAGAAAAGTCTACAAAACACAATACACCGTTAGTAAATTAACATGTGAAACGGTATAAAAGATTCAACAAAAAACATTTATTTCTCACATATATATTTATTTATATCATAAAAATAATGCTATGCGATTTGTGAAATACTAACATTTTCTCAGTTCATAGTCATTTCAAACTCATGTTTCCACACAAACACACCTTCCTTCGCAAGTTTTCTCGACAAGTACCTCACTTAAAAACACCAATCTACCTTCAAGGTACGCACATATACATCATTGGTGAATTTGACCTTGATTATTGTCCAAAAGCACGATATGCTATTTGATTACTTAGATTTTCGATCATGTAATTTATAATAATGTCGCATTGACGTATTTTATTTATTTTCATTCGTAGTTGATAAGTGTTAAGTCACATCACGTTTTAGTACGTATGTACCACTGCCAAACGCACCCTGTTTATACTACGGAACACTCTTACTTACTTCTACCTGAAATACTGTTGGTGGGCGTGACAGGTCTTTAATGGTAGTAAACGATATACAGGTAATGCTCTTCAGTCACATTGAAAATAACATGGATATTACACTACAAGAAGCTATATCAGTTTGAAATAAGGTAACATAATAGTCTCCGTATAGAATGACCCCTATGTTATTGCATTTATGTCAACCTCAAACTGACTAGAGCTCGAAATGTGTTTAAACGCTACAGATCTAAAATACATCTAACATTAATAAACATATCATTTTGAAATGAAATATCGCATTGAATAATATAATGAATTTAAATATATATTCTACTCACTTTTTCTTCGAAGTATTCATTTATTGTTGCACCTATAATAACACAAGTATCTGATTTGGTGCAATATGCATTTGTGTTTTGTAAATATGATTATTCATTAAAATCAAGAACATTTAAAAAACAAACATCGTAATCACTGTTGGAAAATGTGCCACAGAATAAGTAAAACCGTATTCAATGAAAAAGATTGAACACTCTTAAACATACAGCTGTACGTCTCACATTGTATGGATTAGACTAACTATCCGGTTTTGAGTTCCACACTCCATAGCAATTTCTATTTCTGACAGAGGAAACTCTATGGGAATTAGCGGGTTAGTCATCGCGTTACTCTTCCTATCATTAATTGAGGCTGAAGTAAAGGTCGAATGGCACAGTGAATGGTCTGAGATAGGCATGGACGTTTTGATCTGAGCCACAGGGAACCACTCTGGAACACGTAAAGGTCTTTTCTTTTACAACGCCCACACCCTACAACCCCCACCTTCCTGCCATAAAAATACAGTATCATGAAACTTCCGCCATATTGGTCATGTTTCACAATTTTACCTTTTTGTGCCTCTCCTTTTATGGTCTCAATGGTCAAATATAATCTTTCTCTATTGGGAGAGAATTATAGGTAACGATTACAATTTTAGAGTTGTTTATTGTCCTGTGACACTGGTTAGAGGACGAATATCCCATTATCTCCACGTGCACTATTTGCTGATTCGCTGTTCAGGTGTATATGATGAACGTATGGTATGGAGACACATAGCGAACAACTCAATATTGTAGAATTTATTCAATAACTGACGTGTCTGTGCACGAGAGTGATATTTACTGTTCATGTAGTATATATCTCGAGTGTATTAAGCCTATCAATATGATGCAATACAATAAAAAAAATAACCAAACTCTCTGAAATATTAACAAAAATTAATGCTCTCTCACATTTACATATGCTTATACGTGAGGACGTCAGGTAATATAACCCATACCAGACTACACAAGGTCGGTATGTACTGACACGCAAATTTACAAGTTTAGTAGAATGAATTATACTTTCAAGTGTACAAAAGTTACACCAGAGATTTGCTTTAAATTCATTTGATAAGTTTAAACATCCGATTATTCCACACTAGACATTGCCATCATTTTGACAACATAACAAAATCAAAAATCGCAATTACAGTTGGAAAATGCCAAATGATCAAAGATTTCATAGCAATAAGTCCATGCCTTAAGGGTTCCGTTCTGTAACACATAGAGTGCAGTTTTATCATCAAGATTGATGCCACTTTCCCAAACATCCACACCATCGTTCAGCCTCTGCCTTATCGGTTATGTTATGTTCCACAACGAACTTCTCGAACATTTCCTTCATGATCTAGATGACCTAATCTAATCGTCTGTAACATTGCGAACGGTTTGCGTTTGGTAGTGTATGTGCCTTTAAAGTAGAATGGCTATTTTTGTAGCAAAAGCATTTCGGCGATCATTTCGAACCTGTGACTCCGTAAATATGGCTGAAAAACACGAAAATACCAATATTTAATTATAATCATATTCCAGACTCAAATTTCATAAAACCAGACCAAATGTGAACAAAAAAAGTTTTAAACAGAGTCTCCTGAATCAGGTAAAGGAGAATAAGACCACGTGTTTCGGAAGAGTAAGCGTCTTCTATTTCATTGACGACACCAGCCATAAAATATTGGTAAATCTATGTAAGTTATATCAGCTTCTCCAGTGAGAACAAGGTATGTAACAACAGGCAAACTAACTAGCATCAAACACGTCAAGTCTTATATCCACACGGAAATCGAACATTTCTCAATGATATCACTTTATGGACCATAAAAGTTCCCGCCAATAATCATCAACCTTTATCTTTCGAAACCGGTGTTTGGAGCTTTTACTGTCAGTGGCGACTTCTTGCACGAAAATCGTGAAAGAGGAACCTACACTTGATAATTATTTTACTGCGACATGTAATTACCAAAGATGTAGGAATAGTGCTTATTAGAAATGGAAAATTTACAATAAGGGAAATTGTAAAGTGGAAAACTGTCCCAATTTGTTTCGTTGTTGGGCAAAGATCGAGATAAGCGGCTGATGTACAAGAATTGTCGTATCCTTCATTTCCAATTCTGTAATGTATTTACGATGAATATGGTCAATAAATTTCTTGCTTTTTAAAGACAAGACATCTTCAATATATATGGAAGTGAAATGAAACCACTTTGCAAGGTTTTTGTGACCTGTTTGATAAACTCTTTTACAAATTTCTGTCTTGTTAAAAAAGAAAAAAAATATCAGTCAACAGAGGGTCACAGATGGTTCCCATATATACATGCGCCAATAGTCTCCTGGAGGATTTTACCACCAAACTCGATGACACAAATTCCGCTGTTGGATGTCAAATCCGGTTTAATGTTCACCAAGCAATCTTATGGCAAAAATTGAGAAACTTTGAAGCTGTCTAGAAAAATGTTAACCCCTCTTTTAGCATGTGAATGAACTTTAAAAGGTTCATTTCGAGGCTTCGTCAAATGATTAAATTTAACAAAATATTACTCTGTGAGCATCTTTTTTCTTTTTGCGTTGCACTTTCCGATTGTTAGCTTAAGCTCCAAACACTAGTTTCGAAAGATGAAGGTTGATGATTATTGGCGAGAACTTTTACGGTCCATAAAGTGATATCATTGAGAAATGTTCGATTTCCGTGTGGATACAGACTTGACCTGTTTGATGCTAGTTAGTTTGCCTGTTGTTACATACCTTGTTCTCACTGACATCCTATCATTGTCAATGGCCTGCGTATGCGAAATAATATGATTGTTAAGTTACATTTTTGATACAAGGATTCAACGCAAGAATTAAATTAACTTTAAAGTATTTTATAGCATATCGGTTTTCTTTCTTTTTTTTCTGATTAATTTATTCATGCCTGATATGGGGCTATGGTCAGCTCATACTGCATTTTTTCTCACACGTTCTATTGTTTGAACTTCTTTCCGATAGACTGATCCGCTGTCATGAAAATGCATATATATATGTACAGTCACACACATTTATAAAAACATCAGCATATTTTCTGAACAATAAAATATCACTCCGTACTTGGTATTTCGTCAAATTATGCCATCAGGAAAAGTGTGATAAAAAAAAAAAACAAAAAAATCCTTGTGGATCGTGATGAGGCGAAAAAAGGCCTTAATGGTCAAATTTCAATAAAAAGTAAATTATATGCACAGACATGAACCTGGATTAAGATGTTTTATTCAGGTTATCCACGGGATGCAAACGGATATCTACACATTTAAATCGAAATGGATATGTCCAACGTCAGGGTTGCAGCTCTTGTAGTCTTAAGTTTACTGGAAATATTATTTTTCGGTGGGATGCAGTATGGATGGTTTGCCTTTGCTTTCATCCTTAAACAAGAAGGTGTATTTAGAAATCTGTGTGTTCTCAAAGACAACGCTATGGAATCTAATGCAAGCTTTGGAAATGGGACTCTTGGAGTTGTTGATTGTTTTCCCCAAGATGAACAGTTCAATTTGATTTTTAGTATTGGAGTAGCTGTCTTTTCGTCATTGACATTTGTAAGTGGACAATTGTTCTTGTCCTTCGACATCAAAAGGATACGGACTTTATGTATGTAAGTTCATGTAAACATTATTGATGAATGAATTTTACACCTGATAGACAGATCTGGTAAATATGACTCCGACTTCATTTTCGGCTTTAAATCAATATACCAATTAACAACATGTTATTACAGCCCATGTAAATAAATACCTAATCAATATGCGTCATTATAAGAAATCAGTTTCACTTTCTGCCTGTTCCGCGTGTGTTAGTGTTGTATAATAAGTGTAGAAAATTAATTGTGTGTTACAATCTTTATTTCGTTTAAGATTATATGTAAATGAAAATTGCCATAATCTTGTTTTCATGTAATCCATGAAAATAAATATTTTGTAGATTTCACAGTTACACGAAACTTATGACAAATATTCTGACAATACAAAATCGATTGTACGTTATGGGATATAATGAACAAGATTTATTTGTCATAAGGCAGAATTGTATCAAACTTTAAATTTGTAATAAAAGGTGTTATTCACTTCTGTGTCTTTTGTACATCCCGAATGTTCTGTAGATACTGATACAGTTGATGCAGTGTATTTCAATTTCAGCCACCATGTTGCATTGCCATACTACTATGCTGCTAATGACATACCATGCGACAGAATATTTTAACATGCATCGTTTTGTCCTTTTCAAATGCGAATAGATTTATATAGTATAACAGAATACTTGCAATTTTATAGCATTCTGCATTTTGTTTAACTTTGTGTTACAAATTTTGAACTTAATCATAAATGAAGGTGCTATTCACTTTTGTGTCTTTTGTACAATTTTCATAAATTAACCTGTATTCCTGTTTGTCAACAGATCATTGGGACTCGCGGGAATTCTTTGTTTCGCTCTCATATCACAAGGTAATCGTATAAGTTAAGAAGAAAACATACGCTGCAATCAGTGCTGTTTTATTACCAATAATTACTAGTATTCGGGGAATTTATTTCGCAAGAAACCACTTCGTAAACAATTTTGTACTTAAGAGATAATTACTGAAGTATATTATGTTACTGGAAGTTATTTTCGGCGATATAAATTGTTTATAAGCTATTGTTTTGTATTGAATGTCGCTTCTTCTTTTTTATGGCCGTTATAATAGTGAAATTCAAATAGGAAAATAAACAAAAATAAAATGATTTTTCGTGTATGAAAAAGTATAGATGTAATGTCTTCAAAGCGGTTAGGTCCGCAACTAAATGTTTGCGTTATTGCTGTGCATGGAACATATGGAATGAATGAAAATGAACGTGAAATGATTTGTTTATTCTAAAGAAAATTTAAATTTAGGACACATATCGCAAATTGAGTAATTAAATAAAATGGAAAGATAATACTCTATCAGTGACAGTGTGATACAACATTGAAAGATATGAGTTTAACGAATATCCTCGATATCTGGAGTCTGTTAGATATGACAAAAAAGCTAAATGAATTTTCTTTTCATGTTACAGATAACCCGTGGTTGTCCCTTCCAGGAATAATGCTGACGGGTTTGGCAGGTCAGGCTTTGATGATAGCTGATTATGTACAGGTAAAGCGTACAACTAATGCATTTCAGCAGCGTTCTAAAACACTTTAGGTCCGCAATATCTCAGTCGGTAGAACAGTCTTTGGTGAGAGTTAGAGATATGCTTCGATCCCAACTCGCGGTTTTCTGTGTTTATTCGCAGTGTGGGATTACGAATCGTCCTGTGAACAGAATACCACTCTGAATAGAATGCGGCGAGACTCCTGCAAGATCTTCAATGAGGTAGTCACATAAGCTATAACCTGGAGACCCTGTGTCAAATGGCTTTGATTATTTAAGGGGCCATCAATCCTGTAATTAACAATAAAATGCGACGAAAATGTGTTGATGTTACTCAAGTTTGGCAATTTGTATTCGTTTTAATTTTAGTATGGTTCAGAATAAACAAATGTATTTGACGTTCTTCTAAAACTGTCAGATATATAAAAAAAAATATTGAATTTAATTATTATGGTGCAGGTTGACCTTCGCATCTAGAGTTTGACATTTCTTTCGATCACTTTGTGTTTCCTCAGTTGGCTCCTACATTTATTAACTGAAACCGCTGGCATCACGTACGAGTACTAATATATCAAATTCTAAAGCAATTCACTTGAGTGTCTTTTGTTCAATCTAACATCAGCATTAAGGAAACACTCCGCTCTCAGGAGTAACTTTGATCAATATTCATTTTTGGATCAAATGGCGAAAATGTAAAAAGTAAATATAAAAATGCCTCTTGTTTGACTTTATGTCTTGATCTGAACGGAAGTCACATTTCAGTATTAATAGCATTTATTATAATTTGTGAGGTATCATGACTACATGTTTAACACACTTTCTGTATCGCTGTATACCTTAGGTGTACCATCAAATCATTATTCCCTGATACATGAGTGAATATAAACACACTTGAATACTGAGAGGCTGGATAGTACAGATATACCAAAGTTACATTGCAGACACGTGTGGATTCTATTATTAAGGGTTGAAAATACCACAATCGTCATGTCACACACAGTCCTTTTTAGCTTTTAAAGCATATCTCCAAAATATTATCACATGGAAACTCTTCTTTAAAAGACATCAACCATTGTATTATATACTAGTGCAGCTGTATAACATTATCAAATATTGTCTACATCATTGTATTGTAGGTACTACCACTACTACGTAAAAGGTCACCCATTTACATCGGCCTGATAAATGGGTGTATGGACTCTTCTGTTCTGACAATGATGATAGTAAAGGTATGTTCTTAAGAGAACTTTGTATGTTACAAACATGATCATGTTACATATCATAATCATGATTCAAACTAAACTTTAACATGAGCAAACAATTACCGAAAGAAAGATTTATACGTAAATAAGACCAGGTGTAATGTTTTATCTTATCTAGTCATGTCAGCTCACCTTTTGCTAAGACTCCAAAACAACAATACAATACAGGTTATGCTTGTGACCACCTAAGACGAACACTTCACAACTAACTCGTTTCGGTAATGACGAATTAACAAAACTTGTCCGATAATTGTCATTTATCTAAAGATGCATATTTGCAATGCACGTGAAAACTTCATTGTTGATGAAAATACTTGGAAAAATATTTAACATTATGTATATAACCAATAGGTGACATTTATTAAATATAATATAATATAAAAAATTCTTCAAAAGAACACTGAAAAAATGTGTTGATTCTATCCATCGACAAAAATCTTACAACTGACTCCTTCAGGTTTCTGATAACTTTCATTTATCTAAATGACGAATGTTTGCCATGAACATGGCAACAGCATTTATCAGTTGATAAAAATATATATATATTTGACATTAGAAAATTGGTTACTTGGTTAATATGTGTGATATTAACCGAGTCGAGATAAATAAACTAGTAAAAAGTCAATAATTGTTTTATTATATAATCTAAAACGATTAATGATGACAGATCTGAGAATGTAACTCAACACAACGTCATATATCCTAATTATATATCAGGTAACGATTAATGATGATGCTAGTGTTGATCAATTTTTCCTCAGTGTCTTTTCAACATTTTCCTCCTCCAAGGAGGCAAAGCGCATATCTTTTTTCTGTACAGTAGAGGCAGACACACCACCCGACTCCATCTTTTCAGGTCGTCGTTGCGGTAATACATGTAAGAGCCCGGATATTTCCAGAATTGTTTTTAGCGGCGTCTGATATCAACCGATTTTCTGATATCAACTGGTTGAACTGGAAATATCTGGTTGCTATCACAATTTAAAAAGGGTCATGTGTATGTCACGATGTTTTTACTTTTTAATCTCCTACACAGATGGCTGATTATAGCAATAAATTCATTATAGTAATGTTGTGAGAAAAGTGAAGATATACGTAAGGTTAATGATGAAAATAACAATGTATGACATTTTATATCTAAATACAGTATTTTCATTCATAAAAGAGTTGATCATCAGTTATCAATATAAATCGGTCAACTTCATTTTCAGCGTTTGCATGAAGACGGAGTGGATAAGAAATTCTCGCTCATTGGTTTCGCCACCTTGTTTGTCCTGATAGCAGGCACTTGTACCCTTCTCTATCCAATGCCACAACAAAGGGAGGTAACCGAGGACGAAGAAGAAAAGCATGAACGGGATTTCTTGAAAGAAGCTAAGGATGAAGCAAAGGAAGATATGAATTTGGTTCAGCAAACAACACGAAATGGTAAACAGCTGATGTAGTTTAGGAATTCTGTCCTATGCATTTTCACGTAGGATGTAAACTGGTTTTTTAGATTTTCTAGCAAGGTTTTAAATTAACTTTATCTACAACAGCAATGATTGACATTTTATACCACGAAACATATTTTGAAAATTGCAAAATTTCATATATTTGATTCGTTAATTGTGTCCATCACCGTGAAAGTTTTTTGGTTATATGCAACTCGGTTTATTTTACCTGATCATAAATGCGTCCAAAAGAAGATAAGATTAATGTAAAACTGTTTTGATGTATCTGCTCATGTATATTTACAATAACAATTTCCTCTTCTTTTCTACTATCAATGTAATATCAAGTAGCATGTAGTTCACATTACATTATATGGTAATGAACAGGGACGAAGGAGAAGCGTCTTGCCGGGGATGCAGATCTACCTTCCGGTGACATGTTGAATAAGAGCATCGTTGAAATCCTCTGCCATCGCCTCTTCATTTCCCATGTCGTATGGACAAGTATTGTTCTTTTGAAAATCTTCTACTTCCTTGGGTCAGCAAACAGATTGATGGGTCAGATTCTCGAGGATTACACTGAAGGTAAGGTGATTGGAACCGATTCTCGATAATGACAATGAATTTTCAGGTTAATTTGAACAGTGTTAACTAACATAGGACGCGATTTTTACCAGTTTCGAGAACATCAGTTAAAAGAGTAATTGTTTAAAAGGATAAGTGGGTACTTGAGATATATTGGATGATACGGTGCCAAACAGGTTGTATTGAAAAATAAGGATTCCCTAAAGATGCAAAAGTTAAACTACAGGTACACACGTGCTCTGAAGTGTCTTGGTTGAAACGCCATGTCAAGAGTTCAGCCCTTGAGTCAGGGATTTTTTCACGTAACCTTCGTGGTCAATAGTGCACGTTTAGGTTATCTGTAGTCTCTTTCTTATGAACTAGTATAATTTTTTCTTGTTCGCTACTGATGATCTAGAGTGTTGATATTAGTCTACACTCCACTTCAGTTATTTGTACATGTAATGCAATATTACAATACACATATATAGTGATCATAAGATATTTTATTTTTGTGTCACACGTCCAGAACAGCAACCGATCATTACACAATGCACCATTGACAGGAAAACAAAATCTTTTCACTATTCTGTTTGTTGTTTTTGCTCAAGCATAACATAATGTACCAAAATATATGGCTCCGTCTACAAGTACAGCATTTCTTCGGAAAACATACCTTTAAGAATTTTTATTTTTTGATTTAGCGTTTAATCAAAATTTGAAGAAAAAGAAAGATTTACAAGAAGTCTCTTGAAAAAGTACAAGGAGAATCAGACCAAAATGAGTTTTGCAAAATCTACAAATATCATTGAAAAAGATCGTTCAAGTTTGTTGTCAAAACTCTTTATTCATTGCTTATATCTTTATTTCCGATAAACTTAATCACATTGTTACTGATAACACAGACAGCATCAACACGAGTCATATTTGATATATCCTGAAGAACGTTTACTATAAAGAACACATTCTTTGTCATAGTAGTCAACTAACTTACGTAAATGTATGTACCGAGAAATGACAGCTAGTGAGTTTGGTATATTGAGCGTCATATCTCCATATAACGATGTAATTTATATTTGTAGTAAGCTATTTTACCGATGTCATGACCTTAACCATGCTTGGAAGTTTGGTCTCGTCTTTCATCGCCGGATATACAATACATGTGGGGGAGAAAATGTTTACTGGTAATATTTTAACAATATTTTACTGACTGTTAACCGTCGATTCTATACACCTGTTTACAGGGATTTTTTTAAAAACTTTTGACTAAGAATATGTTTACAGGTGACTTTTCCCGTTGTGTATGGATATTGGCTGGTGATAGTTAACTTTGTTTGTTCCTCAGGTTTAGTATCAGCTCCTTTTTTTGGTCTTATTTTTGAAAGTCTTCACAAATTAGACATACACGTTATGAATTACACATATACATTTCCATTTATCATCATCATCAACAGCATCAGCATCAACATCATCATATCATCATCACCACCACCACCACCACCACCATCATCATCATCATCATCATCAGCAGCAGCAGCAGATAATCTGCAGCAGCAGCATCAGCAGCATCAGCATCAGCAGCATCAGCAGCAGCAGCAGCAGAACCAGCAGCATCAGCATCAGCATCATCATATCATCATCACCATCAGCAGCAGCAGCAGCAGCAGTAGCATCACCATCATTATCATGATTGTATCAATGTCATATCAACATCAGTATGTCATCACTATCTACATGACAATAACACATCGGTACACCATTATGTCATCACTATGATCATCACATACATCACCATCATCAATAGGATATAAGACATCTGTCATAGCAATACCTCATTAGCTTTTTTCGTGATCTTGGAAAAACTAACTTTTCGTTGTAACTTGCAAAAGTTAAAGCACAACCAAGCATAAGGTCAGAAAAAGAAATGTAACATCATGTCGACGTTTTGCTATTAAAAAGATAACTTTTTAAACAAATATCATTACCAAAACTGATGCTGATATATATTTTGCTTCTCAGAGGAGTACATCCTTAAAGTAAAACAAACCCAAAAAGTGTCTATGAAACACTATGCCCCAGGTTGCAACAAAATTAAAATCACATGGTAAAAAACATTTTACAACGGGAATAGTCTTGTCGCAAGGAAAACACATTCCGAATAAGAAAAGCCCTGCCTCCTACAGTGCAATATATATGATCGTGGGTACAGTTGACAACAGACAGACAAATAAACAGCACAAAAACAATATACTCCCGAGCATTTGTTCTTGGGGCTAATAAAGATAAAAGCAATAATTGTGAGAAGTTTTATGATACTTTTATGAATATTTAACATTACTATTTCCAGGTGTCTTGAGGACAGTGATTCCACTTGTAACGGCATCAGGTTTAGCCATTCTGTTGTCTGTGCTAGAATTTGTATCCACACCAACAGCCTTGTATGCCGATTTCGTCGTGTTAACCTTTCTTCGATCCTTCGTCTATTGTGCCAATATTCAGTACATCAGAACTACGTAAGTCGTTTACAAAATCAAGATAAAATTCTTGAATGAAGCATACTCTCATCTAATAAACATGTTGGTGTCTATAGATAAATAGAAACCGCCGTAAATTTCATTTTAAAAAGATTTAATGGAGATTTGACAACTGGTAACGTCTCTACAAACCCTCTCCCTTACAATTTTATTTTATAAATTAAGGATTTTCTTTGATTTTATTTCACTCGAATATTGGCAAGGGTCAGAATACTTACACACGTAAGATGTGTTGCTCTAAAAATAATTGGATATATGAAAATTACGAAATAAAGTAAATTATGGGACTAAAAAATCACTTGTAAGAATTCACAGGATAACTCTGATTATGCGATATTCTTCAAACACCCCGTCAGTTTATTATATCCCCGGATACTTTTTTAGAAGTAGATCCTTCCCTTTATTTCTCATTTCTGATGTGAGATTATAATGAATGCGGCCAGGCAAAAAATGAATTATTACAAAAAATGACTCATATACATGTGTCCCAATTAGCGACTATCCAATTAGGTATATCCTGAATTACATATGATACATAGTTGGGTATTTAAACATACGCCTCGTGTTTAGGTTCCCTTTTAAGTATGTCAGTATCGTATATGGTGTGACCTTCTCGATTTCTGGGATGTTGACTTTGAGTCAGTATGGCCTATTCGCATGGACAGAGGAATACAATGGAGCTATGACACATGTAAGTTTTACCTGTCAAGTTAAAACTATAAAGGTTATTTATTCATAATGTAACCAGACATGTCGTTCATGGAGCATACGAACGGTTAACATTGAATTGGTATTAGTTTGAATTAAAATAACAAGCAATTGGTATAACTAATTATGTTAAGTCTAAACGTTGTTATTCAAGATGGAGTAAAATATGGGAAACTATTTCATGCCGTCCAGTTATTGGTATTTGAACAATGTTAAATGGTTCTGTTGTTGTATACTTTTTTCTCATTTGAGGAGGTGACATCACTTGCATTGACTAAGATTTACAGTGTCCTCGATGAAGCAGAAGACGCTTACCCTACCGGAACACTTGATTTTATCCTTCTTTTACTGTTTCAAATCTATGTGTATTTTTTTCTTTTGTTCGTGTTTTGCCCTAGTTTTATTGATATTGAGTTTGGATTCTGATTATGTTGACATGTTGGTATTTTCTTGTTGGCATGATTTTAAAAAATCTTCATTTTTGTAAATCATGATCAAAATTTTTTTTCCCATGTTACAGGTGAGGCTGTTCCTGCTGTTTGTATCAAGTGTTTCCCTGCTTCACCCTGTCCTTGTTTTCTACAATCAAAGACGTCGTCGATAGACCCTGTTTTCTACAGTCAAAGACGTCGTCGATAGACCCTGTTTTCTACAATCAAAAACGTCTTCGATAGACCCTATTTTCTATAATCAAAAACGTCTTCCACAAACTCTGTTTTCTACCATCAAAAACGTCTTCGATAGACTCTGTTTTCTACAATTACAAACGTCGTTGATAGACATTGTTTTCTAGAATCACAGACGTCTTCGATGACGGCATAAACACTATACTATACATCTGGCCCCACTTGTATAAAACATCTCAACTTGAGATTTCCTCAAGCCCAGATTTTCCTCAGCTAATATCTCCTTGAAAATATCTTGTATGAAAATTCCTCAAGGAATTTCAGAACATCCTAGCCGATGCCTTCCTCCTATTCCTTGAGCAAATTTTATACAAGCCATTTTTGAGGAGATATCAGCTGAGGAAAATCTCGACTTGAGGAAATCTCAAGTTGAGATGTTTTATACAAGTGGGGCCTGATATACCTTGATATAACTATATCATATGTGTTCGGTCTTGTATATGTATTAATGTTACTTTAATAATTTATCTACGCCAGTATAAAATGTTTAAATGCAAGTATATATGTGAGTATATATAGTTAAGGGTGCACAATCAATATCACAAATTAAAGATAGCAAATATAAACCCCTGTGTTGCTGGAGTTCTTTTTTTCGATACAGGCATCAGAATATGTGTAAAACGAAATAGTTCCTTTTAAAACATTATTCTGAATTCTTTCCTCAGTAAAAGACACTTGTCGTTTTATGTTCCAGAACCAAATTCCCGTCTGTCTTTAAAATGTAACATTATGATACTTCAACAGAAATGGAAAAAAATTAAAATGATAAGTTTTCATTTGCTTTAACAACCTTAATTGCAAAATTTCAAAAGTGACGAATTATTTAAAAATCATTTTAAAGACTTTATTTTTGGATAGAGAAATGCTGGCCATTCAGTTGTATATAGGATCCGAAACTATCTTCCATTTCATATGTGATTTAATGAAACAATTTTCGAAGTTTTAATTTTTGCGAGCCTTTGTCCACAAACATTTTAACTTCGGGACGAGTTTCATAAAATCGTACTTAAGATGAAAATGAATTTATGTACTTTTTTCTGACATAACTCAGAAAAGTATTATTTTGACAGGTTTGACAGTATTAATATGGATGACAAATAAACAGGTAACATCCATTTTGTTACTCTATTTTTAACTTATGACGTTACGTCATACGTCATTGTCTGTATTATGACACCATTACCATTTTCTGACTGACGCAGCAAATGAAAAACTCTACTTAATATGTATATTGCATGGACAAGTTCATCGGTGAAAAGGCAGATTATGTAATTTATCTTTTCAACAATATGATTTTGTCGTTCGTTCAATTAACATTCAATTATTTTTGGTAAGGTTCACAAAGATCCACAACACATAATACGGTATCAAAGGATTAACAAGGCTCCTGAGATACTGTTAAACCTTTCCTCTCCAAGAGCTGCTATCTCATCGTGTATCCAAATCACAAAAAAAAAATGCATTTCCACTTTACATTCTCTTTTGCCATTGCCTGAAATTTGAAGACAGATTCGCTAGCACGAGTTTCTGACAAGCCATACAACTATCCAGGACTCATGTCCAAAAAAGACCCAGTTACTTCAATCCGAATGTAACAGACACTTACTTACATCGTAAGTTTCTCAATAAGATTGTGCTTTTAGTTTCTTACAATGTCTCATTTACTGTTTCTTGATATTTCAATCAGGATTATAAAAATGACTAATGAATTGGTAAATTGTTGGCCGGTTTTTAAAACTTCCAATGTCAGATGTAGACTTATTTCAAAAACCCTTGGTGTATACTACCACAAATGAAACAATTCTAACGACGAGAATCAAGACACCATTTCATGTAACAGATATACGCTGCACATGCATGTGTGCGCTGTGATACATTATGTCCCTTTGGGTAGACGTTGTAATGCATATTTAATGTATTAAAGCGCTGCGATACATTGTGTCCATGTATATAGGAGCTGCGATACATTGTGTCCATGTATATAGTCGCTGTGATACATTGTGTCCATGTATATAGGCGCTGTGATATATTGTGTCCATGTATATAGGAGCTGCGATACATTGTGTCCATGTATATAGTCGCTGTGATACATTGTGTCCATGTATATAGTCGCTGTGATACAATGTGTCCATGTATATAGGAGCTGCGATACATTGGGTCCATGTATATTGGCGCTGCGATACATTGTGTCCATGAATATAGGCGCTGCGATACATTGTGTCCATGTATATAGTCGCTGTGATACATTGTGTCCATGTATATAGTCGCTGTGATACATTGTGTCCATGTATATAGGCGCTATGCTACATTGTGTCCATGTATATAGGCGCTATGATACATTGTGTCCATGTATATAGTCGCTGTGATACATTGTGTCCATGTATATAGTCGCTGTGATACATTGTGTCCATGTATATAGTCGCTGTGATACATTGTGTCCATGTATATAGGAGCTGCGATACATTGTGTCCATGTATATAGTCGCTGTGATACATTGTGTCCATGTATATAGTCGCTGTGATACATTGTGTCCATGTATATAGTCGCTGTGATACATTGTGTCCATGTATATAGTCGCGCTGTGATACATTGTGTCCATGTATATAGTCGCTGTGATACATTGTGTCCATGTATATAGTCGCTGTAATACATTGTGTCCATGTATATAGTCGCTGTGATACATTGTGTCCATGTATATAGGAGCTGTGATACATTGTGTCCATGTATATAGGCGCTGTGATACATTGTGTCCATGTATATAGTCGCTGTGATACATTGTGTCCATGTATATAGTCGCTGTGATACATTGTGTCCATGTATATAGTCGCTGTGATACATTGTGTCCATGTATATAGGAGCTGTGATACATTGTGTCCATGTATATAGGAGCTGTGATACATTGTGTCCATGTATATAGTCGCTGTGATACATTGTGTCCATGTATATAGGCGCTGTGATACATTGTGTCCATGTATATAGGCGCTGTGATACATTGTGTCCATGTATATAGTCGCTGTGATACATTGTGTCCATGTATATAGGAGCTGTGATACATTGTGTCCATGTATATAGTCGCTGTGATACATTGTGTCCATGTATATAGTCGCTGTGATACATTGTGTCCATGTATATAGGCGCTGTGATACATTGTGTCCATGTATATAGATACTTTGTGCATGTATATGTGATACATTGTGTCCATGTATATAGTCGCTGTGATACATTGTGTCCATGTATATAGTCGCTGTGATACATTGTGTCCATGTATATAGTCGCTGTGATACATTGTGTCCATGTATATAGTCGCTGTGATACATTGTGTCCATGTATATAGGAGCTGATACATTGTGTCCATGAATATAGGAGCTGTGATACATTGTGTCCATGAATATAGGAGCTGTGATACATTGTGTCCATGAATATAGGAGCTGTGATACATTGTGTCCATGTATATAGGAGCTGCGATACATTGTGTCCATGTATATAGGAGCTGCGATACATTGTGTCCATGAATATAGGCACTGTGATACATTATGTCCATGTATATAGGCGCTGTGATAAATTGTATTTATGTATATAGGCGCTGTGATAAATTGTGTCCATGTATATAGGCACTGTGATAAATTGTGTCCATGTATATAGGCGCTGTAATACATTGTGTCCATGTATAACCGCATTTTTATTGTCACCATCATAATTTGTTTTCCTAGTATGTCAGCGTCGTAATTAGTTTAGACTTGTTCATAATACCCTTCGTTGTAGTAAAATGATTTGGTCGGGAGGTGCAGAGGTAACATGCTCGCTTTTAACACAGCCGTCCGGGGTTCGATAAGGGTCACCTGCACGACCACGTGGGTTTTCCCCGGGTACTCCGGTTTCCTCCCACAATGAGACCCCTCGCGCGATTACATCCGGGCAAACAAGAGAGACTACTGGTGGAATATCTAGCACCAACTCTAGTGGAATAGCTAGCGTCAATTCTAGTGGAATAGCTAGCGTCAATTCTAGTGGAATAGCTAGCGTCAATTCTAGTAGTCTAATGTCTGAAATTACGGATTGCTTTCCACAGGATTAACATTTCAACTGAGTCTTCAGTATTGGAGTAAGTTTCTTTGCTGTAGCTACATTTCTTTGTGGACAAATCTACGCATCATTTATACGGTAGAACTTTCAAGCCGCGGTGCATTTGCACCTAGCTGCTATGGGGAGACATACTAAATTAACTCTTTATCTAAACATTAATTCATCGCGTAGCACTGAATGATGAACTCACGTCTGTGTTGGTCCTTGAAGTATCCTACATGGGTTGCATAATCAGATCTGAAATCCCAGGTGTCGTGAGCTTCAATTAATATCTATTCAGTGCATTCAGGTCGATAGTAACATGTAAAGTAAGCCGATAGATTTATAGCATAAAAGCATGACAAAAGCATTGCTATTAAGATAGTAGGTTCGTTCGTCCCGAGGTGTATTGCATATTTTTAATACATTCTTGGGTATTGAATATGTGAAAACACTATGACTACTACACATTTTTGAAGTGTTGAGACAGTGGGGTTGTCCCGAAGTGTATCGCATATTGTTTTTCGGAAAACTCTTGGGTATTGAACAGGTGAAAAACTATGACTACTCCAAATTTTTGTAGTGTTGATATAGTAGATTCGTTCCGAGGTGTAGCACAAATTGTTTTTAATACTTTCTTTGGTACTGAACATGTGAAAACACTTTGACTACTGTAATCTGATGTGGTATTAATTAATCTTCAGTAGCAAACGATGATCCTCAATGCTTCGACAGCTGTAAATCCTAAACTTATTAGAATTCAACTTTCAAATGTATTTTACTTCGAGAACTGCAAATATGTGCTAAAATTTTTAGAATTCAATCTTAAAATGTAGTTTTACTTCGAAAACTGCAAATACGTCTTAAAATTATCAGAATTCAACTTTAAAATGTAGTTTTACTTCAAGATTTGTAAATACGTGCTAAAATTATCAGAATTCAACTTTTAAATAAAGTTTTCCCTTCAAGATCTGTAAATACTTGCTAAAATTATCAGAATTCAACTTTTAAATATAGTTTTCCCATCAAGATCTGTAAATACTTGCTAAAATTATTAGAATTCAATCTTTTAAGTATTTTTACTTCAAACTCTTAAAAACGTGTTAAAAATGAGAATTATAGATGTAGTGTTACATAAACGTGTTTTACGATGAAATGTGTGCATTTAGAGTTTCATTGATTAACTAGTATTTCTGTTCATTTACTGTTTTTTAGCTGTTGCTTGAATGTTGTGTTTCTCTTTTACATCGCCAGGTATTATACATTTTATTCGATTTAGAAATTTAAATCCTTTGCTTTTTTTTTAAAATGCAAATAGAGAGAGGTGATGGCAGCTCACCTGAGTGGTGTGTAGTTTGTGGCTCTGACAATTTTGGTAACTTTTATTGGTTTATATCAGATGGATTTTCTTGATTTTGGTATGAAGTTGTTTAGAACATCACTGTAGATAACATATATTATATTGGACTCATAATTCCATCCGGAAAGTTTGCAATTTGGTGTTTTTATGCAAATTCCTTTGTGGAATTGGGCAGTGCTGAGTTGTGTTCAGGGATTATACCTACCTGTATAGCTAACACCTCTAAAGAGACAGTGTACTTTACCTGTTCACCATGAGTGAAGAAAACCAGCAAGACTTGACCAGGGATTCTAGCACTACCCGGCAACCCATTAAAAGATCTAGAATAGTCACCAATAGTACTGACAGTGAAGACCAAGTCCTTGAGATAGAGGATATTAACAACAAGTTGGAAACCATTATGAAAACAATGGTGAAAACTGAGGACCTCAAAGTGATAGTGACAGACATTGTTAATGGATTACTCCATAATTTCCATGAGGCTATAACAAAAGATATCCATGTGAAAGTGAGAGAAGAAACTAGTGTGATTCGGAAAGAATTAGATAGACTGAACATGGAGAACGAAAGGCTGAAAGAAATGGTGGTTCAACAGAGAAAAGAAATACAGACTTCTACTACAAAGGTGAACACATCAAATAAACTTGCAGAAAAGGCCATGTCCATGGCTAATTATAATGAACAATATAGTAGGAAAACATCAATAAAAGTAATGAACATGGATGACAGGATACCAGACAAAGACCTAGAGAAAGCCTTCTGTGAGAAATTTAAGCAGGAAGCTAAGATTGAGATCAAACCATGGGAAATACTAGCATGTCACAGGATCCCAGGCAAAACCACCAACAAGACCAAACCAGTGCTTGTGAAGTTTGCACGTAATGACATTAAACACCGTGTGATGAAGGCTCGTAAAGACAAAAGTTTGAGACTAACTTACAACATACGCGAGGATGTTACTAAACTCAATATTGAACTTATACACAGACTGTATGAAGACGAGCGGATTGAATCTGCATGGTATTTCAACTCGCGAGTGTATGGTAAAACTGTGAAAGGAGAACGGAAAATGTTTGATATTTATGACAATCTTGACGACAAACTGAAGAAGTAACAGGAACATAGTAAGTTGAAAGTTTATGTTCCAAAGACTGTATGTTTGTTTACACTTGAATCTGCTATTTAAATTTGCCATATCACTATGTCCAATGCATGTACATCACCCCTTCGTCAACCACATGAAATATGACGACCCTATATATAATCCATATAAAGTTCAAAATTATTGATTTACATATAATTAGCTGATCTCCGTATATAAATCAATTAAATACAAAATGTATCATTGTAAAAAAAATATTAATAATTCCTGTTGTACCCTCTAGCTACACATGACTTTATTACCATTTTCGCTCACAAATGTACATGTATTTATGTTGTGAAAACTGACATTATATACCGTGTTGTTAAAAGAAATCCTTCTGATATTATTGGCTACATGAGCGCGTGTCCGTTGATTTGCTGTTTCTGTCTACATGTACATGTATAAAAGGCCGGGTTAGCTGTTAAAATATTTCTTTCTGTAAGTTGTTCTGATGGTTGCTGTTTATGTAGATGGGAATGTTGATTGTGGGCGGGCGCACGTGTGGTTAATATACGTGCATGTGTGCTTCTGGACTGCACTTTCTTTAACCTCTATCATGCTATGAACATAATTGTTACAGGGATACATAAACTACCAAAGGGAGTTTAGTTGCAACTAATAACCCAGATTAATCCTAGAAAGGCATTGTATTAAAATGTTAGCATCTCCCTGTAATATATAATGTATATGTATAAACACAGGATATCTCAAGCTCTCTGGTATCTGCTCATCAATTATCCATTGATGCGATTAGCATGATGGGGGTTTAATATTGATGCTTAGTCTCCGACGTATGCCCTTTGCTTAAATACTAATGAAAAATAACTTTTGATATCTTAGTAGTCTGAGAGATATGTTTCGCACATGAAGTGTACGGATCCTGTACAGTACAAATGCATTATTTATTAAAATAAAACCTTAAATTGTCATAGTTTAACATAGCTGCAGGCTTAACTATGAGGGAGTCACTCTTGATAAGTATTGGATGTTATAATCTGTTTGTTTCTTTTGTGTTATTTATGTTTGTTTCTTTTGTGTTATTTATGTTTGTAACATGTGTCAGTGCTGAATTTTCTTTACCTTCTCTAAAACATTTCAAGATTATGTTCTTTCTCTTTAGTAAGCAATCAGTAATTAAAACTATCATTATTGAATATGGATACAATTGATATACTTTCAGCTAATTGCCAGGGCCTTGGGAATAAGGATAAAAGAAAAGACGTTTTTTCATATTTTAGAAGTAAAAAATACAAGATCTATTGTATTCAAGATACACATTTCACGCATCAGATTGAAAATAGAATAAGGTCAGAATGGGGATATGATTGTTTTTTTAGTTCCTTTTCTTCTAACTCAAGAGGGGTTGCAATATTGTTAAATAATAATTTTGAACATAAAGTTTTTAAAGTGAAAAAAGACGATACTGGGAATTTTTTGGCATTGGATATAGCTATTGATGGAAAACAGATTACACTTATTACAATTTACGCTCCAAACACAGATACACCAAATTTTTTTGAAAACATAGCAAACACTATTGAGGATTTCGGTAACGAATCAGAGATAATATGTGGGGATTTCAACTTAGTTTTAAAACCTAGCATAGATTATGAAAATTATAAGCATATCAATAATCCAAGGTCTAGGGATAAGGTAATACAAATTATGGAGAGTTATAATCTTACAGATGTGTATAGAGAACATTACCCTGATAGAAAACGATACTCATGGAGGAAACTAAACCCTAGGAAACAAGCCCGTTTAGATTTTTTTTTAATATCAGAAAACCTATTATCTAGTGTTGAGAAAGTAAATATAGAACCTAGTTATAGATCTGACCATTCAATGCCAATAATGAAGATAAAATTCAATGATTTCAAAAAGGGGAAAGGTCTGTGGAAATTTAATAACTCACTCTTAGAAGACTTTCAATATTTAGACCTTGTAAAATCAACAATACATGAAGTAAAAAAACAATACGCTATACCAGTCTATAATTTTGCTAAACTTGATGAAATACATGATAATGATATAAACTTTATAATAAATGATCAGCTATTTTTAGAAACACTACTTATGGAAATTAGGGGGAAAACTATCTCATACTCCTCTTTCAAGAAAAAGGAACGAGGTCAAATAGAAAATAAACTAAGGGAAGAAATAGCAGAGCTAGAGGCTAGGGAAAATATACCATTAGATGTCTTAGAGTTAAAAAAGGCTGACTTAGAAAAGAGCAGAAAACAGAAACTTAAGGGTAGTATTATCAGATCAAAGGCAAGATGGATAGAGGATGGGGAAAAACCGACAAGTTATTTTTGCAACCTAGAAAAAAGAAATTTTACTAATAAAATCATACCTAAAATAGAAAAAGATGATGGAGTAATTATTTCAAACCAAGATGGTATCTTAATTGAAATTACCAAATTCTATAAATCTTTATATGATCGTTATGATAATACAGAGAGGGTTGATTTAAACACAATTTTTAGAAAAGATGTTGAGATTCCAAAATTGAATGATCAAGAATGTAATATGTTAGAAGGACCTATTCAATATCATGAGGCAGCTGCGACTTTGAAGAAAATGAAAAATAACAAAAGCCCTGGTTCAGATGGATTTACAGTTGAATTCTTTAAATGCTTTTGGAAAAATATTGGTTATTTTATATTAAGATCAATCAATTTTGGATACTCAACTGGCGAACTTTCTATAACACAGAAACAGGGCATTATTACATGTTTACCTAAGGGAGATAAACCTAGGCAATTTCTTAAAAACTGGCGACCAATTTCTCTATTGAATACTGTATATAAAATTGCATCTGGAGTGATCACAAGTAGAATTAAGACTGTATTAGATAAATTAATAAATATGGATCAAACTGGATTTATTAGTGGGAGGTACATGGGAGAAAACACAAGATTAATCTATGATATGATGCAATATGCAGAAGAATTTGATCTTCCTGGCCTGTTACTTATTATAGATTTTGAGAAAGCCTTTGATTCTGTGTCATGGAAATTTGTTGATGAAGTTTTACTCTTTTTTAATTTCGGACCTAGTATGAGAAAATGGATAACGACTTTGCGCAATAATTCTAAATCTGCAATAAATCAAGGTGGTAGTTTATCTCCCTTTTTCGACTTGAAACGAGGCTGTCGACAAGGTGATCCTATTTCTGCTTATTTATTCATATTATGTGCTGAAATTTTGGCCCTTAGAATCAGAAATAATAGAAAAATAAAAGGTATATCAATAGATGGGGAACCAATTTTATTATCTCAATATGCAGATGATACCACAGTTATTCTTGATGGTACAGAAATATCATTAAAAGAAACAATGAAGGAGTTAGATTTTTTTGCAAAACTATCAGGGTTAAGAATAAACGAATCAAAAACTGAGGTTATATGGATAGGAAGTAAAAAATATAGTAATGATACTTTCTTTCCTGAATGGAGACTACAATGGGGAAATACAAAGTTCTCGGTTTTAGGGATAGACTTCGATGTAGATTTGCATAAAATAACAAAATTAAACTATGATAAAAAACTTGTGAAAATCAAAAGTATACTTAAAATGTGGAGTAGAAGACTACTTACTCCAATTGGAAGACTAACAGTAATTAAAACTTTGGTAATCTCTCAACTAAATCATCTTTTTATTTCACTTCCAAATCCTGACGAAACCTTTATCAAGACTCTTAACACAGAATTATACCATTTCCTATGGAATAGTAAAGTTGATAAGGTTAAACGAGACATTGTTATTAAAGAATATTTAGATGGGGGACTAAAAATGATACATATTATTTCTTTTATAAATTCATTAAAATCTGTTTGGATTCGTAGATTACATTTTGGAAAAGGCAAGTGGAGAAATATTCTTCATGCTAAATTAAACAGTAATATACTTAGTAATTGTGGAAGTGATTTAATTCATGACAACATTAAGAAAACTAAAAATATATTTTGGAAAGATGTACTAAAATCATGGCTGAAAGTAATTCAGTCTAGCAGTAGTAATAACTATGAATCCTTTTTGAAGTCTCCATTATGGTTCAATAATGATATAAAAATAGCACATAAAACTGTATTCTACAATGATTGGTATCAAAAAGGGTTAAGGATTATTAATGATATAGTTGGTGATAATGGTAAGTGTCTTTCTTATGAAGTTTTCAAACATAAATATAATATTAGGTGCAACTTTCTAAAGTATCATGGAATCACATCAGTAATAGCAAAAGCACTACACAAATACCAACAAAATAATGAACACGTATCTATAAAATATCCTTATATTCCATTAAGTTTAGAAATTATCCTAAAAAGTAAGAAGGGAGCCAGAGACATGTATGATGTTTTAAGTAAAAATAATGTCACACCCACAGGTAAATTAAAATGGATTAACTACGATATTAATGATGACACATGGAAACAAATCTACATACTTCCTTTTAAAGTCACTAAAAATACCAAATTTCAATGGTTTCAATATAAAATTAATCACCACATTTTGACTACCAACTCTGTGTTGTTTAAAATGGGTTTATCTGATACCTCATTATGTTCATTATGTAAAACAAATAGAGAAACAATTGAACACATTTTGTGGGATTGTCAAGAGGTGAGACGACTGTTACTTAGCTTTGAGAGACTGTCTCAGATTTTTCGTATTAACTTTATATTAAATAAGAAATCTTTCCTTTTTGGTTTCTTAAGCAATGATAAAACAAAGGATGCAGTTGACAATCTGATAAGTTTAATCATTAAATATTATATATATAAAACAAAATGTCTTAAAAATAGCTTATCTATACTTGCACTTTTAAATGAGATTAAGGAAACTTATCAAGTGCAAACGTATATATCGAAAAATCAAAATGAATTCGAGAAATTTAAAACCTTTTGGAGAAAATGGTCAATTTTAGCACTGTACTATGTTACACTGTTTTTTTTGTTTTTGTTTTGTTTTTGTTTTTGTTTGTTTTATGTCTATTATCTAGTCTATCTGTTTGATATCTCTTGTCTAGAATGTCACTTGTACAACCTATTTGTATGTCTGTCCTGCTTGTTTACCATGTTTTGTTGTTTATGTAAATATTTCTACTTGTTATGTCTGTCTATTTAAATTAGGTTTACCAAAATATTTATTGTTTCTAATGGC